>NC_083321.1:59773509-60522202 GCF_963455315.2 Globicephala melas
AGGCTGCAGGTTCGTAGTTCCTGTTGTTTTTGGTGTCTGCCCCTAGTGGGTGAGGTTGGTTCAGTGGGTTATGTAGGCTTCCTGGTGGAGGGGTCTGGTGCCTGTGTTCTAGTGGGTTGGACTGGATCTTGTCTTTCTGGTGGGCAGGACTGCTTCTGGTGGTGTGTTTTGGGGTGTCTATGACCTTATTATGATTTTAGGCAGCCTCTCTGCTAATGGGTGGGGTTGTGTTCCTGTCTTGCTAGTTTTTTGGCATAAGATGTCCACCACTGTAGCTTGCTGGTTGTTGAGTGGAGCTGGGTCTTAGCGTTGAGATGGAGATCTCTGGGAGAGCTTTTGCTGTTTGATATTACTTGGGGCCGGGAGATCTCTGGTGGACCAGTGTCCTGAACTTGGCTCTCCCACCTCAGAGGCTCAGGCCTGACACCCGGCTGGAGCACCAAGACCCTGTGAGCCACACAGCTCAGAAGAAAAGGGAGAAAAAGAAAGAAAGAAAGAAAAGTAAATAAATAAATAAATTTATTTTAAAAAATATAAAATATTATTATTAATAAAAAATTAAGAAGTAAAATAAATAAAAAGGAAAGGAAGAATGGAAAACAAAAAACGAAAGAAACGAAAAAACAAATCCACCAATGATAAGAAGCGCTAAAAACTATACCAAAAAAAAAGGGACAGACAGAACCCTAGGACTAATGGCAGAAAGCTATACAGACAAAATCACATGAAGAAGCATACACATACACACTCACAAAAAGGGAAAATAAAATATATATATATTAAAAAAAGAGAGCAATCAAATCAGTAAACAAATCTACCAGTAATAATAAGCTCTAAATACTAAACTAAGATAAACATAAAACCAGAAAGAAATTAGTTGCAGAAAGCACACCCCAAGTCTACAGTTGTTCCCAAAGTCCACCATCTCAATTTTGGGATAATTCGTTGTTTATTCAGGTATTCCACAGATGCAGGGTACCTGACGTTGATTGTGGAGATTTAATCCACTGCTCCTGAGGCTGCTGGGAGAAATTTCGCTTTCTCTTTGTTGGCACAGCTCCTGGGGTTCAGCTTTGGATTTGGCCCTGCCTCTGTGTGTAGGTCGCCTGAGGGCGTCTGTTCCCCACCCAGACAGGAGGGGGTTAAAGGTGCCACTGATTAGGGGGCTCTGGCTCACTCAGGCCAGGGAGAGGGAGGGGAATGCAGGGCGAGTCTGCTGCTGCAGAGGCTGGCGTGACGTTGCAGTGTGTTATCCCAGGGAAGTTGTCCCTGGATCAGAGGACCCTGGCAGTAGCGGGCTGCACAGGCTCCCGGGAGGGAAGCTGTGGATAGTGACCTGTGCTTGCATGCAGGCATCTTGGTGGCTGCAGCAGCAGCCTTAGCGTTTTATGCCCATCTCTGGTGTCTGCTCTGATAGACACGGCTTGCGCCCGTCTCTGGAGCTCGTTTTGGTGGTGCTCTGAATCCCCTCTCCTCGCGCACCCCAAAACAATGGTCTCTTGCCTCTTAGGCAAGTCCAGGCTTTTTCCTGGACTCCCTCCTGGCTAGCTGTGGAGCACTAGCCCCCTTCAGGCAGTGTTCACGCAGCCAACCCCAGTCCTCTCCCTGGGATCTGACCAAAGCCGGAGCCTCAGCTCCCAGCCCCCACCCGCCCCGGCGGGTGAGCAGACAAGCCTCTCGGGCTGGTGAGTGCTGGTCAGCACCGATCCTCTGTGCAGGAATCTCTCCACTTTGCCCTCCACACCCCTGTTGCTGTGCTCTCCTCCGTGGCTCCGAAGCTTCCTCCCCACCCACCCCCCCGTCTCCGCCAGTGAAGGGGCCTCCTGGTGTGTGGAAACTTTTCCTCCTTCACAGCTCCCTCCCACTGGTGCAGGTCCCGTCCCTATTCTTTTGTCTCTGTTTTTTCTTTTGCCCTACCCACGTACGTGGGGAGTGTCTTGCCTTTTAGGAAGTCTCTGAGGTCTTCTGCCAGAGTTCAGTAGGTGTTCTGTAGGAGCTGTTCCACATGTAGATGTATTTTTGATGTATTTGTGGGGAGGAAGGTGATCTCCACATCTTACTCCTCTGCCATCTTGAGAGTCTTCAGTGAACACTCTTTATACCACTAGATTTAAGAATAAAATATTATAGATAAGATACACTTGAAGCTTCCTGGTTCTCTCTCCCTAATACCATTCATTTCCTTTTCTCCCTCAGAGGTAACCATTATTTTGGATTTATAATTCCATTCTATGGTTTTATATTTAGTATATATATACTCACAAAAATTTGCAGTATCATTTTGTGTATTTTTAGTTTAACAGACTAAACTGTTATATCTAATAAGAAATCCTAAAATTCAGCAGCTTAAATTATATAGAAGTTTATTTCTTTTATATAATAGCCCTGGTTGGAGAGTGCATCTGTTCTATGTAGTCATTCAGGGACCTGTTATCTTCCTAACTAGCTCTCTCTAGTTGTTGCTAATCCAGCAGGAGGTGGGGAGAGAACAAGAGTATAAGCTAGGATTTTTTTTTTTTTTTTTTTGCGGTACGCAGGCCTCTCACTGTTGCGGCCTCTCCCCTTGCGGAGCACAGACTCCGGACGCGCAGGCTCAGCAGCCATGGCTCACGGGCCCAGCCACTCCATGGCATGTGGGATCTTCCCGGACCGGGGCACGAACCTGTGTCCCCTGCATCGGCAGGCCTATTCTCAACCACTTCACCACCAGGGAAGCCCTAAGCTAGGATTTTTAAGGTCTAATTTGCAGTCATCACTTTTGCTAACATTCTATTGGCAAGAGTTTAGTCACATGGCCACACCCAGCTGCAAGGAAGCCTGGATAATTTAGTACCCAGCTGAGAGGCCTCAGCTCAGATGCAGCTCTTGTTACTGTGGAAGGAAGGGGATTTTAGTGGACAACTAGAAGTCTTTGAAACTTCTTTTAAAACTTTATAAAAATGGCATGAAATAGTAATGTATACTTCTCTCTTTCTTTTTTCACAAAATGTTATGATTTTTGAGGTTTATTAGACAGATAGATGTATTCTAGTTTACTCTTTTAAATTGTTTGTGGTATTGCATTTAATAAAACACTGTTTATCCATTCTCCGATTTGACGTTTAGATTGTTTACAGTTTTCAGAATTACAATCACGGTGGTAATTGATATTCTTGTATGTGTCCTTGTTTACATGCACAGGATTTTTTTTTGTTTGTGTTTTTTTTGTTTTTTTTTGTGGTGCGTGGGCCTCACTATTGTGGCCTCTCCTGTTGCGGAGCACAGGCTCCAGACGCGCAGGCTCAGTGGCCATGGCTCACGGGCCCAGCCGCTCTGCGGCATGTGGGATCTTCCTGGACCGAGGCACGAACCCATGTCCCCTACATCGGCAGGCAGACTCTCAACCACTGCGCCACCAGGGAAGCCCCAGGATGTTCTTTAGAGAAGTGCTTCCCTACCCTTTTCACACTTTGCCCACATAGAAAATGATATTTGTGTGGCATACTGGTACTGTTGGATGAGGCTTCTTGAGGTACTGCCTATCTTCTCTGAAGATTGAGAGTTAAGAGCACTGCCTTGGTAAATAGTTGGGAAACTCTACTTTAGGTTTTGCTTGTTGGGATATGCCCATTTTCAGTATAAATAGTTATAAATGCTGCATTCTTTATCAGAGTGGTTGTAGTAATTTACACTCTCATCAGCAATGTTTGGTGAGAATTTAGAGAAACAATATTCAGTATTGTCAGACGTAAAAATTTTTGCCACTTAGTTGGGTATGAAGAGGTTTAACTTGTGTTTTTATTTGCATTTTTTTGATTACTAATGAGGCTGAACATTGTTTAGTAAAGTTATTGGCTATTCTAGTTTTCTATTGAATTGCCTGTAAAATTGTGTTCTTTGTCCTTTTCTAAATAATTTGAGCTGTTTTATATAGTTCTGATACCAATCATTTATTAATTTTATCTGATATAGATATTTTCTCTCACACTGTGGCTTGTTTTTTCACAAATGATACCCTTGTTTAAAAAAAGAAACTTTATTAAAGTATGATTTACATAAAATAAACTGTATTTATTTAAAGTATGCAGTTCATCTCAAATGTTTTTTCATACCCTCTTGTAGTTCATCCCTCTTTTCACCCTGGCCGCACACAGCCACTGATTTTTTTTCTGTCACTATAGATTAGTTTGGGTTTTCTAATGGAAATGGATTTCTAATGGGTTTCTCTAATCTTTTGAGATTCATTTGTGTTGTGTATATTAGAAGTTCGTTACTCTTTATTGCTGAATAGTATTCCATTGTATGGATGCATATTTTGTTTATGCATTCTGTCTTATTGGTAGGTCTCTTTGCCAGTACTACAAAGTGTTTTTTTTTTTTGAAAGAGAGGAAGCAAGCTCTCGTGTCTCTCTTTTTTTTTTTTAAATAAATTTATTTATTTTATTTTTGGTTGCATTGGGTCTTCGTTGCTGCACGGGGGCTTTCTCTGGTTGCGGTGAGTGGGGGCTACCCTACTGTTCGTTGCGGTGCGCGGGCTTCTCATTGCAGTGGCTTCTCTTGTTGCGGAGCATAGGCTCTAGGTGCACAGGCTTCAGTAGTTGTGGTTCGTGGGTTCTAGAGTGCAGGCTCAGTAGTTGTGGTGCACTGGCTTAGTTGCTCTGCGGCGTGTGGAATCTTCCCAGACCAGGGCTCGAGCCCATGTCCCCTGCATTGGCAGGCAGATTCTTAACCACTGCACCACCAGGGAAGCCCAGTACTACACAGTTTTGATTACTGTAGCTTTATAGTAAGACTTACAGTCAGGTATTATAAGTCTCCAACTTTGTCCTTTTTAAAATACTCCTTGGGTATTCTAGGTTGTTTCCTTTCCATATGTAGAAATGAGAATAGCTACCTCAGGGTTGTTGAGGGGGTTAAATGAGGCAATCCTTACAAGTGCGTACTACCATGCTTGGCATTCAGTAAGGGCTCAGTATATCTCGTTGTTATCATTAAAAACATTTTATTAAGTATTTACTATGTGCTAGGCACTAGGTCAGGTGTATTCACACCTGTCTGTGTCTATGTTTATGTATAGATACACACATATACTTTATCTCCTTCCAGTTTCTTTTGCTTTCTTCACTTGTAAACGGGGAGGGAGTGGTCTATGCAAATGTAGGACTTGAGACCAAGTATGTCTTTATACAAAGGGTTGAAAATGACCATCTCCTTGTGTTTTGTGGTGGCCTGAGAGAAACAGGGAAGATGGCAAGAATAGTTCTGGTACCATATATTCCTGGCATGTTTGAGATCCTGAGGGATGGAAAGGCTACACAGTTAATAATAATCTTATTTTATGATTCTCTTTTTATTACTTGTCATTGCATCAACTGAACTAATTCCAATGTAACATTCTCATAGTTGAGTTAATACTGAAACCTGAAATGTGTGACTGATTAAGGCAGGGAAAAGGAACGAATTCCTATGTTTCCTGAAATGCTGAATTTTTAATTCATAGCTTTAGCATTTCCAGGTCATGTGGCTGCCTTTAAGGGTGATTTGGCAATGCTTAAGAAATTAATAGAAGATGGAGTAATCAATATTAATGAACGTGATAATAATGGATCAACTCTTATGCATAAAGGTAAGTTATGATTCCTGCTTCATCTTCAGTTCTGACACAATTACTGTTGAGTTATTTAGCTTTTATTTTTTATTTATTTTTTTAAAAAATTATTTATTATTTATTTTTGGCTGTGTTGGGTCTTTGCTGCTGCGCACTGGCTTTCTCTAGTTGGGGCGAGCAGGGGCTACTCTTTGTTGTGGTGCGCGGGCTTCTCATTGCAGTGGCTTCTCTTGTTGCGGAGCACAGGCTCTAAGCACACGGGCTTCAGTAGTTGTGGCACATGGGCTTAGTTGCTCCACGGCATGTGGGATCTTCCCGGACCAGGGCTCGGACCCATGTCCCCTGCATTGGCAGGCGGATTCTTAACCACTGCGCCACCAGGGAAGTCCCCCCTCAGGTTTCTTGACTGAGGTTACACAGCTAGTAAGAGCAAAGCTGAGGTTTCATTCATTTTTTTCCATTCATTTATTCATCAACTCTATAGACGTTTATTGAGTGTCTTTATATGCCAGCCACTTGCTAAGTTCTGTCCTGTCCTGCAATCTGTTGTTTAGTGGACCTAAACTCAGATCTTTTTAGACTGAGTTTCCCCCCAACAGTTTCCCTGCATTTTGAGATGGACCTAGAAGGAGGGGAGAAATTAGATGATCATATGATTGAGTGATGGGCACTAGGTGAGAAGACACATAAGCAGAGTTGTGGAGGTGAAAGTTAATATTGAGTGCATGTATTTTAAGGAAAGGTGGTGAACAGTTTAGGTAATCAGTGAGGGGCCCTGAACATTTTGAGTTATGAGGGTCAGAGGAATAAGCTACTTATACAAGATGGCAAAAGATTTTCAAAGTCTTTCACATTCACACAGATTGCACTTACATTTGGCCTGGTACAAGATTGGTCAGGAGCTATGAATACAGTAGATGAGCACTGGATAAGGATTAGAAAAAACCTAGATTATAGTTTCAAATCCATTACTTACTGGCTGTATGATGTTAAATAGCCTCTTTGAGCTTCAACATCTATATCTGTATGTAAAGCTCTCTGCATAGGGGTTGAGTACAGCAGATACTTTATTAAATATTTGTCTAATGAATGAATAAATGAACTAGAGAAAATAACATCTGGCCAACCTACTTCTGCTGGTTATTGTAAGGATTAGTATTTACAAAAATACTCTGCAGTGGTACTGTCCAAAATTTTAGAAAATTGTTCTAATAACAGTAACTTTTTTGTGTGTACATTTTGTTTTGTTTTTACAGCTGCTGGGCAAGGCCACATAGAGTGTTTGCAGTGGCTAATTAAAATGGGAGCAGACAGTAATATTACCAACAAAGCAAGGGAGAAACCCAGTGATGTGGCTAAGAGGTATCCCTATCTGCTTTGCTTCTTTCTTTTGTTTTTAAAGTTTTGCATTTACTCTTCTATACTCAGAAATCTCTGAAGATTTCTGGATTATAGGACTCAGTCAAATGCTGATGGAATGATAATTTTCAAGCTGAATTGACATTTGACAACATATCAGCTCTTCTCTCTAAAGCAGTGATTCTCAGCTGGGAGGTAGTAGTCCCCCTTCTTGGGGGGTGTGCATTTGGAAATGTGGGGAGGGGGTTGTCACAGTGATGGAGACCATCACTAATGTTTCATGAGGTCAGGTCCAGGAATGCCAGACATTCTACAGTGCTCAGAACAGTAGTGTACAACAAAGAATTGTCCCACCCAAATGCTGGTACCTGTTGAGAAATGCTGTGTGATAAAAAGGAGTAATCAAAAGGAGTCACATGGATTTTGAAACAAATTTTAATATTTATATTTGAATTAAATGTAACACCTATTATAGAACACCTCTAGCTCATTCAGGTCAGACCCTCACAGAATATTTAGTTCATCCATTTGTTCATTTGATAGTTTTTTCATTCAACTTCCTGTATACTTACCATGCTCCCCGTGCTATGGTTAGCATTAAGTTTACCAAGATGACAAAAAATAGTCCTTGCCCTCAAGAAACTTACAGTCTTGTGGAGAGACAAATGTACAAACATAACTTTTATTGATTATAATCAGTATGTCGTATTACATGTCATGTATAACGTGCAGTAAGAGCACAGAAGAAAAAGTGCCCAAGTATTCCTGTTCTAAAGTTGTGGGGGAGAAATGTTAATACAGATGATGGTAAGAGTTATGAAGGCAACTGCGGGGGACAGAATTTATATAGAAGTCTGGGAAAACTTTTTTTTGGAGAAAGCAACATTTATGCTGACACTTGAAGGAGGAAGAGTTTTAAGATAACACCTTGTTTGTCTGAGGAACGCATGTGGTTCAGAACTGCTTGAATCTAAACTAGGAGTGTGGGCTAAAAGTTACACATGAGGCTTGACGGGATGCAAGGGCCTAATTATTCATTAAATTGCCATGCAATTTTTGTTTGTGAGTTCATGTTCCTTAAAATTTTGTCTGTGGGATCTCTTTGAAGCCATGGAATATGGTTTTGTTTTACCACATAGTAGCATCATTATCAACTCAGGCCCACTATTTTTTATTTTTTAAAATAGCTTTATCAAGGTATAATTGGCATATAGTAAAGTACACATATTTGTACAGCACAAACTGATGAATTCTGATATATGTATATACCTGTGAAATCATCACCACAATCAAGATAGTGAACATATCCATCACCTCCTAAAATCTCCTTGTGCACCTTTGTAATCTCTCCCTCCTACTGCTTTCCACTGCCCCATCCCCAAACAGACACTAATTTGCTTTCTGTCACTATAGATTAGTTTGCATTTGCTAGAATTTTATATAAATGGAATCATACGGTATGTACTCTTATATATTTGGCTTTTTCCACTCAGCATAATTATTTTGAAAATCATTCATGTGTATTAGTGGTTCATCTCTTATTGCTGAGTAGTATTCCATTGACTGTGGAATTCCATAGTATTCCATAGTTTGCTTATCCCCTAATCTGTTGAAGGATATCTTGTTTGTATCTACTTTTTGGTGATTATGAATAAAGCTGCCATAAACATTCAGATACAGATTTTTGTGTGAACATAAGTTTTCAGTTCACTTGAGTAATACGTAGGAGTAGGATTGCTGAGTCAGATGCTAAGAGGGTGTGTTTATCTTTATAAGAAACTGCCACAGTGCCTTCCAAAGTGACCACACCAATTTGCATTCCATCAGCAGTGGATGAGTGTTTCTGTTGCTTCTTACCTTGCCAGCATTTGATATTGTCAGAATTTTTGATTTTCGTAATTCCAGTAGGTGTGTAGTGGTGTCTCATTGTGTTTTTTGTTTTTTCCTAATGGAAGATGATTTGGGGCATCTTTTCATATACATATTTGCCATTTGTATGTTTTCCTTTGGTGAAGTGACTGTTCAGATCTTTTATCCACTTTTAAAACTTGGGTGGTTTTCTTATTGTTGAGTTTTAAGAACTCTTTCTATATTCTGGATACTAGTTCTTTCTCAGATTTTTGTTTTGTGAAGATTTTCTCCCAGTTGTGGTTTGTTTTTTCATTCTCTTAACAATGAAGAGCAAAATTTTTTTATCAATTTGCTCTTTTATGGGTTATACTTTTGGTATCACATCTAAGAAATCTTTGATTTACACCAAGTCACAAAGATTTTCTTTTATGTTTTCTTTTAGACATTGTTATATATACAGTTTTAGGTTTTACATTAAGGTCTGTGATCCATTTTGAGTTAATTTTTGTATGTGGTATGAGGTATGTATCCAAGTTCTTTTTTTTGCATATGGATATCTAATTGTTCTAGCACCATTTGTTGAAAAAGCTGTCCTTTTTCTTCTATTGCCTTTGTGTCTTTGTCCACGTCAGGTGTCCATGTATGCGTGGGCTTATTTCCGTAGTCTGTATTTTATCCATTGATCTATTTGTCTGTCTTTATATCAGTATTACATGGGTGATTTAGTACTGTATCTGAATATATTCATAATTTCTGACCCACATTTCTTTGTCATTCATGCACCAAAGTGCTAGTGTGAGTGTAGTGTTATAGAAACAACCTTGAATCTGGCATAAAGCAAGTACTCAGTAAATGATAGCTGTGAAGTGACAATCTAGTAATAGAGATAACGAATTCTATTAACCGTACAACTTCCTATGTTTATTACTATATTGTTAATGATTTGCAGTACCTGGTGAAAGGTAAAGATATATGTGTGCATGTGCACATGGTTATGGAAGTGTGTGAACAAAATAAAATTTGAGGTTTTTATGTTTAGCGAGTAATTCTCCATGTCCTGAGAAAGCATTGAACATTTTTTTTAAAAAAATTAATTTATTTATTTTTGCTTAGGTTGGGTTTTTGTTGCTGTGCGCGGGCTTTCTCTAGTTGCAGTACGTGGGCTTCTCATTGCGGTGGCTTATTTTGCTGCAGAGCACGGCCTCTATGCGCACAGGCTTCAGCGGTTGTGGCACACGGGCTCAGTAGTTATGCCTTGCGGGCTCTAGAGCGCAGGCTCAGTTGCTGTGGCCCACAGACTTAGTTGCTCCGTGGCATGTGGGATCTTCCCAGACCAGGGCTCAAATCCGTGTCCCCTGCATTGGCAGGCGGACTCTCAACCACTGCACCACCAGGGAAGTCCCAGCATTGAACATTTTAATTAGCAAAACTGTGGGAAAAATAATGCAGATTACATACAATCACAACAACAACTTGAAAACCAAGGGTATATTATTAGAAGCTTCATAGAGATGTGGGAAAGATCAAAGAAAATAAGAAATGTGGATATGAAAGTCATTATTTTTCCATTAAATTTCAAAGCCATGCTGAGTGCTTTGAGGGTTGAGGAAGGATGACGATTAAGGGGGCTAGAGCTATAGTTTTCCCTAAAACTGGAACCAGAACTAATTCTATGATCTAAATTAGGCCATCAGGAAAAGGTAGTAAATACAGGTAAATCAAGTAGGGTGGTTCCGGGCTTTCTACTCAGTTGAGCAGTTCCGTTTGGGGACACACCAAATATTCTTTTGATATTGGGTCACTTCTTTCAGTTGGATTTTTGCCACTAAAAAATGGAATCTGGGAATTCCCAGGCGGTCCAGTAGTTAGGACTCCTCGCTTTCACTGCCGAGGGCCCGGGTTCAGTCCCTGGTCGGGCAGCTAAGATCCCACAAGCCCCGTGGCGTGGCCAAAAAAAAAAATTCTGGAATCATTCTTTAATATGACTGCTTGTCCTTAGTTTCCACTAACTGTTTGAATTCCCCGCATTGCTGGATATGCATCAAATTGTCACTGACCTTCAGATACAGTTTTCGTTCTTCATTGGTGCGTGAGTTGGTGGGATAATGTAGAGTGTAATTCCCTAAATTAAATGCAAACTGCTATTTCAATTTGAAAAAGATTGTGGATCTTGTAATTACTAATTCTTTTCTACAGGTTTGCCCATTTAGCAGCAGTAAAGCTATTGGAAGGACTACAGAAATATGATACAGATGATGAGAGTGAAATTGATGAAAATGATATTAAGTTTTTCATAAGACATGGTGTTGAGGGAAGCACTGATGCCAAAGATGATATAGGTCTCAGTGAGTCGGATAAAACAGATGCCAGAGGTAAGTGTGCCAACTCTTCCATGATTTTTCCTTTAAAAAATACCACAGATTTGAGAATTATTTTAAAGACAACTACCATCTACAAGGTAAAATACTTTGATATTTTTTGGGGAACCAGAACTAGTACAGATTTTTGTACTAGGGGTTGTTGAACATATAAAGAATGTGAGACATGATCTTTGTCCCTCAAAGAGGAAAGGGGTATTTTCCTGCCATATAACCCTGATTTCACTTCTCATGATATTTGTCAGAGAGCCATGGTTCATATGAATGGATGAGAAAAACTGTTTCAATGGCACTCTTTCATAGAAGAAAGGTGAGAAGGATCTTTTTGAACGGAGGCTAACCAAAGCAAAGGCAGCTGTAGTAAAGTGAGCAGAGCTTGGCACTGGATTCAGACATCAGAGCTTCACCTCTTTCTAGCTGTGTTACTTTCTGAACCTTGGTTTCCTCATCTGTAAAAATGAGAATATTAACGTAATGTCATCCCACAGACTGCACTAGAGAATGGGAAGTGCCTAGAGGCTTAGTAAATGTCAATTCCCTTCCTCGTGATCTCTGGAAAGTATTTTCAGTTATTCTGGCAGGAAAAACTAGTACCAAAACTGTATTGTCTGAGAAAAACTTCTAATTCAGGTCTAAATTTAAAAAAAAAATTTTTTTTAAGAGCTCCCAGAACATCGTCAGGCAGAACCTCACTCTCCAGGTGATGGTAGAAGCCTCTTTCCTGGTGAATGCAACCTAAAAGATGCTGATATTAGGGGCTCCCAACAAGCAGCCCACCACAGTGAGGCTCAGAGTCAGTGATCCCTTCAGAATTTCCTGACAGCTTTATTTTAAATAGCTTCACTGAGATATAATTCACATACCATTCAATTTACCCATTTAAGGTGTACAATTTAATGGTTTTTAGTATATTCAGATTTGTGCAACCATTATTACAATAAAATTTGTAACATTTCCATCACCCCCCAAAAGAAACCTCATACCCATTAGTAGTCAATCCTCCTAACCTCTACCTTCTTCTCCCTTCCCCTCAAACCACCCCCCAATTAGGCAACTGCTAATCTACTGTCTGTCTCTATAGGTTTGCCTATTTGGGGCATTTCATATGAATGGGATGATACCATATATGGTTTTTTGTGACTGGTTTCTTTCACTTAGCACAATGTCTTCAAGGTTTATGCACATTGTAACGTGGATCATTACTTCATACTTTATTCCTTTTTATTGCCAAATAATATTTTTGTATGGATATACCACATTTTATTTTATTTTTAATTTTTAATTTATTTTTTCCTAAATTTATTTGGCTGCACTGGGTCTTAGTTGTGGCATGCAGGATCTTTGTAGCGGCATGCAAGCTCTTAGTTGCAGCGTGTGGGATCTAGTTCCCTGACCAGAGATCACACCCGGCCCCCCTGCATTGGGAATATGGAGTCTTAGCCACTGGACCACCAGGGATCCCTATACCACATTTTATATATCTACTCATCAGTTGTTGGACATTTGAGTTGTTTCCACATTTTGGCTATTAAGAATAATGCTGCTGGGACTTCCCTGGTGGTCCAGTGGGTAAGAGTCCACGCTCCCAGTACAGGGGGCCCGGGTTCGATCCCTGGTTGGGGAACTAGATCCTGCATGCCGCAACTAAGAAGTCCGCATGTTACAACTAAAGATCCCGCATGCCTCAACGAAGATCCCACGTGCCACAGCTAAGACCCGGCACAGCCTAAATAAATAAATAAATAAATATGAAAAAAATAATGCTGCATGAACATTTGTATACATTCCTTTTTGAAAATGGAAATGTATTTTCATTGCTCTTGGATATACACCTAGCAGCTGGAATTGCTGCATCATCTGGTAAAAATATGTCTAACATTTTGAGGAACTTTCAAGCTGTTATGCAAAATAGCTGCACCATTTTATATTCCCACCAACAATGCCTGAGGGTTCCAGTTTCTCCCCTTCCTTGCCAATGCTCGTTATTGTTTGTCTTGTTAATAACTAAAACTGTTATAGTGAGTGTGTAGTGGTATCTCAGTGTAGATTTGATTGGTGTTTCCCTAATGAATAATGATGTTGAGTATCTTTTCATGTGCCCATTGATCATTTGTATATCTTTTGGAGAAATGTCTATTCAAATCCTTTGCCTATTTTTCAACTGAGTTGTTTATCTTTTTACTATTGAGTTTTAAGAGTACTTGCAGATATAAGTCCCTTATATCAGCAAGTATAAGTATTTGCAGATACTTTCTCCTATTCTGTGGGTTGTCTTTTAACTTTTTTTTTTTAACATCTTTATTGGAGTATAATTGCTTTACAATGGTGTGTTAGTTTATGCTTTATAACAAAGTGAATCAGTTATACATATACATACGTCCCCATATATCTTCCCTCTTGCGTCTCCCTCCCACCCTCCCTATCCCACCCCTCTAGGTGGTCACAAACCACCGAGCTGATCTCCCTGTGCTATGCGGCTGCTTCCCACTAGCTATCTATTTTACGTTTGGTAGTGTATATATGTCCATGCCACTCTCTCACTTTGTCACAGCTTACCCTTCCCCCTCCCCATATCCTCAAT
Source organism: Globicephala melas (assembly GCF_963455315.2). Classification (NCBI taxonomy): domain Eukaryota; kingdom Metazoa; phylum Chordata; class Mammalia; order Artiodactyla; family Delphinidae; genus Globicephala; species Globicephala melas. The sequence continues at coordinate 59,787,266 of NC_083321.1, forward strand.
TTCATTCTCTAGTAGGTCTGTGTGTTTATTCCTGTCTTACCCCTAGGTTCTTCATGACCTTGTTTTTTTTTTTTCTTAGATTCCATATATATGTGTTAGCATACGGTATTTGTTTTTCTCTTTCTGACTTACATCACTCTGTAAGACAGACTCTAGGTCCATCCACCTCACTACAAATATCTCAATTTTGTTTCTTTTTATGGCTGAGTAATATTCCATTGTATATATGTGCCACATCTTCTTTATCCATTCATCTGATGATGGACACTTAGGTTGCTTCCATGTCCTGGCTATTGTAAATAGAGCTGCAATGAACATTTTAGTCATGACTCTTTTTGAATTATGGTTTTCTCAGGGTATATGCCCAGTAGTGGGATTGCTGGGTCATATGGTAGTTCTAATTTTAGATTTTTAAGGAACCTCCATACTGTTCTCCATAGTGGCTGTATCAATTTACATTCCCACCAGCAGTGCAAGAGGGTTCCCTTTTCTCCACACCCTCTCCAGCATTTATTGTTTCTAGATTTTTTTGATGATGGCCATTCTGACTGGTGTGAGATGATGTCTCATTGCAGTTTTGATTTGCATTTCTCTAATGATTAATGATGTTGAGCATTCTTTCATGTGTTTGTTGGCAATCTGTATATCTTCTTTGGAGAAATGTCTATTTAGGTCTTCTGCCCATTTTTGGATTGGGTTGTTTGTTTTTCTGTTATTGAGCTGCATGAGCTGCTTGTAAATCTTGGAGATTAATCCTTTGTCAGTTGCTTTGTTTGCAAATATTTTCTCCCGCTCTGAGGGTTGTCTTTTCGTCTTGTTTATGGTTCCCTTTGCTGTGCAAAAGCTTTGAAGTTTCATTAGGTCCCATTTGTTTATTTTTGGTTTTATTTCCATTTCTCTAGGAGGTGGGTCAAAAAGGATCTTGCTGTGATTTATGTCATAGAGTGTTCTGCCTATGTTTTCCTCTAAGAGTTTGATAGTGTCTGGCCTTACATTTAGGACTTTAATCCATTTTGAGTTTATTTTTGTGTGTGGTGTTAGGGAGTGTTCTAATTTCATACTTTTACATGTACCTGTCCAGTTTTCCCAGCACCACTTATTGAGGAGGCTGTCTTTTATCCTAACTTTCTTAATGATGTCCTTGCCAGTGCAAGTTTTTAATTTTGATGCAATCCATTTTATCTATTTTAAAATTTTGTTTGTGCTTAAATTTCTTTTTTGTTGATTGTACTGAGAATTAGCAAGGACTTATTAGCACTGCAGAAGATGAACAGTTGATTTGTAGAATTTCAGTGTCTTCTGAAATTAGTTGATTAGGAGATTTTTGTGAAGTGATCATTGTCAGTGAATCACAAAAATTTTAAAAGATGTTTAAGGAAAGACCAAGAACGAAGCTAGAACAGTTTCCTTCTGTGGTGTGTTTGACACAAATGCACTCTTACACCCTTGCCATATAGTGAGGCTCTGGCTGGTGCCCAGCTGGGGTGCTTGCAGCTAGTGAAGGTACTATATATGAAGTCATGTGCTATTTGACATAACTATTTAATTTTATTCCAGGGCAAAATCCAAAGGACTGGCCAGTCTCTTGGAATACTAGGTTTTGCCAGAGTGCCTACGGGGGACTGAATGGATTTCTTGTCATCACAGACTTCTTGGAACTGAGCCTCAATTCAGAGCATTCTTTAGTGAATTAGGTTTAGGGTCATGGCATCATAGAACCCCATTTGAGGTTTGATTCCTGGCTCAACATTCCTGTCACATGTCATCCAGCATCCAATCACCTTCAGTGACAAGGCCCCCACTATCACCCATGTGGCCCATTTCTACCTTTTGACAGGGGTAAATGTATAAGGCACTTATCGTAGTGTCCTTCCCATCACAGGCACTCCACAAATACATGATAGCTCTTAACTGTTTTTTTTTTTTAACATCTTTATTGGAGTATAATTGCTTTACAGTGGTGTGTTAGTTTCTGCTTTATAACAAAGTGAATCAGTTATATATATACATATGTTCCCATATCTCTTCCCTCTTGCGTCTCCCTCCCTCCCACCCTCTTAACTGTTTTTGTTGAAAAGTTTCGCCTTTGTTAAGATCTTTCTTCCTGGAACTAATCCCTATTAATCCTAGCTCTTACCTCCGATGATCCCATAGAACAGCCCTTTCAAAACATAGCCTTCAAATGTTAAAGAATTAAATAAACCATCACAATTCTTTCCATTTTATGTAACATTAAAAAAAAATCCCCTCTACTTGTTTGCTATTAGTTATGGTGGATCCCAAACCTGTGTGCCTGTCAGAATTGTCTGAGGAGCTTTTACTAACTACTGATACCTGAATTTGTAGGACTGCTATGGGGCTCAAACATATACATTTTTAAAAAGTACCCCAGTTGATTCTGATGTATGTAGTTTGGAACCTGCAGCTCTAACCTATTGAGAGATAAATCAGAGTGGTGAGTGTCAGGGAGAAGAGGCTGTGATTTGCTAACCTGGTTGTAAAGCAGAGTTTCTCAGCTTCTGTGTTATTGACATTTTGGGCCAGATACTTATTTGTTGAGGGGGGCCCACCTGTGCATTTTAAGGTATTTAGTAGCATCCTGAGCCTCTACATGCCAATAGTCTGTTTCCCTCCATGCCCCGAGGTTTAACAAGTAAAAGGTCTCCAGATATTGCCAAGTGTTCCTTGGAGGAGAAGATCACCCCAGGTTGAGAACTTGTACCACAAAGGATAGAAAAAATCATGGTTTTGATAGCTGGAGAATAGCTCAAGGTAGCTCTTAACACACTTCCTTCTCAATATCCTCTTGCCTAGATATTACAAGTGACTAATCATAAAATTGGGGGGCTGAATTAGTTCTGATTTATCATAAATCAATCAAGCATATTTCAGTTTTTCTAATTTTCTGACATAAATAGATTGTGCATGGTCCTGTAATGTACAACTAGTCCTAAAACACTGCTAGCCAGCCTCCCTCCCCTCCCCTCCCCTCCCCTCCCCTCCCTTCCCTTCCTTTCCCTGGTATTAATAGTCATAACAGTGATATATCCTCCAACAGCAGGAACAGAATCCTCCATTTAGATATTTCACTGCTTGTTCACCCTAATACTCTGCTACTGATATGTGTCCTTCTATATAGACACCACCCTCCCTCCATCTCCTTCCCCGAACCATACAGACACTGACCATGCAGACACTGGCTTTAGAGGAAGAGTATGCTCCAGGACCAGCATCCTGTGAGCTCATGAGCTGTTATCTGTCTAAACTAGGTTCCTGTTCAACTTTGTCTTGCAGTGAGAGCTTATAAGAAAATTGTAGAATTGAGACACCTCCTGGAAATTGCAGAGAGCAACTATAAACACTTGGGAGGCATAACAGAAGAAGATCTAAAGCAGAAGAAAGAACAGCTTGAGTCTGAAAAGTAATGTCCTCAAAACTTTGATGGTTTGTTTTTACTTACCTTTCTAAATGCCACGTGAGGGTTTGTTGATTAACAACTTATTTTTTCATCCCCACCAAAGGGTGTGAGTTTCCAACTTGTTTTCCTCCTAAGCCCCCAGATGGAGAAGGTGTTAAGATTTTTAAAAAATTGTGGTAAGGGACTTTCCTGGTGGCACAGTGGTTAAGAATCCACCTGCTAGTGCAGGGGACATGGGTTCGAGCCCTGGGACGGAAAGATCCCACATGCCGCGGAGTAACTAAGCCCGTGCACCACAACTGCTGAAGCCCGCGTGCCTAGAGCCTGTGCTCTGCAACAAGAGAAGCCACCGCAGTGAGAAGCCTGTGCTCCGCAACAAAGAGTAGCCTCCACTTGCTGCAACTAGGGAAAGCCTGCGCGCAGCAACAAAGACCCAACACAGGTCTTCGTTGTGGTGCCAAAAACTTGTGCACCAATTTAAAAAAATTTTTTTTTAATTTTTTAAAAATTAAAAAAAATTTGTGGTAAAATACACATAAGCATAAAATATATCTTAACTACTTTTAAGGCAGAATTCAGTAGTGTTAAGTACATTCCACATTTTTGTATAACCATCCTCCAGAACTTTTTGTCTCGCAAAACTAAAACGCTAAGAAGAGTTCCTGTTTTCGTTTTTTTGTCTGTTTTTTTTTTTTTGCGGTACACGGGCCTCTCACTGCTGTGGCCTCTCCCGTTACGGAGCACAGGCTCCGGACGCGCAGGCTCAGCTGCCATGGCCCGCGGGCCCAGCTGCACCGCGGCACGTGGGATCCTCCCGGACCGGGGCACGAACCCGTGTCCCCTGCATTGGCAGGCGGACTCCCAACCACTGCGCCACCAGGGAAGACCCTTTGTTTTTTTTTTGTTTTGTTTTTTTGTTTTTTTTTTTGCGGTACGCGTGCCTCTCACTGCTGCGGCCCCTCCCGTTGCGGAGCACAGGCTCCAGACGCGCAGGCTCAGTGGCCATGGCTCACGGGCCCAGCCGCTCCGCGGCACGTGGGATCTTCCCGGACCGGGGCACGAACCCGCGTCCCCTGCATTGGCAGGCAGACTCTCAACCACTGCGCCACCAGGGAAGCCCGACCCTTTGCATTTTTGAGACCACAGCTACTTTGAGCTTTTCAATCAACACAGTCTCTAGCCATCCCTATCGAATTGGACTGCTTGCTTACAAGTCACCAACCTAGTCCTATGATCACGGACAGTGGCACCCCTCAGAACGCTTGCATATTCCCTCACCTTTCACTTCCTGCACCTGAAATTGGCTCTCGGTACATATGGTACCTCTCTAGTTAATTAATGGCTGCTGGGATAGAGGATGCAAAGTGCTTATTTCCTCCCACTGCCTCTTTTCTGGTCTCTGCTTTCCACAGTGGACAGGGAACACAGGGAGACAGGAGGGGAGACTTGTAGTTTAATCAAAACACGGGTCTGTAAAGAGCAGTGCACATGGATTCTCCACTTCCCCTGCCCTTTCCTTTGGTTGGGTCTCTTTCCCTCATACTCTTAGAACCTCCTGTTTCTCTTGCATTCACCCTCTTCTGAATTTAATCTCAGTAAGAGGTCTGGTAAATGTATTCAGAGTAACATCTAAATCTTTGATAAGATGGGTACTTGGGAGTTTGAACAGAAGACAAAATCTTAAGCCAAAATACTCTGTCTCTTAATGGGATTTTAGGCACCAGGAAGTTGTGGTAGACCAAAAAGAAATTTTCTTTTTTTTAATCAGGGGCCTTCTTGGTATCTCATAAATCACATCACATAAGTAGCTGTCCACTGCCTCTCTCTCTCTCTCTCTCTCTCTCTCTATATATGTATGTATGTATATTTTGGCTGCATTGCACAGCATGCAGGATCTTAGTTCCTTGACCAGGGATTGAACCCGTGCCCCCTGCAATGGAAGCGTGGAGTCCTAACCACTGGACCACCAGGGAATTCCTGACTGCCTCTGTATTGATTAAAGTGTTTGAGATGTAGAATATTTTTAGTATTGGCCTCTGCCTAAGAACCTAGCCGAAAGTTCTTAGCTCCCTTGTAGTCTAGAAAAGTACTTCACAGTAGAGCAATTATTTCCTAGATAATGAGCTTTAAATTTTGTTCCCTTTACCTCTCTTCCAAGACATATTACTGTACTACTGCTAGGGATGCTTGTAGTACTTCTGAGCACTACTGTATGGTAGGCACTATGTAAGCCTCTTGTATATATTGTTTCATGCAGTCTTCACAGCTCCATTAGCTATTATCTCAGTACGTGGATTAGGAAACCAAGACTGAATTTACAAGTAACTCGCATGAAGTCACAAAGGGAGGACTAAGCGTGGGGGATGGAGCCAGGATTTGTGTCTGAGTCTATATGACTCCAAACCTATTATCCAAGGTCATTACAATTTTAATAATAGTCTTTAATGGAACGTTTAATTCTAATGTTCACATTTCAGTGTGAAATGGTTATTATATTGATGTAAGTCATTTGAGCAGGATTTTTTTTTTTTATAAAGATTGCTTTAGCCTTTGTGCCAGATTGTAGTTTCCTATTAGCTGAGACTGCAGTGTTTCCTCTGAGTAAGCTTTACTTCTTCTCTAGTATGTGTTTCTCACTTTGTGTTGAGTACATCTGAAGACATTTATTCTTTGGGTACAAACTCCTGATCTTATATCTAATTGTAAAGGAAACCTGGATAAGTATTAGTTTGAGAGATGTCCTTTTGCCTTTGTCATTATTGATTGGTTAGATGAAACTCAGAATACAGCAAAACGTGGTTGTGTTATTCTGTCCTGGGGCTGATTTTCTCTTCTCATTTGCTGAATTCTAGGTTTCCACAGTTAATGTTCTTCTTTCCTATCTCTAACCTCAACCCCACTCACTTCCATACCAGGGCTACTACTGTATACTCTTAGATTGCCCTCCTTCAGACCTGACATCCAACTCAACATGCCTTGGGAGTTCTGGTGCCCTCACCATCCAGCAATAAGGCAGAAAGAAACGCTGGTTCCAGTCCTGGCATCGCTTGTCTGGGTATATTCTAACATCTTCCTGATATGTCTCCCAACTTCCTGTCCCTGCTCCCTCACGCCCCACCCTCATCCCCTGCAGTCTGTTCATCATGCTAAAACCTAAGTCAGATAAATCTCACATATTATTGACTGAAAGAATCCAGGCACACAAATGAATATAATGTACAATTTCATTTACAAGCAGAGACAAAACTAATCTAACACGATAGGTATTCAGAAGTGTGGTTACCTCTGCGAAGTGAGGGTTGCCTGGGAAGGGCATGAAGGAACTTTCTGAGATGATGGAAGTATTTTGTATCTTGGTAGTCTTGGTGGATGCATTAGTGGAAACTCATTGAATTGTTTAGTTGATATTTGTGTAATTCACTCAAAGTAAATTTTACATCATTAAAAAAAACAAAGCTAAACAAAGCAAAAGACATTTAAGTTAGAGCATGCCGTTTCTCTGTTGAGATCCTCTAATGGCTTCCCATTTCACTCAGAGTAAAAGCCGAGTCCTTGTTGCGACTTACCAGGCCCTACTTGTTCTGGCTCCCTTTTACCTCTCTGACTCTACTCCAGCCACATTGGCTTCTTTCTTCGAGTTCACCAGGTGTTCTTCTGCCTTAGGGCCTTTGCACTTGCTATTCTCTCTGTCTGGGATGCTCGTCCCCCAGATGTCTACTTGATTATCTCTTATTTCCTTTTGGACTTTGCTCACAAGCCCCCTTCTCAGTAAGGCCTTCCCTGGTCATTGTGTATGGGGTATTAACCCCCTCCTCAACAATATTTCTATTATTTTCTTGCTTTATTTTTTTCTCCCTTAGCATTTATCACCTTCCAGCATACTTATATTTACTTACTTATATTGAAATACATATATTTACTTATTTATTTTCTTTACTGTCTTCCACCACTGCTGCCAAGGTAGGCCCCACAAGGGTAGATTTGGCCTGTTTTGTTCACTGCTTTTATCTCCAGTATGTATAGATCAGTGCTGGCTCATAGTACACTCTCAGTATATATTTGTTGAAAAAATGCTTTCTTTGTTTTATTTGCCTTAAATATAATGTATATAATGTATGGATACTTTATTACCAAAAATAATTGCTAGTTGATATTGGAGATTGATTGAAACCAAATTTTTTTGACAGGACTATCAAAGAGCTGCAGGGCCACCTAGAGTATGAACGACTACGCAGAGAAAAATTAGAATGTCAGCTGGATGAGTATCGAGCAGAGGTAGATCAACTCAGGGAGATGCTGGAAAAAACTCAGGTTCCCAACTTTGCGGCTGTGGTTAGTATCCTTCTTAACACATTTATCTTTCTCAAGAAGTAGTATACAAGAGTAGCTAAGAGTACCAGCTTTGGAGGGGGCTATTTGGGTTTGAATCCTGGCTGCAGCCCTTTTTGGTTTGGACAAGTCATTTAACCTCTCTTTGCCTTATTTGTAAATTGGAGTTAATAACATATTTTCTAGGAGTAAGGAGTAAAGGAATATACATATACACATACATATATATATATATACACACACACATACATTACTCTATAAAACTATATATACATACACATACATATGCGTCTATGTACCTACCTATCTCTCAGTTGGAATAGCAACCTGGTTCATATGTGTGCAGTAAGTTTTATTATTATTGTATCATGTAAGGAAAAAAATTTTATAAGCAGAGTAATCAATAAGAATTCTGAGACAGCTATGGAGTATGTATGTTTTAATTCTAAATATCCAAAATAAACTGCTCTAAAAAGAAACTGACATGAGAAACATAACAAAGAACAAATGAAGAAAAGCAGGTGGAGTATAGAAAATAGAGTGAAAGTGACAGCAAGAAACCCCCAGTGGTGCTTGCCTTTCAGGCCATCCAGTCTCAGTAGAACAGGCAGAAAGCTCACCAGGGAAACTTTGACCCTCACTCTCCCCTGCTCTGAAGATGTGGCCTTTGTGGACAGTTCATGTGACATAGTGTAGGGATTCAGGTACGTTTCATATTTTCTTTCCATAGGGAATTTTTTTCTTCAGTCCTCGTGGGTAAGTTAATTTTGTTCAGATCTACATAACCTCAAATATGATATATAATAAAAACTTCCTGGCTTCTTTTTATTTTGTACAAACTAATCATTAGTCTCTTTAATAACCACTTAAAAAGTATTAATATATGTGCTTATTGTAAAATGTTAAAAACAGGGCAGACGCTCCTCCCCATATCAAGTTCCACTCTCCAGAGGAAGTCGCTATTAATGGTTTGGTCTCATATTAGACAACATTCTGTTCATCTGCATACGTGTGTATTTCTGTATACAAATTCACTTTCTCTGGGTTTTGGTATCCACCAGTGCTTAATTTTCCAAGGGATAGAAATAATCATCATAATCCATTATCTTCATTCTTGCAGTGACCATCTTATACCACGTTTAGCCTCTGGGAACACTTTAGTATGGAGAGGCTGGCTGGGGCAGTCATGTGGTGTTGGCTAGCGGACATACACCTTTTATAAACTACCACTGACACTCCAGATCCGCTCCCTCTCCACCTTGTGGCAGGAACTCTGCCTATTCTAGTCTCCTCAGAGGCAAGAACATACATTGTTCTTCGCTAGCTAGCTGCCTAGATCTTTTGGAGATCACCCGAGCTGCACGCCTTTTGAGTCAATCCAGATTGATGGTCTACATAGAAAATTTTTGGTTTTTAGCTATTTAAAATTATTCTTTTCTTGCCCAGAAATGTCTGTTCCCAGGGTGGTTTGATGTCATACACTAATAGAGCACATCCTTCCTAAGACCTTGCTCTCTACCAACAATGTGTAGCTTTCAGGAGCGCTGACTCGAGGTCCCTGTACTCTGGGCCCATCGTTTTTTGCGGTCCTGCTGTAGGTTACACGAGTTTTTGTAAATGAGCAAATGTCACTGACCTCTAATGGCAGCTGCTTATTTTCTGTTCTGCAAGAGCTTCTGGGTCTCAATTTCCTCATCTTTAAAATGAGGATAACACCTACCTCATGGGATGGTATTGATGTTAGATGAAATACTGTGTAGAGCTCCTGAGGTATTTTCTGTCTACTAGTATTCATGGTATTCTCCCTTCCTCATATCCTTTTCTTTTTTTTCCTTTCTTTCAATTTTCTACATTTGAGTTGTATAAACAGTCAGTGGATAAATGTGCGTAGCCCTATGCATCTGAAAGGAGGAGGAATTAGTTTATTGTGGAGTCTAAATATGTAAAGTATAAATAAAATGAACTTTTGATTCAGTGCTCATTTATATAGAGGCTTCAAGAAGCTCTGACTAAATCTCTCCTGCCACCTTCTGGTAAGGACCTATGATTGCATATGACTTTTTCCCCTATAAAAGAATCTGCAAGAGCATAATTTTTAGCCAGAAAAAAATTCCTAGGATAGTCTGACATAATGCACTTAAATAGGTTTTTTATAATAATAATAACTGGTTTTGATAATAATACATTTTTATAGTGCTTTCTCACATATTGTCTCAGCCTGCATTAACCCACTTCACAAGCCTTATTTTCTATTCTCCTACACGTCACCTACCTTTTCTGAACTTGCCCCACACTTTCCCACCCCCAAGCCTTTGCTCGTTTTGTCCATATACCTTGAAGCCTTTCTGTCAACTCTGCCTCTCAAAATCCTCTTTAGGAACCATCTTGTTCATCAACCTTGTCCTAACCCCCCGGACCACAAATGATCTGTCCTCCTTTCAGCAAGCACTTTGTACTGCTCTGAGGGCACCTCACCATTTGTATTATAGTTCAATTGGCTACTTTACACACAGCACTGAAAATTTAAATTCTGTGAGATCTAACTTGCCTTGATTAATAGCATCATCAACAGTTACTGAGTACTTGCTATGTGTTGCACTCAGTGCCAGGAACTTTATATCTGGCAGATGTTATTTCTTCATTTTACAAATAACAAACCAAATCTCAGAGAAAATAAGGAATTCGCGTAAAGTCACACAGCTTGTTAGATGGGCAGCCATGATTTGAACCTAACTGCCTAACCCCCTTTTAGTGACACTTGTTACTGTCACTTGTGTAGCCCCTTTGCCCTTCCAGCTCACTCACTGTGCTTATGAGAAGATTTAGTTTGAAAAATTGGTCTTAAAAAATTTTTTTTAAAGAAGATGTTGGGGGTAGGAGTTTATTAATTTTATTTATTTTTGCTGTGTTGGGTCTTCACTTCTGTGCGAGGGCTTTCTCCAGTTGTGACAGGTGGGGGCCACTCTTCATCACAGTGCGCGGGCCTCTCACTATCGCGGCCTCTCTTGTTGCGGAGCACAGGCTCCAGACTCGCAGGCTCAGTAGTTGTGGCTCACGGGCCCAGTCGCTCCGTGGCATGTGGGATCCTCCCAGACCAGGGCTTGAACCCGTGTCCCCTGCATTAGCAGGCAGACTCTCAACCACTGTGCCACCAGGGAAGCCCGGTCTTTAAAATTTTTGATGTTAGGTCTTCAAATAAGTGAATTTATTTATGAAAATTTAAATATAAAATTTATAGTAATTTGATAAAATGTTACTTATACTGGAATTATACACAGTAATTCAAACATTTATTTCAAGATATGTCTTAAATACAAAGTTGAGGTGATGAAGCTTCCAAAAGATAACACAGTGGGATATCTTTGTGACCTTGGGGTAGAAAAAAAATTGATAGATTCGACTTTATTAAAATAAGACTTCACTTTATCAAGGACAACATTAATAAAGGCAAGCCAAAGAGTAGGAAAATATATCTCCTTCCTTATTTTCCTTCCTTCTATCCAAAAGCACAAAGAACTTACACAAACCAGTATGAAAAAGACAGACAACCCAGTAAAAAACCGGGCAAGACAGGATCAGGCGCTTCACAAAATAAGATATACAAGTGGCCAATAAACATGAAAATGTACTCAGAAGTGTTACCAGAATTATTAGTTATCACAAATATAAATTAACACCCAACACGATGTCAATATACCACCAAAATGGCTAAAACAATACAAAACAGACATTACCAAGTATTGATGGGGATGTGGAGCAAGTGGAACTCTTATTCACCACTGTTGGAGTGTAAATTGATTTTTAATCACTTGGGACAATTGTTTGGCCACATTGAGTACAGCTAAACATATACACATCTGTGACTCAGTTCCCAGTGCAATGAGTACATGTCTCTTGATGTACACAGATGGGCACCAAAAGACATGAACAAGAATATTCATATTAGCATTATTATAAATATCCCCCAAACTGGATAAAAAATTCTACCAACAGTAAGAATAAATACATTTTAGTATAATCATACAATGGAATATTATAAAGCAATGGAAATGTATGAATTACTGCTCTACACATCACTATGGGTCAATTTCACAAACATAATGCTGAGCAAAAGAAAACTACAGTATGATACCATGCAGTCCCAAAATATGTAAAATAAATCAAGTTAATAGTGCCTGGGAGGAGGCAAATGGATGATTCTGGGATACAGGTAATGTTCAGTTTCTTGTTCAATTTCTTGATTTCAGTTGTGGTCACATTGGGTGTTTTCACTTTGTAAAAATTCATCACACTGTACACTTTTTGGGGTGCTCTTTGATAGGTGTATTGTACTTAAAAATGTTTACTTAAAAAACGTAAACTAGATGGGAACTATAATAGCTTTGGTAGAGATGTCTGTCTACAGATTGATGCAGGACTGAACTCGCTTCCATCTCCAAAACCAGTATCATTCGAGAAGTCGCTGGTCTAAAGCTTTGGGCCATGCTTGCTAATCAAGAACAGCCAACCTGGAACTGGTAATATTCTATGAATACTTCTGTGTTTAACTTACCCTTGTTTTCTATCTCTGCTGGGCTTCTCCCTGTCCTCTGACATCCTAGCCTGTGAGCCTGTAAGGGTCCTTGGAGCCTGTAAGGGTCCTTGGAGCAATCTGAGGGCTTAAGTGAGTTTATCCAATCTGAGCTGTTAGTCTAAGGAAGTTCTAGAAATTTGTGATTTCTCTCTATTGGTTACTGCTTTGACACTCTGATAAGAGACTGTTCTGGTAATCAAAGTGGGATTTATCTCCCTTTAGTTGTGTATGCTTCCCAAAACTTATCAGAGTGCATGAAATTGTTTTAAAAACAAGAATTCCATATACCCAGGCAATAATTTGTAGACACATAACCTGTCAGCAGTTTCACGCAGTATTATTAATCTCTTCAACAAACCTGTAAATTCTTTCAGATGGAAGCCGGTTAATATTTAAAATATATACATTTTCACATAGGGGTGGTGGTTTAATTTACACTTAGAATTGCTTTAGGTGTCTAAGCACCATGAATCATGTGTTTAATATCTCAGTATTGCAGTTCTCTTTTCCTGAGTTTGCGAGAAAACACATATTAGGGAGAAATATGTTTCTGTCTATAATTTATGATGAGGAAATGACTAATCATGGTGAAGAATGTTCCCCAAATGCAGAAACTTCTGGAATTTGGAAGTTTGGAACTTTCAACGAACACTTACTGGAGGCCTATTGAGTGCCAAGCACATATTTTCTTTTGAACTAGTTTACAGTAAGGCTTGCTTGGTTTGATAGAACAACATACATATTTGATGTTAGTAGATGCTTTGGTATTTGACCACTATTTCTAGAGTATTTGGGATTGTTTAAACTCCTTCAGGAGTTAGCATATATGAAAAGTAAAGGAAAATAAATATTAACTGTTTCTGAAAGTCTGGTAACTATTAAGCACTAGAAAATTGGCTACCTCTGACAAGTAGCTTCCTCTCTTTTCCTACATTTTCTATATTCTTTCTCTAATTCTATCTATCTAGTTGGATGAGGTTAATAAACTCCTGCCCTACCTCAGTGTTCTTTCATAGACATTTTTGCATACATCCCCTAATGATCTTGAGGACCTCTTGAAAGCTGGGGAGTGAACTGAGCACCTCTTTTATATCTGCTATTCCACCACAGACTCCTGAGTGGGAATCAGATCTCATTCCTTTTTGTATACCTGTAGCATAGTATACACAGTATACAGTGTAGTTTTAGGAACTGAATGAGCAAATTTTTTGCTGGAAGACAGGATGGAGGAATGGTTACAACATGAACTTTGGTGTTGGACAAAATTTGGATTTGAATCCTGCCATTTACTTAGTTTTGTGACCTTGGGAAAAGTTGATTAATGTCTTTGACTTCTGTCCTTGTCTCTATAAAATGTTGTTAATACAACCTATTTCACCTTGTTATATATGTAAAGTATGAAATACAGTGGGTACCATATGCTAAGACCCAGTAAAAGGTTTGTTGTTACTGGTCTTCAGACTGGTTGGTAAGCTTTTTCAAGAGAAGGGACCATCATGTTGCCCTATGCTTACCAGTGCCTGGCCACTATATGGGAGGGCCAGCAGATTCCCCATCTATTCCTCTCTCAAGGGGTAGGGAACGTGTGTGGTTCTGTTTTCCTGGGTGGTGTTGGAAAAACAGCAGTTTGCTTCTATGTTCACACACTTCTATGAGTTAAGCTGACTGACCTCATTAGCAAAGGTGTAGGTGGGAACACCTTGGGGAATCCTACCTCCAGCCAGGGGCTCTCCTGATGGACATGTGGCCTTGTGATGTTCCTGAAACTCCTGCATTCAGATCTGTCCTGCCCAACTGGGTGCAGAGCACTTTTCTGACTACAAGAATTATTCAAAGATGACTGACATCTAGTGAGTATCCACTGTGTTTCTAGTCCTCTCTTACTCCTTCCCAGAGCATGTATTAAGAATCTTCTGTGCTAGGTACTGAGAGTACCACAACGGATGAGAAATATTCAGAAACGGTGTGTGGCAGGGCAAAGTGAAAGAGACAAGAGCAGTTGAGGGATGTTTTGTGAACAGAGGAGGAAATACAGGATCCAGGAAATGTGATTCCTAACAGAATGGGGCTTGCGTAGAATCCAGAGGATGCCATGCTAATGCTTTGTGTTATTTTGTTTAGTAATATGTTGTAAAATGTTGGTCTAAAATAGAAGCAGAAACAACAAGGTGTTCTGTGTGGGGGATGTATGAGGTAAAGGTAGGACTGGATGATTTCTCAAGGTGCCTCCCAGTCTGATGAATCAGCACAATATGAACTGGTGCTTCTGATGTAAGTATTTACACAAAATTCTAAAAGAAATGTAAATCAGAGTTGAAAATGTTGTCATGGTTAAATTTTTTCTTTTGGAACAGTAACGTAGAAAGACAAAAATGTGTCTAGCATAGAAATCTTATTTGGCTCTCTTTTCCTTTGTAGGAAGATGACCCTTCTTGTGAGTCAAGCAAAGAGAAGAGGCGAGTGAAGAAAAAGGTGTCTTCTGGGGGAGTTTTTGTGAAAAGGTACTAATCAGTGAAATAACTTTAAATAAACCTGCTTGATTTTTCTTTTCTTTTTAAATTGATATAAATGTAAATCTATAAATTCTTCTCAGAATTACTCAGACATGCTGTTATTCCAATTCTGAAGGCAGAAATGTATAATGTCAAACGGATTAAAATTACATGGACTCAGTTGTATTCCCCCTCCCAATATACTTTTTATATATTTATGTAGGCAAGTCAAAACTCTAGATTTATGAGTAGTTAATTTTGCAAGTATTGACATAAACTTTACAATATAAGATAACACAGTAATCAAAAGGTCTAGTTATAAAGATTATTAGAAGTTCTATTATGGCTTCATAATAGAATTATATTTCTTTTACTTTCTGTAGAGAGTACCCTTTTACTAGTGTAGGTATAGCTTTTCTCCCAACTTTTCAAATGACTTGATTTTTTTAAAAAAATTTATTTTATTGAAGTATAGATATATAATGTTAATTTCTGCTGTACAGCAAAGTGATTCAGCTATACACACACACACATTCTTCTCCATTATGGTTTATCACAGGATATTGAATATAGTTCCCTGTGCTATACACTAGTATCTTACTTGTTTATCCATTCTATATTTAATAGTTTGCATCCCAATCCATCCCTCCTCCACCTTTCTCCTCCCTTGGCAACCACAAGTTTGTTCTGTGTTAGTGAGTCTGTATTTGTTTGGTAAATAAGTTCATTTGTGTCATATTTTAGATACCACATGTAAGTGGTATCATATATGTCTTTCTCTGATTTACTTCATTTAGTATGAAGTAAATGTTGCTGCGAATGGCATTATTTCATTCTTTTTATAGCTGAGTAGTATTCCATTGTGTATTTATACCACATCTTCTTTATCCATTCAGTTTTTTTTTTTTAACGGTATGCAGGCCTCTCACTGTTGTGGCCTCTCCTGTTGCAGAGCACAGGCTCCAGACGTGCAGGCTCAGCAGCCATGGCTCACGAGCCCAGCCGCTCTGCGGCATATGGGATCCTCACAAACCGGGGCACGAACCCGTGTCCCCTGCATCGGCAGGCAAACTCCCAACCACTGCGCCACCAGGGAAGCCCTATCCATTCAGTTCTTGATGGACACTTAGGTTGTTTCCATGTCTTGGCTATTGTGAATAGTGCTATGAACATAGGGGTACATGTATCTTTTTGAATTATAGTTTTGTCTGGGAATATGCCCAGGAGTGGGACTGCTGGATCATATGGTAGCTTTATTTGTAGTTTTTTGAAGGCACCTCCATACTGTTTACCACAGTGGCTGCACCAATTTACATTCCAACTAACAGTGTAGGACAGTTCACTTTTCTCCAGACCCTCTCCAGCATTTGTTATTTGTAGATTTTTTTTTATTTTGTCTACATTTTTTTAACATCTTTATTGGCGTATAATTGCTTTACAGTGAGTGTTGTGTTAGTTTCTGCTGTATAACAAAGTGAATCAGCTTTACATATACATACATCCCCATATCTCCTCCCTCTTGGGTCTCCCTCCCACCCTCCCTATCCCACCCTCCCACCCTCCCTATCCCACCCCTCTAGGTGGTCACAAAGCACCGAGCTGATCTCCCTGTGCTATGTGGCTGCTTCCCACTAGCTATCTATTTTACGTTTGGTAGTGTATATATGTCCATGCCACTCTCTCACTTTGTCACAGCTTACCCTTCCACCTCCCCGTGTCCTCAAGTCCCTTCTCTAGTAGGTCTGCGTCTTTATTCCTGTCCTGCCCCTAGGTTCTTCATGACCATTTTTTTTTTTTAGATTCCATATATATGTGTTAGCATATGGTTATTTGTTTTTCTCTTTCTGACTTACTTTACTCTATGACAGTCTCTAGGTGCATCCACCTCACTACAAATGTTGCCATTCTGACGGGTGTGAGGTGGTACCTCATTGCAGTGTTGATTTGCATTTCTCTAATGATTAGCGATGTTGAGCATCTTTTCATGTGCCTATTGGCCATGTGTATGTCAAATGACTTGAGTTTTAAAAAATCTGAACTTAGGAGACAAAGACAAGTAAGTTTTAGAAAAGGACAACTTTTTACAATAACAACCAAATATCTCCAGGGAAGTTTACATAAAATGAAAATCAGCTTTCATAAAAAGAAAAAAAATCGTAACGCATGTTTGCCAAAAATATACATTTAAATAATCTGCTTTAGAATTCAACCAACCATAACAGAGATGAGGTTGACTGGACAGGATGAAAAATATGTGGCTTTATTATTCTTTCTTCTCTTTTTTCTCTTTTCCCTTGACTTTGCTGACCAAAGAACCACCATGGCATTTCATTTCAGTTCTGACTTCAATTCCCTCACCTTTCCTACTCCACCCTTTTCTTCCTTGAGCTAGCAAAGACGTGTGACTCTCTTGGGGCACTTGTGTAGTTTCTGCCTCCCTCTGAAGATCTGATTGCTGGCTTTGAGCTTGCTTCACTGGCATCAGCCTTCCTACCATACCCCAGACTGCCCATCTCTAGGCCCTGGCAAGTACCTTACATGGACAGGCCATTTTGGCCCAGTATCATCAGGACCAGTTTGCCCTGACACAAGTGCATTTGATTGCTAAGACCAGTTTAGGCTGGTCAAAGGCCTGTAAGGAAGTGTTCAAAAATGGTTTACCTATCCTTTTCATAACCTTTATAGTCATTATTGTTAGTTTCTCTGTGGTTTCCAGTAGGCTTTCAATCTGTAGTAAAAACATTTGTCAACATTTATTGGGCACTTACTATGTGTGTGATCTGTACCAAGTCCTTTACATGTATTACTGCTTAATTCTCACCACAGCTGTATGAAAAGAGGTACAGCATTTCATACATGGAGATTAAGAAAGTCACCCAGTCACACAGCAATGTGAAGCTGGGATTCTAACCTTAGGAGGGGAATTTCAGAGTCTGCATTCTGGAATTCCCAAAGCCAACATTTCTCTCACTTTCTGGGACTACACACAGCCTTACCTTTTCCTTCTAGCCTGGTGACTCTAAAGTAATCCCAACCCTGGAAATAGTTTGTTACACTTCCTCCTGTTTTCTCAAGGCCACATCTCTAGTCTCTGTACAAGTGAGGTAGGAAATACCAGAAGAGTGTTGTAATAGAAGCATGCACCCTTGTGGCAGAGGTTCCCTGGATGTCTCCCAATACCTCTTTCTCCCCTTTTTCTATAGTATTTATTAGGGTTTACCTGGGCTTGTGGCTGCTCAGGATAAGGACTGACTTCCCAGTCGTCTTTGCAGCTAAGATACCAAGTGTGGCCAATAGAGTGTGAGCGAAAATGGTGTGTAAAACCCTAGGGGTCATGTCCCTAAAGGGAAACGGCTTTCCCACACCTTCCCCTTTCTTCTTCTGGAATGTGGGGTGGTAGCGAGTCACTGAACTTTGCAAATGAGAGCACTACCAGGGGTGATGGAGCATAAGACAAAAAGGAGCCAGGACACATGGAAAGAAGAGCCTGGACAGTATTGCTAAGTATTAGCAAAATGCAAATCACAACTACAGTGAGTTCTCAGAGAACTCAACTTGGAGATTACTCTTACTATCGAGTAAGAACATAAAATCTTGAGTTAAAGTCTTGTGACTTATCTGCCATGTGATCTTGGCAACTTCACCTGTGTGAAGTTACAACTGTGTGACCTTAACTTCACTTACCTGGTTTCTTTAGCTGTAAAATGAGGATAATACCACCTACCTAAGAGAACTGTGATGAAAAACAGGTGAGTTGATATATATCATTTAGTATATTCACTGTTATATATATAGTCAATGTAGCTATTCTACAAAATGACAATCACTAATTTTAGTGTTGGTGATGACCACAGTGCTTTCCACTGCCTCATTTTTTTCCCCTTTATAAGTAGAGGGATGTGGAGCTCACCTCCTCCCACAAATACATCAAAAAATCCAGCCACGTGTGGAATAGTTCTCACAGAACACCACTGAATGCTTTCAGATCTCATACAACCAAAGCTTCAAGAAAGATCCCCATGTAACTGGGTAGGATGAAGGGAAAAGGGAGAAGAGGAGGAATTGGAATGGGACCTGCACCCCTGGGAAGGAGCTGTGAAGGAAGAATGCTAACCTCACCGTGGGAACCTCCTTCACCAGCTGGGAGGTATGCCAGGACAGATAGGGAACTTCAGAGGCTGAAGAGGAGGGTATGGGAGTTGGCCTGAGGCACTGCAGGGTATGGAGAGACCAACACAGAAGGTCCTGACCACATCACCACGCTTCCCAGCCCAAGATGTACGCCTGCTGGTGTGCAGAGCGACTGGGTGCTGAAACTCAGGCTTCAGCAGACAGACCCAAGGAGAGGACTCTGGTTGGTTGCATGGAGACAGACCAAAGGGTCTGAAGCATGGTCCAGACCATAACTGGGGGCGTGTGCATGTGGAGGTGGGGCTGAAAGCTGAACTGATAGCTGGCCATCCCACTGTGGTTGCTGGGATGCAGCTCTGGCAGGTTCCTGCTCTGGCGGACTTTTCACTGGAACCACACATGTGTGCCTGAGGGCACCCTGGGCTGACTGCGGGTTCAGGGGATGCAGCTCTAGTGGGTTTATGTGCTGGTGGCTTGGTGAGCGCGTATGCTCTGAACTTATTACCAGGAGGTGGGCCCAAAGGGCAGTGCCAGCAACACTGATCTTTGTGGGTGCACACACCAGGTGGCAGGCGGCATCACAGAATCCCACGTCCTGGCAGGCAGCTCCTGGGGAGGAACATGCAGTGGCTCCTCTCCCAGAGGGAGCGCTCCAGTCCTGCCTACTTCACACCACAGCTGAGAACCAGATCTGGGGATCTGCACTACAACAGCTGGGGAGCAGACCCTGCCCCTGACAGGGCTGTGACACCCAGAGAGCAAAGAGGAGGACTTGCTCAACATCCATTATGGGCTCTGGTCACCATGACACTAATCACACTTCCCTATCAAGGGGATAATGGCTGGCGCACACACAGGAAAGACGTGGCAAGCATCGATACCAAAAACAGCTCTTGCACCAAAGATATTGGACTCAGGCAGGCTACACTGGGATGTTCCCACATAAAAATAGCCCTTCCAGACCACAGTAGATAACTGCTTCTCCTAAATTCATAGAGAAAATATAAGAAAAAAGAAGCAAAGGAATTACTCCCAATTAAAAGAACAAGAGAAATCCCCTGAAAGGACAAACAGTGAAACAAACCTCTACAGTCTACCAGACCCTGAGTTCAAAAAGGAGGTAATAAAAATGCTGAAGGAATTAAGAAATGCTATTGATAGAAATGTAGATCACTGTAACAAGGAACTAGAAACTGTAAAGAGGAGCCAATCAAAATTAGACAACTCAATTGCCGAGATGAAAACCGAAGCTAAAGGCAATAAACAGCAAAGTAAATAATGCAGAAGAACAAATAAGTGATCTGGAAGATAGAATAATGGAGATCACCCAGTCAAAACAGCAGACAGAACGTATGCTATCTATGGGATAATATAAAGCACACTAATCTACTACGTCTAATAGGGTTCCCAGAAGAAGAAAGAGAAAAGGGGATTGAAAATGTATTCAAATAAATTATGGCTGAAAAGTTCCCAAACCTAAAGAAGGTATTAGATATCCAGGTCCAGGAAGCACAGAGGGTCCCAAACAAGATGAACTCACACAGATCTACTCCAAGATATATCATAATTAAAATAGTAAAAGAGAGGATTCTAAAGGCAGCAAGAGAAAAACAGTTATAAAGGAACCCCATAAGGTTATCAGCTGATTTCTCTACAGAAACTTTGCTGGCCAGAAGGAAATGGCAAGACATATTCAAAGTCCTGGAGGGGAAAAACCTGCAACCTAGGATATTCTACCCAGCAAGATTATCATTTAGAATAGAAGGAGACAAAAAGAATTTCTCACACAAGCAATAACTAAGAGTAAACAGCAATATTAAACCTATCTTAAAAGAAATATTGAAAGCTCTTCTCTAAATTGAAAAGAAGCAACAATCTATAGGAAAGGGAAAAATCACAATAGAAAAGGTAAATATATAAAAGGATTGAAGATCATTTAAATAAGACAGTACACAGTTAAAAAACAATCCAAAAAATTCTGTGAAAATGATTGAACAGAAAAGGATAAACATGAAGATGTAAAATAGGACATGAAAATCACAAAATGTAGGGAAGGGGAGTAAGAAATGTAGATCTTTTAGAATGTGTTTGAGCTCATATGACTACCAGTCTAAAGCAAGTAGATATAGTGACAGTTAACATAGTTGAAAACCAGAGTAACCACAAATCAAAAAAACATACAATAGATTCCCAAAAACCCAAAAGAAAGGAACTCAGGCATAATACAAAAGAAAACTATCAAATCAAAAAAGGAAACACAAAAAGAAGAAAGGAACAAAGAAGAAATACAAAATCAACTGGAAAACAAGGTTTAAAATGGCAATAAATATATATTTATCAATAATTACTTTAAATGTCAATGCACTAAATGCTCTGATCAAAAGACACAGAATGGCAGACTGGATAATAAAACAAGAACCTACAATATACTGCCTACAGGAGATCCACTTTAGGGTGAAGGACACACACACAGATTGAAAATGAGGGGATGGAAAAAGATATTTCATGCAAATGGAAATGACAAGAAAGTGGGGGTAGCAATACTCAT
The DNA here is from genome assembly GCF_963455315.2 of Globicephala melas. NCBI lineage: Eukaryota > Metazoa > Chordata > Mammalia > Artiodactyla > Delphinidae > Globicephala > Globicephala melas. The sequence goes on from NC_083321.1 coordinate 59,808,757, forward strand.
ATAAGACAAAATAGACTTTAAAAAACAAAGGCCTTAAAGAAAGATAAAGAAGGACCCTGTATAATGATAAAAGGATCAATACAAGAAGAGGGTAGTACACTCATTAACATATATGCACTCAATATAGGAGTACCTAAATATATAAAACAAATGCTACCAAACATAAAGGGAGAAATTGACAGGAATACAATAAGAGTAGGAGACTTTAACACTGCACTGTCATTAATGGACACAGATCTTCCAGACAGAAAATCAATAAGGCAACAGAGATCCTAAATAGCACAATAGAACAGTTAGACTTAATTGATATCTTCAGGACATAACACCCCAAAAAACCAGTATACACATTCTTTTCAAGTGCACATGGGACATTCTCTAGTATAGACCACATACTAGGACACAAAACAAGCCTCAACAAATTTCAGAGGATAGACATTATTTCAAGAATCTTTTCTGACCACAACCCATGACATTTTTCACAGAACTAGAACAAATAATCCTAAAATTTATACGGAACCACAAAAGACCCAGAATTGCCAAAGCAATTCTGAGGAAAAAGAACAAAGCTAGAGGCATAACCTTCCCAGACTTCAGACAATACTACAAAGCTACAGTAATCAATACAGTGTTGTATTAGCACAAAAACAGATATCTGGATCAGTGGGACAGAATAGAGAGCTGAGAAACTCACACACCTATGGCCAATTAATCTTCAGCAAAGGAGGCAAGAATATACCATGGAGAAAAGACAATCTCTTCAATAAGTGGTGTTGGGAAAACTGGACAGCTACATGTAAAAGAATGAAATGAGAACATTCTCTAACCCCATATACAAAAATAAACTCAAAAAAATGAACTGATATAAGGACCTAAATAATACCTTTATTTACTGATAAAACGGATATTGGAGAATGTGGTTAATATCTTCAGTCCAGTAAACTTATCACTGACCCCCGAATCGGACTTACCTTGTCCCAAGTATCACTGTACTAGAGCAGGCCTCACCCTGTAGAGGTGAACTTGATCCTACAGGAGCAGAACAGAATGAATGTTCTCTGTAGACAGGCTGGTCCCAAACAGGAATGGGGAGAAGTGGCTGGGCTACTTGGGCCTTGTTTCTCCTTTCACCTTACTTAATCACCTAGGGCAGGGTGGTTGAAGGAAGAGTGATTACAATATTATGCTATTGGAGCTTCCTTCACATGGAGGAAAGAAATACTCCCTCTCAGTATTTTAGCATATTTTAAATTGTAACAAATGAATAATTTACCTGTTTACTGTCTGTCTTCTCCAACTAAGATTGTCAGTTCCATGATAAGGAAGCCATGTTCAGCTCTGTGCACATGGGTACCAGCATGTTGTCTGGCCCATAGCAGGCATTCTTATTTACTGAGTGAGCAAATGTACTGTAGAGTTTATTACAATGGAACCTATATGGTCTTTATTTATTAATCCAACACAAATTTATCTACAGTGTGCCAAGAATTTTCTTAGGCAAGAGGATTCTGAGATATTTTGAATCAAAATACAGAAAGTTTTGTTTTGAAAACAAGCCAACTGTTAGCTCTTTGAAAAAAACTTAGTTGGAGAGCCTCTGATTCTCACTCGCTGGACCATACAAGGTCAGTCTTTTGATTGCTCTATACTTTAGATTCCCTATTTATAACTAAACAAGTTTGCAACACATACCAAAGAAATCCTGTATGATTTACAGTTGTTCAAGCAAACAAGAAAACTCTGGTTCAGTTTCTATGAGCTATCAAAAGGATAAAGACAAAATGCCTGTCTATCTCAAATCAATCAGGTTTTGAATGGCATCTTTTCAACATAATGAAATAAAGACATATATAAAAACCAAAGACAAAATACACCTTCCCATTCTAAAACATTTCCTTTAGTCCATATGTACTTTAAATAATCTTGTATTAAGTTTCTACTGCAACTTTCAATGTTCAGAGTAAATCCATCCTGGCACAGTGTTTGTTCTAAAAAGTCAACAGCAGCAGGAGTAGGAGCATAATATAGTAGTTTCACTGTTATTTCCAGAGTCTATAAAATCCCAACGCTATTGCCAGGCAAGTAAACACTGAGGCTGTGAAAAGAAGAAAACATGTTATAGGTAATGCATTTGTGATTATCTTGCAGAGACAAAGAGAATAATGTCATCTTCAATTTAAATTGAAAGCAAAATCAGGAAATCCAACCAGTTTTCTTTTCTTTGCCTGCATTGAGCAGCATGTGGGATCTTAGTTTCCCAGCGAGGGATCAAACCCACGCCTCCTGCATTGGAAGCATGGAGTCTTAACCACTGGACCACCAAGGAATTCCCAATCCAACCAATTTTCTACTTTAGGTTTTTAATTCCCTAGAAAATTAAGCTAAGGATAAAGGGTATCCATTAGGGCTGGATTAATATCAATTCTTCTTAAAAGCTTCCTGTATTTTAAACCAGAATAAGGATGACAGTAATTTAAAAGTGTACATTATGTCAGTTAGAATCTATAAAGTGTTTAAAGTCATTATTAACATTAGCACTATTAACAATGACTACTTTAAATAATTACAAACTCTAATTTTAGAAATAATTTATAAGTGAAAAACCACCTTTCTTACATGTACTGAAAAATTACGTAGTTAAGCCAGTAAAACAGACATCCGTATCATCCAAAAGAAAATTTTAATTGCCTTTTCAGTACATTTAAAAATGATTTCGTGCCTGCTGAGCTCCCAGGCCAGTCCCCTGCCCTCCAAGGCTCCCTCTTCGCCACCCTCCCACCCAGCTGCATTGGTACTGCGGGCATAGGAAGGAGGCTGGGGAGATCAGGAGTGGCAGGCAGGAGGGGCACTCCCAGACCCCAGACTGGAGGAGCAGGAGAGGAGGGCGTTTGCCCTGCCCACTCGAGCCCAGGAAGCCTGCTGGGCTCCAAGGTGAGGTCCCCTGCCCTCTGAAACGAGGGGTGGGGGGCACACCTGGGTCCCTTCTGTTGCTTGAGCCTAAGCCCTACCCCCTGGAGCCCCCGGGGCCTTTTCCAGCCCTGTGGGTCCTGAGCATTGGCCCTGCCCATCGCCCAAACCTCACCCTTGCTAAGGTCCTGCTCTCCACAGCCAACGCCCTCCCCCCGATCTTTTTTCTTTTTCTTCCTCCTCCTCGTTTTTACTATTGTGGTATTGATGTCCCTTCCGGTTGTCGATTCATCTATATTTTTATTTTTACATTATTTCTAACATATCTGTTAGTTTCCTAGTCTAATTTTATTTTTTACTTTGTTATTTTTTTTTTGCCACCCCATGCAGCTTGCAGGATTTTGATTTGTGAGCCCAGGGTTAGGAGGAAGCTCCTGTGGGGGGAGCTCCAAGTCCAAACCACTGGACTAACAGAGAACCTCAGACCTCAGGGAATATTCATCAGAGTGAGGTCTCACAGAGTTCCTCATCTCAGCACCAAGACCCAGCTCTACCCAATAGCCTACAAACTCGTGTTGGAAGCCTCAAGCCAAACAACCAGTAAAACAGGAACACAATCCCACTCATAAGAGAAAAAAAAAAAAGAGATGGCAAAAAAAATATGTCACAGATGAAGGAGCAAGGTAAAAACCTACAGGACCAAATAAACGAAGAGGAAATAGGCAATCAACCTGAAAAAGAATTCACAGTAATGATATTAAAGATGATCCAGAATCTCAGAATGGAAGCACGGATTGAGAAAATACAAGAAATGTTTAACAAAGATCTAGAAGAACTAAAGAACAAACAAACAGAGATGAACAACACAATAACTGAAATGAAAAATACACCAGAAGGAATCAATAACAATAACAGAGGCAGAAGAACAAATAAGTGAGCTGGAAGACAGAATGGTGGAAATAACTGCTGAGGAGCAGAATGAAGAAAAAAGAATGAAAAGAATTGAAGACAATCTCAGAGATCTCTGGGACAATACTAAACGCACCAACGTTTGAATTACAGGGGTCCCAGAAGAGAAAAAGAAAGGGTCTGAGAAAATAATGTGAAGAGATTATAGTGGAAAACTTCCCTAATGTGGGAAAGGAAATAGTCACCCAAGTCCAGGAAGCACAGAGAGTCCCATACAGGATAAACCCTAGGAAAAACACACCAAGACACATATTAATCAAACTAACAAAAACTAAATTCAAAGGAAAAATATTAAAAGCAGCAGGGGAAAAACAAAAAATAACATACAAAGGAATCCCCATAAGGTTATCAGCTGATTTTTCAGTGGAAACTAGCAGGCCAGAAGGCAGTGGCAGGATATACTTAAAAGTGATGAAAGAGAAAAACCTACAACCAAGATTACTGTACCCAGCAAGAATCTCATTCAGATTCGATGGAGAAGTCAAAAGCTTTTCAGACAAATGAAAGCTAAGAGAATTCATTAACACCAAATGCTAAAGAAACTTCTCTAAGTGGGAAACACAAGACAAGAAAAAGACCCACAAAAACAAACCCAAAACAATTAAGAAAATGGTAATAGGAACATACATATCAATAATAACCTTGAATGTAAACGGATTAAATGCTCCAACCAAAAGACACAGACTGGCTGAATGGATACAAAAACAGGACCTATATATATGCTCTCTACAGGAGACCCACTTCAGACCTAGAAACATATACAGACTGAAAGTGAAGGGATGGAAAAAGATATTCCATGCAAAAGGAAATCAAAAGAAAGCTGGAGTACCAATACTTATATCAGATAAAAGAGACTTTAAAATAAAGATTGTTACGAGAGAAAAGGAGGGACACTACATAATGATCAAAGGATCAGTCCAAGAAGATATAATAATTATAAATGTTTATGCACCCAACATAGGAGTGCCTCAATACATAAGGCAAATGCTAACAACCATGAAAGGAGAAATCGACAGTAACAATAATAGTAGGGGACTTTAACACCCCACTTACACCAAAGGACAGATCATCCAAACAGAAAATAAATAAGAAACACAAGCTTTAAATGACACAATAAACTAGATAGATCTAATTGATATTTACAGAACATTCCACCCAAAAGTGGCAGAATACACTTTCTCCTCAGGTGCACATGGAACATTCTCCAGGATAGATCACATCTTGGGTTGCAAATCAAGTCTCGGAAAATTTAAGAAAATTGAAATCATATCAAGCATCTTTTCTGACCAAAATGCCGTGAGACTGGAAATCAATTAAGAGGAAAAAAACTGTGAAAAACACAAATACATGGAGGCTAAACAGTGCACTACAAAAAAACCAAGAGATCACTGAAGAAATCAAAGAAGAAATTAAAAAATACATAGAAACAAATGACAACAAAAACACGACGACCCAAAACCTATGGGACGCAGCAAAAGCAGTTCTAAAAGGGAAGTTTACAGCAATTCAATCTCACCTCAAGAAAAAAGAAAAATCTCAAATAAACAATCTAACCCTACGCTTAAAACAACTAGAGAACGATGACCAAAGAAAATCCAAATTCAGTAGAAGGAAAGAAATCATAAAGATCAAAGCAGAAATAAATGAAATAGAAACAAAGAAAACAATAGCAAAGATCAATAAAACTAAAAGCTGGTTCTTTGAGAAGATAAACAAAATTGATAAACCCTTAGCCAGACTCATCAAGATAAAAAGGGAGAGGGTGCAAATCAATAAAATTAGAAATGAAAAAGGAGAAATCACAACGGACACTGCAGAAATACAAAGGATTATAAGAGACTACTACAAACAACTATATGCCAATAAAATGGACAACCATGAAGAAATGGACAAATTCTTGGAAAGGTACAATTTTACAAGACCGAAACAGGAAGAATTAGAAAATATAAACAGACGTATCACAAGTAATGAAACTGAAAGCATAATTAAAAATCTTCCAAGAAACAGAAGTCCAGGACCAGATAGCTTCACAGGCGAATTCTATCAAACGTTTAGAAAAGAGCTAACACCAATCCTTCTCAAACTCTTCCAAAAAACTGCAGAGGGAGAAACACTCCCAAATTCATTCTACGAAGCCACCATCACCCTGATTCCAAAACCAGAAAAAGATATCACAAAAAAAGAAAATTGCAGACCAATATCACTGATGAACATACATGCAAAAATCCTGAACAAAATACTAACAAACAGGAATCCAACAGCACATTAAAAGGATCATACACCATGATCAAGTGAGATTTATCCCAGGGATGGAAGAATTCTTCAATATACGCAAATCAATCAGTGTGATATACCACGTTAACAAATTAAGGAATAAAAACCATATGATCATCTCAATAGATGCAGAAAATGCTTTTGACAAAATTCAGCACCGATTTATGATAAAAACTCTCCAGAAAATGGGCATAGAGGGAACCTACCTCAACATAATAAAGGCCATATTATGACAAACCCACAGCAAGCATCATATTCAATGCTGAAAAACTGAAAGCATTTCCTCTAAGATCAGGAACAAGACAAGGATGTCCACTCTCGCCACTCTTATTCAACAGTTTTGGAAGTCCTAGCCACAGCAATCAGAGAAGAAAAAGAAATAAAAGGAATACAAATTGGAAAAGAAGAAATAAAACTGTCACTATTTGCCAATGACATGATACTATACATAGAAAATCCTAAAGATGCCACCAGAAAACTACTAGAACTAATCAATGAATTTGGTAAGGTTGCAGGATACAAAATGCACAGAAATCTCTGGCATTCCTATACACCAACAAAGAAAAACAAGAAAGAGAAATTAAGGAAACACCCCCATTTACCATTGCAGCAAAAAGAATAAAATACCTAGGCATAAATCTGCCTAAGGAGGTGAAAGACTTGTACTCAGAAAACTATAAAACACTGATGAAAGAAATCAAAGATGACATAAACAGACGGAGAAATATACCATGTTCTCTGACTGGAAGAATCAATATTGTGAAAATGACTATACTACCCAAAGCAATCTACAGATTCAGTGCAATCCCTATCAAACTACCAATGGCATTCTTCACAAAATTAGAACAAAAAAATCTTACAATTCGTATGGAAACACAAAAGACCCCGAATAGCCAAAGCTATCATGAGAAAGAAAAACGGAGTTGGAGGAATCTGGCTCCCTGACTTCAAACTATACCACAAAGCTACAGTAATCAAGACAGTATGGTACTGGCACAAAAACAGAAATATAGATCAAGGGTACAGGTTAGAATGCCCAGAGATAAACCCACGCACATATGGGCACCTAATTTATGACAAAGGAGGCAAGAACATACAATGGAGAAAAGACAGCCTCTTCAATAAGTGGTGCTGGGAAAACTGGACAGCCTCATGTAAAAGAATGAAATTAGAACATTACGTAACACCGTACACAAAAATAAACTCCAAATGGATTAAGACTTAAATGTAAGACCAGACACTATAAAACTTTTAGAGGAAAACATAGGAAAAACACTCTTTGACATAAACCACAGCAAGATCTTTTTGAACCACCTCCTAGAGTAACAGAAATAAAAACAAACACATGGGACTTAATTAAACTTAAAAGCTTTTACACAGCAAAGGAAACCATAAACAAGACAAAAAGACAACCCTCAGAATGGGAGAAAACATTTGCAAATTAAACAACAGACCAAGGAATAGTCTCCAAACTATACCAACAGTTCATGGAGCTCAATATCAAAAAAACAAACAATCCAGTTAAAAAATGGGCGGAAGACCTAAACAGACATTTCACCAAGGAAGACATACAGATGGCCAAGAAGCACATGAAAAGATGCTCAACATCACTAATTATTAGAGAAATGAAAATCAAAACTACAGTGAGGTATATCACCTCATGCCAGTCAGAATGGCCAGTATCAAAAAAGTTAGAAACAATAAATGCTGGAAAGGGTGTGGTGAAAAGGGAACCCTCCTACACTGTTGGTGGGAATGTAAATTGATACAACCACTATGGAAAACAGTATGGAGGTTCCTTAAAAAACTAAAAATAGAACTACTGTACGACCCAGCAATCCCACTACTGGGCATATACCCTGAGAAGACAATAATTCAAAAAGAGACATGCACCACAATGTTCACTGCAGCACTATTTACAATAGCCAGGACATGGAACCAACCTAAATGTCCATCAACAGATGAATGGATAAAGATGATGTGGGACATATATACAATGGAATATTATTCAGCCATAAAAAGAAATGAAACTGAGTTATTTGTAGTGAGGTGGATGGACTCAGAGTCTGTCATACAGAGTAAGTCAGAAAGAGAAAAATACCGTTATACTAACGCATATATATGGAATCTAAAAAAAAAAAAAAAAAATGGTACTGATGAACCTAGTTGCAGCGCAGGAATAAAGAGGTAGGCATAGAGAATGGACTTGAGGACATGGGGTGGGAGGGCAAAGCTGGGAGAAAGTGAGAGGAGCATCGACATATATACACTACTGAATGTAAAATAGTTGGCTGGTGGCAAGCAGCAGCATAGCACGGGGAGATCGGCTTGGTGCTTTGCGATGACCTAGAGGGGTGGGAAAGGGAGGATGGAAGGGAGGCTCAAGAGGGAGGGGATATGGGTACATGTGTATGCATATGGCTGATTCGCTTTGTTGTGCAACAGAAACTAACACAGTATGGTGAGGCAATTATTAAAAAAAAATGGCAAAAAGAAAAAGTGATTTCATAATTATTAAAAATTTATAAATAAAAAATGAAATTTTAATGGAAGCCCTTTAAAAAAAAACTCAGTGAGGTAGAAGAAAAGGCAGAGAAAGCATCAGCCTTTTTATTTTTTTTAAAATTTATTTATTTATTAATATGTTTGTGTTTGGCTCTGTTGGGTCTTCATTGCTGCCTGTGGGCTTTCTCTAGTTGTGGCAAGCGGGGGGGATACTCTGTTGCGGTGCGTGGGCTTCTCATTGTGGTGGCTTCTCATTGCAGAGCATGGGCTCTAGGAGCACAGGCTTCAGTAGTTGTGGCACATGGGCTCAGTAGTTGTGGCTCGCGGGCTCTAGAGTGCAGGCTCAGTAGTTGTGGCGCCCCGGCTTAGCTGCTCCGCGGCATGTGGGATCTTCCTGGACCAGGGCTAGAACCCGTGTCTACTGCACTGGCAGGCGGATTCTTAACCACTGTGCTGCCAGGGAAGGCCTGCATCAGGCTTTTTAAACAGTTAACATACCACCTGTTCTCTATGTTACATCATACTGGATAGAAAACCTTTCTGTTCTCCTTAAGAAGGTGAATTTGGGTGAGGCTTTTAGGGACTCCCTAGATTCTAGTCTGTTTAAACACCCATGATTTTAAAATAGAGACTCTGAGATGAAGAGCAAACTTCTATGATTAAAGACACAAGAGGGACTTCCCTAGTGGCACAGTGGTTAAGAATCCGCCTGCCGATGCAGGGGACACGGGTTTGAGCCCTGGTCTGGCAAGATCCCACATGCCGCGGAGCAACTAAGCCCGTGCACCACAACTACTGAGCCTGTGCTCTAGAGCCCCTGTGCCACAACTACTGAGCCCATGCACCTAGAGCCCGTGCTCCGCAACAAGACAAGCTACTGCAATGAGAAGCCCGTGCACTGCAATGAAGAGTAGCCCCCGCGTGCCGCAACTAGAGAAAGCCTGCACGCAGCCAAACAACTAAAAAAAAAAAAAAAAAAAAAAAGACATGAGAAACAGCCTTTCATAGTTAAGGCTATCCTATTTTTTTAATGTGTAAATCTAATTATACATTATCCCATTTGGTCACACTACTTACTGAAACTTGATTAATGACAAGATCATTTCCTTTAAGAAATGGGATTAGGTCTCTCTGAGACACAGGGGGAAGCTGGACAGTTGAGGAGAAAGAATAACACTTAAACAGTTTCTTGTCTTGTTGCCACTGGTCAATTATACATTCTCTCATTTGATCTTACTACTTACCATGCTACTACTTACCATGTTCCAGATAGTGTGCTAAAGAATTTCATGTATCACCGTATTTATCCATAATTAAAACCCTATGAAGTTGGTGATAGTATTCCCATCATACAGACGAGGCAACAAGCCCAAAGTTTTACTGCTAGCAAGTGGTGGAAGCAGGACTCAACACTATGTGTACCTGTCTCCAAGGTAGTTGCTGTTGCTCTTAAAAATAAAGGGTGGTGCCTTCAGAACTGTTAGTTGTAAATCCACAGTGAAAAAAGGAAAGGAAGGTAACTCTTTAGGTTAATACATTAGAAGAAGCTGAGTGGAATACAAAGCTCTTCCTAACCTGGGGTGCTTTGAGGTCTATTTTGAAAGTGGGAATGAACACTGCAAACTGTGCTGATTTGGCATTTCCTGTTAGCATTCCTATTGGACAGATGATCTCTGGTTCCAGAGACTTTGCTAGAATAGGGGTTTTCAAATCTTGTTTTAGCCTTAGAACCCTTTCTTCAAATGGATCTTAGATGCTAAGTCATTCAAGTTGAAGAGAGGAAGGGGGAGTCGGGGTGTGCATCAGCTGAGGGCTAGGGGCTCCATCTCTACTCCTGCTGCCGCTTCAACATAATTAGTGCCTACCCAGAAAATCACTGATGGTATAAAGCAGCAATTTTATTTTGGACAATTCAATAACATAAAAATTTTAAATGTGCCTATCTTTTTGACCCCAATTTTTAGATGTGCATAAGCAATTTATTATATAGAAATACTAGCATGATGGCATAAAGGGGTGTGTGTGTATTTACTCACACATATATAGGGCTATTTGGTCCAATATTTTTTAAAATAAATTTATTTTATTTATTTTTGGCTGCATTGGGTCTTCGTTGCTGCACGTGGGCTTTCTCTAGTTGTGGCGAGCAGGGGCTTCTCTTGTTGCGGAGCACAGGCTCTAGGCACATGGGCTTCATTGCTCCATGGCATGTGGGATCTTCCCAGACCAGGGCTTGAACCTGTGTCCCCTGTGTTGGCAGGTGGAGTCTTAACCACTGGCACCACCAGGGAAGCCCGCAATATTGTTTTTAATAAAAACAGTTGGGAGCAGAATGTCTGTTAATAGAGGTTTGGATAAATAAATTATGGTATTTTCATACAATGGAATAGTATGTTTTCTAGTAAAAAAAAAAAGTCTATATATGTATTCATGTGGAAAGATAATCAAAACATTTGGTTAAATTTTTAAAAGTTGTACTCTGTACAGTATCATCTAATTACTGTTTAAAAAATCTGCAATGTTCACATATAGAAAGAAAAGCCTAGAAAGATATATACTACTAATAGTAAATACACATGGGGAAGGAGAAGGCTTTCACTTTTACTATATTGCTTTTGAATTATATGAACAATTTAGGATGAAAATGTATTACTTTTTTATACAAAGAAAAATGTACTACTTGACTAGGGCATTCTTTCTAACTCCTTGGGGCTCTGTAAATTGGTCAGGTCACATGGTACTTGAGGAACTCAGTATGTGACAAATAATCTAATTCTGGGTAGTATCCCTGCTCTGTCAGTTGGATTCAAGATAGGAGGTAGTTTTTGCCCCTTTGCTTGCTGTGGTTTTTAATGGTCTGTATCTATTTTGGTGATCTTTATCTAAAAATTTTCGTTTTTTTCATTGTGGAATACACAGTGTATCTTTGCATCGTTTTGTACTTGTGTTTATGTTTATCTTTGACATCCATATGCTTTTTCCCATTAGGAGGATGCAGAGTTGCCTGTTAAACTTATATCCTAAATTTACTGCCTGTTAAACTTACATTTTCCAAGTACTCCAGGGAACCAAACAATAAAGGAGATCTGTTACAGCTCCTCCTTTTTTCTTCTGTACCCCATGGCTACCTTGGGAGGTAGGAGCTAATAAGTCCGAAAATCAAATGACAGTAATTCCTTTCTCTGACAAACACAGCCTTACCTGCAAGGTAACGAATTGTCTCAAGCTTGTTAGACTCCATTAGGGTTTTTAAAGAAGCAATTTCAGTGTCAATTTTGTTACCGGTCTCTGAAATAATACCTCTGGTTTTGGTATCCTGTAGTAATTAAGAATAAGACAATTAAATTTTGTCCCTGTGTATCATGGAGAAAAATGTTTACTTTAGAAATCCTCACTTATGGGCTAATTTTGTGTAACAAAAGTTTTAAGTGGGGAAACAGTAAAAAAGCACAGTGATATTAAAAAGAAAAAATAACACTACATGAATATTACAAATTGACAAAAGTATTCCTTCCACTTTGATATTTGGAGACTATTTCTTAGGATTATCACATTCTGGGCACCTTCTACTAAAAACCTCACAGGAAGATACAGGCATACCTCATTTTATTGTGCTTCGAAGATGCTGCATGCTGTTTTTAAACAAATTGAAGCTTTGTGGCAACCCTGAGTCAAACAAGTGTATCGGCGCCATTTTTCCATGAGCATTTGCTCACTTCATGTCTCTGTGTCACATTTTGGTGATTCTTGCAGTACTTCAAACTTTTTCATTATTACTATATTTATTATGGTGATCTGTGACCAGTGATCTCTGATGTTACTATTGCAAAAGATTACCATGCACCGACAGCTCAGAAGATGGTTAGCATCTTTTTAGCAGTTATTTTTAAATTAAGGTATAGATATTGTTTATTTAGATATAGTGCTACTGCACACTTAATAAACTACAGTATATTGTAAACATAACTTTTATATGCACTGGGAAACCAAAAAATTTGTGTGACTCACTTTATTTCAGTATTTGCTTTATTGCTGTTGTCTGGAAATGGACCTGCAATACCTCTGAGGTATGCCTGTATTTGAGACCTAAATATATGAGGATAAACTAAGAAGCAAAAATGTTAGTCACAGAACTATCACCTTATTTGTATAAAGTCCTTAGGATATCATAGTTAAAACTTTAAATATATTTTGCAAAAGGAAAAACCAACTGGGTTTATAATATGAACTGGCACCAGTATTTAAAGGAGATGGCAGATGTTGGGGAACACTGAATGCTATATGCATAGGGACTAAGGGGTAGAAAGAGAAATGAGATGATATTTATAGCTCAGAAATTAGCTGGGAGAGAATTTGTTGATTTCCTTGTTTATCTCCTTTATCTGGCCAAGAAGTTAGAGAAGGGAATATAGGCTGCTTAGAACGGCAAATGGGACCTTCGCGTCTACTGAATTATAATCAAGAGTGATGTCTCTTATGTTAGACTGTAGACCGAGTGACTTCTTAACTTTTAAGAAAAGGACTAGGCTGAGTCAGAAAGCTAGGTTTTACTCAGCCACAGAGGTTAATTAATGATCACAATTTAGGATTACTGAGAGGTAAACAGTAGTTATGAGTATGGAATTTAGAATCCAGGTTGACATCTGGCTCTACCAATTTTTAGTTGTGTGACCTTAACTTCCTTCTGCCTCACTTTCCAAATTGGTAGAATGGGAATAGAGTGCCTACCTCACACAGAGGCTGATATGAGGATTAAATAAATTAATAGACAAAAAAGTTAAGTAAAACAGTATCTAACATAAAAATTTTTTATTTGACTGAACCTAGGCATTCCTTAAATACTAATTGTGAATCCTTGTCTTTTTAAAAAAATAGTTCTCTTCCATATAAAAATAATTTAGTTAAAAAAAGGTATGCTACCTGGAAAGCTTGATTCTGACTCAGAAGTCACAGCTCAGGTACTCCCCTCCACCTGGTAGCAGCTTCCCCCAAAGTACTGGTTAACTATAACAGCTATGAGGAAATCATGGAATCTATAGGGCTAGCTTGTTGAAGTCCAAACTTATAAAATGATACATATAAAGGCAGTTACATAAGGCATGAGAGCTATACAGAAGAGAAACTTTTACATGGCAGCTTACATTTTTGGTAAATTCTGTGGTTGCCTCCATAAGTTTCTTTTCTTGATCTGTAAACTAAACGATATGGTTTATCAAGAGGTTAAAAAAAAGACTAAAAGGAATTAAAAAGGAGTAAGTGCAAAAAAGTACATTTAAAAGCACATTACCATATCTGTTATTCTGCTCCTTTCTAGGTTGATATCCAGTTTATTATCTGCTCTGATTCGACTGGTTTCATTCTTTAAAGAAAAAAAAAATTAAGAAAGTGATCTTGTAATGAATATTTGTTCTGAAATTAATGAACTATTCTGAAGTGGGGAAAAAAGTTTCACTTACTATCAGTTGTTGCTTAACTTGTTCTAATTCAATTTTCATTTTCTAGGTATAAAGAAAGATCACACACAATTGGTGTTAAATCAAAGTCCATATTATGATTTATTAAAAAAAATCTGAAACCTTGCATAAGCAAAAATTGGACATTCTGTGGATTTCTAATACATTATCTGATAAAGAATAAAGACAAAAAAAGAACTAATAGTTCATCGTATTCAGAAAATAATTATGAACATAACATTAGACAATGTATTTATGTTTCAATACAGTAGCCCCCCCTGATCCACTGGGGATATGTTCCAAGACCCCAAGTGGATGAAACCTCGAATAGTACTGAACCCTATATGTACTATGTTTTTTCTTATACTAATGGGTAGGTAGCATATACAGTGTGGATACACTGGACAAAGAGATGATTCATGTCCTGGGGGGAATGGAGTGGGACGGTGAAAGATTTCATCATGCTACTCAGATCAGTGTGACATAAACATATGAACTGTTTATTTCTGGAATTTTCCACTTAATATTTTCAGACTGCAGTTGACCACAAGTAACTAAAACTGTGGAAAGCGAAAATGCAGATAAGGGGGGACCAACTGTATTCTACTTAAGAATAAAAAAAGATTGATATTCTAAATTTTAAAATATTTTAAGCTAGTGGGTAACAACAAAGTTCTGACTGAATTACAGAAACATTTTTCTCTTAAGTGACAAAATAATTATTACAGAACCAAAAAAATGGAAAATGCTACATTACTGTCAGTTCTGAGAACATTATTCTGAACTACACTAGAAATTTAATAAAATATATGTAGATCAAAGATTTCCTTTTATGTGACCTGTTTAAGATACAACTGTCATTCTTTAGTATGCAAGAAACTATGATGTATACATAGATTAGGTATGGTTAACCATGTATACTTTTATCTAAAAACTTGCTAATAATTATTTAATAACCACATGAAATTGTTTTGGGGTCCTATTCTTCACCAAGTAGGATACTTATGAAATCAGTTATTTTATTAGTAATAAATTGAGACTTGTATCACCTGGTTCTCTGCTCGCAGATTTGCAAATTCACTTTTCTCTAGGATGACCATGTCTTTCCTGATGGAGTCCAAATGAGCCATTAACTGCTGTACTGTTATTTCCTAAAATGAAAAATTAAAATAACTGAGTGATGCCATCCCCTTGCATGGAGTTGTTCATGAAAATTAAAAAAAATTATTGTCTTGCTACAAGGTATAATGTTGCTTGGCTAAGTAAAAAACAAAACAAATGAAACCTATATATCTGAAATATCAAAATTAAAAGAAGTAGGAGATTCAAGGAAGAAAAAGTATTTCCCAGTGAAGAGAAACACATGTCTAGGTCTTTTCAATGAAAGAATCCCAATTAAATGCTTACTTAACCTCCAAGAGCTCCTCAGCAAATACTCTTTTTTTATTGTTTATTTATTTTAAAAATATCTACATGGGAAAGTTTTTATCTTTCATTGCTTTGCTTTTTTTTTTTTAGTTTTTATTTTTTGGCTGCGCGGCTTGCGGGATCTTGGTTCCCGACCAGGGATCGAACCTGCACCCCAGACAGTGAAAGCACGGAGTCTTAACCACTGGACCGCCAGGGAAGTTGATTTTGAAGGATCTTCTACCATCAGAAATTTCTAGGATACTGAATAAGACTTAGAAGTCAGGTAATAAAATAGAAGTATCGTTTAAATAATTGTCAGTATAACATAGTTTGGTTTAAATTCCTGAGTATCTTTCCTATATTTGGCACTACAAAGAATTTGTGAAAGAAAAGGTGGCCCCTATCTGATAGATTTATTTTTTTAAGTTTTTAGTTAACACCTCCATCACCACACAAGTTCTTTCTTTTTTTAAAATTTATTTTATTTATTTTTGGCTGTGTTGGGTCTTCATTGCTGCGTGTGGGCTTTCTCTAGTTGCAATGAGCGGGGGCTACTCTTTGTTGCGGTGCACGGGCTTCTCATTGCAGTGGCTTCTCTTGTTGTGGAGCACGGGCTTCAGGAGTTAGCGGGCTCTAGAGCACAGGCTCAGTAGCTGTGGTGCACGGGCTTAGTTGCTCCGTGGCATGTAGGATCTTCCCAGACTAGGGATCGAACCTGGGTCCCCTGCATTGGCAGGCGGATTCTTAACCACTGCACCACCAGGGAAGCCCTATCTGATAGACTTATAAACTTTTACTTTGCTAGGGAGGGACATTTTTGTAGAAATGATTTAAAGCAGTCTTACAAGGCAAATGTAACGTTAACCACTAAACTTCTCAAAATCGTGTAGCTTGCTGACTCATCTTTTATCTCTTTTTAATCAAAAGAAAAAGTAGATGAAGGTGTAACCTTGAAAAAGACCCTCTATAACAGGGTTTATAAACAAAACAGAAAAACCCAAACAAGAACAGAATGACTAGTGGAACTCCCATTTTGTCATAGTTTGTGGCTAGGAGTGCATTGTTGGGGTTACAGTCCTCCACTGACCACAATATGGGTGAAAAAGGCTATTTCAAAACTGCCTTGACGTTTAGAAAACAGAGGCTACAGTAGTTCCAGATGCATGGCTACGGAATGACTCAGTCTTCAAAGGGTCTGGAATGCACACATGTTCTCTAAGAACAGCGGTCAGATGGCACAGCCACATAGACTGGAGGTTAAAAATGTGAGTTCTGGAGTCAGGCTGCCTGGGTTTGAATCCAAACGCTGACATTTACTATGAGCCTTTGGGCACGTTATTTAGCTTCTTTGACCTCCTCTTTGCTGAAATGGGAATAAAAACTACCTATATCTTATAGAGTTGTTTTGAGGACTAAATGATATAATGCATGTAAAATGCTTACAGTAATACTTGGTGCACAGTTAGCATTCGATGAATGTGATGAGACAGGTGTCTAATGGCTGAAGCAGGACAGTGTGACTCCAATGTTTTGATGTGGAGGGAGTTTTGCTTTAAATATTATTCCTATCATAAAATGAAAAAGTATTTTTTACTGTGTACAATAGACATCCCTGACTCTTTCCCTATCCCTGACTAATGCTTTCCCTATCCCTCATCTATATTATTGGGGAGGGAGGTTCATTTTCTTTTATGCAGTTCTGCTTGAAATATTCATGAGAATTACCTCAGAAATCATACAGAAGTGGCCTCTAGGGGTTGTCGGTCTTGTTCCCCCCAAATATCATTATGAAGGAGTTCGAAGACATTAACTATAATATTATTTTTGTTTAAGTCTTTAATAAAATGTTATTTTATTACCAGAACTACATACAGAAGAGTAGAAAATGTAACTACATACTTCTTATAGACTCTGAACCTGAGAATAAGGAATTACTGTACTGTGACTCTAAACTCTTTCTATCTCCCTTTCCGCCTCTAAATAGTTTGGGACTCAAAAAGCCTATAAGATAGCACGTATGTGCATCTTCAAAAACTTTAAGTGGAAAAATTTAATACAGTCAAATCTATTAAAAGTGTGATCATTGTAACTATTGTGGCGCCACCAGAGAATATGAATGTTATTCAGACAATAAGCAAATTCAGAATATAACCGAATTCTCAGACTGAGCACACTTGACTTAGCATGGCTCTTTCTGAAGTGATCAGGTATGAAGCTTGTTTGCCTCATGGCCTATGGCTCAAGGATGGAATGGGATTTTGATTTCATACACCAGTAATAAAAAACCCAAAAGTTCAGTAGTAGTGTTCCTACATCCAATCCTACATTTTGTGTGTGTGTGTGTGTGGTACACGGGCCTCTCACTGTTGTGGCCTCTCCCGTTGATGCGCAGGCTCAGCGGCCATGGCTCACGGGCCCAGCCGCTCCGCGTCATGTGGGATCCTCCCAGACCGGGGCACGAGCCCGTGTCCTCTGCATCGGCAGGCGGACTCTCAACCACTGCGCCACCAGGGAAGCCCCTAATCCTACATTTTAAATGTAAGATTAAATGGCCCTGGCAGCATAAAAATTCCTCAAAAAAGTTTTAATTCACTGATTATATTGCAGAGAAACTTAAAAATCTGATTTAAGAGTACCATTAGCTCTTTCAGGATAGCTCAAAGGTTTGGGGGGGATTAAATGAGTGGCTTTTTCTTTGGTGGATTTAATATTAATAGTCTGTTATGATCCTGAATAAATTTAGCTAAAATAATACACATACAAATTTAAAGTTAAGTTAAATCTAGGGGCTGAATGCTTTTAATTCTAAATACATAATTAATTGGATATTACAGAAAAAAATCTTTTAAAAATTTCGCTCTTTCATGACCTTTGAAGTAATGACATTTTATGCAAGAGCTCCTAATTTTATGTAAGAAAGAAATCCTAATATTTCTCTGCTGTGAAATATTTATCTGAAGAAGAAAGCCTAAATTTAAAAAATTAAAAAAATATAACCAGAGAAAGAAAACGGATTCTTCAACACAGTAATTAATTCATGATTGACAGATTATGAATTATTATTCTACAGTTAAGTTCATTTAGCTTATTCTATCCTTCATATAAAATTATTGCTTTTTGTCCATAGCACCACAATGACAACTCTTGCAAATTAGTGAACCTCTCTGATCCTTTCTTCAGTGGTAAAACAGAATAATTCTACCTACTTTTCAAGGTTGTTAGAGAGATTAAATAAGATCATATATGAGCAGTCCCCAGCACTGCCTCTCACTTCTTAAGTTCTTCGTAAATGGTATTACTTGGCGTTTAAGGATTCAGCTATCTGGTCAGATTAAAGCATCTTAGGTGATTTATGAACTCCTTCCCAGCCATGTATGTAAGTCCCTTCCAGCTTTCCAACTTTGTGAAAATTAACCAGAACATACACATGACTGCAGTAAACTGGTCAGCTCTTCTACTGTGGTGGGCTTTCTATGTGGAAAAAGTTGTTTCACTAACAACCTACCACCATCCCATGACTCAAATAATATAATTATCTTACACAATGAAAGATCTGACAAAATTTTACTCTTTGTGTTACCATAATTTTGTGATGACTATTCTAACTCCTCAGTCTCTCTGGATACTGACTTTGCTACACGTTTTTCGTTTTTGGTTCCTTTAGAGAGAATAATAAGGAAGATGCAGGTGTGTTTAGAAGGTGGGTGGCTAAACAGAGATGCAGTTATGAAAAAGATTGTCTAATGAAACTGTCAGAAGTGATAAAAATGAAAACATTACCTGTTGAGCTTGAGTGACCATCTCCTTATAGATAGTATCGAGGCTGACATTCGATAAAATGGTTAATGCTGATACAATTGTTTCTGCTTGTGCTTTGTCAAATCCTACAAGTGGCAAATAGGTATTTATATTTTTTAAAAAGTGCACATCCTTCTCAAAATAGACAGCTAGAATAACTTCTATCATTTAAATTTTCATGCAGTTGACTCTTGAACACATGGATTTGAACTGAGTGGGTCCACTTAGATGCAGATTTTTCTCAATAGTAAATACTACCATACCACACAATCTGTGGTTGCTTGAAGCTGTGGATGTGCAATTGCGGATACAGAGGGCCACTATAAAGTTACATGCAGATTTTTGACTACACAGGCGGTCAGTGCCCCAACCCCTGTGTTGTTCAAGGGTCAACTGCAGTCTTTTAAAAAAATGGTTATAATTAAAAATCGACAGATTATGCTAAATTACTCTCTAAAAAGCACTCTCCAATTTTAATTCCACTGATCCATTTCCCCACATTTACATCAACATGGGTATTACTAGTCTTTTTTGAGTGTATAATTGGCATTAAAATGGTATTGCATTATTATTTTTATACTTAAAATTTGCATTTCCTTGATTAAGCATCTTTACGTACATTTATTGGTAATTTATTTTTCTGTGAACTGTTTATGGCCTTTGTCCATTTTTCTATAAAACTGCTTAACTTTTCTTATTGATTCATATGAATTCTTTGTATATTAAAGCAATAGGCTCACTGTCATATGTGTTGCTAACATTTTTAACCTTACGGATCATATCCTTCGATACACAGATTTAAATAAATATTTCTGTAGTCACATCTGTCAGTCTTTACTTTTACTTTCATTGCTTTTGAGTTTTGTCTTGCTTCCTTACTCTATAAGTCAAAAAATATTTCTATATTATAATATTTTTCAGTCTTTCTTTTTTTTACATTTAGCTTTTCATCAATCTGGAATTTATTTTTCAGTAAGGGAATCTATTTTTTTCCAATGGCTAGTCATTTATCATAGCTCATTTATCAAACAGTCCTTCCTTTCCCTAATTTGTAATGCCTTCTTTATTGCTTTCTAAGACACACGTTTCTGAATACCATTCTATTCCATTAAATCAACTCTTCTATTCCTATAGTTTCATATACTTTATTTATTTATTTTTGCGGTACGTGGGCCTCTCACTGTTGTGGCCTCTCCCGTTGCAGAGCACAGACTCCGGACGCGCAGGCTCAGTGGCCATGGCTCACGGGCCCAGCCGCTCCGCAGCACGTGGGATCTTCCCGGACTGGGGCACGAACCCATGTCCCCTGCATCGGCAGGCGGACTCTCAACCACTGCGCCACCAGGGAAGCTCTTCATATACTTTAAATAACTGTTTTGACATCTGGTAATTTTTTGTGACATTCTTTGATTTTCTTTTTTTTCTATTCTTAAACATTGTGCTTGTACTTCCACATAAACTTTAGTATCAGCCTAGAAACTACAGTTGTTTTTTTACATAATTGGAATCATTCTGCACATGTATCTTGAGCATTTCTCACATCAGTAAATACTCTTCAAACTATACCATTTTCGTGACTAAAATATTCTATTTTATGGATGTTTATGGATGGCTCATATTTAAATAGTGACTTTTTTTTTAACATCTTTATTGGAGTATAATTGCTTTACAATGGTGTGTTAATTTCTGCTTTATAACAAAGTGAATCAGTTATACATATATCCCCATATCTCTTCCCTCTTGCATCTCCCTCCCTCCCACTCTCCCTATCCCACCCCTCTAGGTGGTCACAAAGCACGGAGCTGATCTCCCTGTGCTATGCGGCTGCTTCCCACTAGCTATCTATTTTACGTTTGGTAGTGTATATATGTCCATGCCACTCTCTCACTTTGCCCCAGCTTACCCTTCCCCCTCCCCATGTCCGTAAGTCCATTCTCTAGTAGGTCTACGTCTCTATTCCCGTCTTGCCCCTAGGTTCTTCATGACCATTCTTTTTTTTAGATTCCATATACATGTGTTAGCATACGGTATGTTTTTCTCTTTCTGACTTACTTCACTCTGTATGACTGACTCCAGGTCCATCCACCTCACTACAAATAACTCAATTTCGTTTCTTTTTATGGTTGAGTAATATTCCATTGTATATATGTGCCACATCTTTATCCATTCATGCAGCTCAATATCAAAAACACAAACAACCCAATCCAAAAATGGGCAGAAGACCTAAACAGACATTTCTCCAAAGAAGATATACAGATTGCCAACAAACACATGAAAGAATGCTCAACATCATTAAATCATTAGAAAAATGCAAATCAAAACTACAATGAGATATCATCTCACACCGGTCAGAATGGCCATCATCAACAAATCTACAATAAATGCTGGAGAGGGTGTGGAGAAAAGGGAACCCTCTTGCACTGTTGGTGGGAGTGTAAACTGATACAGCCACTATGGAGAACAGCATGGAGGTTCCTTAAAAAACTAAAAATAGAACTACCATACGACCCAGCAATCCCACTACTAGGCATATACTCTGAGAAAACCATAATTCAAAGAGTCATATACCACAATGTTCATTGCAGCTCTATTTACAATAGCCAGGACATGGAAGCAACCTAAACAGTGACTCTTAATTGTTCATAATGGTGATATTGTCTTGACTAGGTAATTTGTTATGAGTGCTGCTGATATTCTTTCAAAAGGGACCCATGTTTCTCACCATGAGTTTCCAAGTCCTGAACCAAGGCATGCGTATCAAACGTTAATTTCCTTTGTTCTAAAGGAGTTATGTCCACTGGCCTCATATCATATCCTTCCTTGGTTGCGGTGGTGAAGAAATCTGAAAAGAGAAGGCAGTTTTTTTTGTAGTAACTAATAGAAGCGTCACATTTTAGCTTCTAAAGCATTTCCCCCCATCTATTTGTAATACAGTTCCAGCTCTTCTACTTGGGAATTCTGTAATTTCAAGCAAGATAAAGGATTTATCTGAGCTCCTGATTCTTTTTTTTTTTTTCGCCACGCCGTGCAGCATGCAGGTTCTTAATTCCCTGACTAGGGATCGAACCCATACCCGCTGCATTGGGAGGGTAGTCTTAACCACTGGACTGCCAGGGAAGTCCTTGAGCCCCTGATTCTTTTATTTGAAAGTCTCTAACATTATTCTGTACGTAGTAAACATTCAGTAAATGTTTGCTGTCTTTTAGTATTCCAAAATTTTAAGAGTCAGTCTAACATCATAACATAATATACATCAAAAGCTTTGGGGGGGACTTTCCTGGTGGCGCAGTGGTTAAGAATCCGCCTGCCAATGCAGGGGACATGGGTTCGAGCCCTGGTCTGGGATGATCCCACATGCCGCGGAACAACTAAGCCCGTACGCCACAGCTACTGAGCCTGCGCTCTAGAGCCCGTGAGCCACAGATACTGAGCCCGCATGCCACAACTACTGAAGCCCACGCGCCTAGAGCCCGTGTTCCGCAACAAAGAGAAGCCACCACAATGAGAAGCCCGCACACTGCAACGAAGAGTAGACACCGCTCGCCTCAACTAGAGAAAGCCTGCGCACAGCAACAAAGACCCAAAGTAGCCCAAAGTAAATAAATAAATTTATTAAAAAAAAAAAAAAAAAAGCTTTGGGTATTGCTGGCACACCTCTAATTACTGGAGAGCAGAAACTGTCCAGCAACTCTCCTTCTTGCTCAGAAGTCTTTCATAGAGCTGTGATAATTTTTAGACATATACCCCCGTCTAAAGTAGCTTTCTGTCCTCCCACTCTTTATATATCAACAGTTTATTTCCTACACAGTTCTCAGTTCTAATCTGAAATTATCTTGTTTACTGCTTGTCTCTCTGAACCAGAATGTAAGTGCCATGAGGCCTGGACTGTGTCTTTCATCTGTATCTTTAGTACCTAAAACAGTGCTTGGCAAATAGTTGGCTCACAGTATTTTATTGTTGAATCAATCAGTGAATCGGATTTTAAATCCGGAAGTATTTAGTGGTATCAACACAAAAGACCTAGGACGTTGTTCTCATTTTTGAAATAAATGTCCTATTTCAATAAATTCCCAATTTTTAACCTAGACACATAATGGTTCCTTTCTATCTACTGCTGATGAATTTATTAAAAAGTATTTTCTTTGGGGGAGAACTCTGTCTATATACAACTTTATTGCCATTACTATGTATTATGTGAAATAACTGCTAATTAGTATAAACTACTAATCAAACACAAGGTACTATACTAGATACTTTATATACTACTAAGGCATCATGGTATTATTCACCTTTTTAGATAAGAAAATCAAGCCTAGGAAAGGTAAAGCCTAAGGTTTTGCCTAAGGTCTTGCCTAAGGTCATAGAGTCTCTGGCAGAATCAGGATTCAGATCCAGGTCTTCTGACTCCAAATCTCATGCTGTCTTATACCCCATGCTGTCTTTTTTATCCTAAGCCACTTAAGACATCTAGGTACTTAAAAGACAAAGCTGCAACCTCAGGTATTACTTTTCTGCTAGTATAGTGTAAGGCAAATGTGATTCCTTCCTATATAACTTTCTAGTCAAGAAACATCTGAGTGCCAGGCACTGTGTTAGGCACAGGGGATGATGAGCAAAACCAGACATAACAGATGTCTTCATTGACTTTATAGACTAATAAACAGGAAACAGATGTTTTTAAAAAAAATCTAAAGATAAACTCTAATTCAAATAATGGAAGAGTAATGTCTAGTCCTTTATATTAATTAATTCAAGTACTCAGATGAATTCTGGTTAACCAGAAATAAAAGGAAGCAGATGTAAAGGTGGATCAATTTTGAACACACACACACTCATTAGCACAGAGGTCGACAATCTTTTTGGCTTTGAGTGGCATCTAGAAGAGTTAAGCAGTGTGCCTGTGGGTCAATATTAAACCTAAGGAGGGAGAGAAAAAGAAAATTAGAGGAAAAAGAGGGGCAGATTTCTATAACAACTGCATTAGGAACAATGATTGGTACCCTTAGTTACCTATCCTTGATTAGAAGTTCATTCAGTTGATTAGAAGTTCAGTCTTTTATTTGGGGTTTAGGGGAAAAAATCAGTAATAATATTTATACAACATGTTACTATTTTCACACCTATTACTTTATCCTTAAAATTCTCATGTTGTGGATGAGGAAAACTGAGGCTCAGAGGAGCTAAGTAATTTGAGATCTTATGGTCTCAGAGCAAGGCATATTAGTACATAGTTCCTCTGACTTCAGTCAACAAACTCTGAATACCTTCCACAAGGAGAAGCTTCCTACTTGTTGACTGAAAAAAAAAAAAGTGCAACCTAAAAGTTGAGAATTATGTTTTATTCAGTGGATTTTCTGAGGACTTAAGCCTGGAGGACAGCCTCTCAGATCGTCTGAGAGACTGCTCCGAAGAGGTAAGGGAGGAGCCAAGATATACAGGAGTTTTGCAACAAAAACCAGGTAGTTGGAACATCAAAAGATTACTGTTAAAGAAAACCAGACATCTCAAGTTAATGAATTTAGCACTTTACTATGTATGGGAAGATGCAAGGGTCTGGGCTCACTGAAATCATTCCTTTGATATGCACCTTAACTATCTAGGACCGGTGTCCTGCTTTTCTCCACCCTGAATCCCCTCAGAGTGCATAGCTGAGGGTGGCTGCAGTGGCTGGTGGCTGCAGCATCCTTCGTTTACTGATATGGCAGGCAACATTGTTCATCCACGGTGCCTCGCCTTGCTCATAAATCCAACCATCATTTGGGAAGCATTTCATGACCAATTTTGTCCCATGGTGCTAGGAAGGCTCATTCCTAGATCAGGTGAAGATTCTGTTGATAGGCTATACTCAATGTGTTAATTTTTGGATTAGGCCCTGTTGATAATCTGAACTTCTCTGGATCACCTGTCTTACTAGTCTCTTTTGATCCAGGAAATGTTTTCCCTTGTTGCTTCTTCCCATAACTAGAGTTGTACTATTACAGTTATTTTATGTAGGTTATGTATATATAATCAACAGTCTGAAGACTTTTAGCCATCATTAATTTTGCTGGAGACCTGGTTACACATTGGGTAATGCAAAAGACAACAATTTTTTTTTTTTCCTGGCCACGCTGTGCAGCTTATGGGATCTTCCCCGACCAGGGATTGAACCTGCAACCTCAGCAGTAAAAGCTTGGAGTCCTAACCGCTAGACCACCAGGGAATTCCCCAGTAGACAATAATCTTATAAAACAGGATGTAGGTAACACAACTAATACAGCTTTATACATTAATAAAGTCATAGTACAGCAGAGACAGAAAGTATAAACAAATTGAAAACAAGGAGAACAAATTAAAGCAATGATTAGTATAACTAGTTGTAATCTGGTTGCAATAAACCATCAGGTTCACAGGGGAGCCAGCTGGAGAAGCCAAATTCTGGAAGGATCAGGCAGAGAGAAAATGATATATATTTCATCTTTGTTTACAAAGGTATACTTTATCAACTTGTTGTAGGTCATAGCATAAGAGGAAAGCTTTTCCTGTTTTCCTGGAAAACAAGGATTAAATCCAGTATATTTCAGAAAAAGTGATAAAATTATAAATCATATTCATCAGTTCATTTAGTCGCATGTAATTAATTCCTGAAGATCTGAATGCAGTCATCAGGTCTCCATCCGAATTCTGTAATATCTTACCCAGTTCAGTGGTATGATCTGAAAATTATCAGAAACTTATATTTGTCAAAAAGTCATTTTTACGAATCTTCTTTAAGATCTTCATTTTATAAAAGCATCAGAGTAAAACAATGATTGTTTACAAACGACAAGACTTAAAATGGCACGGTTAAAGATCTGATTACAATGCAATTGACAAGAAACTTGGATATTTATGTGATGCACATTTTAAGATAATTAGACTTATGACTGATAACTTATACCAGGGCACATCAGATTTTTAGGTATTCCATATAAATTTTGGAATATCTGTATTAATGACATTTTTCTATACACTATAACCTATGGTTCATCTCCAATCACTTGACGATGCTTCTCAAGTAATTTAAAATACCAAATAAGCCTAATTAGTTTAATATTCTTCTCTGAGAGGTCTCAGGGTTCCTTCAAAGCATCCCAGAGTCAGCTGGAGGTCAAAAGAACTTTAGTTAGAATTTCATATTTGGGGGACTTCCCTGGTGGTGCAGTGGTGAGGAATCCACCTGCCAATGCAGGGGACACAGGTTAGATCCCTGGTCTGGGAAGATCCCACGTGCCGTGGAGCAACTAAGCCCATGCGCCACCACTACTGAGCCTACACTCTACAGCCTGTGAGCCACAACTACTGAGCCCACGTGCCACAACTACTGAAGCCCGTGTGCCTACAGCCCTGCACCACAACAAGAGAACCCACCTCAATGAGAAGCCCGCACACCACAACGAAGAGTAGCCCCCACTTTCTCAACTAGAGAAGCCCGCGCACAGCAACGGAGACCCAACACGGCCAAAAAAAAAAAAAAAAAAAAAGATGTTAGCGGAACTATTAAAAAAAAAAGAATTTCATATTTGGGAAGTTTGTCAAAAACATCAAAAAGGTTTCAAAACACTTGGTCAAATAGGATCATAGGTTATTGTGAAACAGTACTTCAAAAAACAAATACAGATCACTTAAAGGCAAAGAAACTCACACAATCTGTTTCAAATAGCAATACTCCAAGAAAACTTTGTTCTCTTAACAAAGAGAGGAACCAAATCCAGTTTTGCACCAGCCTACTTTTAATAACAAAATCTATTTACCTAATTAGGTAATTTACCTAATTAGGTAAATTTACCTAAATTTAATTAAATTTAATCTAATCCCAGCCTGACTATGTACAAAACTCCTTTTTCAGGGCTCCCTTTCTACATACCTTCTAAGACTTTTTGTATATGTATTAGTTTATCCCATATTTTTCCATCCAAAAATAACCAGTTCTAGGACAATCATTTTTCCCCTTAACAAAATGTACTTTCATTCCTCACACCTTCTTTTGCTGAAAACACCCATCCTACTTTCCTTGCATATTGAAATGTTTCCCGTATTATTTTTAGTAATTTTAATTACATATTCCACCTTTAACCCTTAAAAACCTTACTCTCTACCAAAAATCGACAATCAGCAAGTAACTGTAAACTGTCATACCAGCATTTCCTTATTGGAATATCCTATAACCTCTAGAAACATATAACATAATTTCTTTCCTCAATGTGGTATAAGATATGGGTCTAATAAACCCAAACATCTTTAGTTTCCCTCTCGTAAGGAGACAAAAGTAGGTAAATTTAGATCTGTTTAGCAATTACTGTTCCAGTATTTTATCTTATTTGAAATGACCTGGATATTCAGTGAACTGCCATCATTTAATTTAACTTAGCAAAACTCAACTTACCAAAAATCTGGAGAAACTATTTTAAATAAACATACCCCAAACATAATTATTCCTAAAGGGTTCACCTAAAAACTCTCATTCCATTCCCCTTTATTTTATAACTTATGAAAATACTACCATACCAAGTTAAAAAAAATTTTTTTTTTTTTTTTGCTGACAAACTCTGTAACAGAAATAACATGAACATGTTGACCTTTGGTAAACTTACTTTTATTATAAAAGTAAGATATGTCTACATTGATTAAACCAGCAAACTTAAACTAGCTTTAATACCAGACGTTAATTTAATATTGAATATTTCCTAGATCATGTGACCCTGAAATTCCTTCCGGCCAGTTTCTTTCATATTTAGAAATATTTAATTTGTAAGCACTTACTTTTAAGTCAATTAAATAGAGCTCTTTATAAATTTAATTTTGATAATATTTCCCAGAGGTAGAGATATTTCATACATATAATGTCTACACAGACACATAAACAGACAAATTTAGAGATCTCATAGCTTCACTTTAAAAACTTAATTATGATTCTTGTACTACAATGTAAATTTACTAGTTATTTATAACAGTTGGAGTAAGTTAAATTTCTTTGCTCAGATGACAAAGGCTTTACTATTTGTGGAAAAGACTTTTAATATTTGTATTCGTCCTTGATAAACCCTTAAGGAGGCTATGAATTAGATTTTGGCTAAGGGAGCCTTTCCAGTGGTTTGAGTTTAAAAAGGCCACTTTTTTCCGTTTTCCCTCGTTGGTTTCAGGTTCTGAAACCTGACTGAGCTAGTTAGGTTCAGTCTCAGATCATTGTGGGCTGTATTTACATTTCTGATTTATAGAGATTTGCAAGACAAAGATGTTGCTTTTAATTCCACAAAGAACAGATCTGTCACCTAAATGATATTAAAAGATTAATTTGCCCAACTATGTTTTCTTTAATTTCCTTTTTTATATCAGTGAGAAGATTTCCAACTAAACTGCAATTCGGGAGTTCTGTGTTCTAGGATTTCAGGGCTTAATTTATCATGCCTTCAAAAGCTTGCATAAGGCATTCAACAAAGGCCCTCTTTCTCAGTTTTACTTTATACTGTGTGGGCTCAGGTAATGCTACTGGTTTCCTTTAGCATGTTTAATTAATATTTCCTGAGGGGGCAAATTCATATGCCCTGCCTTATAATACCAAGCAGGGGAAGCATTCACCAGTAAAACATGTCTATTCCACGATATAATTAAGCAAAAGAGATGTAACCATCTTATATAAAGCCCACTTAAAATGGGTACATTTTTATAAATTTTCATCTCAATTCTATCAACTTTTATTCTTTTAACTTTAGTTTCCACGAGGACTCAATCGACAAGTGTAGGTCTTACAAGGAGTCCTAGAAGCCTTTCTTTTTATCCTGACCATTATATCTATTTTTGTATAAAACGCTCTGGGATCCCCAGTGGGGAGTTGAGCCAAGGGTTTCAAGCCCTTTTCTCAATCTTTTAACTTTATTGGCCTGTTGCCCCAAGTAACTGTTGGTCAGGTATCTGAGTGTAATTTTCTTCCAGCCTTTTAAATATATAAATACATAAATACAAACAAATAAATAAAACACTGAGGTAAACAGAGTGGACTTGTCTGGGGCCCTGTAATGTTGGGGACAGCAAGGGATCCCTTTGGCCCATCCAACCTCAGGTAGTGCTGTATCAAACCTTTGATTTAATCCCATTAATTTCCATTTTATTTACTCCATTTAAAAATAACCATCTAAAGATTTCTTTATTAATTTGGGACACTTCCCTTTAAAATTTTCACCTGGTTGGGAAAAAGTCTCTAGAATTTCCCTTCAGTTTTTTTTCCCCCTGTTAATCAACCTAGTTAACATGAATTATTCTAATGTTTTTAGTAGCATCTGTAAGACCCACTGAGGGGAAGTGGAGACCACAAACAAGGCTTCCCAAACCATTTGTATTTTTGGTTTGTTTTAAACTAAGGGAGTTTTTAGGTTAACCACTGCCAACTAAAAACTTGCATTTGCCATCTGCCTCTCTAAGGATTAAGTCACTAGCCACTGCAGTCACTGACCTTCAACACACCCTGAAAGGAGTTCAGGGCGGAGATCAGGAATGAGGCACTCTGTGCTCTGGGAAAAATTGACAGAACAGGCCTTCAGATAGTTAGATATTTTCAGGAGAAGGTTTTATGAGCCCAAATTCTTGTATCTTTTCATATTTAGAAAAGCACTAAAATCATCAAGGGAGACATCTGCTTCTCATGACCAGCAGTAACCTTCTGCAAAAATGTGTGCGGGACTGCACATATCCCCCCACCCCTTTCACTAAAATCATATATATACTGACCTTTCCCTCTCCCTCTTTGGAGCAGTTCCTCAGAGCTATCTGAGAGGCTGTCTCCTGGGCTATAGTCCTCATTATGCCCCAAATAAAACTTAATTCACAGCTCTCATGTTGTGCATGTTTTTTTCAGTCAACACCATTATGTGTATTTCCCACCTTTTGTTTTCCCCCCCATAGGTACCAATAAAACAGCTGTTTATAATGAGCTCTCTAAAAATTTACCAATTTAAGTTTCTCAAATTTGAAGGATCCATCATCTAGTCATTAATGAGATGTACCTTAATAGTGACTCAAACCAGTAAGATGCAAGAGGCTTCCCCGTAAGAGAGTGCAAAAGATGGAGCCTAAACAAGATCCAGAAAGTTTACTCCCCAAAACAGTTAAGAAAGTACAAGACTTCATTGTACAGGTTGACTCAACAAAGGTTAAGATGGCAAAAAGCCCCTGAGAGGTGGTACAGTCACACAAAAGACTGCTCAGAATCCCAGGCTATTCGATAGGTTGCCAAATGTATACCATATGTGCACCTTTTGGATGGCAGAGACCAAGTTCTCAACACACACACACACACACACACACACACACACACACACACACACACACACACACACACACACACACACACACGAAGATCAGGGAGTACATTTACATTTAAAAGACAAAGGAAGAGAAATGCAAGTTCCCCCTAGAAGGGCTTTTGTTTAAGGTCAGAATTCTGAAAAGACATTTTTATCAGGCTGGCTTTTTCTAACTTAACTGTGTACACAAAAAAAGAGCTCCATCTTGGGAGAGAGCGGCCAAGATGGTGGAGTAGAAAGACCCTGAGCTCATCTCTTCACACAAGCATAGCAAAATCACAACTATCTGCAGAGCAACCATTGATGAAAAAGACTGGAACCTACCAGAAAAGATCTTCTACAACTAAAGTCATAAAGAAGGAACCACAACAAGATGGAGAGGAGGGGTGAACACATGATATAATCAAATCCCATCTCCACAAACTGGAGAATAATTGTGTTGCAGAGGTAATCTCACAGGAGTGAGATTTCTGAGCCCCACGTCAGGCTCTCCAGCCCAGCGGTCTGACACCTGTAAGATGAGCCCCCAGAGCGTTTGACTTTGAAGGCTAATGGGGCTTAACTGCAGGAGCCCCGCAGGACTTGGGGGAATAAGAGACTTCACTCTTAAAGGTCCACACAAAAATCTCACGCACTCCAGGACCCAGGGCAAAGCAGTCACTTGATAGGCGTGTGGGCCAGACCTGCCTGCTGGTCTTGGAGAGTCTCCTGGAGAGGCGGTGAGGCAGATGGCTGTGGCTCACCCTGGGGACATAGACACAGGTGGCAGAAACTGGGGAACATTCAGCTGTGTGAGCACTGCTGCTGCTGGCAGCTGCTATCTTGGCTCATTAGCCAAGACCTAGTACCACCCAACAGCCTGCAGGCACCAGGGCTGGGAAGCCTCAGGACAAACAACTAACTGGGCAGGGACACGGCTCCACCCATAAGCACTGAAGCTGCCTGAAGACTAAAAAGCCCACAGCCATCTCTGGACACACCCCTAGACAAAGCCCAGCCAACAGGAGGGCCAACTCCCAGCCCCAACCACTAGGGGGGCAGGCACCGGTCCCTCCTGCCAAGAAGCCTGCACAGGCCCTTAGACCAGCCTCACACACCAGGAGGCAGACACTAGAAGCAACAAACCTATGATCCTGCAGTGGAGGCCAGACCCTACCCTGGGGCCAGCTGGGTCCTGGCCCTACCCACTAGCAGGCCAATGCAAACTTTGGAACACCCTGGACCCCAGATCCAACAGTGTCAGGAGCTGGCCCCACACCAACAATCTGAAATGAACTCTGGGATCCCTGGGCCCTGCAGCCAGACTCAGAACCAGCTCTGCCTGACAGTAGCCTGGCACTAACACCAGGATCTGGCTTCACTTGCCAGTGGGTGGGCAACAGCTCAGGAGACTTTGGGACCCTGACTCCACCTACCAGTGAGTGAGCACTAGCCTTGGGACCCCTTAGGATTCCACGACCATCCATGTCATGACCAGGCCCCACTAAATAGCAGCTAGCAGCAACCACACAAGGCAGGCTGTGGCAACCAACTAGATTAGGGGCCAACCAAACCTACCAGACTGCCCACACAGCCCTCTTAGGGGGAACCCCTAGAGCATACAGCTTGGGTGACAAGAGAGGAGTGCGCCGCTGCGATGCACAGGATGCCGCCTACAGAGGGCCATTTCCAAGGTAACTAACCTGCCACATACATAAAAATACAAATAGCAAATCAGACAAAATGAGATAGCAGAGGAATACATGCCTGACGAAGGAACAAGATAAAACCACAGAAGAAGTAACTGATGTGGAAATAGGCAATCTATGCAAGAAAGAGTTCAGGGTAATGATTGTAAAGATAATCAAAGAACTCAGGAGGAGAATGGATAAACAGAGCGAGAAGTTAGAAGTTTTTAATGAAGAGGTAGAAAATACAAAGGACAACCAAGCAGAGATGAAGAATACAATAACTGAAATGAAATTACACTAGAATGAATTAATAGTAGACTAAATGATTCAGAAGAACAGATCAGTGAGCTAGAAGACAGTGTAAATCACTATAGCTGAACAGAAAAAAGAATGAAAAGAAATGAGGACCGTTTAAGAGACCTTTGGAAAACATCAGCACAATAATATTGCATTATAGGGGTCCCAGAAGGAGAAGACAGAGAGGGCCTGAGAAAATATTTGAAGAGACAGTAGCTGAAAACCTCCCTAACCTGGGAAAGGAAACAGTCATCCAAGTCCAGGAAGTGCAGAGATTCCCATAGAGGATTAACCCAAAGAAGAACACACCAAGACATATTGTAATCATAATGACAAAGTTAAAAATAAAGAGAGAATACTAAAAGCAGCAAGGGAAAATCAACAAAAAACATACAAAGGAATTCCCATAAGGCTATC
This sequence comes from Globicephala melas, assembly GCF_963455315.2. NCBI lineage: Eukaryota > Metazoa > Chordata > Mammalia > Artiodactyla > Delphinidae > Globicephala > Globicephala melas. The sequence goes on from NC_083321.1 coordinate 59,841,772, forward strand.
AGCTGATTTTTCAGCAGACCTCTGCAGGCCGGAAGGGAGTGGCACAATACATTTAAAGTGATGAAAGGGGAAAACTTACAACCAAGAAAACTCTACCCAGCAAGGCTCTCATTCAGACTCGATGGAGAAATCAAAAGCTTTACAGACAAGCAAAAGCTGAAAGAATTGAGTACCACCAAACCAGCTTTACAACAAATGATAAAGGAATTTCTCTAGATGATAAAGACCACCTAGAAGCTAGAAGCAAGAAAACAACTAGAAACAAAATTACAAAATGAAAATGCTCACCAGTAAAGGCAAACATACAGTAAAGGTAGGAGATCACCCACACACAAAGCCAGTAGGGAGTTTAAAAGACAAAAGTGGTAAAATCATGTTTATCCACAACAAGCAGTTAAGGGATACACAAAACAATTAAATGTAAAATATGATATCAAAAACAGCAATTGTGGGGACTTCCCTGGCAGTCTAGCAGTTAAGACTCTGAGCTCCCAATGCAGGGGGCATGGGGTCGATCCCTGGTCAGGGAACTAAGATCCTGCATGCCGTGCAGTGCGGCCAAAAAAAAACAAAAGCAAAACCAAAACAAACGAAAAATCTCCCAGTAATTGTGAGGGGAAGACAGTACAAATGAAGGGTATTTAAAATGCATTTGAAATTAAGAGAGCAGCAACTTAAAACAATCATCTATATACATAGACTGCTATACAAAACCCTCATGGTATCTGCCAACCAAAAACTTACAATGGATCTACACACAAGAAAGAAAAAGGGGACTTCCCTAGTGGCGCAGTGGTTAAAAATCTGCCGGCCAATGTAGGGGACACAGGTTCCAGCCCTGGTCCGGGAAGATCCCACATGCTGTGGAGCAACTAAACCCGTGTGCCACAACTACTGAGCCTGCATTCTAGAGCCCACAAGCCACAACTACTGAAGCCCATGCGCCTAGAGCCTGTGCTCCGCAACAAGACAAGCCACCGCAATGAGAAGCCCACACACCAAGACAAAGAGCAGCCCGCACTAGCCACAACTAGAGAAAGGCCACACACAGCAACGAAGACCCAGTGCAGCCAAAAATAAATAAATAAATATATTTTTTAAAAAAAGAAAAGAAAAAGGAATCCAAACACAACACTAAATATAGTCATCAAATCACAAGAGAAGTGAACAAAAGAAGGGGGAAATAAAAGACTTACAAAAATCCAGAACAGTTAACAAAATGGCAATAAGAACATATATATAGTTAATTACCTTAAATGTAAATGGACTAAATGCTCCAACCAAAAGACACAGACTGGCTGAATGGATACAAAAACAAGACCCGCGTATGCTAACTACAAGAGACTCACTTTAGATCTAGAGAAACATACAGACTGAAAGTGATGGAAAAGGTATTCCATGCAAATGGTAATCAAAAGAAAGCCAGAGTAGCAATACTTATATCAGACAAAATAGACTTTAAAAATAATGACTGTCACAAGAGACAAAGAAAGACACTACAAAATGATCAAAGGATCAATCCAAGAGGAAGATATAACAACTGAAAGTATATATACACCCAACATAGGAGCACCTCAAAATATAAGACAAATATTAACAGACAAAAGAGAAACTGACAGTAACACAATAATAACAGGGGGACTTTAACTTACACGTTACATCAATGGACAGATCATACAGACAGAAATACAGGCCTTAAATAACACATTGGATGAAATGGGCTTAATTGATATTTATTGAGCATTTCACCTGAAAGAAGTAGAATAAACATCCTTTTCTCATGCACATGGACCATTCTCCAGGATAGATCACATTCTAGGCCACAAAACAAGCCTCGATAAATTTAAAAAATTGAAATCATATCGAGCATTTTTTTCCGACCACAACACTATGAGACTAGAAATCAACTACAAGAAAAAAACTGCAAAACACACAAACACGTCAAGGCTAAACAATACGCTACTAAACAACCGATGAGTCACTGAAGAAATCAAAGAGGAAATAAAAAAATACCTGAAAAAAGGAAAATGACAACATGATGATCCAAAACCTATGGATGCAGCAAAAGCAATTCTAAGCGATACAAGTTTACCTCAGGAAACAAGAAAAATCTCAAATAACCTTATGTCGAAAGCAACTAGAGAAAGAATAAACAAAACTCAAAGTTAGTAGGAGGAAAGAAATCATAAAGATCAGAGGAGAAATAAATGAAATAGAGATGAAGAAAATAATAGAAAAGATCAATGAACCAGGTTCTTTGAAAATATAAGCAATATTGATAAACCTTTAGCCAGACTCATCAAGAAAAAAAAGGAGAGGGCCCAAATCAATAAAATCAGAAATGAATTACAAAAAGTTACAACCAACACCACAGAGATACGAAGGACCATAAGAGACTACTACAGGGAACTATATGCCAATAAAGTGGACAACCTGAAAGAAATGGACAAATTCTTAGAAAGGTGCACACTCCCAAGACAAAACCAGGAATAGAAAATATGAGCAGACCAAGTACCAGTACTGAAAATACTTAATTAAAAAACTCCCGAGCTTCCCTGGTGGCGCAGTGGTTGAGAGTCCGCCTGCCGATGCAGGGAACACAGGTTCATGCCCCGGTCCGGGAAGATCCCACATGCTGCAGAACGGCTGGGCCCGTGAGCCATGGCCACTGAGCCTGCATGTCCGGAGCCTGTGCTCCGCAATGGGCGAGGCCACAGCAGTGAGAAGCCCGCGTACTGCAAAAAAAACCAAAAAAAAACTCCCAACAAACAAAAGTCCAGGACCAGATGGCTTTACAGGTGAAATCTACCAAACATTTGGAGAAGAGTTAACACCTACCCTTCTGAAACTATTTCAAAAAATTGCAGAGGAAGGAACACTTCTGACCTCCTTTTATGAGGCCACCATCACCCTGAAACCAAAATCAGACAAAGCTATCACAAAGACAAAAACCACATTCACAGAAAGATAAACAAGATGAAAAGGCAGAAGGCTATGTATAAGATGAAGGAACAAGATAAAACCTCAGAAAAACAACTAAATGAAGTGGAGATAGGCAACCTTCCAGAAAAATAATTCAGAATAATGATAGTGAAGATGATCCAGGACCTCGGAAAAAGAATGGAGGCAAAGATCGAGAAGATGCAAGAAATGCTTAACAAAGACCTAGAAGAATTTAAGAACAGAGACGAACAATACAATAACCAAAATGAAAAATACACTAGAAGGAATCAATAGCAGAATAACTGAGGCAGAAGAACAGATAAGTGACCTGGAAGACAGAATGGTGGAATTCACTGCTGCAGAAAAGAATAAAGAAAAGAGAATGAAAAGAAATGAAGACAGTCTAAGAGACCTCTGGGACATTAAACGCAACAACATTCACAATATAGGAGTCTCAGAAGGAGAAGAGAGAAAGGACCCGAGAAAATATTTGAAGAGATTATAGTCGAAAACTTCCTAACGTGGGAAAGGAAATAGCCACCCAAGTGCAGGAAGCACAGAGAGTCCCAGGAAGGAGAAACCCAAGGAGAAACACGCCAAAACACACAGTAATCAAATTGGCAAAAATTAAAGACAAGGAAAAATTATTGAAAGCAGCAAGGGAAAAACGACAAATAACATACAAGGGAACTCCCATAAGGTTAACAGCTGATTTCTCAGCAGAAACTCTACAAGCCAGAAGGGAGTTGCATGATATACTTAAAGTGATGAAAGGGAAAAACCTACAACCAAGATTACTGTACCCAGCAAGGATCTCATTTCGATGGAGAAATCAAAAGCTTTATAGACAAGCAAAAGCTAAGAGAATTCAGCACCACCAACCAGCTCTACAAAAAATACTAAAGGAACTTCTCTAAGAGGGAAACACAAGAGAAGAAAAGGACCTACAAAAACAAACCCAAAACAATAAAGAAAATGGTCATAGGAACATACATATCGATAATTACCTTAAACGTGAATGGATTAAATGCTCCAACCAAAAGAAACAGGCTTGCTTAATGGACACAAAAACAAGACCCATATATATACTGTCTACAGGAGACCCACTTCAGACCTAGAGACATATACAGACTGAAAGTGAGGGGATGGAAAAAGATATTCCATGCAAATGGAAATGAAAAGAAAGCTGGAGTAGCAATACTCATATCAGATAAAATAGACTTTAAAATAAAGAACGTTACAAGAGACAAGGAAGGACACGACATAATGATCAAGGGATCAATCCAAGAAGAAGATATAACAATTATAAATATATATGCACCCACATAGGAGCACCTCAATACATAAGGCAACTGCTAACAGCTATAAAAGAGGAAATCGACAGTGACACAATAATAGCGGGGGACTTTAACACCTCACTTACACAAATGGACAGATCATCCAAACAGAAAATTAATAAAGAAACACAAGCTTTAAATGACACAATAGACCAAATAGATTTAATTGATATTTATACGACATTCCATCCAAAAACAGCAGATTACACTTTCTTCTCAAGTGTGCATGGAACATTCTCCAGGATAGATCACACCTTGGGTCATAAATCAAGCCTCAGTAAATTTAAGAAAATTGAAATCATATCAATCATCTTTTCTGACCACAACTCTATGAGATTAGAAATCAATTACAGGGAAAAAAACGTAAAAAACACAAACACATGGAGGCTAAACAATACGTTACTAAATAACCAAGCGATCACTGGAGAAATAAAGAGGAAATCAAAAAATACCTAGAGACAAATGACAATGAAAACACGACGATCCAAAACTTATGGAATGCAGCAAAAGCAATTCTAACAGGGAAGTTTATAGCTATACAAGCCTACCTCAAGAAACAAGAAAAATCTCAAGTAAACAATCTAAACTTACACCTAATGGAACTACAGAAAGAAGAAAAAACAAAGCCCAAAGTTAGCAGAAGGAAAGAAATCATAAAGATCAGAGCAGAAAGAAATGAAATAAAAACAAAGAAAACAATAGCAAAGAGTAATAAAACTAAAAGCTGGTTCTTTGAGAAGATAAACAAAATTGATAAGCCACTGGCCAGACTCATCAAGAAAAAGAGGGAGAGGACTCAAATCAATAAAATTAGAAATGAAAAAGAAGTTACAACAGACACTGCAGAAATACAAAGCATCCTGAGACTACTACAAGAAACTCTATGCCAATAAAATGGACAACCTGGAAGAAATGGACAAATTCTCAGAAAGGTATAACCTCCTAAGACTGAACCAGGAAGAAATAGAAAATATGAACAGACCAATCACAAGTAATGAAATTGAAACTGTGATTAAAAATCTTCCAACAAACAAAAGTCAGGAGCAGATGGCTTCACAGGTGAATTCTATCAAAAATTTAGAGAAGAGCTAACACCCATCCTTCTCAAACTTTTCCAAAAAATTGCAGAGGAAGGAACACTCCCAAACTCATCCTATGAGGCCACCATCACCCTGATACCAAAACCAGACAAAGATACTATATAAAAAAAGAAAATTACAGACCAATATCATTGATGAATATAGATGCAAAAATCCTCAACAAAATACTAGCAAACAGAATCCAACAACACATTAAAAGGATCATACACCATGATCAAGTGCGATTTATCCCAGGGATGCAAGGATTCTTCAATATACACAAATCAATCAATGTAATACACCATAATAACAAATTGAAGAATAAAAACCATATGATCATCTCAAGAGATGCAGAAAAAGCTTTTGACAAAATTCAACACCGATTTATGATAAAAACTCTCCAGAAAGTGGGCATAGAGGGAAGCTACCTCAACATAATAAAGGCTATATATGATAAACCCATAGCAAACATCATTCTCAATGGTGAAAAACTGAAAGCATTTCCTCTAAGATCAGGAACAATACAAGGATGTCCACTCTCACCACTATTATTCAACATAGTTTTGGAATTCCTAGCCACGGCAATCAAAAGAAAAGAAATAAAAGGAATACAAATTGGAAAAGAAGAAGTAAAATTATCACTGTTTTTAGATGACATGATACTATACATAGAGAATCCTAAAGATGTCACCAGAAAACTACTAGAGCTAATCAATGAATTTGGTAAAGGTACAGGATACAAAATTAATGCACAGAAATCTCTTGCATTCCTATACACTAATGATGAAAAATCTGGAAGAGAAATTAAGGAAACACTCCCATTTACCATTGCAACAAAAAGAATAAAATAACTAGGAATAAACCTACCTAGGGAGACAAAAGACCTGTATGCAGAAAACTATAAGACACTGATGAAAGAAATTAAAGATGATACCAACAGATGGAGAGATATACCATGCTCTTGGATTGGAAGAATCAATACTGTGAAAATGACTATACTACCCAAAGCAATCTACAGATTCAATGCAATCCCTATCAATTTACCAATGGCATTTTTTACGGAACTAGAACAAAAAATCTTAAAATTTGTATGGAGAGTCAAAAGACCCTGAATAGCCAAAGTAGTCTTGAGGGAAAAAAACAGAGCTGGAGGAATTAGACTCCCTGACTTCAGACTATACTACAAAGCTACAGTAATCAAGACAATATGGTACTGGCACAAGAACAGAAATATAGATCAATGGAACAGGATAGAAAGCCCAGAGATAAGCCCATGCACCTATGGTCAACTAATCTATGTCAAAGGAGGCAAGGATATACAATGGAGAAAAGACAGCCTCTTCAATAAGTGGTGCTGGGAAAACTGGACAGCTACATGTAAAGGAATGAAATTAAAACACTCCCTGACACCATACACAAAAATAAACTCAAAATGGATTAGAGACCTAAATGCAAGACTGGACCGTATAAAACTCTTAAAGGTAAACATAGGAAGAACACTCTTTGACATAAATCACAGCAAGATATTTTTTGATCCACCTCCTAGAGTAATGGAAATAAAAAGAAAAATAAACAAATGGAACCTAATGAAACTTCAAAGCTTTTGCACAGCAAAGGAAACCATAAAGAAGACGAAAAAACAACCCTCAAAATGGGAGAAAATATTTGCAAACGAATCAACGGACAAAGGATTAATCTCCAAAATATATAAACAGCTCATGCAGCTCAATATTAAAGAAACAAACAACCCGATCCAAAAATGGGCAGAAGACCTAAATACACATTTCTCCAAAGACATACTGATGGCCAAGAAGCACATGAAAAGCTGCTCAACATCACTAATTATTAGAGAAATGCAAATCAAAACTACAATGAGGTATCACCTCACACCAGTTAGAACGGGCATCATCAGAAAATCTACAAGCAACAAATGCTGGAGAGGGTGAGGAGAAAAGGGAACCCTCTTGCACTGTTGGTGGGAATGTAAATTGATACAGGCACTATGGAAAACAGTATGGAGGTTCCTTAAAAAACTAAAAATAGAATTACCATATGACCCAGCAATCCCACTACTGGGCATACACCCAGAGAAAACCATAATTCAAAAAGACACACGCACCCCAATGTTCACTGCAGCACTATTTACAATCGCCAGGTCATGGAAGCAACCTAAATGCCCATTGACAGACGAATGGATAAAGAAGATGTGGTATATATATACAATGGAATATTACTCAGCCATAAAAAGGAACGAAATTGGGTCATTTGTAGACACGTGGATGGATTTAGAGACTGTCATACAGATACAGAGTGAAGTAAGTCAGAAAGAGAAAAACAAATGTCACATATTAACGCATATATGTGGAACCTAGAAAAATGGTACAGATAAACTGGTCTGCAGGACAGAAACTGAGAAACAGATGTAGAAAACAAACATGATCCTATACATAGAAAATCCTAAAGACGCCAAAAGGAAACTATTAGAGCTCATCAATGAATTTGGTAAAGTTGCAGGATACAATATTAATATACAGAAATCTGTTGTAATTCTACACAATACAACGAAAATCAGAAAGAGAAATTTAAGGAAACAATCCCATTTACCATCACATCCAAAAGAATAAAATACCTAGGAATAAACCTGAGGAAGCAAGAAGACCTGTATGCTGAAAATTATAAGACACTGATTAAAGAAACTGAGGACGACACAATAGCCAAAACAATCTTGAGAAAAAAACAGAGCTGGAGGAATCATGCTCCCTGACTTCAGACTGTACTACAGAGCTACAACAATCAAAATAGTATGGTACCAGCACAAAAACAAACACATCGATCAATGAAACAGGATACAAAGCCCAGAAATAAACCCATGCACTTATGATCAATTAATCTATGACAAAGAAGGCAAGAATATACAAGGGAGAAGGGACAGTCTCTTCAATAAGTGGTGCTGGGAAAACTGGACAGCTACATGTAAAAGAATTAAATTAGAACATTCTCTTACACCATACACAAGAATAAACTCAAAATGGATTAAAGACCTAAATATGAGACCAGATACTATAAAACTCCTAGAGGAAAACATAGAACACTCTTTGACATAAATCGCAGCGATATCTTTACGGATCTGTCTCCTAGAGTAATAGAAATAAAAACAAAAATAAACAAATGAGACCTAATTAAACGTAAAAGCTTTTGCACAGCAAAGGCAACCATAAACAAAAACAAAAAGACAAACTATGGAATGGGAGAAAATATTTGCAAAGGATGCAACTGACAAGGGATTAATTTCCAAAATATACAGTTTATACAGCTAAATATCAAAAAATAATACAATCAAAATTTGGGCACAAGACCTAAATAAATTCTTGGCTTGACAGCTTTCTTTTAGTAATTTATAGATGGTGCCTCAATGTTTTCTCAATTGCATTTTTTTCAAGAAGAAATCTGATGTCAGTCTTATCTTTGTTGCTCTGTATTTAGTATGCCTATTTCATTTTTTTACCTGGATGTTTTTGTTATTTTTTGATCTTTGCTTTTTAAACAAATTTTATAATGATGTGCCTTGGTTGTTTTCTTCATGTTCCTTGTACTTGAGTGTTTGTTGAGCTTCGTCATTTTATAGTTTCTCTCAAATTTGAAAACTTTCACCCATCATTTCTTCAAAATTTTTTTGCTACCTTCTATTTTTAGGCCTCAAGTTACACATATATTAGGCCAACTGAAGATGTCTCTGAGCTCACTGGAACCTTTTTTCTACCTCCTCCTCCCACATTCTTTTACACTTTGGATAGGTTTTTATTGCTATATTTTCAAATTTTCCAATCTTCTCTTCTGCAAGACTAATTATTTTTTCTGAGCTCAGCAGAATTTTATTTACTTTTTAAAAATTTATTCATAGGAAAGGAACATTATTTTGTGACAACATCAAGACTACCAAACTCAGGAACAACCAGATGGAAGAGACACATAGGACAAGTTATATTGAAAGGCAAATTTGTTGGGAATTCTATCTAATGCAGTTTTCATATAAAACCTTCTAGTTTTGATATCTAGAAACTCAACTTAGAAGATAGGAAAGGTAAATCTATCAAGTTTTTAAACATGTTTATGTCTGATAATTCTTACATCTGTCAGTTCTAGCTTGGTTTCAAATTATTGATTTTTTCTCTTCATTATAGGTTGTGTGTTCCTGATTTTTTCATGCTTGGTGATTTTTGATTGGATGCTAAATAATAAGTTTGTTATTTTGTTTGGTGGTGGATATATTTATAAGTATTCTTGAGCTTCATTCTGGAATGCACTGAAATTACTCAGAAACGGTTTGATTTTTTTAGGTCTGGATTTTAATATACATTATTCAGGCCCAGAGTAGTGGTCAGTCTAGGGTTATTTATCCCCAACTAATGAGGTAAAACCCTTAAATGTATCCTACCCAATGTCCCATGAATCATGAGTTTTTTCCCATCTGGCTGATGGAAACAGACATTGTTCCTGGTCCTGTAGGTGTGTGGGCTACTGTTCTCCTTAAATACATGTAACTATACATATATGTGCGTGTGTACATACATGGTATATATATATATATATATATATATATATGGTGGTTCTTTCTCTAGTCTCAGGCAGTCTTCTCATATGTACACACTGTTCACTACTCCATTAAGTACTCTAAGTGGATCCTTTGCTAATCTCTGAAGTTCTCTCTCTGTGCACATTCTCCTCTATGGTATCTGTTCTGTGAACTCAAGTCATTTTAGTCTCCCATACTGTCAGTTCCACCTCTTCAACTCTTAAGAATGTGCCAGGTATAATAACCAATCATCTTACTTGGCCTGGAACTGAGGGATGGATAGTCCAGGGCAAATCAGACTATATTTGTCACCCTATCACTAGGTTTTCTCTGAGTTCCCCCTCCCTGAACCACAGCCAGAAACTAAAGGTAACAAGCGAGGGTAATAGTAGTTTCCTTAGAAGATAAATATGGTGCCCGATAATCCGTCTTAGAAGGAAGCCAAAAACTAGGTAGCCTTCCTTATACAGATACTTCTTCAGCACTCTTCACAGTACCCAACTCTTAACAAGGATATTTATGCTTCATACCTTTAAAATTAATCAATAAAAATCACTTCATGAGTTGTAAAATAGTTGGATTTGCGGTTTTAGCAATAGGTTGGGGATTTCTGTAAATTCATGGGGTCTCAAACAAGATTTATTCTAAATGAGTAACACTGGAAATGGAGATGATAAGGGAAATGTAAACCTGCTGCATAAAAAAAAAAAAAGTTCATGTAACGTATATCCTGGTTGGACTTCCTAAAGAGAAGCAGAGTAAAACAACCAGGCTAGTTTTTATACCGTGTCCCAAAAGAAGAAATACAAGTCAGATTCTGCTAAAAACAAACAAACAAATGAAACATTCAGGAAGATTAAAAAAAAATCTGGTGTCTGGAGAATGGCAAGTTCTATAATACTGCTACAAAGGTAGGAGAGTAGATACAGGGAATAGGGAGAATGGACTAGAAAGATAGACTGGCCCAGACTGTGAAGATCATGGCTTGCAATGCAATGGTATTTAAAGTTTATCCTGTAGGCCAGTGGTTCTCAACCCTATCTGTATATCAGACTCAACCGTAAGGATTTTGAAGAATAAATATACCTAAACATAACTGTTAGAGTTATTTGTGTAGTAGTTCTGAGGTACAGTCCAAGCCTATAATGCTTTAAAATCTTAACAGGTAGCCCTGATGCACAGTCAGATTTCTAAGTCAAAGCAGCCACTATAGGCCAAAGTTCTATGAAAACAATAACGATAATAAATATATTCTTCAACATTTGTACTCTGTACCTTTTTTGGCTCTTCAAAGAATCCAAGTTGAGAAAAAATGTAAAACTGAAGCAAACTATAGAGTCCACACATAGCTGCTGCTCTTCATCCCTCACCTCCCTCACTCTGACAGTGGTCTGCTTTCTTTCCTGAGTAGGAGAACTGCAGAGGCAGCTGGTAATACTTTGTGTAGGCATGTGATTTTTATGTAAATCACATGCAAAGAAACTAAGAATCATTTCTCAGGCGGCCCAAGTGAAGAATATTTGTCTCAGGGGAGAGATCAAGATGGCAAAATAGAAGGGCGTGGAGCTCACCTCCTCCCACAAATACATCAAAAATCCATCTACATGTGGAACAATTCTCACAGAATACCCAGTGAACACTGGCAGATCTGATACAATCAAAGCTTCAAGAAAGATCACCATGTAATGCAGTAGAACTAAAGGAAAAAAAAAAAAAAAGAATTGGGACAGGACCTATGCGCCTGGGAGAAAGCTGTGAAAGAAAAAAGCTTCTGTCACTCTGGGAACCCCCTTCACTGGCTGGGAGATCAGCTGGAATAGATAGGGCGCTTCAGAGACTTAGGGAATAGTGCAGCAACTGGCTTGCAGCATGCAGAACAGAGACCAGCATAGCCAGTGCTGGCCACTTCACTGCACTCCCCATCCTGAGATGCGCATCTGCTAGTGCCCCTGGGGGCTGGGGGCTGAAACTCGAGCTTCAGCAGACAGACCCGGGGAGAGGACTGATGTTGTCCGAGAAGAGATAGCACAAAGTGGCTGGAGTGTGGTCCAGGCTGCAACTGGGAGTGTGTGCAGAACAGAGCCTGGGTCTGCCACAGAAGCCCCACTGTTAATGCATGTGTGAAGGGAGAGGCGATACCCCACCATAGCAGCCTGATTATCAGCATGCTCACAGCTGGTATGGCTCTGACTCTATTAGCTCTGGGAACGTGCAAGTGCCAGTGGCTTGCCCATACCCAGAGGTGGGGCTGAAACCTGAGCAATATCTCCAAGGATGTGAGAGTTTGGCAGATTTATGATGCTGGTGCCTTTGTAAGCTCAGCGCCTGTGGGTCATCCGAGCTGTTTACTGGTGTTCCCATGGCTGGGGCAGGTCTGGCATTAGCATGCACACAGAGGTGGGGCTGGGGTCTGGGCTAATTCTGTGGCTCCCACAGCAGTACTGGTGCCTGTGTGATTGCAATGGAAATGCACTAGGGACCTGTGCTGGTGGCTTTGTGAGCATAGCACCTGAGGGACATTTGGGCTGATTGCTGCATTCCAACAGCTGAGGTGGGGCCAAGCGCAGTGCCAACAACAGTGTACTCTGTGAGCACACAGGGGTGACAGGCAACATGACAGAGTGACAACAACATTGTACTCTGTGAGCACACACGGATGACAGGCAACATGACAGAGTGCACTTCCTGGCGGACAGCTCCTGCGGAGGCATATTCAGTGGCTCCTTTACCAGAAGAAGTGCTCCAGTCCTGCCTACCTTACACCACAGCTCAGACATGGATCTAGGGGCTTCTACTCCAACAACTGGGGAGCAAACAAACCCTGCCCCTGACAGGGCTGTGACAACCAGACCAAAGGTGAGACGATGCTCAACATCCAGTGCAGGCTCTGGTTACCACAACACCAATCACACCCCCCTATCAAGAGGATAACGACCAGAACACACTGAGGGGATATGTGGCAGACATCCGTACTAAAAAGTGTCCTCACAGCAAAAATATTAGACTCATGGAAGCTATGCAGGGACACACCAACATAAAAACAGCCCTTCAAGACCACAGTAGATAACTGTTTCTCCTAAATTCAGTCAGAGAAATATAAGTAAAATTAAGCAGCAGAAGAACCACCCCAAATTAGAGGATCAAGAGAACTAGCTTGAAAGAAGAAACAATGAGTTCAAAAAGGAGGTAATAAAAATACTTAAGGAATTAAGAATAGCTATTGATAGAAATACAGATCATTTTAACAAGGAACTAGAAACTATAAAGGGGAGCCAATTAAACTAGAAAACTCATTTGCTGAGATGAAAACCAAACTAAAGGCAATAAACAGGAAATTAATAATGAGAATAAAGAAGTGATCTGGAAGACAGAGTAATGGAAATCACCCAATCAGAACAGCAGACAGAAAGACAAATGAAAAAAAAAAGATGAAAGCAACATAAAAGACCTATGGGATAATATAAAGTGTGCCAATCTATGCGTAATAGGGATCCCAGAAGGAGAAGAAACAGAAAAGGGGATTGAAAATGTATTTGAAAAAATTATGGTTGAAAACTTCCCAAGCCTAAAGAAGGAAACAGATATCCAGGTACAGGAAACAAGAGGGTCCCAAACAAGATAAACCAAAACAGACCTACACCAAGATATTTTATAGTTAAAATGGCAAAAGTTAAAAAGAGAGGATTCTAAAGGCAGCAAGAGAAAAATAAAGAATTAGTTACAAGGGAACCCCCATAAGGCTATCAGCTGATTTCTCTATAGAAACGTTACACGCCTGGAGTGGCAAGATATATTCAAAGTAAGGGAAAACCCTGCAACCTAGGATACTCTACCCAGCAATATTACCATTTAGAATAGAAGGAGAGATAAAAAATTTCTCAGACAAGCAAAAACTAAAAGAATACAGTAATACTAGACTTATCCTAAAAGAAATATTGAAAAGTGTTCTCTAAATAGAGAAGAATCTATAGGAAAGAGAAAATCACAATAGGAAAGTAAATCACTTAAATAAACCACTACAGAGATTAAGAAAAAAATTTTATGAAACTGATTATAACTACAATGCACAGAAAAGGATAAACATGAAAATGTAAAATAGGACATCAAAATCACAAAATGTGGGCAAAGGGAGTACGAAAATGTTGATCTTTTAGACTGCGTTTGAGCTTATATAACTACCAGTCTAAAGCAAGTAGACACAGTAATGGGTTAACATATTTGGAAACCAGGTAACCACAAATCAAAAACATACAATAAATTCACAGACACCAAAAAGAAAGGTACTCAAGCATAATACAAAAGAAAACCATCAAGCCACAAAAAGAAATACAAAAAGCAAAAGAAACAAAGAAGAAATATAAAATGAACTGGAAAACAAGGTTTAAAATCGCAATAAATACATATTTATTTATTCAATAATCACCTTAAATGTCAATGAACTAAATGCTCCAACCACGAGTGGTAGACTGGGTAATAAAAGAAGAACCTACATTATGCTGCCTACAAGAAACCCACTTTAGGGCAAAGACACACATAGACTGAAAGTGAGGGGAAAAAGACACTTCATACAAATGGAAATGAAAAGACAGCAGGGGTAGCAATACTCATATCAGACAATATAGACTGTAAAACAAAGCTCATAAAGGAAAATAAAGAAGGACACTGTATAATGATAAAAGGATCAATACAAGAAAAGGATATTACACTCGTTAACATATACACACCCAATATAGGAGCACCTAAATACATAAAACAAATACTAACAGTCATAAAGGGAGAAACTGATGGAAATACAATAATAGTGGGAGACTTTAACAGTGCACTGACATCAATGGACAGATCATCCAGACAGAAGATCAGTGAGGCAACAGAGATCCTAAAGGACACAATAGAACAATTAGACTTAACTGGTATCTTTAGGACATTACATCAAAAAAAACCCCAGAATACACATTCTTTTCAAGCACACATGGAATATACTCTAGGACAGACAATATACTAGGACATGAAACAAACCTCCAAAAATTTAAGAGGATAGAAATTATTTCAAGCATCTTTTTTTTTTTTTTTTGCGGTACATGGGCCTCTCACTATTGTGGCCTCTCCTGTTGCAGAGCACAGGCTCCGGACGCGCAGGCTCAGCGGCCATGGCTCACAGGCCTAGCTGCTCCGCGGCATGTGGGATCTTCCTGGACCAGGACACGAACCCGCGTCCCCTGCATCAGCAGGCGGACTCTCAACCACTGCGCCACCAGGGAAGCCCCAAGCATCTTTTTTGACTACAATGGCAAGAAATTAGAAATCAACCACAGAAAAAGAAACACTACATGGTGGGTAAACAATGTGCTACTAAAAAACCAATGGGTCAATGACAAAATCAAAGAGGAAATTTTAAAATACCTTGACACAAATGACAATGAAAACACAACCATAAAAAATCTATAGATACAGCAAAAGCAGTTCTAACACGGAAGTTAATAGCGATACAGGCCTTCCTCAAAAAAAAACAAGAAAAATCTCAAATAATCTAACCTACCAGCTAAAAGTATTAGAAAAAGAACAAAACTTGAAGTCAGCAGAGAAAGCAAATAATAAAGATTAAAGAGAAAATAAGGAGTTCCCTGGTGGTGCAGTGGTTAGGACTTGGCACTTTCACTGCCTTGGCCTGGGTTCAATCCCTGGTCGGAGAACTAAGATCCCACAAGTCACAGCATGGCCAAAATAAATAAGTAAACAAAATAAAGAATTAATTTAAAAAAAAGGGATTCCCTGTTGATCCAGTGGTTAGGACTCTGTGCTTTCACTACCGAGGGCCTGGGTTTGATCCCTGGTTGGGGAGCTAAGATCCCACAAGCCATGTGGCATGGTGCAAAAAAAAAAAAAAAAAGAGGGAGAAAGAGAGAGAAAATAAACAGATTAAAAGAAAGTAGGGGGCTTCCCTCGTGGCGCAGTGGTTAAGAGTCCGCCTGCCGATGCAGGGGACACGGGTTCGTGCCCTGGTCCGGGAAGGTCCCACATGCCGTGGAGCGGCTGGGCCCATGAGCCATGGCCGCTGAGCCTGCGCGTCTGGAGCCTGTGCTCCGCAACGGGAGAGGCCACAACGGTGAGAGGCCCGTGTACTGCAAAAAACAAACAAACAAATAAAAGAAAGTAGGAAAAAAAATCAATAAAACCAAGAGCTGGGGAATTCCCTGATGGTCCAATGGTTAGGGCTCCGCGCTTCCACTGCAGAGGGCAAGGGTTCAATCCCTGGTCGGGGAACTAAGATCTTGCAAGCTGCGTGGTGTGGCCAAAACAAAACAAAAAGAATAATCTTAAAAACAAACAAACAAAAAACCAAGAGCTGGTTTTTTGAAAGGATAAACAATATCTATAAATCTGGCCAGGCTCACCAAGAAGAAAAGGGAGAGGACCCAGATAAACAAAATAAGAAATGAAAGAGGAGAAATAACAACTGAAACTGCAGAAATACAAAAAACTGTAAGAGAATACTATGAATAATTATATGCCAATAAATTCGTCAACCTAGAAGAAAAGGACAAGTTTCTAGAAACATAGAGCCCACCAAAACTGAATCAAGAAGAGAGAATACGAACAAACCAATTGCTAGAAGTGAATTAGAATGTATAATTTAAAAACTCCCTGCAAACAAAAGTCCTGGACTGGGATGGCTTCACTGGAGAATTCTACCAAACGTACAAAGAAGAACTTCTTTGTACTGATCCTTCTCAAACTCTTCCAAAAGATTGAAGAGGAGGGAACACTTCCAAAGTCATCCTCTGAAGCCACCATTACCCTGATACCAAAACGACACAAAGACACTACCAAAAAAGAAAATTATAGGCCAAATATCTTTGATGAATATAGATGAAAAAATTCTCAACAAAATAACAGCAAACCGAATCCAACAACACATAAAAAGGATCATACACCACGATCAAGTTGGATTCATCCCAGGATCATAAAGATGGTTCAACATATGCATATTAATCAATGTGATAAACCACACCAACAAAAGAAAATACAAAAAAAAACCACATGATTGTCTCAACAGATGCAGAAAATGCACTTGATAAAATTCAACATTCATTCATGATAAAAACTCTTGCCACAGTGGCTATAAAGGGAACATATCTCAACATAATAAAAGCTATTTATGACAATCCCACAACCGACATAACTCAATGGTGAAAAGCTAAAAGCCTTCCCGATAAAATCTGGAATAAGACAAGGATGCCCACTCTCACCACTTCTATTCAACATAGTATTAGAAGTCCCAGCCACAGCAATCAGACAAGAAAAAGAAAAGGTATCCAAATTAGAAGAGATAAAGTTGTCATTATGTGCAAATGACATGACACTATATACATAAAACCCTAAAGACTCCACACAATAACTACCAGAACTGATAAACGAATTCAGCAAGGTAGCAGGATACAAGATTAATGTACAGAAATTGGTTGCACTTCTTTACACTAACAATGAAATATCAGAAAGGGAAAGTAAGACAACAATCCCTTTTAAAACTGCATCAAAACAAAACAAAACAAAACAAAAACTTAGGAATAAACCTGACCAAGGAGGTGAAACACTTATATGCTGAGAACTATAAAACACTGATAAAGGAAACTGAAGGTGATTCAAAGAAATGGAAAGATATCCCATGCTCTTGGATCGGAAGAATTAATATTGTTAAAATGGCCATACTACCCAAAGCAATGTACAGATTTAATGCGATCCCTATCAAATTACCCATGACATTTTTCAAAGAACTAGAACAAACAATCCTAAAATTTATATGGAACCACAAAAAAAACATACCCACAACTGCCAAAGTAATCCTGAGGGAAAAGAACAAAGCTGGAGGCATAACCCTCCAAGACTTCAGACAATACTATAAAGCTTACAGTAATCCTAACAGCATGGTATTGCACAAAAAGAGACATATGGATCAATGGAACAGAACAGAGAGCCCAGAAATAAACCCACACACCTATGATGAATTAATCTTTGACAACTGAAGCAAGAATACACAACAGAGAAAAGACAGTCTCTTTAGTAAGTGGTGCTGGGAAAGCTGGACAGCTGCAGGTAATCAATGAAGTTAAGGCACTCCCAGGACTTCCCTGGTGGTCCAATGGTTAAGACTCTGTGCTTCCACTGCAGGGGGCATGGGTTCCATCCCTGGTTGGGGAACTAAGGACCCCGCATGTCGTGTGGCGCAACCAAAAAAAAAACCCCCCAAAACAAAAAAACCCCACTCCCTCACACCATACACAAAAATAAACTCAAAATGGCTTAAAGACTTAAATGTAAGACATGACACAATAAAACTCCTAGAAGAGAACATAGACAAAACATTCTCTGCCATAAATCATATCAATGTTTTCTTTGGTCAGTCTCCCAAGGCAACAGAAGTAAAAGCAAAAATAAACAAGTGGGACCTAATTAAACTTAAAAGCTTCTGCACAGCAAAGGAAACCATAAACAAAACGAAGACCACCCTTAGAACTGGAGAAAATATTTGCAAATGAAGTGACTGACAAGGGATTAATCTCCAAAATATACAAACAGCTCATGCAGCTCAATATCAAAAAAACAAACAATCCAATCAAAAAATGGGTGGAAGATCTAAATAGATATTTCTCCAAAGAAGACATACAGATGGCCAAAAGCACATGAAAAGATGCTCAACATCACTAATTATTAGAGAAATGCAAATCAAAACTACAATGAGGTATCACCTCACACCAGTCAGAATGGCCATCATGAAAAAATCTACACACAATAAATGCTGGAGAGGGTGTGGAGAGAAGGGAACCTTCCTACACTGTTGGTGGGAATATCAACTGGTACAGCCACTGTGGAGAACAGTATGAAGGTTCCTTAAAAAAATAAAAACAAGGCTTCCCAGGTGGCACAGTGGTTGAGAGTCTGCCTGCCGATGCAGGGGACACAGGATCGTGCCCCGGTCTGGGAAGATCCCACATGCCGTGGAGCGGCTGGGCCCGTGAGCCATGGCCGCTGAGCCTGCGCATCCGGAGCCTGTGCTCCGCAACGGGAGAGGCCACAATAGTGAGAGGCCCGTGTACTGCAAAAAAAACAAAAACAAAAACAAATAAAATAAAATAAAAACAGAGCTGCCACATCATCCATCAATCCTACTCCTGAGCATATATCCAGAGAAAGCCATAATTTGAAAAGATACATGCACCCCAATGTTCACTGTGGCACTATTTACAATAGCCAGGACATGGAAGCAACATAAATGTCCACTGATGGATGAATGGATAAAGAAGATGTGGTACAACGGAATATTATTCAGCCATAAAAAAGAACGAAATAATGCTGTTTGCAGCAACATGGATGGACCTAGAGACTATCATACTAAATAAAGTCAAAGAGAGAATGACAAATATCATATGATATCACTTACATGTGGCATCTAATATAATACAAATGAACTTATTTACAAAACAGAAACAGGCTCACAGACATAGAAAACAAACTTATGGTTACCAAAGGGGAAAGGGTGGGAGGAGGGATAAATTAGCGGTTTGGGTTTAGCAAACTAAACCCAAACCAGATACAAACTACTACAAACCAGATACAAACTACTATATATATCAATAAAATAGATTTAAAAAACAAGGTCCTACTATATAGCACAGGGAACTATATTTAATATCTTGTAATAAAGTATAATGGATATACTCAATATCTTGTAATAACCTATAATGGAAGATAATGTAAAAAAAGAATATATATATGTATAACTGAATCACTCTCCTATACATTTAGAACTAACACAACATTGTAAATCAACTATATTTCAATAAAAACTTTTTAAAAAGACAAAAATAAAGTATGGAAAAGAATCTGAAAAATATATATATGTGTGTGTATATATATATATATATATATAACTGAGTCACTCTGCTGAAACTAACACAACATTGTAAATCAACTATACTTAAAGAATTTTAAAAATTTACTGCTAACTTCAGAGGTGCAACACTTCAGTGACGTGGGTGATCATTAATATATATTTTTACATGCTGGTCTGTAGACGTATGCTTTGCTAGATGCATGAGAATTATCAGGATTAATATATTAAATAATAAACTAACACAGAGATCTATGGGCTCCACCTCTCCAGACTGACTCAGTAGTTCTGCGGGAGGGCCAAAAAACCTGTGTTTTTTAAAGCACCCCCAGTGTTTTTGATGTTCTGCTAAGTTTGGGAAGTTGTAATGAACTAGGAATCCAGCACTATTGGTCACAAAACTTAGACAAACCTTCCTGTGCCTTCCTTTATCTTTAAATAGGGAATCGGACTAGATGATAGTTAACTAAGACCCTTCCCTTGGTCAGAGGTCAAGGTTTTCAAATTCCTTGATTACTGACATTATGAGGCAAGCTTAAACTACTTGTACCCAGTAAACATTCAATAAATATTTGTTTAATGAAGAGGGACACAAATCATATTAGCTCTAAAACTTTACAAAGGATTGAGGCTGCGGCGATTTTCCAGGGTTCAAAAAAATGCTACGTCCATTTTGTAAAGCCCATAATGATGTGCGTGTATACTAAACACCTAAATATGTAAAAATACCTTGCCAAGGACCCTGGGAACTAAACAGCGGTCTTATAGATGGGGGATCTACAACTGCAGTCTTGCTTGGGTGAGTAAAACGAAACAATGAGTAAAACAGCACAAAGTAGTGGTACTGGGCGACTCAGTTCACCCGGCACTGAAGATTTAAGGTGAATAGACAATGGTTATTACGAAGTGCCTACTCTGCGGACAACCTTAAAGAGTTTTAAAATTAGGGGAAAAAAGATTCTGGAAACGTCTCTCAAAGTCAGACGTCCAGGACACACTGCTAACAGCTGCGCCTCCCAGTCAACCCTTGTAGTTACGGCATTCCCGTTTTCTTTTCCTTCTTTTTTTTTTTGAAAGGCTACTAGGTGATTACAGAGTACTGAAAATCAGCGAAAATAAAGCGGACCTGACCTGAAATGTACTCTGTAGTTTACCAGAGACCTGGGTTCGAGGACTGCACCTAAGCAACACAGTCTAAGTCTGAACAGGCCGCGAAAAATATACGGCCTCTCCGAACACAGATTACCTTACGGTTTCTCCCGACACACCTACGAGAGGGCGGGGATTATCAGCCCCATTTGATAATAATAAGGAGAAGGGTTCAGAAAGACGCCTGGCGGGGCTCTAGTGGCGGAGCCAGGCGGGAAGCCAGGCCTTCAGAGGCAAGCCCATCTAAGAGGAAGGCGGTCCTCTTCTCCGTCCTCGACCCTCCCGCCTCAATCCCTCGGGGCGAGGCCCGGAAGCAGGGTCGCCAGTACCCGGAGCGGGCTGGAAGGCGTGGCACCCTCGCCTCACGCTCGCCCAAGCATGCACGAACCACGGGCACCGTCCTTCTACAGAGCACGCAGGCATCGGTGATGCGGTGCCTTTTCTCACCTCTCCTCAGGGCCGGGGGAAAACGCCCGCGGGGAGTTGAAACCCGGCAGGCCCCGCTGCCTTCAGAACGCAGTAGCCGCCCTAACCAGCGACCCCACATGTCTTCGGCTTTCCAGCTGGCGGGGGAGGGCGAAAGGCTGGATAAATCGCGCTCAGGCTTTTGGGTAAGGTAGTTCTGGTACCGCGAGGATGCTGGGAAGTGTAGTTTTCGGCCTGTCACACGAACGTCTCTCGGCGCAGGCTCACACCAATGTCCCGCAAAGCTGGGCCTCTTCACAGAGGGACCCACAGTTCCATAGCATGGTTCAGAGCGGCTCCGCTTTTCCCACCGCCCCTCCCTAACCCGTGCACGCTGTTACCGCCCTAAGAAAGCGGAATCTTGTTTGAGAACCTTCCGGCTCCCGTTTCCAGGTAATGAGATGTACAGCTCAACAGCCAACTCCCACCGAAGACCCAGTGCCCATTTTCAGTTTGGCTCAGTGGGAGACACAGTCACGTCTAGCCCCACGGCAACCTGGGAAGTGCAGTCCTCGGCCGCTGAGCATCCCGGGGGATCGCGCAGAGACCTTCTGGGAAGTGTAGTCCCGCGGGCCCCTCATTCTTGCTCCTTCATATACTGCTGCTTCGCCCTCTCGTGCACAGGAGGACGAAATGTATTTGGTTTAGTCGCTTTCTTCAGGGAAGCTGAATTCCTTCGTTTCTACGGTAGACAAGATTTTAAATCTTTATCCCTCTCAGACCTCAGTACTCCAGACTTTTCCCCACATGGTAAAATGTTGAAAATAACAACACACAGTAGTTGTGGGGTTCAAATGTGCCAATATATTCTGTGTAAATTCTAAAATGGTAAACAATTGTTAGGTTTTAGTGGCTTAATTATTCTTACAAGGATGTAAAACAGTTACCACTGGGTTGGCCAATCTATGAGTTTGCTTTTAAAGCTTTGTGAGCGTCAGCTTCTTGACAAGCACTATTCTAAGCACTGAGGCACATTAAAAGAACGTTGATTCCTGCCAGGGCTTTAACAGAAAAATAAATAGAGAGGAAATATAAATGCCTTAAAAAAAAAAAAGTTTAATCTCACCAGTTAAAAAAAAAGTAAAACCTAAATATAGACCATTCTTACCTGTTAAAGATTTTCTGAAAAATAATGATCAATTCTACCAAATAAGCCATCAGATAGGGTCACTCAAGCTGCTGGCAGGAATTTATGTTAGTATAACATATTTGGAAAACAATTTTAATAATATACATAAAACTCGAAAAATTGAATATATACATATATATCCCCAATGTGACTATAATTCTGTTAAACGATATGAGTAAAGTCAACAGGCATTGTTAATAAAAACAGCTGCAGCTGCTCACAGCCTGGGAGATACAGATCAGTAAGTGGGAACACAAATTACCTTAAATTCAGTAATGATTATGATAAAAAGTGTACCTCTTTTATACCTCTTGTTATTTATATTACTGTAAAATTCTCTCCCCAACACAAATAAACAGTGTTCATGATGGGCCAATCATATTCTTTGGAATTGAATATGGAATTGGCGATTGGATTCAGGGATTCTTAATCATCTTCTGAAGTTCGCTGGCACTACAGCAAGTGAATTTGGGAGCTGGCACAGTCACAATTTTGCCAGAGAAGTACAGAAAGGCAGAAGCAGAGATAGCAGATGGAGTGAGAGTCCAGGTGGTATTCAGCTAATAGATTTAGCCACTTCCTGAGACCTTCCTAAGGCTCCTGTGTTTCCAAATTCTCCATTGTTGCTATCATTTGTATGCTGAAAGTCTTAATTGATAAAAATATTTTCCCATAAATGTGTTAATATTTTCTCGTGTGTTGAGAGGAATAAAGGAGCTGATGCATATAAAATACTCAGCTCGGTACATGGCACATATGAACACCTAACAAGCAGTGGCTATTTTTATTATTAATGCCTGTTGACTTTGCTCAATGTTCAGAAGTAATTCTCCATGGGTCTCTCACGCTTCTGCATGGCTCGTTAGCAGAGGCTCTCTTTGCCTTTTGTTATGGACTCTCTTTTTAAGGAAGTTTGTATAATGAACAGCCTTGGGAAGTACAGTGTCTCCCTCTGGAGCCAAATGGAGCCTCATGCTTACTGCCTATTATAAAAACTTTGGGTTTTTCTAGCTCAGGGTTCCTCTCTGTAATGCAATCCACTGCACACTCAGGCACACACCTGGGCCTATCTGCATCACAACATGGGACTCAGGGGAAGGGGAACTGATGCAAATATGCTGATGATCAGGCAGCTTGCTGTGCTGTAATTACATCCTTTGTCTCTGGCCCAGGAGCCTCATGTCTTCTGCCAACATCCAGGCAACTGTGGCAGGCTAACTTGTCGTCTTGCAAATAGGTAAGATCTTAGACCCTTCACAGTTCTTAACAATCATTGCCTTTCATTGGACTTTAAACCATTTTTCATTTTTTTAATTTCACTCACAGAAATATCTGTATGCCAGCTAGTTAGTTTAAGGCTAGATGTGTGAGGAATGTAAAGAAACATAACTCAGTCCAACAACTATTTGGGTCCTACTATATGCAAAGACTTCTGCTTTCCCAGAACTTGTAATATAACTGGGAGGATAGAACAAGTGTGCTAATAGCTTCCACACAAGGCAGTAATGGATTGGTGTCATTTAAATGTTACAGAAAAAAAAATCCTTTGGTTCAGTTGAGGATGATACTTTTTGGTCATGGTTAGCAAGAGAAGATAAGATTTGAGGGTTTTTTAAGGGTTTTCGTGGGCAGAGATTGTAGGGACAAGGTCTAGGAGAGAGGATTGGAGTAAACAAAGACATTTAATTCATTAATTAATTAAATTAATCTCCATGCTCCTTCCCACTTTGGGGCCTCTGTGCATGGTGTTCTCTCAAGTTGGAGCCCTTTCTCCTCCTCTTTACCTGGTTCATTCCTTCCTATCCTTCAGATCTTAGTTTAAATCACACCCGTTTGGGGGGGGGTCCCTCCTCTCCCCACATGTAGATTTCGTCTATTTGTTATGGACTCTTGTAGCAACCCAACTTTCCCATGTCACGACACTTCTTACTTGTATCCTGCATGATGGTAGAGGCACGTCTGTCACTGTTTTCACCAACACCTAGCATAAAGCCTGGCCCATAATGAGCCTTTGGTAAACATGTGTTGAATGAATGAATAAACGTTCAAAATATAATCATAATTTGGTGAGAAGACCTGACAGATTGGGGCATAGGAGTTATTTGGAAGATTGGGTGGAATTTGGGGAGATACAACTGAAAAAAGAAGAAGAAAAAAGGACTAAATAATTTGGGTAGAATTTTGAGTAGACTCTCAGGAGATTTCAAAAGTTTTTGAGCCCAAACAGATAAAAGCGAGTGTGAGCACCTTTCCAGAAAACACTATGTGCCATTCACTAGTGCAGGCTGAAGAATCTTTGCTACTCCCAATGTCTGATGAGGGGACCTGGCCATGAGACATGTTCCCTCTTGAAAGCAACCTAGTTAATCCATACCTCAGAGGCCAGCCAATAGGGTAGCAGGGAAGTGGGTCCTGAAGTTTTCACTGTGAAGGACCACTTTTATTATGTTTTTACCCTTATGAGTCCCCAGTTTAAACATATCTTGTACTCTTTACCCACCACATACATAAAATCATTACTTATTTTCCTATTTGCAATTAATTCAAGGCATAGGTAACTACCACTTAGCAAGTGGGAGAGAAGCAGTGACGATCCAACACCAAGCTGATTAATTCCAGCTGAA
The DNA here is from genome assembly GCF_963455315.2 of Globicephala melas. Taxonomy (NCBI): domain Eukaryota; kingdom Metazoa; phylum Chordata; class Mammalia; order Artiodactyla; family Delphinidae; genus Globicephala; species Globicephala melas. The sequence goes on from NC_083321.1 coordinate 59,866,957, forward strand.
GGAAAAGGTACTCGCCAATTTCTTTGGTGGTTTCCAATTTCATCTCCAGCTACAGTACGATTTCCTTAGGCATTTTGAAATGTCAGGACCCTCTCGAGGACCCCCATACTCTTTCCTCTGATGCCCAGAGGTCTGGGGACCCAGGTTGGACATAATTGCATGAGATAGCCAGATGTCCTCCAGCTCTGTGAATGTCGCTCTGGTGACTTCAAGGAGAGTGGATGCAGCCTGGGCCACTCACATCGATCAGTTATTTTCTCTTAGAATAGGTGATATGAAGGAATCCCAGTGTATTTTTTAAGGCAGGTGAGTGAGGCATTGAGAGAGAGACCGTTGGGACCCAATGGACTTCATTTCCTTCCTTAGCTTACTTGAAGTTTTTGACACTAGAGGGCGTATGTGGACTGAACCGAAGACAATCCTTTGCCCTATTTCTGCAACGAATTTTACAGTTTTTCTGCAATCTTTGAGTCAGAGGGGCCCATTGTCACAAAAGCTTTGTGTTACTTTATATTAACATCACATTTTTCATGGCTTGAAAGGGACCACCAACCCCTGTCCCCCACAAATATGGGGAGAAATTTTTCCTGATTGTATTAGGGGCCTGGCAATGACACCCCATTACAAGTTTGCTAGTTACAAGGAATCAAAGGAAAGAATGATTGAAAGAAAAGAAAAAAAACTGTTAAAACATTATATACCTTGCAATGTTACACTGTATTTGATAGTGTCTCTCATTGAGTTTTCATTTATTCCTTCAACTAATCCTTGAGCAGTATTTATGGTGCCAGGCATGGTGCTAAGCCATGAGAATCCAGACATAAGACACAGTCTTGCCCTCTGTAGAAGATACCCAGTCATCTCTGGGTCTTCCACAGGAAAACATCCATCCCCTTTCACAAAGAATTCCCCATCCACTTCAAAAAGAAATGGGTCTTCCCTCAAAAGGTTAAACATAGAATTATCATATGACCCTGCAATCCCACTCCTAGATGTCTATCCAAAGAATTAAAGCAGATACTCAAGTAAGTACATATACACACATGTTAATAGCAGCACTAGTCATATTAATCAAAAGGTAGAAACAGCCCAAATGTGTCTATCAAAGGATGAATGGATAAACAAATTGTGGCATATATATATATGAATGAGGTGTATGTTTTCCTGTGGAAGAACCGGAGGACCGGAGGTGACAAAGGTATCCTCTACAGATTAACAGAATATGTGTAGGTTGGATATGAGAGAATTTGAAATGGAGAAACAGCAACACTCCACACTGCTATGGGCAGGAGGGAACGTTTGTAAGACATGAGAAGTAGCCTGGGGTAGAGGACCTCTAGGTGGTGGGGGACCCCTGAAGATGGCACTTCGTTTGGAGGCGGTGCTCTTCCCTTGAAAGGCCGAGGGATACACATGTAACACTGCTCAGCTGCAAGCAGCTGCAGAAAGGCAAGCAGGATTGCAAGCCTCTTTAAGTTGGAGCATTTTGTAGATATTTGCATTGATATATGAGGAATAATGGCCACTAGAACCATAAAAATATTGGTTTCATGATTCTATCAGCACTTAAGGCATGAACTTGGAACTACAGAAAGGGAGACGTGATAGACATTCAAGATGGTGGAAGAGTAAGACGTGGAGATCACCTTCCTCCCCACAAATACATCAAAAATACATCTACATGTGGAACAACTCCTACAGAACACCTACTGAACGCTGACAGAAGACCTCAGACTTCCCAAAAGGCAAGAAACTCCTCCACGTACCTGGGTAGGGCAAAAGAAAAAAGAAAAAACAGAGACAAAAGAATAGGGACAGGACCTGCATCTCTGGGAGGGAGCTGTGAAGGAGGAAAGGTTTCCACACGTGAGGAAGCCCCTTCACTGGTGGAGATGGGGGGATGGGTGGGGGGAAGCTGCGGAGTCACGGAGGAAACCGCAGCAACAGGGGTGAGGAGGGCAAAGTGGAGAGATTCCCGCACAGAGGATCGATGCTGGCCAGCACTCACCAGCCCGAGAGGCTTGTTTGCTCACCCGCCGGGGCGGGCAGGGGCTGGGAGCTGAGGCTCGGGCTTCGGAGGTCGGACCCCAGGGAGAGGACTGGGGTTGGCAGTGTGAACACAGCCTGAAGGGGGCTAGTGCACCACAGCTAGCCGGGAGGGAGTCCGGGAGAAAGTCTGGAACTGCCTAAGAGGCAAGAGACCATTGTTTCGTGGTACGCGAGGAGAGGGGATTCAGAGCACCACCTAAACAAGCTCCAGAGACGGGCGCGAGCCGCTGCTATCAGCGCAGACCCCAGAGACGGGCATGAGACGCTAAGGCTGCTGCTGCCGCCACCGAGAAGCCTGTGTGCGAGCACAGGTCACTCTCCATACCTCCCTTCCGGGGAGCCTGTGCAGCCTGCCACTGCCAGGGTCCTGTGATCCAGGGAAAACTTCCCCGGGAGAACGCACGGCGCGCCTCAGGCTGGTGCAACATCACGCCGGCCTCTGCCACCGCAAGCTCACCCCACAACCGTACCCCTCCCTCCCCCCGGCCTGAGTGAGCCAGAGCCCCCGAATCAGCTGCTCCTTTAATCCCGTCCTGTCCGAGCGAAGAACAGACGCCCTCAGGCGACCTACACGCAGAGGCGGGGCTAAATCCAAAGCTGAGCCCCAGGAGCTGTGGAACAAAGAAGAGAAAGGGAAAACTCTCCCAGCAGCCTCAGAAGCAGTGGATTAAATCTCTACAGTCAACTTGATGTACCCTGCATCTCTGGAACACCTTAAGAGACACTGAATCATCCCCAAATTGAGGCGGTCGACTTTGGGAGCAACGATATATATATATATTTTTTTTCCTTTTCCTCTTTTTGTGAGTGTGTATGTGTATGCTTCTTTGTGTGATTTTGTCTGTATAGCTTTGCTTTTACCATTTGTTCTAGGGTTCTGTCCTTTTTTTAAAAAAATTTTTTAGTATAGTTTTTAGCACCTCTTATTATTGGTGGATTTGTTTTTCGGTTTGGTTGCTCTCTTCTTTCTAACTTTTTTTTTATAATTTTTTTCAACTTTTTAATTTTTTTATTTGTAATAATTAATTTTTATTCTAATAACTTTATTTTATTTTATTACTTTTCTCTCTTTCTGTCTTTTTTTCTCCCTTTTCCTCTGACCTGTGTGGCTGACAGGGTCTTGGTGCTCCGGCCGGGTGTCAGGCCTGTGCCCCTGAGGTAAGAGAGCTGAGTTCAGGATATCGTTCCACCAGAGACCTTCTGGCTCCACATAATATCAAATGGCGAAAGCTCTCCCAGACATCTCCATCTCAACACTAAGACCCAGCTCCACTCAAAACCAGCAAACTACCGTGCTGGACACCCTATGCCAAACAACTAGCAAGACAGGAACACAACACCACCCATTAGCAGAGAGGATGCATAAAATCATAATAAGTTCACAGACACCCCAAAACACACCACCGAATGTGGTCCTGCCCACCAGAAAGACAAGATCCAACCTCGTCCACCAGAACATAGGCACTAGTCCCCTCCACCAGGAAGCCTACACAATCCACTGAACCCACCTTAGCCACTGGGAGCAGACACCAAAAACAATGGGAACTACGAACATGCAGCCTGCGAAAAGGAGACCCAAACACAGTAAGTTAAGCCAAATGAGAAGACAGAGAAACACACAGCAGATGAAGGAGCAGGGCAAAAACCCACAAGACCAAACAAATGAAGAGGAAATAGGCAGTGTACCTGAAAAAGAATTCAGATTAATGATAGTAAAGAATATCCAAAATCTTGGAAATAAAATGGAGAAAATACAAGAAACACTTAACAAGGATCTAGAAGAACTAAAGAGCAAACAAACAAAGATGAACAACACAATAAATGAAATTAAAAATTCTCTAGAAGGAATCAATAGCAGAATACCTGAGGCAGAAAAACGCATAAGTGACCTGGAAGATAAAATAGTGGAAATGACTACCACAGAGCAGAATAAAGAAAAAAGAATGTAAAGAATTGAGGACAGTCTCAGAGACCTCTGGGACAACATTAAATAAACCAACATTCGAATTACAGGGGTCCCAGAAGAAGAAGAGAAAAAGAAAGGGACTGAGAAAATATTTGAAGAGATTATAGTTGAAAACTTCCCTAATATGGGAAAGAAAATAATCAAGTCCAGGAGGCACAGAGAGTCCCATACAGGAGAAACATGCCAAGACACATATTAATCAAACTATCACAAATTAAATACAAAGAAAAAATATTAAAAGCAGCAAGGGAAAAGCAACAAAAAACATACAAGGGAACTCCCATAAGGTTAAGAGCTGATCTTTCAGCAGAAACTCTGCAAGCCAGAAGAGAGTGGAAGGACATATTTAAAGTAATGAAAGGGGGAAACCTACAACCAAGATTACTTTACCCAGCAAGAATCTCATTCAGATTCGATGGAGAAATTAAAACCTTTACAGACAAGCAAAAGTTAAGAGAATTCAGCACCACCAAACCAGCTTTACAACAAATGCTAAAGGAACTTCTCTAGGGAGGAAACACAAGAGAAGGAAAAGACCTACAATAACAAACCCAGAACAATTAAGAAATGGTAATAGGAACACACAAATCAATAATAACCTTAAATGTAAATGGATTAAATGTTCCAACCAAAAGGCATAGACTGGTTGAATGGATAGAAAACCAACACCTGTATATATGCTGTCTACAAGAGACCCACTTCAGACCTTGGGACACATACAGACTGAAAGTGAGGGGTTGGAAAAAGATATTCCATGCAAATAGAAATCAAAAGAAAGCTGGAGTAGCAATTCTCATATCAGACAAAGGAGACTTTAAAATAAAGGCTATTACAAGAGACGAAGAGGGACACTACATAATAATCAAGGGATCAATCCAAGAGGAAGATATAACAATTGTAAATATTTATGCACCCAGTGTAGGAACACATCAATGCATAAGGCAAATGCTAACAGCCATAAAAGGGGAAAGCAACAGTAACACAATCATAGAAGGGGACTTTAACACCCCACTTTCACGAATGGACAGATCATCCAAAATAAAAATAAAAAAGGAAACACAAGCTTTAAATGATACATTAAACAAGATGGACTTACTTGATATTTATAGGACATTCCATCCATAAACAACAGAATACTCCTTCTTCTCAAGTGCTCATGAAACATTCTCCAGGATAGATCATATCTTGGGTCACAAATCAAACCTTGCTAAATTTAAGAAAATTGAAATCGTATCAAGTATCTTTTCTGACCACAACATTATGAGACTAGATGTCAATTACAGGAAAAAATATGTAAAAAATGGCAAACACATGGAGGCTAAACAATACACTACTAAATAACCAAGAGATCACTGAAGAAATCAAAGAGGAAATCAAAAAATACCTAGAAACAAATGACAATGAAAACATGATGACCCAAAACCTATGGGATGCAGCAAAAGCAGTTCTAAGAGGGAAGTTTATAGCAATAAAATCCTGCCTAAAGAAACAAGAAAAATTTCAAATAAACAACCTAACCTTACACCTAAAGCAATTAGAGAAAGCAGAACAAAAAACCCCTGCAAAGTTAGCAGAAGGAAAGAAATCATAAAGATCAGATCAGAAATAAATGAAAAAGAAATGACGGAAACAATAGCAAAGATCAATAAAACTAAAATCTGGTCCTTTAAGAAGATAAACAAAATTGATAAACCATTAGCCAGACTCATGAAGAAAAGAAAGGGAGAAGACTCAAATAAGAAATGAAAAAGGAGAAATAACAACTGACACTGCAGAAATACAAAGGATCATGAGACATTACTGCAAGCAACTATATGCCAATAAATTGGACAACCTGGAAGAAATGGACAAATTCTTAGAAAAGCACAGGCGAATTCTAACAAATATTTAGTGAAGAGCTAACACCTATCCTTCTCAAACTCTTTCAAAATATAGCAGTGGAAGGAACACTGCCAAACTCATTCTACGAGACCACCATCACCCTCGTACCAAAACCAGACAAAGATGTCACAAAGAAAGAAAACTACAGGCCAATGTCACTGATGAACATAGATGCAAAATCCTCAACAAAATACTAGCAAGCAGAATCCAACAGCACATTAAAGGATCATACACCATGATCAAGTGGGGTTTATTCCAGGAATGCAAGGATTCTTCAATATACACAAATCAAGCAATGTGGTACACCATATTTACAAACTGAAGGATAAAACCATATGATCATTTCAATAGATGCAGAAAAAGCTTTCGAAAAAATTCAAAACCCATTTATGATAAAACCCTCCAGAAAATGTTGGGAACTTACCTCAACATAATAAAGGCCATATATGACAAACGCATAGCCAACATCGTTCTCAATGGTGAAAAACTGAAAACATTTCCACTAAGATCAGGAACAAAACAAGGTTGCCCACTCCCACCACTATTATTCAACATAGTTTTGGAAGTTTTAGCCACAGCAATCAGAGAAGAAAAAGAAATAAAAGAAATCCAAATCAGAAAAGAAGAAGTAAAGCTGTCACTGTTTGCAGATGACATGATACTATACATAGAGAATCCTAAAGACTCCACCAGAAAACTACTAGAGCTAATCAATGAATTTGGTAAAGTAGCAGGATACAAAATTATGCACAGAAATCTCTTGCATTCCTATACACTAATGATGAAAAACCTGAAAGAGAAGTTAAGGAAACACTCCCATTTACCATTACAACAAAAGGAATAAAATATCTAGGAATAAACCTACGTAAGGAGACAAAACACCTGTATGCAGAAAAGTATAACACACTGATGAAAGAAATTAAAGATGATACAAACAGATGGAGAGATATACCATGTTCTTGGATTGGAAGAATCAACACTGTGAAAATGAATATACAACCCAAAGCAATCTACAGATTCAGTGCAATCCCTATCAAACTATCAATGGCATTTTTCACAGAACTAGAACAAAAAATTTCACAATTTATATGGAGACACAAAAGATCCCAAATAGCCAAAGCAATCTTGAGAAAGAGAAACAGAGCTGGAGGAAGCAGGCTCCCAGACTTCAGACTATACTACAAAGCTACAGTAATCAAGACAGTATGGTACTGGTACAGAAACAGAAATATATATCAGTGGTACAAGATAGAATGCCCAGAGATAAACCCACACACATATGGGCACCTTATTTATGACAAAGGAGGCAAGAACATATAATGGAGAAAAGGCAGCCTCTTCAATAAGTGTTTCTGGGAAAAGTGAACAGCTACATGTAGAAGAATGAAATTAGAACACTCCCTAACACCATACACAAAAATAAACTCAAAATGGATTAAAGACCTAAATGTAAGGCCAGACACTATAAAACTCTTAGAGGAAAACATAGGCAGAACACTCTATAACACAAATCACAGCAAGATCCTTTTTGACCCACCTCCTAGAGAAATGGAAATAAAAAAAAAAATAAACAAATGGGACATAATGAAACTTAAAAGCTTTTGCACAGCTAAGGAAACCATAAACAAGACGAAAAGATAACCCTCAGAGTGGGAGAAAATACTTTCAGATGAAGCAACTGACAAAGGATTAATCTCCAAAATTTACAAGCAGCTCATGCAACTCAATATCAAAAAAACAAACAACCCCATCCAAAAATGGGCAGAAGACCAAAATCGAAATATCTCCAGAGAAGATATACAGATTGCCAAGAAACACATGAAAGAATGCTCAACATCATTAATCATTAGAAAAATGCAAATCAAAACTACAATGAGATATTAACTCACACCAGTCAGAATGGATATTATCAAAAAATCTACAAACAATAAATGCTGGAGAGGGTGTGGAGAAAAGGGAACCCTCTTGCACTGTTGGTGGGAATGTAAATTGATACAGCCACTATGGAGAACAGTATGGAGGTTCCCTAAGAAACTGAAAATAGAACTACCATATGACCCAGCAATCCCACTACTGGGCATATACCCTGAGAAAACCATAATTCAAAAAGAGTCATGTACCACAATGTTCATTGCAGCTCTATTTACAAAAGCCAGGACATGGAAGCAACCTAAGTGTCCATCGACAGATGAATGGGTAAAGAAGATGTGGCACATATATACAATGGAATATTACTCATCCATAAAAAGAAACAAAATTGAGTTATTTGTAGTGAGGTGGACGGACCTAGAGTCTGTCATACAGAATGAAGTAAGTCAGAAAGAGAAAAACAAATACCGTATGCTAACATATATATATGGAACCTAAAAAAAAAAAAGTTTCTGAAGAACCTAGGGGCAGGACAGGAATAAAGACGTAGACGTAGAGAATGGACTTGAGGACACGGGGAGAGGAAAGGGTAAGCTGGGACGAAGTGAGTAAGTGGCAAGGACTTATATATACTACCAAATGTAAAATAGATAGCTAGTGGGAATCAGCCACATAGCACAGGGAGATCAGCTCAGAGCTTTGTGACCACTTAGAAGGGTGGGATAGGGAGGGTGGGAGGGAGATGTAAGAGGGAGGATATATGGGGATATATGTATATGTATAACTGATTCACTTTGTTATAAAGCAGAAACTAACACATCATTGTAAAACAATTATACTCCAATAAAGATGTTAAAAAAAAAAAGAAAAGGGAGACGTATAAAATAAGCTACAAGGATATATTGTACAACACATGGGTAATAGACAATATTTTATAACTATAAATGGAGTATAACGTTTAATAATTGTGAATCACTATATTATAACATGTAATATTGCACACCCAACTATACTTCAATTTAAAAGATTAAAATGCAAAAAAAAAAAAAAAGTTTAACATCTCAAAAAAAGAGAGAGACTGAGAATTCCCCAAACCTCAAGACTAGGAGGTGGCCATTACAGAGATGTATATGTGGAACATGTGCCCTGTGGGCCCAGAAAAGGATTATAATGCAGATCAGGATGACAAATGAAGACCTTCTAGACAGGAAGAGGGCAGAAATGTTCTTTAGACATACCTGGCTAAGCATCAAAAGGCTTCACGATTCCTGAAGTTACATTCACATTCCATGGTGGTGGTTATAATTGATTTTATGTACACTTATGCTTAAGTAATTTGCATAATAATTTGTATATAGTTTATTTCATAGGTTAGGTTTGTTTATTCTCGACTTTTTGCAGCCATAATAATGTTCCAAACCTGGAATCATGCAGATAAGGTTCTGATGTCCAGAATGGGCAGATCAACCATGCAGCTTCCAGATACAAAATGCAATCTGAATATAGCTTTTTTCTGTATTCATGGCCTTGAGAGAAACACTATTTATGTTGCCACCTTGGTCAAATGGTTGCCAAGATGTCAGTATGGCATCTGACAAGACAGCTGGCTCTTAAGTACATGGGCACATGCTAAAGGTCTAGTCCTCTTCCGGTTTAAGTTATCCAGGCAGTTGTCATGGTCATCCTTAAATTTAGCAGAACAGCACAAAAGAGAAATATCAGAATTTATGTCCTCTTGGGAAGATAGGCACTGGAAGGCATTCACATCTGGATCAGAAACACAGAGCCTGTGGATCTGGAAAATAAGTAGTTTCTTCACAGAAAGTTCCAACAAGGAGGAGAAAATCTTGGAATAAATCTTGTTGTTGCCTACAAATGATCAAGTTGTAATTATCACATTTAAGGGGTAATTGTTCCAGTTGTACCAGAATGAGATGCTCCAGCCCTCTTCTGCTGACACAAAGAGAATTGCTCTGAAGAGGAAAGGTGCTTCCAGAATAATTTGCTTTGAGCTTGTTCTTTTTATAGTGAATCCAGTGTCAGGGAAAGGTGCTGTGGGACCAGCACCATCGGGGCTGCTGGGGTGTCAGCTTCTGAAGCTCTTTCCTCTTCACAGCTAAGCCCTTTGATACCCACCTGCAGCCACAGACCCAGCCCCCAGAGTAGCGCCCACATTGACCTAAGGCATTAGGACTTGAACTATTCTTGTCAGATCCTAGGACTTGGATAGTAGACCTGATAGTTCTCAGATATACTGCACCGCAGACAAAGTGGGGCCTCTGTCCCGAGATGCTGTCATGGGGGCAGGATGAGGACAATAATAGTGTTCCCCAGAGAGGAAGAGAGGAAGGAAGGAAGGAAAATATCACATACTGAGCAACTACTGTGTTCTAGGCACCGTGCGGGGTGCTTGCTCATATGTCATTTCAGTTAGGCAGCAGAATCCCAGGTAGGTGAAATACAGTGGACAGAAATGATGTGGATACAGTGTTTGGGAGTCAGCCAGGTGAGCACTCCTCATCTGGCAGTGCTAAGGTCTTGAGTTCTGTTTTTGGCTTTCTCTCTCTGGAGAAGCGAGTAGCAAAAACCAGTTGGGGGATGAGGACCCAAATCAGACACCAATCCCGAGAACTGCTTGTGAGCAACTGGGGTGAGCTTAGATAAAATGGGGCAGGGTTGAGACAGTGCATGGGAGCCCAGGAACTCATTTTTCTCCTCCTGATTGTAGATGATCATGGGAAGGGGGCAGGGGAATGGTGAGAAATGAAGCAGGAGCAGGACCTCGAAACATCTTGTATGTTACACAGAGAGGTCTCAACTTTCTCCTAGGGCACTAGGAGGAGGTTGGAGGGTTTTAAGGATATGATTTCATTTGGAACTGGGATCTCACTTTGGCTGCCCAGTTGAGATGGGAAGAGTAAGATGTCGAGTACCAAGGTTGTTGGTGGACACCATGCTCCTTTCTGGGCGTATATTATCTTCGCTAGGAATTTTTTGGTTGCTAGTGACAGAAATTCACCTAGAGAACCAGCTGTGTGCTGGTTGCACACACGTCCTTCTCTAACATTCCGCCGACCAACTCTGCAAGGTGGAGTAGAGGTTATAATGGACTCTAGAGCCAGATCACCTTAGGCTTTGTTACTTACTAGCTGTATGATATTGAGCAAGTTACTCAACCTTGCTTTGTCTCAGTTTCCTTATTTGTAAACAAATATAATTACATTGTTTACCTCCTGGGGTTGTTGCAAGGACTAAATGGATTATGGACTAAATGGATTAAAGGCACATAAAGGGCTTGGCATAGTGCCTGGTACATAGATGTGACTTAAAAAGTATTAGCTGTTATTACTATCATTTGGTTGCAGTCTGGCTTTTTTCAAAAGGGAAAGAAAAACAGCCTCTGATGGCTTTAAGTTTTGCATCTGGCTTTGGCCACCAGAGAGAGACTGACTGAGTTTTCTCTGATGCCAAGTCCAAACACTGAAGGGGAGAGATCCACAAGCCAGCTTGACTATGATTTTACTCCTGAACCAATCAACCTGGTCCAGTAGACAAGTGCCCTGACGGCTCCACTTCGATCCGTGGTCTCATAGATAGCTACAAGGACCACCAAGACAAAGTCCCTGGCCTGTCTAGTGGAGGAAAATACCCCCAGGTGACAGTACGGTGATGGAGGTGCTTACCAAATCCAGTACACTTTCTCATTTCAGAGGGCGTATACCAAGGCCTTTAGGACCTCTGAACTTGGGGAATCTTCTATAGCTTCATACTCTCCCACAAAATTCAGAAAAAATACAACAGAAATATCAGGCTCAATTGGTAGATGTGACAAAGGAATATGGAAACACGGCACTTGGCTCCTGGGTGGCTGGTCGGCTCTCTGGCCCTAAGGTCTCAAGTTCCTACCTGACAGCTGTTGCCTGAGCCCTGGTTTCTAGTCATCAGTGCTCAGTCCTGCCCCCTTGGTCCTTGGCCATCCCCCCTACACTGCCTTCCTCTTTCTCTTATTAGAGGACCTGGCCTGCATCTCCTGATGCCCCCAGACCCTTTTGCTAGCGTTCAGGGGCTAGGTTCCAATCCCTTACCAACCCCTTCTTCTCTAAGAGAGTGGGATAAAGGTGAAAGTGGACCAGCAAGCACCACCATTCTCTGTCCCCTTTCTCCTCCAGGACCTTGTTTACATGAAACCTTATCACCACCCCCTTGGTTCAGTGACACTTTCCTGTACCCCAGCCTCATAGCAGCTGTGATTCAAATTCTCTCCTCAACAAAACTCCAAATTAGCCCTGTCTTGGACCTTAAGGTAGTTTGAAACTGTTCAAAATGAAGAGTGTTAAAATCTGTAAATGACAAGAGTCTACAGTACAGATATGGAGAAGTTCATCCTGTCTCCAGGCGTCGATTGAAGGTTTTTTGATGCAGGTGGCATTCAGCTGATTTTGACACAGCAGGAGAGCAGTGTGGACAGTCAGAGGGAGGAAGGTGCAGGGAGACAGGGCAGGTCATGTTTTGGAGCCGGTGAAAGTTAGATGTGTCAGAGCCTCAGGGCGAATGGAGAGCTTAATAGGAGATATGGCTGGAATGGCACCAAGTCCTTGGAATCTCCAAGACAAGCAGCATTCTCTTCCCCACAGCTGCATGTGGGTAAGTTTTTGTGTGTCCCTTACACTGTTATAAGCAATGAGAGGGAGCCTGTACTGTGAAGAAACAGGGTAGAGTTGGTGGGACATGTGTGTGTGCTGTCCTCGTGGAAGTCAAGCTGACTGTGGTGTGTGAGTATTGTCACCTCGCGGTAGATTTAAAAATCCCTCACCTCACAAAACGTTTACTCATCCTTGTTTCACTTTCTAGAAGATGCTCCGAGCAGGGCTCCGTCAACACTTGTGAAAGGAAGATGAGCTGCCTTACAAGGGAGCTTCCCAGAAGAGAAGTACCTTGCATCGGATTCCCGGTCTCTGATGGATAAATTATTTGATGACACAATTAGTTGCTTCACTAGACTATAAACTCCAGGAGGGCAGGGACTAGGTCCCATTTTTGTCAATAATTCCAGCGTCTCGCCCAGGGCCCTGAGCAAAGCAATTTCTTAATACAGCTTAGGTAAACTGAGCTGTGATGATGCGTGTGGGAGTTTGAGTCTGGGGAACAGCTTTGGCAGGTGGAAGCCTGGGAGGAGTTTGAGAGCGTGGAAGGGGTCAGTCAGGGTTCATAGTTAGAAATAACAGAACCTCTTCACCTGGTTAGCAGAAAGGGGTTTATGAAAAAGCTTTTATGGTTCACAGAATTGCTGGGAAGGTCGAAGAAACAGAATCTAAATTGAGCTTCCAGGAATGACTCCCCAAAATCACCCCGCAGGGTTGCTGCCTTTGCCAAAATCAGGAAGTGCAGAATCAGAAAGCTGGGGCCACAGCTGGGCTCAAGCCAGTTCGACTCTGTTCTACCCTCCAAACTGATGCTTCATGCTGTGTCTCTTTCGCCATGTATTTAAGTCTCAGACCAGTGCCTCTGATTAGAGAAACGAAATCCCATTCAGAATGTAGGCGAAAGGAAGGTTGGAAAATTGTGTTTCTAGTTATGCAGCTCTGCCAAGAGCACAGTAGAGGGGCTGCGCAAGCGAGCTCACCACGGCTGCCGTAGCGGGGCTGCGGGAAAGGCTGCCAGGTTGGGGATTACGCACAGGGAACAACACTCCCTCATTCATTCAGTGAACATTCTCTGAGAAACTACTGTGTTTAGGGCCGCAGGCAGGAGCCGTGCAGAAGTATTGTTCTTGCCCTTGGGGTACTGACCATTGGAAGCAATAATGCAGAGATGGTCAGGAGGAAACTCTCATGCCTGCCTCTGGACAGGACCAGCTCCAGAGACTGCATGAGGGTGGTGCTGCAGGTAGGAGTCAAGTAGCATCCCCAGACCTCACCCACTGGAGGACAAGGGGTACAGATCCTGGCAATGAACGAGGCTGGGCCTACCAGCATGAAACTTAACCGTCCAGACAAAGGCTACTCTTGCAAAGATTCTCCGAGCTGGAAGGGCATTGGAGGTTAGCTAGTCCAGCGGTGGTGTTACCCACACTTCCTCCTCTCCAGTGTCTCTAAGAGTGATTGCAATTATTTTTAGTTTTATCCAGACCCTTGGTTTATTTTTTAGTTTTCAGGTTTGCATTTTATGGGTGAGTATGTGGCAGGCTGCCTCCCAGATAAAATATGGGAATAGAAAATCAAGTAACAGTGAGTTTTAAAATGTTAAGGGGGACATCCCTGGTGGTGCAGTGGTTAAGAATCTGCCTGCCAATGCAGGGGACATGGGTTTGAACCCTGGCCTGGGAAGATCCCACATGCCACGGAGCAATTAAGCCCACGTGGCACAACTACTGAGCCCACGCGCCACAACTACTGAAGCCTGCATGCCTAGAGCCTGGGCTTCGCAACAAGAGAAGCCACTGCAATGAGAAGCCTGCGCACTGCAACGAAGAGTAGCCCCCGTTAGCTGCAACTAGAGAAAGCCAGCATGCAGCAACGAAGACCCAACACAGCCAAAAATAAATAAGTTAATTAAAAAAGAAAAAGAAAATGTTAATGAAATCATGGTACCAAGGAATCATAAGAGCTTGGTTCCCACCGCACCTGAGTTCATGCGTCACAGTTGAGGCTGTGAGCTTGGTTCTCTGTGAAGGACATAAGATGGGAAAATTATCATCACAGAAAGAAAAGCCAAAGGGGATACTGTTAAAATCAGAGGAGAATGTGTGTAAACGAGACTCCTTTGTAGTAACGTGCTCCTACTTCATTTATTTTATCTCTTTGATAACAGTGAGGAGTTCGTGGGTTCAAATCTGAGTCCATATCTAGGCTCTGAGTGGTCCTCTTCTCCTTCTGATGGATCCAAGAGCTAAGCTAATGGTGGCTGCAGCCAGATGAACTTTCTCAGATGCTGTGCCAGCTCTATGGGCCACCAGCAGTGCATGAGGCACCACCCCCCAGCCACGTAGGTATTGGCAGTGGTGTAAGAACAAGAGAACAGGGCGTTTATTGTAGAGACATGTGGTAAGAAGGAAAATAGATGCGTGAGCCCAGCCCTGGAAAGTTGAAAGGCAAGGCCACACCTGAGGAGAAGAGGGAGATCCTTAGTAGTTGGGCATAAAGGAGGCTGAAAAGGGGGAGCCTTCAGAATCCAGGACCTCCGGAGCAAGTCCTCCCTCTATTCCGTTTCTCTTTGTATCAGTTCAGGCCTCTGCAGGAAATGGTTGGCATTCCTCAGCTGGGATTTTTGAACAACTTTTAAATGAAGGAATTTTTTGCAAAAATGTAGGCAGAGATAAGGAACCCACAAGAAGACCCCAGAAACTAGCAAGCGTAGGAAGCCATTGTCACTCCCGGGGCTACAGGAGTAAGGAGAGGAGATGGTGGTCTTGGAGCCTGGTTAGAAGTTGCTGTCTTCTAAGGACTGCCTGGCGGGAACTGTGGCCACAAGCGAAGGCAGACATCGCCAGACCTGGGGTGTGGGAGGGAGGGAGTGGGATGATTAAATACTGTGACCTCTCTCTCCTCCAGTCTCCAATCTCCTGCCAGTTGCCCCATTGGCTGAACTTGAACCCAGCTAGAAGCCAGAGGGAAAAGGAGCCTGGTAATGTACTCATGGAGGTACCCAGGAGACCAGGGCAGAGATGAGTAGAGAATGCCTCCAGGGTGGGATGAGGGCAAGGAGAGAATAACCAGCCCAGCGTTCTTGCTGCTTCTTCCTCTAACAGATATCTGGTTCCTTCCTTAACTCTCTAACCAAGTTCCAGAGAGTGAGGCTGACTCAGTTAATTACTGTTGGCCCTGCTTGGGTAACACTTTTTTCTACAGGTTGCTGGCCAACCTTGGGTTGGCTGCCCTTGAGTATTTGGACCCTGGCTTCCAAACAGTTCTGGCCAGAGGAGGAAGCACAGGTCTGGCGGCTCAGAGCATGACCTTTTCCCTCAGTGGGGAGTGTGGTCAGGGCAGTTTCCCTCAGAATTGGCTGCAGTAAACTGGACTTGTCCACTCGCTGTGCCAACTCTGCAGAGCCACCAGCAGTGCATAAGGGCCAGACTTACATCCACACAGCCCTCCCAGAAGGTTCCAAGTTTGTGTGGTTACAGCTGGCCCATTTCAGGGCCCTCTTGGAAATGTTTCTGGCTGTAAAGGCCAGAACCTGGGCTGGATGGGCTGACCTGGTGTCTGACCCAGAGTGGGTATCCAAGGACCTCAAGAATTTACCTCATATCAGAACTTCCTTGGGGCTCTTGCATATATAACCCAATCCATGTACTGTTTGGAATTAGTCAATCAGCATATATACTCCTCAAGTCCAAGGATTTATCCCTTTCACCTTTTGTCTTCCTCACAGTTTCTCATGTAATGTTGGGTGCATGATACCTTCAGGGGCATTTCAATGTAAACAATTTACTGACTACTGACTGGGTATCATTTATGTGCTCTTGGAGCTCTCCTCCCCGTCCTTGAGGAGCTCCCAGTCTGCAGAGGGAGACAGAGCATAGACAAGCACAGTGTGCTAAGGGCTACGATGGAGCTACGCAATAGGATCTCTGCATCACAGAAAAGCCTAGGGATTCGGAGAAGGCTTGCTGGGGAAGGCAATGATGGACTGAATCTTGATGGATGAGTAGGAGCTGGCAGGTGTAAAAGGTCAGGCAGGGTATTTTAGGCAAAGGGGAAAACATGAACAGAGGTATAAATAATAGACAGTGATGATGATGATGATGGTAATAGGAGCTAAATGTCTTCAGGGCTTCCCATGTACCAGGCTGTGTTCTGAGAACTACACATGTATTACGTCACTTAATCCTTGCAAAATCCCTATAAGATAGGAACTAAATTATTTTAATTTTACAAAGAGGAAGCGAAAACAGAATAATTAATGAACTCACTGAAGGTCTACGAGCTGGTCAGTAGCACAGCATGACAAGGAAGGCAAGGGCCTTGAATGCCATGCCAAGAAGCTTGAACTTTATTCTGTACGCAGTGAGGATGCTGAAGCACTTTCAGCAGAGGAGTTGCCTGGTCAGATGAGCAATTTGGAGAGATTTCTGTGACTACAGTGCAGACAATGAAGATGAGGGGAACACGATCAGGGGGAGAGATTAGCTATCAGGCTGTTAGGAGCCAGTTCCAGCTGAGAGCTGGTGAGGGCTAGCTTCTGATCCCCTCTCTATTCCTAAGTAGCTGAAACCCAGCCCGCCTTTCTGGAATGGATCAGCTCTACTGTCCCTTCCACATCAACAGTGCCAGGAGCCCGGAAGGGGAAGGGAAACGTCATTGGTGTGATGGATCATGCACTGGTCCTTCGCGTAAGTCCCGGGGGAGACTCACCCACTCCTCGAGGCTGCCTCATTCTCTCCACCTCATGTAGGGAGACCACTGCTACAGATCAATGGTGTCTGAGCACATTTCATTGGACAGGGAGAGGGGAATCCACTGGGTTGAACCAGTTACAGGTCAGAGCTCATAGACAGCTGGTCTCTTGGGATCGTATTCCTTCCAGAGGGTTGCGTTTCTCTTGTTCAGGGAACACTGCAGCCATCTCTCTCTTGCTCTCTTATGCTCCTTCAGCCTCTTATTCCTTGCTGTGTAAAGGTGGGACAGGCCAGGGGCTGTTTTTACTGCCCCCGTCTGTGAAGCCCAGACCAGCTCTACCATGGGCAGGCCTGCAGAGGCCCTCCTGCTCTGCTCCTGAGCATGTGGGCTCTTTTGTTCGCCTGGCTTCTTTCTGCATTGGTCTTTCCTCCCTACCTGAGATGTAAGATCTGGGATTCTCAGGCGGGCTGACAAGGAAGGGGCAAAGGAGGCCACTCAGTCAGCTTTTGTTACCAAGTCAAACTTGGGTCTGCTCACCTGATGTGCAGTAGAGCCAATCTACTAATACCAGGTTGTGGCAAAGGAAAGCGCAGTATTTATTGCAAGGCATTCAGCGTGGGTCCAAGCAAAGAGAACAGGCAGCTCAGGCTCAAAAGACCCAAACTCCCTGATGGCTTTCAGGGAAGAGTTTTTAAAAACAAAGTGAGGGAGAGGGTTGCAGGGTGCTTGATCAGCTCATGGACGTTCTTCTTATTGGTTGGTGGTGAGGTAACTGGGTAGTATTTCCGTAGTCAACATCATCAATCTTCTGGTTCCAACACATCTGGGGTCTACATGCTGGTGGTCTGCATGTAGTTAACTTCTTCCTCCTGGTAAGGGTTTTAGTATCTGCAAAACAACTCAAGGATATGGCTCAGGACATTATCTATAGCCCTTGAGGAGGAACTAAAAGTCCTTGACTTTGCTTTATGGCTAAACTCTTTATTATTTTGTCTTGCTTGACTGTTTTGTTTCTGCTTTTTTCTCACTTCTCTGATTAAATTTGCTCTTTGGAACTTGGGGAAGGCCTAGGAGGCTAAAGCTTTTCTACAAACAAGAGGTGGGGAACATGGGAGTTCTGTCCCCGGGAAAGCTCCATGAGGTCCTGCTTGGTTTCACTTTGAACCCAGGATCCAGGTCACGTAGACAAAGGAGTGCTCCATGTGGCCCAGTCTTCATTAATATTCACGGCCTCATAGCCGTAAAGGGTGTTCTTTAGCCAGACTTTGCCCCACACTTGTATTTCCCTCAGAAACCTCATGGGCTGGTAGGAGGATGGGATACTATGTCCAACCATCTGCTTTGATAGGTTGTTGAAAATACACACCGCTTTTCATTTATTCCTTATAATACTTCTATAACTAAGTATTCTCATTCCCATTTTACAGATGAGAGAACTGAGGCATGATGAAGTTAAATAACTTGCTCAAGGTTTTATAGCTAATTACTGTCATAATTAGAATCAGAGTCCCAACTTGTTTCTCAGACCCTCTCCACCGTAAACAGCAAATGAAATAAGTAAAGCAAAATGTTTTCAAGGAGCTGGTTGGGAAGTTATTCCTAACAAGATATTACCCTGGTTGTCCTTTTAATATTTTTATCCTCTTCAGGTAAAAACAGCACAGGTTTATAATTTCAACTGAAAGATCTGTTCCCAAATGGAAATAGCCATGACATCTTTTTATACAAATATATATGCATCCCTCATGAACTGATATGTTTTTACCAGCCTGCAAATACTGGAGTGAAGTGGTTTTAGGAAAATTGGTTTTGTCAGCACTTGCTTTTGAAATAAATGTATTATTGTTATTTTTAAAATCCTTTTCATAAAAGTCCTTAGTCAGAGATTTACTTAACTGAATTTTCCTGCAGAAGTGTTAGATATTTCTGCAGTTGCAGCCTCTCAGAGTACAATCACCATGTATTTTCCCAGCTGAGGTGAAAAAAAAGTAAAAATAATTCCACTATCTCAAGAAAACAATTATGTACATCTTGGTGTATTTATTTGCAATCTTTTTTCTTATGAATTCTTTCTTTAAAGCATAGTTGCCATAAATAACAGTGTATATACCATCTTATAGCCTACTTTAAAAAAATGTAATATTAACTATTTATTTACTCTTTAATATAAATGGTTCATGATCACCATTTTCTCATGTGGGTACGAGACTTTTAAACCATTATGTTAGACAATGTAGACTGAATTGTTTAAACCAATATCTTATTGTTGGCCATTCGAGTCTTGTTTTATAAACAATACAAAATGTTTTCATTTTTTTAAGATAATCTTCCAGAATTGACTTTATTGGATGAGAGTATAAACATTTATTATTGCTCTTTAGATATATTGCCAAATTGTTTTATAAATAAGCTGTATAAATTTATTTAGGCAGTTGTACTTTTGAAAGCACAGTTTCTCTGTACCCTCACAAGCACCAGATATTATCATGACAAAAACCTTTTTTTCTTCACTAATTTTACATATAAAATAGCACCTCACAATCATTTTTAGTCTTTATTTCTTTGATTATTAATGAGGTTGGTTATTTTCCTAGGTGTTTGTTTACTAGTTATAAATCTTTTTTTGTGAATTTTGGGCTCATGTACTTTGTCCAGTTATTAACTGGGCTCAAATTAAAAAAAAAAAAATTATGTATGTAGTATATGGTATAGGATTTTTTCATTTATCTACTAGAGAGATAGTAATCCTTCCTCTAATATATGCTGTGAATAGTTTTTCATGATCTGTCATTTTTTCTTTCCATGTTGACTCTTTAATAGTGTGTATCATTTTAAAAGAAACAACTACAAATGGAATTTTTCAACAAGGATAGTTGGGTCCATGAGGTATCAAAAAATCATGTCACAAAAAATAGGACTGAAGAGACTATGTAGCATAACTTGGATAAGACCCGGGGAACAGGACCGCGTTCTTCACTTATTTGAAGGGCTGCTGTATTAAAGAGGAATCAAACTTACTCTGCACAGTTGGAGAAGGTATAACCAGAGTAAATGATGGGAAGTTGTAGGTAGTAAATAATAAGTGATATTGATTGTGTTCTTTATGCCAGACTTTGTCAGGTATCCATTAATCCTTAACACTTTAAGGGAAGAACTAGTACAGCTCTTTTCCAGGGAGCTTATGAGACCTGCCCAAGGTCATATGGACACAGTGGCAGAGCTGGGCTCGAGTCCAGGTCAGAGATGGAGCCCAGAGCCCATGCTCTTTCCACGGACTGTGTGATGGAGGCTGGTCCCTTCCTCCAGGAGGGCCTCACTCTCCTCATTATAACATGAGGGCTGGAGCAGATGCCCTCCAGGATCCTTTCCAACTTGAGTGGGGGAAGGAGGAAATGCTGGGGGTCTGTAGCTGCTGTTCCTCACTGGCTCTCCCCAATCCTGATGGACCAAAGAGAAGGTCAGAAAGAGAACGAGATATCTTTTAAGTGCTTTCTACTAAGAAAACAAGGCATCTGGATTTCTATTAAATGCTCTTTCTACTAAGAAATGCTGCTTTTCTTTTCAAGTGTTCCCATTCAACTTCCTACAAAGCCTGAGGCGTTTGCCATAAAAGGGAACAAGGGAAAGCCCTATTTTGTACATGAAATAGTCTGAGTGAGGGGTCCTGTCTTTAGGTCATATGAAACATCAGAATTGCCTTTAAACACAGAGAACCCAATCCTCCAAACTGTCATGGCCTTTCTGGAGTTGTTCAAGTAAATTGGATGCTTCTAGCAGGAAAAGTGTGATGTGGTTTTTATGCCATGCTTAATTAAAAACAAACGAACAAACAAAACCAGCTCTAAGTGTGGGACGGAGAGCAGAAACACAACCCAAGCAGAGCACAGAGGAGACTAACTGAGAAGTTGTTTACATCTGAATGAGCTTCAGTTTTCTTATCTGTACTTTGGGGATAATACCATCCTTCATTGATTCTAAGACACGTTTTCTTTTTAATTTTATTGGCTCTGAAATTGGGATGTATAGATTAAATGGTGGGAATTTTTCTTTCTTAGTGGTCCATAAATCAATGGTACTTCTTATAACTGAAGATGTCTTACACAGGGTTTTGTGAATTACATGAGATAATATATACCTTATGCATTCACACAGAAGGTAAGGTTTATAATAAGTAGGCTCAGAGAGGTTAAACTATTTGCCCAAGGTCATACAGCTGATACATGGTAGAGCTGAGATATGAACCTAGGTAGTCTGACTCCAGTGCTTGTGTGCCTGACCAATATGCTATACTGACTCTCATGTTAATTGGTTTATTATTTTTTTCCCCCGCAGTATTATAGAGTTTTAAGGGGGAGGTAAATATGTGTGCTTAGTCTTAAATTTTGGGCTCATCTTGGTGTATCTCTCATGAATGCTAAGATTCTTCTGTACAAACCACTGTAGTATAGTGGTTGAGAGTGGGGCTAAACCAGTCCTAGTATTGCTACTTCCTAGCTGTGAAAGTTACTTAATACAATATCAGTGTTCTTATTTGTAAAATGGGCATAATAATAGTATTTTCTATATGACTGTTTTAAAGTGAAATAAATGCATATAAAGCATTTGCACAGTGCTTGACACAAAGTAAAAAAGTAATATTTACTGAGCTATTATTTAGCTAATAATAATAATAATAGCATTATTAGAACTAATAATATAGCATGACTAGAATTATTTTTATTTACTATATATGCATCTTTCGGGCCCTCCCAGCCCAGGTCAGATCCTAGAGCTTACACAGCGGGAGGGTGGGAGAGGCTCATTTGGCTTAATGGCCTTTCCTGGGCTTCTGGAATATTGGTGAGGCCAGACCTGGATCCTGTCATTTAATAGGAAGAAAGCTGGCAGCAGTGTCACCCCTGCGACATTTTCCATCCTTTAAAGCAGAGACAAAGGACACTCACCCAAAGAGAAAGATTAGATAAGGCAATTTGCCAATTCATGGAATTCATCAACTGTTCTGTCCTTTTCCTTTCCAAAGAGATATGTCCCCATCTGCCTTCTGCAGACAGTGTCTGGGCAGGCCAGCCTTCCTGTCTGCAGAATTTCCTGCTGTGGGAGACCCTGCCCAGCACCTAGGATGCCACTGGAAGTCAAGGTAGAGGGCTGTTTCTGCAGTTAACTGATGTACCTGCAGTTTATTTCTGTTCTCTTGGTCTCAACAAGGCAGCTTTGAGGGCTGAGAGAGAGAGGCAGAGGCAGCTTTTGATGCCAGAGTTCTCCCACCTACCTGCCTCCCACTCCACCCATCCTGCTGAGCCCTCCCCACACCCCCAGCATAAGCAGAAGAAGAGGGGGGCGTGATTGCCAGCTGGGAGGAAGCAGCACTCAGAGCTGTGTCTCCCTCATGGAGCACCTGCAAAGAAGCAGGTTCTAGCTTTTCTAGCCTGTGAACAGTGCTGGGCTGCTTATTCTCTAGAGCACTCAGTTGGGAAGCTAGGGAGGAGACGAGGGGAGCCTTCTGCTTAAAAAAAAAAAAAAAAAAGCATGCATTTTATTATAAATGCATTGCTTGTTTGGAGATAAAAAAAGTATGGGAATCTCTAGAGTTTAGAATGAAATTATTCTCTAATGCCATGTCCTGAAGATAACCACTGTTAACTGTTTGGTGTATTTTTTTTTTTCATTGTGCTGCAATGCTTTTCTCACTTATGGTTATACCTCAGACATCTTTCCAAATCAGTACATATAGGTCTATTTCATTCCTCTTACTAACTGAATAGTACTACCTGGTTTAGGTAAAACATTCTCCTTTTAGCTGGTGTTCCTATTAATGGATACTTGACTTGTATCCTTTTGTTGTTGTTATTGTTGTGATAAACAAAGCTGCACCAACCATTCCTGTAGATATTTCTTAGTGCACATATGTGAGAATACCTACAGGAAGAACTCCTAGAAGTGGGATGGCCAAGTCAAAGAGTTTACACGTTTAAAATGTTGAACTATATCACGATATTGGACTCTAAAAAATTTCATTAATTTGCATACTTTTAAGAGGGTGTTCCTTAACTTTCAATAGCTCTTACCAGCATGCAATCTGTGAACTGCTTGAATCAATAGCTCCTGAGTTCTCTAGAGATTTGGACAATTCTCAGTAACTCTTTCAGTGCATGTCAACACACTTTTCTGTGTGCCTGGTATGGATGTTATGATAGGCATGGGTATTCAAGGTTGTCTGAACATTGAATCACACTCCATACCAATCTTAGAGGATTTTACAAGTAGGAGAAGAGACAAGTAAATGAAAATTAAAAGATAATGTGCCAGGCATCAGGATATGAATAAATACTGAGAGAGTGTGGAGAAATGAGTAACTGCCTCTTTCTGGGGGGCCTTTGGGGAAGGCTTCCCAGAGAAAGTTGGTCTTGAAAGATGAGTAGGAGTTCTCCTGGTAAAGAAGTAGGGAAGGGCATTCTACGCAGAGGGAATAGTATGAGCAAAGGTGGGGATGCTCATGTGCTGACTGGGGAATGGTTCCATTGACCTGTGGGATGTTTGGGAGCAGTGGTGAGAAATCAGTTGAGAGAGGTGAGCCATGTTGCCACAGGAAGGAGAGAATGTTCAGATCAGGTGGAGAAAGGCTAGAGGGCAGAGAGCCTGGAGTCAGAAAGAGTGATTAAGAGACTGAGACTGACTGAGGCTGGCATCACGGTGATTGTACACAGGACAGAGAGGAGAGGGCAGGAGGAATGGGGAATGTTTGGACATATTCCTCCAATCTTAGACTCAGCCTGGATTGGTAAGAATTGGGCCTAGAGGCTGTCATCTGGGGCAAATTTATTACACTGGATGGCTAATAAAACTGTATTGATTTCATTTTGCTTTGCAATAAGCAATCCTTCTGCTGGGACAAATGTCAACTCTGATGTGTCCAAGTGGAATGAGCAATAAAACTGCTAGCTTGGTTCAACTGAAAACTGCTGTCTCAGGCCCAGAGCTGCTTGCACTCTGTGATGGGCCAAGGTGAGGCCTTTATTTGTCTATAATTCCCTTCTTGATTACGAGCCCTGACACTGACCCCGGCTAGAGAGATTGGAGAGGAGACAAGTGGAGAAAACCAAAGGTGAGGGCAATGACCTTGTGAAAGACAAAACCAGGAATTAGCATGGACTCATTCATTCATTATCAACCTGTATAAGAATTTACTCTGTGCACAGCAGAGTGCTGGCCATTGGAGACACAAAATCTCTGTCCCCCAGGGACTTGGTCTAGGACCAGAGCCCAAAGTGCTTATGAATGGGTTGGTCTGGCCTGGTCAGATCTCATCTTCAGTAAGACAATGGAGTTTGAGATGTTTGTCCTGGGAACCCTTCTCTCTTCTCCTTTTCTCCACCCCAGGCTTCCCCATGGTAGTGGGTTTGTATCATCCTTGTTCTTGGTTAACTGCCAGCTCGTGCTCATTAGTGCATCAAATGATGATCAGAGCATTTCTAATTATAGCTTAAGGCAGGATCCATCCCGAGCTTTCTTTTCCAATGTGTGTGAGAGAAACCCTGGGAAAAATAGTTGATCTTGGTTCTGGCTGGTCCCGGCCTGACTGCTCATTAGCCTTGTGACTTTGGAAAAATCGTTTAGCTTTTCTGAGGCTCATTTTATTTACCTGAAAGTATGAAGCTTCATAATTCCTGCTCTGCTCTCCTCATGGGTTGGTTGGAAGGCTTAGTAGGATGTGAATGTGCTTTGAAAATTGTTGAATGCGATACAAAAGCAAAAGCCTGGGCTTCCCTGGTGGCGCAGTGGCTGGGAGTCCGCCTGCCGATGCAGGGGACATGGGTTCGTGCCCTGGTCTGGGAAGATCCCACATGCCACGGAGCGGCTAGGCCCGTGCGCCATGGCCGCTGAGCCTGCGCGTCCGGAGCCTGTGCTCCACAACGGGAGAGTCCACAACAGTGAGAGGCCCGCATACCGCAAAAAAAAATAAACAAAACAAAAAACAAAAGCAAAAGCCTGTGATGACTCCCTGTGCTCTCTGTTGCTCAGCGACAGAGACCTAGATTGTTACTGCAGGGGGCTCACAATTCACAGGCCACCCCGTTCTTTACCCCAACTCTCAAGGGAGTGGACATACCACACTTTGGTTCACCTCCTCCCATTCAAAGATGGTGGGATCTGAGGCTAACGGGGTTGAACTAATTTCTCCCTAGAAGATACCTGTGTGAAGGGCAAGTTGAGTGGGACTTAAAAAGGAATCCCTGAAGATTTCTATGTAGATGGCAGGATAAGAGTAATTACACTTGAGCTATAGCAGGAGAGATTAGCTCAAACACTGGGACAAATAAACTGGTTTTAAGGGCTGGGAGACACTGGACTCTGCAACCTTTGAACTTTCTAAGACCTAGGTATTTCCCCTTCTGACCTACTGTGTGACTTTGGGTAAGTTGCCATTTACTAAATTACCAGGGGTTTCTGGGCCTCAGTTACTTCTTAAGGCCAAAATGAGGGCTGAATTGAATCTCCTTTTCAGAAACTTGTTCTGATGTGAAAGATGGTGGCAGCTCTTTTTGTTTAATTTAATTGTGGGGTAGGAGATAAGTTAGGTAACTAGAATCCTAGTATCCTGCAAAGCCCCTCTGGAGAATTCACATTGCAGATAGTACAAAAACTTGGTAAAGAACGAGTTAGTGATTCTGAACTGAATATAACTGTTGAACTGCTGAAATGCTCTCATTTGTGCTCGGTTGGAGGACCTAAAAATGACCTTTAACACGCTGCATATAACCACTTGAGCTTTTCCCCACAAAATGTTTGGTAAAAAGAAAATTTTACTTAATCATTCAGGACAAAGGGAACTAGTAAGAGTTAGAGAAGTATGCTTACATATGAGAAAGCATGTCTATTGCCGGTTTCCATTGATTGTTCACATCAAAGAGGGAGAGGCTCCTGTCTTGTCTCTCTCATCAGGAGCATTGGTGCTGAGACCTTCCCAAGTCACAGTCATTGAGTGACATCACAGAGAACATAATTATGGTTGATAATGACGCAGATGATGATGGTGGTGATGGGAGCTGACCTTCTCTGGAAATGTACCATGTGCCAGGCCCTGTGCTAAGTGCTTCACGTGGAGGGCCTCACTGAATTCTTATCACCACATGATGCGTTCTTGGCCTCACTTTACAGGTTCAGAAACTGAGGTTAGGTAAGGTAAATACGTCGCTCAAGGATGCCTTTCTAGGAAACGAGCGAACCCAGGCAGTCTCACCCAAGAGCCAACAACTAAATATGTTGTTTCTTAATTTGAATTATATTCTAGCTCCTGCTCTAATCATCACTGTAAGTTATAAGATATTTGAATTACATTGAAGCAGTGTATGGAGATGTCCTTTCTTTTAATGCTGCCAGATGACTGAGTTTTAAACCTCCCTGAAGAGAATCTCTAAGCTTTCAAATCAAAGAATCTTATTGGTTGCAAGATAAACTTGCTGCTAATTTTTGGAACAATCTCACAATGTAGGTACTATTATCCCATTTAACAGATAAAGAAATTGAGGGTCAGGCAATTTAAGTCAGCGTTTCTCAAACTTTAATGTGTATATAAATCACATGGGGATCTTGTTAAAATCAGATCCTGATTCAGCAGGTCTGGCTTGCAGCTTGAGAGTCTGCATTTTCAAAAAGCTCCCAGGTATTGCCGAGGTTGCTGGTCAGGGGACCACACCTTGAGGAGCAAGGTCGGTAACCTGCTCATGCTGACATAGCACAAAAGAAGGAAATCCTTAAAGCCTAGTCTCTTAACACTCTCTGGTGGCTTCGAAGGTGTGGTATTGGTAGTATTGAAAAGACATGGTTGCCCTTTGTCTGGTGGGACAGGCGGCTAGACAGACATCTAGACTTGAATCTGGCTCTGACAGCTCAGGCCTCTTGGTCATGCCTATCTCCCCTCTGAACCTCAGTTTCTCTCTCTGTACAGAGTTAAGGGTGAATTACATGACTTCTAAGCTCTCTGAGTACCAGGGCGAATCATGAAGACAAGTGCCTGGGGTGCAGGCTGGAACCCTGGGTGGAAAGATCTTTCCCTAAAACGGGAAGATTGAAAGGAATCACTTTAGAATACACACCATTTCTGGTGAGCTTCCTACTCAGGATCAGTAGAAAAAACATTTTATCTGTGAGAAAGAGAAATGATTAATGCCTCTTAGTGAGCTGATTTTCTAAGGGACTGTGATTTAGTACCAGAAACCTGGGGAGCTGGAAGGTCAGACTCTCCAGGATGTCATTTAAACAGTAGGGAGGGAGCAGCAGCTGGATCTCTGTCAATCTGTATGACCTGCAGGCTGTCCTGGGCTTTTAGTCCTACCTGGGGATGTGGAGATTTCCTTCTCCTACCATCTGAGGACAGGGTGCCTCATCTCACATCCAGGAGCCCCAAGGCTCTGCTCACTGAGGTATACAGCAAATGCTCAAGTTTTCAAAACTCTCTTGTGGAGAGCTAGAGAGTGTGTTTAAGGAACAGAGAAATTTCCTGTGTGATTCATTCCTCATTAGGGATACTTGGGAGGGCAGGTTTGACTCTCTGGGACTGGAGCCAGATGGGGAGAGGCCATTTGTATATCTTCTTTGGAGAAATGTCTAAGTGTTTTGCCCAATTTTTAGTTAGGTTATTTTGAATTGTAGGGGTTCTTTACATATTCTGGGTATTAACAACTTTTCAGATATATGATTGGCAAATATTTTCTCCCATTTCATGGGTTGCTTTTTTACTCTGCTGACTGTGTCCTTTGATGCACAGAGATTTTTAATTCTAATATAGTCCAATTTACCTCTTTTCACTTTTGTTGCCTATACTTTTGGCGTCATATCCAAAAAAAAAAAATCATTGCCAAACCCAATATCATAAAGTTTTATAGGTCTAGATCTTTGATCCATTTTGAATTAATGCCATTCTTTTCATGTTTGTATCAGTTATCCCACTACCATGTATTGAAAAATCTGCCCTTTCCCTTACTGAATGGTTTGGCACCTTTGTTGAAAATTTCTGGACTCTCTATTCTGTTCAATTGGCCTGTATGTCTGTCTTTATGTCAGTACCACACTGTTTTGATTACCGTAAATTTGCAATAAGTTTTGAAATCAGGAAGTATGAGACCTCCAACTTTGTTCTTTTTCAAGGTTGCTTTGGCTATTTGGGGCCCCTTGATATACCAAATAAATTTTATGGTGGAGTTTTCTATTTCTTTAAAAAAATGCCGTGTTTCCCTGGTGGTGCAGTGGTTGAGAGTCCACCTGCCGCTGCAGGGGACACGGGTTCGTGCCCCGGTCCAGGAAGATCCCACATGCTGCGGAGCGGCTGGGCCCGTGAGCCATGGCCGCTGAGCCTGTGCGTCCAGAGCCTGTGCTCTGCAATGGGAGAGGCCACAACAGTGAGAGGCCCGCGTACCGCAAAAAAAAAAAAGCCATTGGGATTTTGATAGGGTCTGCATTAAATCTGTAGCTTGCTTTGTGTAGTATTCACATCTTAACAACATTAAGTCTTCCAATCCATGAACACGGGATGTCTTTCAATTCATTTGTGTCCTTTTTAATTTGTTTAAGCAATGTTTTGTTGTTTTCAATGTACAAATCTTTCACCTGTCTAAATATTTTAAAGGTATTACTTAATCTTTATAACGCCCTAAAGAGGTAGGACTGTTACAATCTCCATTTATAAATGAGAATACTAAAGCACAGGTTTTAACTTGCCCATGGTCAAATGGCTAGTAGGTGGAGGGGCTAGGATTCAAACCTTGGCAATCTGGACACAGGTCCTGTGCTCTTAAATGCTTTACTATATTATTTAGACAACTTTTGGAATCCTGCAGAGAGAGATGACAATAAGGAAAGCTCTTTCAATAACTCCAGAAAGGCTCAGGAATTGGAAATACCAGAGGCCTCACAAGGTAGAAGTGAGGGATGAGGCTAAAGACAGGATTATATGAGAACAAGGAAAACCACCATATTCTCTTCTGCACCTTAATCAACTAGGCAATCACCTCTCACATCCCAGCAGGCAAGGGGAAGCAGTTTATTCTTTGGAGAAATTGAATCATACTCGTTCTGCACTCAAGACAGCAAGGGCAGTAGAGGACAGGCATCTTACTGAAAGCAGTGGAATTAAGTGAAAGTCTACATGTTGGACAATGAGGCACAAACCCTCTTACTCCCACTGGGCTACTAGAAAGCAGACTGTCAGACAAAGATGGAGTGTAGAGGAGAAAAGAGATGAAATTAGAGGATGAGTCAACAGGTCCAATAGCTGAGTAACTGATGTTTCCGTAAGAAATGAGAAGGAGAGGGAAGAAAATTATTCAAGAGATAAAATAAAAATTCTAAAATTGAAGGATGTTTGCAGATATAAATAATTCAATGAGTGCTCAGAAAAATGAATTAAAAAACCCCTACCCCAGGCATTTTATCATGGAATTTCAGAACTCCAATTGTAAGAGGTCAATTTTGGGGGCCCATTTATTTTCTATTCCACTGTTCTCTGGAGTCACTGTACTCTGGCAATTAGCCAAGTTAAGCAGAGTAGTCAGGACCCTAGCTGCAGGTCACATTTATGTGTACTGTGGGATAAATGGACAAGAATGGAGATACTAAAATATGCATATTCATAACAGTCCATTGGCTGGAAGAGACATATGGACTGTAATAAGTACCATGACACCTGCATACATCATTGAAAGTTGGACTTAAAGGGTTTATAATGATGTGTCAAGTTTTTAGGAGTGAGTAGTAATACACCCTACTTCCTTGTCCTGTACAGAGCAAAGTGGGCATAGCAGTTTTCCTTGGATTGATTTTTCTTCTCTTGCTATCTTACAGTGGTTACTGGGATACTGTCTGAAAAGAAGATCCTGGGACACTCATAACTATCCTTATAAGATTCTGTCAGGCTAAACAAGCCCAGGTTCTCTATTTGGACTTCTACTTGAGAAATGACTTGCAAAGATGTAGTTCAGTCTTAAAAAACAAACAAACAAACAAGGAAGCAAGCAAACAAGCAAAAACTTTTAGGGATTATTTGAGCTCTATCTTTGACAGCCAAGGCAAAAGGAGCTGGGAAGCTTCCCTTGATAAAAGAATTGTCTTATTGTCTTATCAAGATTCCCTTGATAAGAGAAGGGAGATACATCAAGTAGAAATATGATTTAAGAGTGCGGGCTGTGTTGGTTATTCAATTATTGTCACTCAGCTCCAAATCCAAATTTCTATACTCTGCTTTGTGATGCTGGCGCTGGATCTCGGCAAAACATTTTTCTCCTTTGTAGGTTGGCATCTTTTTAGGTTCCGCCACTAGGGGGCACTAGAAGGAAGTTGGAAGGCAGGAGGAGGGGAGAAGTGACTTCCTGTTTGCTTGTGGTTCTTGTAACTATCATCCCAGTCATAGCTCTTTGCCCCAGCGGGAGTAGTTGGTTCTAGCCTCCAGCTTCTTTCGGAACTCCCTGCCCTAACCTCATCTTGTTCCATCAGTGGTAGCAGCAGCAGCCAGGTTTGCCTCTCCCGGAGGTCTGAACCTAGCTCCGTGAAGCGCCTCCTTTAGTCTCTCTCTTTGCTCCCTCAGCCTTAGGGGTGGTAGCTTCTAATTGCAGTTACAATCTCTGGGTACCTCAAAGTTCCCTTTTTGCTGTTGCAACCTCCCAACATCTGTCTAACCAATTCCTTATATTAAGTTCCCTCTGTTGAAATGCTTAGAGTGGTTTCTGTTTTCCTGACAGATACACAGACTGAAGTAAAAATGGATCTGTAGACACGATCTGGTTTTCTTATCAGATAGCTGAGAAGTGCTGTGTGATCCTTCTGGATAAACTTCTTATCCTTCTCTCACTTCTGATATATAACACATGATTTAGTAACTTTTGGAATATATAGTTTTTCAGAAAGGCCAGATGTTACCTGGTCTGAGAAAAAACAGTAATAAGGAGGGATATTGACCCCTTTCCCTTACTGCTCACCTTTGGAATCTGGCCACTGGAATCTGAGGGAATGTGTTCCTTCTATATAGTTCTATACTCTGTTGCATGTGAATGAAAACCCAATTCACATTAGAGTAAGCAAAAAGGAGCAATGTATTGTTCATGTACTGGAAAATCTGAGAACAGAGCTAGCTCCAGGTACTGCTGGATTCTGGCATTCAGACATATTAAGACACAGTTCTTGCATGTCTGGATTAGATTTCCTCTACTGGCTTAATTTTCAGTCAGGGTCTTTCTTTCTTTCTTTTTTAAATGAAGTATAGTTGGTTTACAGGTATAGTTGATTTACAATGTTGTATTAGTTTCTGGTGTGATTCAATCACAGCAAAGTGATTCAATTATATATATATCTATCTTTTTTTCATATTCTTTTCCATTATGGTTTATTAAAAGATATTGAATATAGTTCCCTGTACTATACAGTAGGACTTTGATGTTTGTCTGTTTTATATATAGTAGTTTGTATCTGCTAATCCCAAACTCCTAATTTACCCCTCCCCACCCCCTTTCCCCTTTGATAACCATAAGTTTGTTTTCCATGTCTGAGTCCGTTCCTAGTTTGTAAATAAGTTCATTTGTATCATACTTTAGATTTCACATATAAGTGATGTCATATGGCATTTGTCTTTCTCTGTCTGACTTACTTTACTTAGTATGATAATCTCTAGGTCCATCCATGTTGCCTCAAATGGCATTATTTCATTCTTTTTTATGACTGAGTAGTATCCCACTGTGTATACATACACACCACATCTTCTTTACACATTCATCTGTCAATGGACATTTAGGTTGCTTCCATGTCTTGGCTATTACAAACAGTGTTGCTATGAATATTGGGGTGCACGTATCTTTCCAAATTAGAGTTTTCTCTGGATATTTGTTCAGGCAGGGTCTTTCTATGTGGTGGTAAAGGTGGCTATACAGTTTGCTCTTAGAGTCTTATGTCATTCTTAGAGCTGTGATTCTGAAGTGAGATCTCATCTCCCATCTTCCATTTTCAAACCTCATAGACATTGAGCTAATTTGTTATGTTTGGGCCACATGCCCATTTGTCAAGTAATTACCATGGCCAGAAGGAAAGAATGGAACAATTGGCTGTGTCTGGTTATATGTCCATCTGCCCCTAGGTTGGAGGACCAACAGATGCAGATAGAGAAAGGGGCTGGGTGAATGAATGGTGGTGATAATAGCTACTCTTGTTTATCTCCTTTAATATACAAAACTACCCTGTTATGGTCTGAATGTTTGTGTCCCCCAAAATTCATATGTTGAAACCTAATGCCCAGTGTGACGGTATTTGGAGGTGAGGCTTTTGGTGCCTAAATCATAAGAGTGGAGCCCTTCTGACTTATAGAGACCTCAGACAGCTCTCTAACTCCTCTACCATGTGAGGACACAGCAGGGAGGCACCGTCTGTGAACCAGGAAGTGGACCTTCACCAGACATTGAATCTATCAGTGCTTCGATCTTGTACTTCCTAGCCTCCAGAACTATAAGAAATAAATGTTGTTTATAAGCCACTCCATTTATGGTGTTTTGTTATAGCAGCCCGAATGGACTAAGACACTCTCTATGGGGTAGGTATTATTAAATCTGCTTTAACCCATTAAGAAATAGAGGCTCTGGGGGGTTAAGGTATGTCGGCTTGTGAGTGGGATTCAAATCCAAGTCTGATAATGCCCCAACTCTGATAACGCCAAAGCACCTGCTCTTTCCATTCTGATACACTGCTTATCCCGTAAAACCATGTTCAGGAGGGTCACGTTGGAGAAGTCATATTTGTTTTTAGGTCCTGGAGTTTTGGCCTCTGACCTAGAAACAGAAGACACAGTCAGAAGGAATAGAGAAGAAGTGAGGAGTCAAGGTGGGAATGAGATGTTGGAGTCCAGGGCTTTGGCTATGAATGTGGTTGGGAGGATGCCCAGAACTCTGAGCAAAGACTGGTGTATAAAGAGACTGTCACCTTCCAGACACTGCTTGCTTAAGAGGTACGGGTGAGTTGCTTGGCTCAGGGTGAGCTTGTTGCTTTTTCGTTCAAGATGAAGCCACAACTTCCCTTGACTTAACTGACTCCAGTTGGCTCTGGCTTCATTTTAGTCCCAAGGTACCTACATGGAGCTCTCTTCTTTCAGCAGCTTTCCCCCCTCTGACTATTCCTTCCCTCATCCTTCATCTGAGCATCAGGATGAAATACAATGCTCTTGGGGAGTATGGGTGTGTGCCTTCCTGAGGTGTGTACAGATTAATCTCAAGAGACATGCATTCCATCTCTCCTGGGCAGAGTTGACCTTTGATACTCAGCCTGATTTTCCCCAGTTCATTATAACAGGTTCAGGGATAAACTTTGATATGAGGAAGCTCTGATTCAGAGAAATGAATACACAGGTGTAAAACCTATTCATTATTTAATCAGCAAATATTGAGTCTCCAGCATGTAGCCGGTCCTGTGCTAGGCCCTGGGATGGGTGGGGGCAGAGAGGAGAAAGGACAACAAAAATGTAGAAGACTAGTCCATGCCAACGAGAGCCTTTCTACCTAGCTGAAGACTTCAGGACAAGAAAAACAGAGAAAATATTTGAGGTTGATATGATCAAACTTAATGGCTAAAGTGCTCATTCATTGGACAGATCTTTACTAGATGTCTACTATATGCCAGACACTATGGCAGGCACCGGTAAACCAGACACGCAACTATTTTCCTTGAAGAGCATATATCTAGAAGGAGATGTTTACAAGTAAGTAAAAAGACCATTGCAAACATTTACTGGATGTTTGCTAAGTGATGGGCACTAAACGGGGTTTTCTCTTTTGAACTGAGGCTACCAAGATGGATAAAGACAAAAATCTAATCCTTTCACCAGGTTACATACTAATGGTGATGAAAAGCATGTAACTAGATATATTTTTCATGTGTCTATGAAATGTGGTTGATAGAAGTATGAACTGAATACCATGGGAACTCAGAAAAAGGAAAATGTAACCTTGTATTGTATAAAGCGTCTGTAGCAAAAGTGAACCTGGTTGGGAAGAAGGGAAATTTGGGACGTGAAGATGGAGGAGTAGGCATTTTCCAGATGGACAAGACATTATTTACAGAGGGAGCAGTGTGTGGACTATTACTGCAATATGAAAAATTTATGGGGTGTTTGGCCCCTGCAAGGAGAGGTCCAGGTTTGGGGTAAGGATGAGTGGAGGGACGTGAAAGCAGAGAGGCAGGGGCCAGGTCATGAAGGCCCCAAAGGCCATGTGTTAGGGAGCTTGGATTTTATCTAGATCACAATGAAGAATCACTGAAGCATTTTAAGATGGAACATGAGTTTAATGGTTTTGAAATGTAAGAGGAGGATGAACTTGAGGCAAGGAGATTAGGGGACAATTTTAATAAATCAGATAAGAGACAATGGTTTGGCAGTAGGCATGGGGTTGAAGAGGAAGGCACTAAGTCTAGAAATATTTGGGAGTTAGTATTTTCAGGACTTGGGTTGTGGGGTGAAGGAAGAGAAAGAATCTAGATGATTCCATGCTTCTCACTTGGGCAGTCAGGTGCATGGTGCTGCCACTTTCTGAGATTTGGAGTTTGGAAGATGTGATGGTTAATTTTATGTGGCAGCTTGGCTAGGCTGTGGTACTCATTTTTTTGGTCAAACACCAATCTGGATGCTGCTGTGAATGTATTTTTTAGATATGATTAACATTTAAATCAGTAGACTTTGAGTACAGAAGATCACTCTCCATGATTGAGGTGGATGGGCCTCAGTCAATCAACTAAAGACCTTAAGGAAGGAGACAGACCCCATGAGGAAGGAGACCTTCAGATGGCCTTCAGACTCAAGATTGCAACCTAAACTTCCCTCAGACTCCAGCCCACCAGCCTGTCCTACAGATTTTGGCCTTTCAGCCTCCACAACTGCATGAGCCAATTCCTTAAAATAAGTCCCTCTTTCCCTATATATACATCCTGTTGGTTCTATTTCTCTGGAGAACCTTGACTAATACAGGAAGATGTCTTTTTATGTAAGTCTGTGACTCAGAAATGCTTTACTGAAACAAGGGTTCAGGATTTTTGAAAGAGAAAGTGAAATGCTTACTTTTGTTGTTTCTGCCAGGGGATATTGTGGTTCAATATCAATGTTGTTACTTCTTCCTTTGAGTTGTTGGACAATATGTCCCTTCTAGGCTGTTGTATATTAGAGAAGGTGGGATATACTTGTGTAATTCTCACCAGTAATAAAATCCACTACACACAATAACTTCTAATGAGTTTAGTGAAGCCAGAGTTGTCTGATGGTTTCTTTGGAAGTTATACAGATGATTTTTATCTGTAATAAAAGGTTGGAAATGCTTCTCCAAAATGTGTATCATTTGAGTTGTGTCGAAAAAGATACAAGTTCAAGACTATTACTTTACTCTTATTACCTCTCTTGGGGGGAGAAGTGGGTCCTTCAGTGGGTTATGGGAGGTGGGAGAGTAGATTAGATTCTCCTACAAAACTATAATTGGAGAGATTTGGGACAGGGAGAACGTTATATGACTTCTTGAATCTTTACTATTTCTTAATTCATTTTATTTTCTCAAGAGCAAAGATTTGGGTTCAAACAAAACTAGGTCCTCCACTTACTATCTTTGTGACTTTGGGCAGGTAAATTTATTGTTTCAAGCCTCAGCTGCAATGTCTATAAAACATACCACTTATGGTTTTTGCAAGGATTCACTGAGACGTTATTTACTAAGTACCCTGTCCAGGGCCTGGTGCAGAGTTACACTCAAGTAATAGAAACTGTTTTTATTATTCTTTAAATTTATTTGTTCCCTCATAGGCTTTCAAATTCCAGATTCTCCAGGATAGTTACATGTACTTGATCTGTTGGACTTTGTGGAATTTTCTCCTGTCCAAATGGAATTAGTAGATTCTCAACACCTAAAAATTTCTCAGGAATGAACGGACCTGACAGGAAGTAGACATGACATCTTCATGGTTAAATGATTCAAGGTGAAGAATATATCTTATTTCATGAGGAACAAAACTGAACCTTCATGCATATCTCCCTTTTCCCTCTTTCACATGGCCAGCTTCTACTCATTCTTCAAGACTCAGGTCAATATCACCTTCTTTTAATTAATTAATTAATTTATTTATTTATTTTTGGCTGTGCTGGGCCTTCATTGCTGCATGTGGGCTTTCCCTAGTTGCAGCGAGCGGGGGCTACTCTGTTGTGGTGTGCGAGCTTCTCACGGTGGTGGCTTCTCTTGTTGCGGAGCACAGGCTTTAGGGGCGCAGGCTTCAGTAGTTGTGGTGCAAAGACTCAGTAGTTGTGGCTCATGGGCTCTAGAGCACAGGCTCAGTAGTTGTGGCGCACGGGCTTAGTTGCCCCAAGGCATGTGGGATCTTCCCAGACCAAGGCTGGAACCTGTGTCCCCTGCATTGGCAGGCGATTCTTAACCACTGTGCCACCAGGGAAGCCCAATACCACCTTCTAATGGAGCCTTTTCTGTCCTTGCCTAGCTCTTGTATTTCAGCAGCCTCCTAGGTCTTCCTAATGCACATCTCTAGGGAGTAGCAGTGCAATTTTATTCTATAAATAAATAACAATGGGTGGCCCTTGTGTTTACTCTATAACAACACTTATTACCTTGCTTATAATCACCTTTTCTCTTTTTTGTATCTCTTTCTAACAGGGAGCTCTTTTAAGGGCATGGACCATATTCAACTCCCTACCTCCAGTGTCTGGCACAGTGCCTAGAACATTGTCTAAGGAAAGAATGAGTGGATGGATGGATGCATGAAAATATGCACTGAGTTACAATCAGGACCATGTGATAAATATAATTTCCCACCACTGACTGTCCAATTGTGTCTATATCTCCCCCAAGTACTACTGAGGGCACTGCCATCTGACTGTAAAATTTATGACACTTAAGAATTCTGCAATTCCGACCTCAGGCTCCTCCCATCACAGTCGGATTCAATAAGGCAGCTTCTGTGTGCAAAAGTACGATGAGGTAGGGGGACCATGTGTAGAAATTGTGATTAGCTTTTAATGAGGATAACCGTTCAGAATATCAGGTTGGTTTGTATTCTCATTAGCAATTCTCATAAATTGTTTGAAATGCTCATAAAGTCAGGATTGCAAATTTAGAATGAATCACTTATACCTTGACTTCCTATTGACTGGAGATTTTTAATTGCATCCTTTCTCATCAGAGGTCCCCATACAACGCCAGCCTTTATTTTTATCCCCCAAAGACCGGAAACCAACCAAATGTCTCCATCAAAGAAAGCATAGAAAATAATGCTACTTAAACCATCTGTATATGGCTGCCTCCCCCCACTGGGCTCTTTGAGGCAGGGGCTGGGTCTTAGTCATCTTCATGGCTTAGCACGAGGCCTCAATAAATGTGCTTTGAATGAATGAATAAGTGCTCGGACACTTCGCTCTTCTTGAAAATTATGGAGCCTATCAAAACCACAAAAATGAGTCCCAAGGTAGGAGCTAAATTCACCCGTGTCATTTAAAAAGGGCTGCAATAAATCAAACAAAGAAAATCCCCAAGCAACTGCAGGTTCCTTTTCCTCTATTGCTGGTTAGATAGAATGCCCTCATGTGTCTCTCTGTTATATCATTATAGTTACAGGTCTTTCAAGGACATTCTATTACTTTAAAAAATAATCTTAGTACAATTCATACTGGCACCTCCAACACCCTTCTTTTCTCAGCCTGGCTTCAGGGGGCATATAGAAAGTTTGAAAAGACAAATACAGACCAAAGGATGGGAAAGTAGGAAGTGGCCTCTCTGAATTTATGAGATGAAACCTTGCATTCCATCTATTACAATCTCTACCTGTGACTCATGTGGCTTAAGAGCAACAGGGATGGAAGAGAAGGTGCAGGGTGTGCCCAGGGATTAGTGTGAAAGTCCTTGTTGGATGTATTTCCATTCCAACTCAGAGGCCCAGTAAAAGAGAAGAGCCATAAATGGAAATATTACATGGTCTCAGCTTTAAGAACGGGCATGACATAGCCTTTTTCATTTCTGGGCACAGGCTTATTTTTCTCTTCCCAGGATTTGCTCCTACCATTTTTGCCTGTAAGGCCAGATTGTCTATCAATCTCTAAATGGAACACTGCCACTGTTTTAAGGGGTTTTATAATTACACAGATAATTCAAAAAGAAAATGTCAGGTCATACTGAACTGGGTGTTTCAAGAACATTTGTTCTCTCTTCATTGGACATCATTTATTCAGCAAACACCCTGTATATTAAGCTTTTGCTGGGTGCTAAGACTGTCAAAGACAAATGAGACCAAGTCCCTGTGATGGTTAATTTTATGTGTCAACCGGTCTGGGCCACTGTGCCCAGATATTTGGTCAAACATTATTCTGGATATTTTTATAAGAGTGTTTCTGAATGAGATTTACGTTTAAATCAAGGGACTTTTAGTGAAGCAGATAGGCCCCCATAATATGGGTGGGCTTCATGCAATCAGTTGAAGGCCTGAATAGAATAAAAGACTGATCTCCCCAAAGCAAGGGGAATTTGCTAGCACACCACCTTCAGACTTCATCTGCAACAGTGACTCTTTCTGGTTCTGTAGCAGACTGCCTCAAACTGCAACTCTTTCTTGAGTCTCCAGCCTATAACCTCCCCTATTAGATTTTGGATTCACCAAGCCTCCACCATCACATGAGCCAATTCCTTCAAATAAATCACTTTCTCTCTCTGTATGCACACACTATTGGTCCTGTTTCTTTGGAGACCCTAACACAGCAGCTGTTCTTAAATACCTCCCTGTCTCTTGAAACAGACATGCAAACAAGTAATTCTAATCTGGTGTGAAGATGCCTTAAAGGTTGGTCGCATGTACAAAGTGTAATGAGAGTACAGACAAAGAAGTGTTTGCATTTCTCTAGGGATGCTTTGGGAAAGCTTTCTAGTGGATATTTTCTAGGAGAGCAATATCTGAGACAGAGAGATCAATATGTAAAGACCAAAGGGGTGAGAAAACACTGTGTTCTGAGGACCATCTATGCTGGAGGAAGTGGTGCAAAATAGAAATCCAAGGTGTGGCAACTGAGCAAAATGCTCAAAAGTTAAGAAAAAGCAATAACATGACTATGCACATCTGTGGACACACAGATGCTCCTTGGGGACAAGGACTGGAAAGGAGCTCACTGTGCAGTAGAGTCCCATGCCAAAAACAAGGCAAACAAATGTCAAGACATCAGTCCTGTCAGACCCAGAGGAAACTGGCCCGCCTTAGAGAATTCCAGAGCTGGAGGGAGAGATGAGTACACGCAGTGGCCCTGCCAAAAGCACCTATGACTAGAGTGGCCTTCTCTGTGTGACACTCCGGGGCAGAATCTCACTGCGAATATTTGTTAAGAAGCACTGACATTTAATACACTTTCCTCATTGTCTCAAAGCCATTGGTGCATGGTTTAGTGAAGCAAGGGCTTATTCTTCCAGCTGTGATTATGTAATGTAAGTAAATAGGCTTTAAAAAGAAAAGAAGAAGAAAAGGAGAGGGAAACTGCAGACTATTAAGCTACAGAGCCAGTTGACAATTCTGCCCCATTTTCTGAGGGAAGCCAAGGAGAAAAAGCTGAAAATAGATACTGAGAAGGAAATGATAGAAATGCGAATCAGAAGATCCACCTCTCTAGGCTCCACACCTCTAGGCTAGAGCTTGATTAGAATTGAAAGTAGAGTCACTCAACCCAATTATGATGAAGTGACTGTAATTAGGTTAAGGGAAATTTAGAGTGTAAACATTTCAAGGATACCTAGACTTGTATCACTTTCCAAGTGGAGATGTTAAGCAGAGAGTGAGCACTGCTCTGAGAGTCTTATTCATCATGAGGATAATTGAGAGCCTGGGAGGAGTGTTTTGTCTTAGCATGGTCCCTTCTGAGCACCTTATGCACCACTCCTGCGCCAGTTAGCTCCCCCTAGTCCTTATATTTATCTCCTGTGCAAAGGCCCTCCCCGTGCCGGACTCTCTGCCTTGCCTGGTTTCCATCCATGGTCTACAGCAGTGATCGCCCGTCATCTCCAGTAACACCCCAACAGACCTTTCTCCTTTCCAAGGCCTGCGCTCTGACAGAAGCAATTTTTAATGACATTTCGAAGTAAATTGAATGGAGCTTGTAACAGCAACATTACATGATTGTACCTTTTGTGGTCATGTTTTCAGAGCCCATGGCATATAGAAAAGGGCTTTACTTGGTAAACTACATCCTGTGGAGATGTCAAGGAGAAAATTCAATTTGCCTTCAGTTGGCAGCGCCAACGGTATCTATCAGGCCCACAGCACACATTTGAAAGCTCAAGCTGCACAAAGAGTCCACGCTGACCTTAGAGTAACTGCGTGTGTGCTGGTGAGGTTGAAAATGACTCTGGTATATGGATACCAACCTCTCCTCCTCAAGGCATCATGGAGGAACATGAAAGTATATGGATCACCAAATATAACTTTGTTTTATCCATGTGAAGATTAAGGCTTGATGACTGAAGGTTTTGCAACTAACTGGTTGTTTGGTCTTAGACAAGCCACTTAATTTCTTGGAGCTTCTGGGTCCTCATCTGTAAAACAGGGATACAGAAATTGCCTACCTAATGGGGTTGTTTTGAGGCATTCAAAGTCCATGATCATCCAACCATTAGTGGCCTGTCTTGTCTTGCATCATTTCCCAAAACAAACCCTTTGCTCTATTTAACCTGGCGTGCCCAGGAGATCTTACACATGCCATGTCCTGCTCACTTGGTTTTCCCTTCCCGCAATGTCAATTCCAGTTTTCTTCTGCTTGTCCAAGGACTACAAAGCTTTCAAACTCAGCCTGAATCCCATCATTTTCATGAAGCCTTCCTACA
This sequence comes from Globicephala melas, assembly GCF_963455315.2. Taxonomy (NCBI): domain Eukaryota; kingdom Metazoa; phylum Chordata; class Mammalia; order Artiodactyla; family Delphinidae; genus Globicephala; species Globicephala melas. The sequence goes on from NC_083321.1 coordinate 59,907,918, forward strand.
CTATCTTAGCTTTGATGATTGCTGCCCCCTTGAACTCCTCTGAACTCCTGTAGCCTCTTATCAAGTGTTTAATACAACCCACTCAGACAACTTAATGTTTTGTGCCTATAACATAGATATTTTAAAAATAACTCCTGTTGCAATTTCACTTCTTGTTAATTCTGTGTATTTTTCCATAATGTTTTCTCTAACAGGATAAGACCAAAAGGCTAAAATGAAGAAAGTAGGAGGCTATGACCTAAGGAATGTCCCTTCCTGGAGGGAAGAGAAAATTGGAAGACCTTCTGGTACCGGGTGGAAGAGAGGTGAGAGAGTTCAGATGCAAATGACTTTCCCTTCCTCTCTCTGGGATCAGATATTGAGGATGGTCGTGGACCAGTAGACAGGATGATAGAAGCATAAAGATAGAAAATATATGAGCCGGTGTCCTGCTTTCCTCACACATGCCACAAAGACACTGTAACCCCCATGGGGCAGTCCAGAATTTGGCATGGCACCCCGGCCTGTGAGGTATCCAGATGGTAGGGTAAGAATTGCTAAAAGAATTGCCTAAGAGATGGGCCTTAGTTCTCTACTAAGGGGATGCAGAAGTTATATGTGGTCCTCAGGCACTGGGGCACTTGGAAGATGCTGGCTATTGAGCTCAGAAGGCCAAGGAGGTTGTTCTTAATAAAAGTGAAGAGATACTACGGCAGAGGGCAGGGCAGGCCACCCACGCTGGGGACCTCAAAGCAGTTGCAGATGCCTTAGAAGACCAGTGGTTCCAGTGAGATCCAGGGTATGGCTACACTAGTCCCACGTCCCCTGCAGTTTAAAGTCTTAAACTTTAGTGAGAGAAAGACCCAGAGGAGGCCAGTCACAGACCCATCAACAGCAGAGGCAGCAGGAGATGGAAGGAAACAAGGGGAAGAAGCATAGCTTCCCCGAGGTTTTAAGTTTTCCAACTCCTTCTCTCCCACATCTCCCCACTACCTTAGTTGGATGAGTGCTTGAAAGCAAGGTGAGATAGGTTATAGGAAATGAGAGTTAAGGTTTTTTTCCTCTCTCCCTCCTCCCTTCCCCCCCTTCTTCCTTTGCACATCTGATAAGTAGTGAGCAAATTCTGTATATCTTGTCTCCACAGATAGATTAGAAGTTGTGTTTTGAATACAGTGGGTGCTTCATCAATGTTGTCAGCTCTGCAGAGTTTGAACAAGTAAATTACATCTTCATCTGCAGAAGCAGTGGTGGTGGTAATAATAATTGCTCCTGTTTGTTATAAGGGGGCCATGCAGGGTAGTAGATGGAGAGAAAATTCTGGATCCTGACTACCTGGGTTTGTATGCTGGGCCTGCAATTGACTAGCTGTGGGAGGAATCACTCAACCTCTCTTTCCCTTTAGCTGTAAAGTGATGATACTTCCTAGGACTGTTATAAGCACCAAATCAACTCATACATATAAAGCATGTAGACTGGTACTGGGCTCACACTAAACACTTGAAAACATTTTGACTTTTGACTTATATGCCAGGCAATTCGAGTGCTGTTTTTGTCCCCATTTTACAGATGAGGAAACAGAGGTGCAGAGATATGAAGTGACTTGCACACGAACACACAGCTAGGAAATGATAGAGCCAGATTCCAAAGCAGGCAGCCTGAGCTCACAGACCACACACACTCTTCGCCATCTGCTTGGTAGAGAAGAGGTCAGGCGGAAATCACTTAACTTCCTATTAATCCTCAAGTCCTTCACTCTATGAGCACAATCTACTTGGGCCATTCTGTTAGCGATTTCTTCTCTTCCAAGCCCACTTAGGTAGTGACAATCTACAGGCCCTTAAGAACCTTCCTACTTGGTGTATTATGGATAAGAAAAAGAAACAGAAAGTTTCTTTTACTGTGTTTATTCTCTCCGGAATTTGAAGTTTCTTAAAATTAAAAATTTAAGTTCCCATTATTCTCCCAGGTTATTCATCGTCTTATTAGAGTGAAGAATTTTATTTTGGACCCTTTAGGAAGTTTAGATACAATAGACTAAGCAGAAAATATCAGTAAAACTAGATGCCATTTATTAAGCGTGTACTGCTGACAAACACTACATTGTATCTGGTCTTCACAATGACCTTGAAAGTTTAGTATTACTGTTTAGTTTTAAAGGTGAGGAAACCAAGGGTCTTTATAATAGCCAGGAATCCTGGGGAAAAGTTACATTTATATACATATAAAATTATATATGCATTACCAGGAATCCTCTGGAAAAATAGTTATGAGAAGCAGATTTTAAGAGATTTACGAAAATGGTGTTTATAAATTATGAAAGAATGGTGTCCATGGCTACGAATATGGGATGACACAGTGATAATTTAATTTTCTGGCAGCCACATCAATATGCTTCTTAATTCAAACTTGAAATCTGCATGGAGTTAACCTGGTTATTCCCTGGAAAGATCCTTTGCAGATCCTTGCTCTAAGGCAAGACAATAAAATTAGGAAGACAAATGAAATTAGAAACCCCAAGCTTAGAGGAAGAATACGGCTCACAAACAAACTGAGGAAAGGGGTAGATGTCACAGGGTGAGGGTTGCTGGGAGACATCTATTTGATTTTCTTTCCTGAAGCTCCCGGTGTGGTGTTCAGTGTCAGATAAGCATTATTTTCACAATATTCTGTTAGAAATGGAAGCAGCTGACTTGAAAGCTGCTGGGGCTTCCTCGGCTAGGCTACGGAAGGTGCACGGTCTTGGGGAGATAATGATTTAAGACAGTTTGGTTCTCCATCTCTGGCTTGCCTCAGAATCACCTGGAAGGCTTATAAAAACAGATTGCTGGACCAACCCCCAGAGTTCTCAATTTAGTAAATCTGTGGTGGGCCTGAGAATTTGCATCTCTAACAAGTTCCCAGGTGATGTTGATGCTGAGAATGCAGGGACCACTCTTTAGAATTATTGATTGAGGAGAAGCTTGATTGACTTCATTCATTTTGGGTAGATTTCTTTCTTCCTACTCCCTACTCTCAGCCTCTTATTCCTTTCAGGGTCTCCTCCTTGTTCCATTGTTGATTTTGTTTTCATTGTTGATTTTGTTTTCTTTTGGAGGGAGGCAGGGTGGAAGAAATTCAAAGTCAGGCAGCCACCACTCTTCTCCCAACCCAGAAGATCCTGGGAGGCAGACTGTTCTGAGAGAAGGCTAACCCAAGGAGAACTGCATATAAATAGTTGCCCTGCCCTCTGAACTCTGAGTGTATGTCTAATTGGCTCTCAGTTTATGCTGGTGGTGGAATGAGTTCCCCTGTGTCAGGATGAAAAGTTAGGTTTCTGTCTTCAAGTGCTATAAATGTCCTCTGTTGCATTCTACCAAGCAAATAGTTCCCCACTTTGCATTTACTTTCCTCTGTCCCTTTTTCTTTATGCACGCCCTTGTTGAGCTCTCTTCTGTTCCTCCTAAAATGACCAGCTTCCAAACACTGTAGACACAAATGATGGCTCATGGTGTTATTTACATTTCAATATAACCGTTGCTGTGGGATGCTTAGCATAATTAAACCGCTGGAGACACATCCAGCCAGTGCATCCTTTGATTCAAGCAAGTTGAATCAATATACAGTGAGTTCCTGTATTAACATGCAGCTTAGGAGGCATTTATGCTGAGCTCAAAAATCTAATTAGTGGTTTCCTGTTTGGGGTATAGTGACTGTTTATTTCATTTCCAGTTCACCTGGGTCTGTATTAACTTTTCATGCTTAATTTCCATTCAGATGGAGACACCATCTTTCATCCCCAGCCTTTTCACAAAAGCCCCAGAAACCCAATGTACTAGAAATGGTAGAGAGTTCAAAATGAGGACCTCGGATTAAATGTTTAGGTCCCCACATCATTAGTAGAAAGGAGGTAATAAAGTTCATTACATCAACAATGAAAAGAGGATATTTGCAATGTGCTTTTCTAGGAACTTCTCTTTTGAAATGGGGTGAGCTGAGTGCTGATGGAAAAGTTGACCAACTGTAACTTTTGATGCACAAGGTCATGGCTAGTCCTTGTTGATGGAAAACTGCAGCTTAAAAGCCATTCTGTGAATAGAAAAAGGACTCCCAGAAAGCTGAGGAGCTGAGAAATAACATCATGGTTCCTGCAAAGTCGGCTTCATCCAGGGGTATGAGAGTGTAGCAGATTGGTGACCTGGGTGTTGGCAGAAGTGATGTGGCTGCTTCCAGAAAAAGAGCCACTTTATCCACCAGGACTCACATGGAAGTCCAGCTTTCAGAATTCTGCTCATGGGCCACTGCTGTAGCAAAACAAGTGGTGGCACTGGCTGGCAGCTGTTAAAAAAACATCTTTGTACCATACGATCCAGCAATTCCACTCCCAGGCATGTATCCGGAAAAGATGAAAACTCTAATTCGAAAAGATATATGCACCCCAATGTCCATAGAAGCACTATTTACAATAGCCAAACATGGAAGCAACCTAAGTGTCCATCGCTAGATGAATGGATAAAGATGTGGTATATATTGATATATACGATGGAATATTAGCCATAAAAAAGAATGAAATACTGCCATTTGCAGCAAAATGGATGGACCTAGAAATAATCAAACTAAGTGAAGTAAGTCAGACAGAGAAAGACAAATATTACATGATACCACTTATATGTGGAATCTAAAAAAGTGATACAAATGAACTTAATTTACAAAACAGAAATGGGCTCACAGACATAGAAAACAAACTTATAGTTACCAAAGGGTGAAGGGGTGGGGAGGGATAAATTAGGAGTATGGGATTAACATACACACAATACTATATATAAAGTAGATAAACAACAAGGATTTACTGTATAGCACAAGGAACTATATTCAATATCTTATAATAACCTATAATGGAAAAGCTGAAAAAGAATATATATATCTCAATCACTTTTCTGTACACCTGAAACTAACACAACGTTGTAAATCAACTATACTTCAAGTAAAAAAAAAACTTTGTCATTCTTGTGCCCCAAATCAACCTACAAAGTCTTTCAGAGGGAGTGTGTTAAGTTCACTAATGTTTGCAGGGCTGAAATGCTGATTCCAAAGTGTTATAATATTGCCTTAACTGTCAGATTCTGGAAGCAATAGACCATGGCTATCTAAATCTAGTATCACCTAAAGACCTGAGCAACCAAAGGTTGCAAGGGTCTGCCCTGGACCCCATGATTTAGAGTACCCCACTCTAGTTCTCCTCTGGCCAAGTCCCTCCTCACAGGGAGAATATTTTTCTAGACCCATTTTTGGAAACCCAGGATCCCAGAATTTCCTGTCCAAATGGCCCCACTCTTGTTTTCAGAGCCTGCACAGGCCTGTTCCCAGACCCTTTCTCTGGAGGACTGCACAAGACTGTGTCCTCCCCCAGCCCTGAGGACTGGCTAAGACAGGCCGTTTTCAGGGAGTAGAGGATACACAGAGCTTGGACAAGCAATGGAGATGTCCATACTCTTGTGAGAAGCCCCTCAGAGTGCTGACCTGAGCTGGGGTTGGGAAGACGGAGAGGGTTGGCTTGGTGGTGGGCACAGAAGCAGGAGGGATATAGGGGTGGACCACTTTTTGTTTATCCAGTCATAAGTTGATAGGTATTTGAGCTGTTTCCACCTGCGCCTGTTATGAATAATACGAACCTTCATGTATTGTTGCTTAGTATTCCAGGATATGAATAAACAACAGTTTATTTATTACACTGCTGAGGGACACATAAATTTCCTCTTTCCCCCAGCTAACTAAAGTCTGCAATTATAAACATGTCCTCTTGTGCACGTTTGCAAAAATTTTCTCTGGAGTACATAGTCACCTTTTAAAAAATGAATAATAGTATTTTTTACTGTGATAAAATACACAAAGCATAAAATTTACCATTTTAACAATTTTAAAGTATATAATCCAGTGACGTTTAATACACTCATAATGTTGTGCAATCATCTCCACTCTCTATTTCAAGAATGTTTTCATCACCTCAAAAGAAAACCCTGTATCCATTAATTTCCTTCCAGCCCCTGACAATCACTAATCTGCTTTCTGTCCCTTTGGATTTGCCTATTCTGGACATTTCATAGAAATGGAATCATACAATATTGTAGGCTTTTGTGTCTGGCTTCTTTCACTTACAATCTTTTCAAGATTCAATCATATTGTAGCATGTTACTTCTAATGTAGTAACTATTACGGAGGGAAAGTTTCTGTCCCCCCAAAATTCGTTATGTTGAAACTCTAACCCCCAATGTAATGGCATTAGAAGGTGAGGTCTTTGGGTATTTGGTTTAGATGAAGTCATGGGGGTGGAGCCCCCATGATGGGATTAGTGCCCTTACAGGGAGAGAAAGAGATACCAGAGCTCTCTCTCTCCACCATTCTAGAATACAGTAAAAAGGGGGCCATCTGCAAGACAGAAAGAGGGCTCTCACCAGGAGTCAAATTTGCTAGCACCTTGATGATCCCAGATTTCCCAGCATTCCAGAACTGTGAGAAATAAATGCCCAAGGTTTAAGCCACCCAGCCTATGGTATTTTGTTACAGCAGACTGAGGTACGGTAGTAACTAATGTGGTAGTAATACTTCATTCCTTTTCTCCCTCACTCTTTTTTGTTTTATGTTTTTTTAGCATCTTTATTGGAGTATAACTGCTTTATTGTGTTAGTTGTTGCTGTATAACAAAATGAATCAGCCATACGTGTACATATATCCCCTTATCACTTCCCTCTTGTGTCTCCCTCCCACCCTCCCTATCCCACCCCTCTAGGTGGTCACAAAGCACCAAGCTGATCTCCCTGTGCTATGCAGCTGCTCCCACTAGTTATCTATTTGATATTTGGTAGTGTATATATGTCAGTGCCACTCTCACTTCATCCCAGCTTACACTTACCCCTCCCTGTGTCCTCAAGTCCATTCTCTACATCTACGTCTTTATTCTTGTCCTGCCCTACGTTCTTCAGAAACATTTTTTTGTTGTTGTTCCATATATATATGTGTTAACATACTGGATTTGTTTTTCTCTTTCTGACTTATTTCACTCTGTATGACAAACTCTAGGTCCGTCCACCTCACTACAAATAACTCAATTTCGTTTCTTTTTTTGGCTGAGTAATATTCCATTGTATATATGTGCCACATCTTCTTTATCCATTCATCTATCAATGAACACTTAGGTTGCTTCCATGTGCTGCAATGAACATTGTGGTACATGACTCTTTTTGAATTATGGTTTTCTCAGGGTATATGCCCAATAGTGGGATTGCTGGGTCATACGGTAGTTCTATTTTTAGATTTTTGAGGAACCTCCATACTGTTCTCCATAGTGGCTGTATCAATTTACATTCCCACCAACAGTGCAAGAGGGTTCCCTTTTCTCCACACCCTCTCCAGCATTTATTGTTTGTAGATTTTTTGATGATGGCCATTCTGACTGGTGTGAGGTGATACCTCATTGTAGTTTTGATTTGCATTTCTCTAATGATTAGTGATGTTGAGCATCCTTTCATGTGTTTGTTGGCAATCTTTACATCTTCTTTGGAGAAATGTCTATTTAGGTCCTATGCCCATTTTTCGATTGGGTTGTTTGTTTTTCTGATGTTGAGTTGCTTGTATATTTTGGAGATTAATCCTTTGTCAGTTGCTTCCTTTGCAAATATTTTCTCCCATTCTGAGGGTTGTCGTTTCATCTTGTTTAGGGTTTCCTTTGCTGTGCAAAAGCTTTTAAGTTTCATTAGGTCCCATCTGTTTATTGTCGTTTTTATTTCCATTTCTCTAGGAGGTGGGTCAAAAAGGATCTTGCTGTGATTTATGTCATAGAGTGTTCTATGTTTTCCTCTAAGAGTTTTATAGTGTCTAACCTTACATTTAGATCTTTTATCCATTTTGAGTTTATTTTTGTGTATGGTGTTAGGGAGTGTTGTAATTTCATTCTTTTACATGTACCTGTCCAGTTGTCCCAGCACCACTTATTGAAGAGGCTGTCTTTTCTCCATTGTATATTCTTGCCTCCTTTATCAAACATAAGGTGACCATATATGTGTGGGTTTATCTCTGGGTTTCTATCTTGTTCCATTGACCTACATTTCTGTTTTTGTGCCAGTACCACACTGTCTGGATTACTGTAGTTTTGTAGTATAGTCTGAAGTCCAGAAGCCTGATTCCTCCAGCTCTGTTTTTCTTCCTCAAGATTGCTTTGGCTATTCAGGGTTTTTTGTGTTTCCATACAAATTGTGAATTTTTTTGTTCTAGCTTTGTGAAAAATGCCATTGGTAGTTTGATAGGGATTGCATTGAATCTGTAGTTTGCTCTGGGTAGTATAGTCATTTTCACAATATTGATTCTTCCAATCCAAGAACATGGTATATCTCTCCATCTGTTTGTACCTCTTTAATTTCTTTCATCAGTGTCTTATAGTTTTCTGCATACAGGTCTTTTGTCTCCTTAGGTAGGTTTATTCCTAGGTATTTTATTCTTTATCTTGCAGTGGTAAATGGAAGTGTTTCCTTAATTTCTCTTTCAGATTTTTCATTATTAGTGTATAGGAATGCAAGAGATTTCTGTGCATTAACTTTGTATCCTGCTACTTAACAAAATTCATTGATTAGCTCTAGTAGTTTTCTGGTGGAGTCTTTAGGATTCTCTATGTATAGTATCATGTCATCTTCAAACACTGATAGCTTTTTTTATTTTTACTTTTTTTTTTTTTGCTGTACATGGGCCTCTCACTGTTGTGGCCTCTCCCATTGTGGAGCACAGGCTCCAGACGCGCAGGCTCAGTGGCCATGGCTCATGGGCCCAGCCGCTCCGCGGCATGTAGGATCTTACCAGACCAGGGCACGAACCCATGTCCCCTGCATCGGCAGGCGGACTCTCAACCACTGCGCCACCAGGGAAGCCCAACACTGACAGCTTTATTTCTTCTTTTCCTATTCGTATTCTTTTATTTCTTTTTTTCTCTGATTGCTGTGGCTAAAACTTCCAAAACTATGTTGAATAATAGCAGTGAGAGTGGGCAACTCTGTCTTGTTCCTGATCTTAGTGGAAATGGTTTCAGTTTTTCACAATTGAGAATGATGTTGGCTGTGGGTTTGTCATATATGGCCTTTATTATGTTGAGGTAAGTTCCCAACATTTTCTGGGGGTTTTGTCATAAATGGGTGTTGAATTTTGCTGAAAGCTTTTTCTGCATCTATTGAGATGATCATATAGATTTTATCCTTCAGTTTGTAAATATGGTGTATCACATTGATTGTTTTGCATATAATGAAGAATCCTTGCATTACTGGGATAAACCCCACTTGATCATGTTGTATGATCCTTTAATGTGCTGTTGGATTCTGTTTGCTAGTATTTTGTTGAGGATTTTTGCACCTATGCTCATCAGTGACATTGACCTGTAGTTTTCTTTCTTTGTGACATCTTTGTCTGGTTTTGGTATCAGGGTGATGGTGGTCTCGTAGAATGAGTTTGGCAGTGTTCCTCCCTCTGCTATACTTTGGAAGAGTTTGAGAAGGATAGGCATTAGCCCTTCTCTAAATGTTTGATAGAATTCGCCTGTGAAGCCATCTGGTCCTGGGCTTTTGTTTGTTGGAAGATTTTTCACCACAGTTTCAATTTCAGTGGTTGTGATTGGTCTGTTTACATTTTCTATTTCTTCCTGGTTCAGTCTCGGAAGGTTGTGCTTTTCTAAGAATTTGTCCATTTCTCCCAGGTTATCCATTTTACTGGCATATAGTTGCCTGTAGTAATCTTTCATGATCCTTTGTATTTCTGCAGTGTCAGTTGTTACTTCTCCTTTTTCATTTCTAATTCTGTTTTTTTTAATTTACCATTTTATTTTTTAAATTATTTTTTAATTAATTATTTTATTTATTTAATTTTGGCTGTGTCAGGTCTTTGTTGCTACGTGTGGGGTTTCTCTAGTTGCGGCGAGCAGGGGCTAGTCTTTGTCGCAGTGCACAGGATTCTCATTGCAGTGGCTTCTCTTCTTGTGGAGAACGGGCTCTAGGTGTGTGGACTTCAGTAGCTGTGGCATATGGGCTCCATAGTTGTGGCTCACGGGCTCTAGAGCACAGGCTCAGTAGTTGTGGTGCATGGGCTTAGTTGCTCCATGGCATGTGGGATCTTCTTGCACCAGGGATTGAACCTGTGCCCCCCCACACTGGCAGGCGGATTCTTTAAGCACTGTGCCGCCAGGGAAGTCCCTCTATTTCTGTTGGTTCGAGTCTTCTCCCTTTTTTTCTTGATGAGTATGGCTAATGGTTTTTCAATTTTGTTTAACTTGTCAAAGAACCAGCTTTTAGTTTTATTGATCTTTGCTATGTTTCCTTCATGACTTTTTCATTTATTTCTGATCTGATCTTTATGATTTCTTTCCTTCTGCTAACTTTGCTGGGTTTTTTGGTTCTTCTTTCTCTAATTGCTTTAGGTGTAAGGTTAGGTTGTTTATTTGAGATTTTTCTTGTTTCTTGACGTAGGATTTTATTGCTATAAACTTCCCTCTTAGAACTGCTTTTGCTGCATCCCATAGGTTTTGGGTTGTCGTGTTTTCATTGTCATTTGTTTCTAGGTATTTTTCGATTTCCTCTTTGATTTCTTCAGTGATCTCTTGTTTATTTAGTAGTGTATTGTTTAGCCTCCATGTGTTTGTATTTTTTACAATATTTTTCCTGTAATTGATATCTAGTCTCATACCGCTGTGGTCCGAAAAGATACTTGATATGATTTCAATTTTCTTGAATTTAGCAAGACTTGATTTGTGACCCAAGATATGATCTATCCTGGAGAATGTTTCATGAGCACTTGAGAAGAAAGTGTATTCTGCTGTTTATGGATGGAATGTCCTATAAATATCAAGTAAGTCCATCTTGTTTAATGTATCCTTTAAAGCTTGTGTTTCCTTATTTATTTTCATTTTGGTTGATCTGCCCATTGATGAAAGTGGGGTGTTAAAGTTCTCTACTATGATTGTGTTACTGTCAATTTCCCCTTTTATGGCTGTTAGCATTTGCCTTATGTATTGAGGTGCTCCTATGTTGGGTGCATAAATTTTTACAATTGTTATATCTTCTTCTTGGATTGATCCCTTGATCATTCTGTAGTGTCCTTCTTTGTCTCTTGTAATAGTCGTTATTTTAAAGTTTTTTGTCTGATATAAGAATTGCTACTCCAGCTTTCTTTTGATTTCCATTTGCATGGAATATCTTTTTACATCCCCTCACTTTCAGTCTGTATGTGTCCCTAGGTCTGAAGTGGGTCTCTTGTAGACAGCATACATATGGGTCTTGTTTTTCTATCCATTCAGCCAGTGTACCTCTTTTGGTTGGAGCATTTAATCCATTTACATTTTAGGTAATTATCATTATGTATGTTCCTATTACCATTTTCTTAATTGTTTTGGGTTTGTTATTGTAGGTCTTTTCCTTCTCTTGTGTTTCCTGCCTAGAGAAGTTCCTTTAGCATTTGTTGTAAAGCTGGTTTGGTGGTGCTGAATTCTCTTGGCTTTTGCTTGTCTGTAAAGGTTTTAATTTCTCCATCAAATCTGAATGAGATCCTTGCTGGGTAGAGTAATCTTTGTTGTAGGTTCTTCCCTTTCCTCACTTTAGATATCTCCTGCCACTCCCTTCTGGCTTGCAGAGTTTCTGCTGAAAGATCAGCTGTTAACCTATGGGAGCTCCCCTTTATGTTACTTGTTGCTTTTCCCTTGCTGCTTTTAATATTTTTTCTTTGTATTTAATTTTTGATAGTTTGATTAATATGTGTCTTGGCATGTTTCTCCTGTATGGGACTCTCTGTGCCTGCTGGACTTGATTATTTCCTTTCCCATATTAGGGAAGTTTTCAAGTATAATCTTTTCAAATATTTTCTCAGTCCCTTTTTTTTTCTCTTCTTCTTCTGGGACCACTATAATTTGAATGTTTGTGCATTTAATGTTATCCCAGAGGTCTCTGAGACTGTCCTCAATTCTTTTCATTCGTTTTTCTTTATTCTGCTCTGCAGTAGTTATTTCCACTATTTTATCTTCCAGGTTACTTATCCGTTCTTCTTCCTCAGTTATTCTGCTATTGATTCCTTCTAGAGAATTTTTAATTTCATTTATTGTGTTGTTCATCTTTGTTTGTTTGCTCTTTAGTTCTTCTAGGTCCTTGTAAAACATTTCTTATATTTTCTCCATTCTAGTTCTAAGATTTTGGATCATCTTTACTATCATTAGTCTGAATTCTTTTTCAGGTAGACTGCCTATTTTCTCTTCATTTGTTAGGTCTGGTGGGTTTCTATCTTGCTCCTTCATCTGCTGTGTGTTTGTCTTCTCATTTTGCTTAACTTACTGTGTCTGGGGTCTCCTTTTCTCGGGCTGCAGGTTTGTAGTTCCTGTTGTTTTTGGTGTCTGCCCCCAGTGGTTAAGGTTGGTTCAGTGAGTTGTGTACGCTTCCTGGTGGAGGGGACTGGTGCCTGTGTTCTGATGGATGAGGCTGGATCTTGTCTTTCTGGTGGGCAGGACCATGTCCGGTGGTGTGTTTTGGGGTGTCTGTGAACTTAGTATGATTTTAGGCAGCCTCTCTGTTAACAGGTGGGGTTGTGTTCCTGTCTTGCTGGTTGTTTGTCATGGCGTGTCCAGCACTCGAGCTTGCTGATCGTTGAGTGGAGCTGGGTCTTAGTATTGAGATGGAGATCTGGGAGAGCTCTCGCTGATTGATATTATGTGGAGCCAGGAGGTTTCTGGTGTTCCAATGTCCTGAACTTGGCTCTCCCACCTCAGAGGCTCAGGCCTGATACTCGGCCAGAGCACCAAGACCCTGTCAGCTGCATGGCAGTGAATGTGGCGGTCTCCTTTCTGAAGTCAGATTATGAGGGTCTACAGTAACTGTTCAGCTAGAACAGGCTGACTTGGGAGCAATTTGTCTACAAGGCTATCTCCAGCAGCTGGTGGCTGAAAGAGTAGATCTCCGCATGTGCTGCCAGAATCTTGAACGTTTCTATAGAGGTCTCCACTGGGTTCAGTCACGGATTTGGTACAGATGGTCTCAAGAACACCTTAGTCTCTCAAGGTTGTGTGCTTGAAACAGCTCCTACGCCTGAGAGTCTACAAGCTGCAGGAAGATGAGAATGCCCGGGGAGGCCTGCAAGCCATGATTCTTGCCACGAGCCCTGCTGCTGCTGTCGTGGAATCCGGCTTCCCCCGCCACTCTGCAATGAGTTTTCAGTGAAGTTTTCTCTCTGTGCTGACGAAATTCATGCTACCTGAGTTGTCCAAAGCCATAGAGCACTTAATTTTGGGGCTGGGGTACAAACCCAGCAAATCTGGCTCCAAGGTCTGTGTTACGTCACCCAATGAGGGTGGGGAAGCCTCGCACCTAAACGCCTCCCCACTGCGAGCCTCCTCCTCAAACCCGCACCACCGCAGGAAGAGTCACCTGCTTCCCTCACTCTTTAAAAAAAAAATTAATAGACTTTATTTTTTAGAGCCGTTTTAGGTTCTTAGCAAACTTGAGTTGAAAGTATTGAGTATTCCCATGTACTTTCCTTCATTCCATTATGGTAAAAAAAAAAGTTCCATTATGTGGATATACCATGTTTTGTTTATCCATTCATCAGCTGATTGACATTTGGGCTGTTTCTACCTGTGGCTATTATGAATAATGCTGCTACAAATATTCATGTACTAGATTTTGTGTGGACATGTGTTTTCATTTCTCTTGTGTATGTACTTAGCAAGGAAATTGCTGGATTATATGGTAACTCATGTTTAACTTTTTGGAGAACTGCTAGACCGTTTTCCGAAACAGTTGCACCATATTATACTCCCACCAGCAGTGTATGAAAGTTCCAATTTTTCATACCCCTACTAACACTTGTCATTTTCTGTTTTAAAAAAATTGTTTTGGGACTTCCCTGGTGGCACCGTGGTTAAGAATTCTCCTGCCAATGCAGAGGACACGGGTTCCAGCCCTGGTCCAGGAAGATCCCACATGTCGCAGAGCAACGAAGCCTGTGCGCCACAGCTACTGAGCCTGCACTCTAGAGCCCGCAAGCCACAACTACTGAGCCCGTGTGCCACAACTACTGAAGCCTGCATGCCTAGAGCCCATGCTCCACAACAGGAGAAACAACTGCAATGAGAAGCCCGTGCACCACAACGAAGAGTAGCTCCGGCTCACTGCAACTAGAGAAAGCCTGCATGTAGCAATGAAGACCTGGTGCAGCCAAAAATAAATAAATTAAAATAAATAAACTAAAAATTTAAAAAATTGTTTTTATAATAGCTATGTTAGCGTGAACTGGTATCTCATTGTGATTTTGATTTGCATTTCCCTAATGACCAATAACGTTGAGCATCTTTTTATGTGCATTTGTGTATCTTTTGGGGGGAGAAAAGTCTATTCAAGTCCTACATCCATTTTTTTTCTTTAAAGTTTTTATTCTTTGTAAACACTTTGTAGCAACAAACATATAGAAGAAAGTCACCCACAACCTTACTATTCCAACAAGATAGCAAATCAATAAGATAGTTTCAGTGTTTCCAGGTTTCTTGTCTATACACATACTTTCTTTAACCCTATTTTAAAAATAAATAACATAAAACACCATTTTAGCCATATTTTAAGTATAATTAACTATATTCACAATTCTGTGCCACCTTTGCCCCTCTACATCTACAGAATTGATCTTCTCAAACTGAAACTTCATATCCATTAAATACTAACTCCCCATTCACCACCACCCCCCAGCCCCTGGCAACCACCACTCTACTTTCTGTCTTTGTGAATCCGACTAGTACCGTGTACAAGTGGATATTTGACCTTTTGTGATTGTCTTATTTCACTTAGCCTAATGTCTTCAAGTTTCATCCATGTTGTAGCATGTGGCACAATTTCCTTCCTTTTTAAGGCTAAATAATATTTCATTATGTGTATATTTCACATTTGTTTTATCTACCAACATTTCTATAATTCAGATAATTAGATTTTAGGTTCTCTTGGGATTTTTATGTAGACACACATATCATCTGTGGATACTGACAGCTTTGTTTCTTCCTACTTAAACTTCCAAGTGACTCATGGCTCTAGATTTCCTGTCCTCCTTCCCCTGTACACGGATTGCAAAGCCAAATTCTGCTAACCTAACTACAGCTTTGCTGCTTCTGGAGTTCTCTCCACAAACCCAGTAGCTGCTCTCCTCAGTGGAGAAGCTGTGCTGCTGTGGACAGGACCCTGCATGGTCAGGCCCTCCCTGTGTAGAGTTAGCCCACGTCCCCCTCCTCCTCTCCACTGCCTACACCTCAAGCTCATGCCAGACCCCATGGCTCAATTTCCACGGCGACCTCCAGAGCTAATTTACTTTTGCTCCCGCAGTCTCCCTGCCATTCCAGACCCTCATTCTAGCTCTACCAGTTGAAATCCCACCAATATTTCCATGGATCCTTTTTTTCCCCCTTTTTTAATTTATTTTTTATTGAAGTATAGTTGATTTACAATGGCGTGTTAGTTTCAGGTGTACAGCAAAGTGATTCAGTTATACATATACGCTCCATGGATCCTCTTTTTTTTTTTTTTTTTTTTTGTGGTACTCAGGCCTCTCAACTGTTGTGGCCTCTCCTGTTGCGGAGCACAGGCTCCGGACGCGCAGGCTCAGCAGCCATGGCTCATGGGCCCAGCCACTCCGCAGCATGTGGGATCTTCCCGGACAGGGGCACGAACCCGTGTCCCCTGCATCGGCAGGCGGACTCTCAACCACTGCGCCACTAGGCAAGCCCTCCATGGATCCTCTTAAGTAACACAGTCTCACTAAAGATTTATGAAAGTCCCTTCCTGCCTCCCTAAGTCTGATATGATGGCTCAAAAAATTTCATAATGGGAAGGAATTAGAATTAGAATGAGCTGAGCGCAAATCCTGGTTCTAACCTTAATAGCTTTGTGACCTAGTCAAGTTAGGTGGCTTGGTCTCCTTATCTGTAGAATCAGAACACTGATGCACCCCTGAGGCTCTTAGTAGAACACAGTCAACCCTGAGTAACACTGAGTAAGTGCGCAGTGAGTGCTGGCTCTCTCCTCTCTAGTCTTTGTGCAAGAAGCATTGCCACCCTTCCCCGCTTCCTGAGGCCTTTGCCCCACGCTGTTTTGCATCATGGCTCTATGTGTCCTGGTGTGACCTTCAACCAGGTATGAGTGTACTTACTTCTGAAGGGAAGAGAGCATGGGATTCGAAGCCGGACAAAACTGGTTCACATCATGGCACTCAGTTACCAGCTCTGTGGCCTCAGTTTACTCATCTGGAAATGGGAACTTTTGTAAGGTTTAAATTAAGTAAAGTATGTAAGAGCCTTGCTCATTGCCTGGCATATAGTGATTGGATCATACACACATGCTGACCTGATTTGAAATTTTTAAAATTCCATTTTAACCTGCTTCTTTCAGATACAAATCTATACTTTTCCACATGAGCAGTGCTGGGCAAGGGGTCACATTATTCACCATGTTATCTGGGTCACAGCTGATGTCCTCAGTAATGCTGCAACATCTGTGGTAGGACTTGTAATGTCCCCTAATCTCTGGTTTGTCTCTGGCAGCTGCGAAAAGTCAAGCAGTGTACAAAATGCAGTCAGTCTCTCTGGCTGGCAAATTATCTTCCCTCCAATAAATCCTGTCAGTCCTCTCCAAATGTGCTTGCTCTACACCTTGTGGGACCCATTGTTGAGATTTCTCGGCTTTGGACCTCTCCCCACAACCATGCTTACAACTGGCTTTGCTAGACATTTTTTAGAGGACAGGGAGATTTTTGTTTGGGGCCAGAGAAAAAGGCTGGACTTGCAGAGTGAAATTAATAGCTTGCCCTCAGGACATAGACATGTTCTATTTTGCCTTTCTTTGACAGCTATCATTTACTGAACATCTTCCTCAAGTCAAATAAAAGAGAAACATTCTGAAAACAACATTTGTCTCAAAGAGATTGTGGCCACAGAAGCTGATACCTGACTTAAGTCCAAAAATAATTTCAAGTGCAAGAGGGTGGCTGGGGGGCCAGCAGGATGGAGAGTGTGAAGGTCCTGGACCTCCAGGGCTTTCCTCTGTGTCAAAAACATAAAATAAAATCTGATAGAATTACAAAAAGAAATTGACAAATCTACAATTACAGTAGGAGATTTTAACACACCACTATCAGGAACTAGCAGATTAAACGGATATAAAATTAGCAGGAGCTGAACATTTTGAACAACAAAATTAAAAGCTTTACCTAATGCGAGAGTGGCAAACTTTTTCTGTAAAGGATCAGATAATAGTAAATATTTTATGGCCACAGATGGTTCCCTCACCTCTGTAGCATAGAAGCAACCATAGATAGTAGCTAAATAAAGAAGGTGACTATGTTCAAATTAAACTTTAAAAAAACAGGCTGCAGGCCAGATCTGGCCCTAAGGCTATAACTTCCAGACCCTCTGAACTAATTGATAAAGTCTTTTACCCAACAATAATTTTAATTTTAATTTTAATCAAGTACCCCTGGGCCATTTAAAAAAATTATCATACAAGAGAAACAAAGAAAGCTTCATCAAATTTCAGAGTCAATAACCAATGACTATTTCTCTGATCTCAATATACTTAAATTAGAAATAAACAATAGGAGTATAAAAATATATTTTGAAATGTACTCCTAAACAGAACGGTCACACTACTCTGTTTTAACAGCATAATTCATAGTAGCGAAAGACTTAGGACAACTTAAATGCCCATCAATAGAAGAATGGATAGAAAAGGAAAATTATGATATAGTCATACAATGGGATATTATACAACAGGTAAAATAACTGGTGTGAATTTAAATGGTTCAAAAAAATAATGAGAAAAGCAAGCTCTAGAATAATAAATATAATACCATTTATATAAATTTTAAAGCACGCAGATATTGTTTATGAATATTATTATTTATGGATATTATGGGAAGGGATATTAAAATGGGACTTTTCCTGTTTACTAAATCATGACTACATCTCTTAGACTGAAAACATTTGTCCATTCTACAGAGATTATATGTGTGGCAAATCATGTTCTCCAAGTCTGTGGCTTTATCTTAATTTTTTTAAAATAGTAACTTTTGAGAAATAATCATGAAAAAATTTTAAGTTGTTGAAATTATCAGTCTTTCTTCTTTGTGTGTATGTCTTGATTAAGAAATCCTTCCCTGCCCTGCACTATTCACAATAGCCAAGACATAGAAACAACCTAAATGTCCACTGACAGAGAGATGAATGGATGAAGAAGATGTGGTATATATATATACAATGGAATACTACTCACCATAAAAAAGAATGAAATAATGCCATTTGCAGCAAAATGGATGCAACTAGAGATTATCACATAGTGAAGTAAGTCAGAAAGAGAAAGACAAATACCATATTATATCATTTGTATGTGGAATCTAAAATATGACACAAATGAGCTTATCTATGAAACAGAAACAAACTCACAGACATAGAGAACAGACTTGTGGTTGCCAAAGGGGAGGGATGGTGGGAGAGGGAAGGATTGGGAGTCTGGAATTAGAAGATGTAAACCATTATATTTATATAGAATGGATGAACAACAAAGTCCTACTGTATAGCACAGGGAACTACAGTATATTCAATATCCTGTAATAAACCATAATGGAAAAGAATATGGAAAAGAATGTATATACATGTATAACTGAATCGCTTTGCTGTACAGCAGAAATTAACACAATATTATAAATCCACTATACTTCAATAACATAAATTAAAAAGAAAGAGAGGGCTTCCCTGGTGGCGCAGTGGTTGAGAGTCCGCCTGCCGATGCAGGGGACGCGGGTTCGTGCCCCGGTCTGGGAGGATCCCACATGCCGCGGAGCGGCTGGGCCCGTGAGCCATGGCCGCTGAGCCTGCGCTTCCGGAGCCTGTGCTCCGCAACGGGAGAGGCCACAACAGTGAGAGGCCCGCATACCACAAAAAAAAAAAAAAAAGAAAGAGAAATCCTTCCCTACCCCAAGGTCATAAAAATAAGACATTCTCCTATATTTTATAAATAAATATAATATATATATGTGCTATAGACTGAATGTTTGTGTTTCCCAAAATTCATATGTTGAAACTTAATCCCCAAAGTGATGATATTTGGAGGTGGGCCTTTGGGACGTGATTAAGTTATGAGGGTAGAACCCTCCTGAATGGGATGAATGCCCTTATAAGAGAGACCCCAGAGAGGACCCTTATCCCTCCTGCCATGTGAGGATACAGTAAGAGGATGACCATTTATGAACCAGGAAGCAGGTTCTCACCAGATGCATAGATCTTGCACTTCCCAGCCTCCAAAACAATGAGAAATAAATTTCTGTTGTTTGTAAACCACCCAGCCTATGGTAATTTTTTTATAGCAGCCCAGATGGACTAAGACTGTATATATATATATATTTCTCCACCAGCTTACCAGCTCAGACAATTTATTTCCTCTCTTTCTACCTGATATTCCCTCATTTATAGATGGAGGTTTGTAAAAAGGGGGTTAGTAATAGTACTTTCCTTATAGGATTTTGTGAGGAATACATACATTAACTTTTTTTAAAAAAATAAATTTATTGGGCCTCCCTGGTGGCGCAGTGGTTGAGAGTCCGCCTGCTGATGCAGGGGACACGGGTTCGTGCCCCGGTCTGGGAAGATCCCACATGCTGCGGAGTGGCTGGGCCCGTGAGCCATGGCCGCTGAGCCTGCACGTCCGGAGACTGTGCTCCGCAACGGGAGAGGCCACAGCAGTGAGAGGCCCATGTACCGCAAAAATAAATAAATCAATCAATTTATTTATTTATTTTTGTCTGTGTTGGGTCTTTGTTGCTGTGCACAGCCTTTCTACAGTTGCGGTGAGTGGGCTTCTCATTGCGGTGGCTTCTCTTGCTGCAGAACACGGGCTCTAGGAGCACGGGCTTCAGTAGCAGTGGCATGTGGGCTCAGTAGCTGTGGCTCGTGGGCTTAGTTGCTCTGCGGCATGTGGGATCTTCCCAGACCAGGGATCGAACCCGTGTTCCCTGCATTGGCAGGCAGATTCTTAACCACTGCACTACCAGGGAATCCCCCGTACATTAACTTTTCTTAAGCAAACGTTACTACAGTCAGGTCCAGGCAGGAATCACCTATC
Source organism: Globicephala melas (assembly GCF_963455315.2). Classification (NCBI taxonomy): domain Eukaryota; kingdom Metazoa; phylum Chordata; class Mammalia; order Artiodactyla; family Delphinidae; genus Globicephala; species Globicephala melas. Next base: position 59,928,029 of record NC_083321.1, read on the forward strand.
GCTCCATTTCTCCAGGCTAGAAAGCTTCACCCTCCCCTTCCCCCAACAAAGCAGAGAATACCCAAGCACCTCTTTTAGAAAGTTTATGATTGCACATTTTGCCTCTTCTTTTCATTGAAGATTAGGTACAGAGGGGTTAGGAGGGAGCAAAAAAATAGGAACAGACTATCGGAGGCCACTACAAGCTGAGAACCAGAGAAGGTTTCAAGGTTTAATAGCAACTTGTCTTTGTAGAGGACTTTTATGATTGCAAGCACATACATGGAAACGTCCTCTTGTAGTCTTTGAACATCAGAATAGGAAGGATCCTTAGACATTGCTGATCAGACTCTTTAATTGAAGCTGAACTCCCTGTTCCTATTTGCACCTGCCTTTCTCTGTGGAATGCAGAGTGGGAAGGAACATGATCCAGGCCCTAAGAGACAGAACACACAGACTTCATTCAAAGCCAGGCAGACACAAGTTTATATTCTGGCTCTACTGCTTATCAGCTGTAGGACCTTGGACAAGTTTTTCTTTTTCTTTTTCTTTTTTTTTTTTTTCTTTTTTTGTGGCACGCGGGCCTCTCACCGTTGTGGCCTCTCCCATTGCGGAGCACAGGCTCTGGACGCGCAGGCTCAGCGGCCATGGCTCACGGGCCCAGCCACTCCGTGGCATGTGGGATCTTCCCGGATCGGGGCACGAACCCATGTCCCCTGCATTGGCAGGCGGACTCTCAACCACTGCGCCACCAGGGAAGCCCTGGCCAAGTTAATTTTAAGTGAATTTAATTTCTCCAAATCTCAGTTTTCAATTTATAATATGGAAGAATGATAGTATCTTTATTACAGGGCTATTGTGAGACTTAGAGATGTGAAATGCAGAAGAATACCCGGCATATAATAGGATTACATCATTAGGATTACGATGTCCCCCCAATAGTCATTAGGTTCTGCTTGGACCTTCAGAGATGAAAAACCACTTAAATGAGGAACCACTTAAAATGTCTCGCATAGCTCCCAGAATCAAGAAGTTGTATACATCCTGCCCAAAGATGCTTGTGCCATAATTTAGATAAGTTGCCACCTTGATTGATCTCAAATTCTGTCATTGGCATACTTCCCTGCAGTGACAGGAAAAGAAGGCATTTTGCTGGTTGGCACCCAGGCTCCTTTCCCCAAAAGAACGCTTCTTTTATCAGCCATTTCTCCATCTGCTCTTCTCTGCAGCAGAAGCTTTACAGTATAGATGTTCCCAACTGGAATGGGAGCACATGGCTTGGGTGAATGCAATTAGTGCATTCCTAAGGAAAACAGAATAAACTATGCAGAGCCCGAGTGCTTGGCAGCTTCAGAAAAGTGTTGTAAGATATGTGCTCCAGTACTGTCTCTCTAATTAAAAAAAAAGAAAAAGCAGATGGAGATTATGGTAATTAAAATGTAGAATCATTAAAAAAACAAAGCCAAAAAAAAAAAAACCATCAAGGACAATGTTCATACTTTCTGGTTTTATGCTCAATCTTAAAGCTTTGAAATTTCTTTTATCAGATACAAATATCTATGTAGAAATTTACAGATCAGAGGAGCTCAAGTAAGAAAAACTACACAAAAACCTCAGCTATCATCCCAAATGATGCTTTTCTATGCCCTCACAGAGGGAGGCAGCAGGAAGATGGGGCTCTTTGCACTGTCTAGGGTCCCTGTGGGTGCTCTTAAAACACCCAGGTGTCCAGATGGAAGGCAACTTAAAAGAGCACATACAAGAGCTTTGTGACCTTGGGAGTCACCTTAACTCCTGGGCCTTAGGTTTCCACTGATGAAATTGGAATAAAGAATTTTTAAGAATTCTCATGGTTCTGAGTTCATACGAACCTAATTTTTCTTGAATTGATAAGGACATCAGAGGCAGAATAATGATAACTAAGAGCTCTACGTAGGTTATATCATTCTTTTTCTTCACAGCAACTTGTTACGATAAGGGGTCATCGTCCACACTTTCCTGAAGAGGACACGAAGGTTCAAAGTCATTAACTGATTAGCCTTAGATAGCTATTAAGTGGTCCAATCTGGATTTGAACCCAGATGTGTAGGAGTCACTAAGTCATGCTTTTTTCACTTAAAGAAAATATTCCTTGGGCCCTCACGGTTAGGAAAATGGAAATGCTGGTGGCAGTCATTAATTCTGTCATTTTTCAGATATTTATTAAGTACCTACAGTTGCCAGACCCTGTGCTAGGAGGTAGAAATACAGTGGGAACACCCATATGACTACCCATCCTACAAAGATTGAAGGCATTATTGTTACTGCTCTTCTTCGTGGCTAAAGAAGAAATGCAAAAATAGATTTTGATCTTTCTTAAATTGATACAGCCATTATCATTTCCAGGCTCTTCAGGTTCCTTACCATTTTTTTTTTCTTTTTTTTTGCGGTACGCGAGCCTCTCACTGTTGTGGCCTCTCCCGTTGCGGAGCACAGGCTCCGGATGTGCAGGCTCAGCGGCCATGGCTCACGGGCCCAGCCGCTCCGCGGCATGTGGGATCTTCCCGGACCGGGGCATGAACCCGTGTCCCCTGCATCGGCAGGCGGACTCTCAACCACTGCGCCACCAGGGAAGCCCTCCTTACCTTTTTTTGATCTTCACAATGAGAGAGAGAGGAAATAGTGCAGACGGTATTATCCCCATCTCCCAGATAAGGAAGCTGAGGCTCAGAAAGATGCGTAGCAAAACTTGAGTCTTCCCAGGCCATGTCGGATGCTCCTGTATTACACAAGGCAGCCTCCTGCATTCAGTAGGAAGGCATAATTACTGTTGAATTAAGCTAATAAATCTTTTGTTCACTTGTTTTTCTGTGCGATGCCAAGTCGCTTCAATGGCAGTTTTCACTTTCCTCTGCCCTTTGTAGGCACAGGCAGGTCTGCCCGAGATGTTCCTGGGCTGAGGCCCACTCTGGCTGTTTCCAGGTTGTAGACAGAGGCTCTGGGCTGGTGCCTCATAACCCACGCAGTGGTAAAGGGCTCAGCTGTCACTGCCTCTCATCAAGTTCACAGCATTTTGGACACGCCTCTAATCCAACTCAACTTGTATCCACATTTATGATGTAGAAAATAAGCTCAGCTATTAGGACCATAATTTGGGGGTCCTTCATTCAACCCACAGTCCTTCTCCAGGGATGGGCACCATGTTTGAAGAGAGGCACAAATGAACAGAAACCAACTGAGTGGGGACACATCTCAGAGTCCATGTCGGCTGAGATGTAATTGATACCAGGGAGGTTTTGCCTGGACAAGAGAACATATGGGTGGATGAGGAAGGAGGTGGTGAAAATAAATATTGATTTACTATTCATATGTGTCAGGCACTGTATGAGGGTCTGGAAAAAGAGCTACATTCTTGCCCTCAAGGAGCCTATGCTAAATGAGAAATACTATAATAACTTGCTTTTTTTTTTTTGAGGGCTTATCTTGGCCAGGTACTGATCTGAGAATGTCATGTAAATGATCACATTTAATTCCCCCAATACCCTCTAGGAGGCAGCTATTATTATTATCATCTTCATTTTGCAGGCAAGAAGACCGGCACAGGAGTAAAGGACGTCCTCAGGCTTTAGGATCAATCAGTGGCATCTGGGAGCGTTCAGCCTGCAGCACCGGTGCGCTCAGCTGCTAAGCACCGCCCTTCTGGAGTCCGAAGAGGTGGCTGCAGTGTGTAAAGCCCTCGCACACACACTGCCCCATTTGAGGCTCACAGTAGTTCTACGAGGGGTGTGTTGTCACCACCATTTTACGAGTGAGGAATCTGTGACTTGGGCAGATGAAGGCATGTGCCCAGCAGGTTAGAGTCCAGAGCCTGGCCTGGCACCCACCGCAGGACCCAGGCTTAGCATCTCCTTTGCGTGTATTTGAAAATTTCCTTGCAGTGAACAGGTATTCTTTTATGACCGTAAAAACAGTATTGAAGCAGAGAAAGTGGCTTTTCCTCCTTTACGTTTCCCATGGTTAGCTCTGAGCTGTGAGGGCAACCTGTATTTAGGATGCAGCAACCATGGTACTTTGTGATCGTGTCACCTGGGGGAACAAGATACTCTTACATTTTTCTCCTTAACAAGTTCAGACTGTGAATTGTGTGAATTGTGTTGCTAGCAGCATCAAGAACCACCCCAGCATTTCTAGTCAGGGGTCGCTCTCGGATGCCTTTCCTTCTGTGTGCCGGGGGGGTTTGTGGGAATCTCAGAGGCGGGATGTGCTTTTCCTTCTCAATTATCCACTCATCTTAGGGCAGGTTGTTCTACTTTGAAAACAACATCATTTGGACCCGAGCACTCACTTTTTTCTCTTTCTGCTGTTTGCTAATTATCTCTGAATGTTACCAGCAGCAGGGACTTGATTCTGTGGCTTATAGCGCTGGAGGAGGTCAGAGCCCATTTGGACCAACTCCTTTGTTGGAGAGGAAACTGGGGATACTGAGGGACTGCGGGGGCTGACATGATTTGCTCCTCTGGTGAGTAGTGTCACCTCTTGGCTCTCTTTTTGCTACCTACACACCTCACAGCTCTCCTGTAAGCAAGCAGGAACCTATGAGGCCTTCCCGGGACAGACCTCCACCCCCGTATCCTCTGAGGTAGCTCCTCTCTGACGTACCCAGATAATAGTATCTCATGCATATTTCCTGAGTTTTTTGGATGCTAAAAACCACCACCAAATGGAAGAAATTAACTACTTGATGATCATGAGCACGTAGCCCCTAGACCTGCTGGGGCCTAAGGAGGGATAATGTTTACCACCCTGTTACCTCAACATCAACCAACCAGAGAATTGTGCATGAGCTGATCACATACCCTGGGATTCTCCTCCCTCACCGAGCCTTTAAAAATGCTTTGCTGAAACCCTTCAGGGAGTTCAAGGTTTTGGGGGCATAAGCCACCTATTCCTGCTCCGCCCTGCAATAGACTTTTCTCTGCTCCCAGCTCTGATGTTTCCATTTGTTTGGCCTCACTGTGCGTCGGGCATGGGAACTTGTGTGCAGTAACACTCCTAGCCCCCTCTTTCTTCTTTCTTTTTAAATTGAAGTTCAATTTATTTACAACATTGTGTTAATTACTGCTGTATAGCAAAGTGACTCAGTTATACATATATATACATTCTTTTTCATATTCCTTTTCATTATTGTTTGTCACAGGATATTGAATATAGTTCCCTGTGCTATACAGTAGGACCCTGTTGTTTATCCACCCTATATATACCAGTTTTCATCTGCTAATCCCAAAGTCCCAATCCATCCCTCTCCCACCCCTCTCCCCCTTGGCAACCACCTATCTATTCTCTATGTCCGTGATTCTGTTTCTGTTTCATAGATAGGTTCATTTGTGTCATATTTTAGATTCCACATATAAATGATATCATATGGTATTTGTCTTTGTCTTTCTGACTTACTTCACTTAGTATGATAATCTCTAGTTACACCACCTCCTTCTTTTAAGAGGTAATGAGAGATGCCAGAAAAGTATGTGACTTGCCCAAGGCCAACAAGTGAGTGATACAAATGGACCAGAGGCCAGGCCTTCTAGCTCCCAGTTTCAGCAGTTGAGTACTAGCTGGGTGAGGCCAAAATGGGCTTTTCTACTGCCCATTGTTACCCTGTTTAGCTTAAGCACATGTTTCTCACAGAGAAAACACAAATGAAACAACCAGACGTATGAGAGAGAAGAGAGAGAGAAAGAGAGAGAGAGAGAGAAAATTTTTCTAAAAGTAGGTACAGAATTCCCCTCAGCGAGAGAGCAACTGTTGTGGGAAGAAACCGCACTGGGCTCTTTAGGAGAGCTGAGTCCTCATGAGTATCTGCTGTCACCAGAGAAGGGGGATGAATCATCTGACTAGCCGAGAAGGGAACTGCTGGAGCGCCAAAGGGAGTGTCTGACTTTGGGTCCCTCCAAACCCAAGCCAGAGACAAGGGGTAGGGTGTAGGCTGTTTATCTGAGAGGTGAGCCCAGGGAGCACAGGTGAGGGAAGGAGGGGAGGGGCAGGGAAGAAAGAAAGCCCTAGAGGTACTTTACTGAGGAGGTCGCATGTGGGCAACGGGGGCTCAGTCCCAAAGAGACTGAAGGACTGGACTGAATGTCCGTCAGAGTTGTCCCATCTGGAGTCAAGGAGGCTGGAGTATTTCTCCGGGCTCTTGTCCCTCCTTGGTTGAAGATTACTCCTGGCCGGCACCTTGGGGCTGCCCTGGATGGGTTGAATAAATTTTAGGTGCTGGAGAAAGCCCACAGTTGGAGGAGTAGACACAGGTGGAAAGCTGCAGTGTTGCGGAAACAACGTACTGTAGCTGTCGGGGGACTCAGAAGTGGATGAAGGGTATGCAGGCTGGGGTCCGTTACCTGGCACAGTCCATATTGGAGCCAGGGAGATGGCATAAGTCAGCACTCTGTGCTGGGCTGTCTCCCTGTCCCTCTCACCTCTCTGAAACTCACAAAATCTTTTTGGAGAAACAAGTGAAGGGATTGAGGCGTGCATCTGGAGTGATGCGGGGCAAAACAGAGGCAGTTGGACAGTCCCTGGCACTGGATCATGAGAGCACAGGCCTCAGGAATAGGCCAGACCCTAAGGGGAGACTCATCTGCTTCCAAGGGCGGGGCGGCTAGGTCCTATGGGGCATCTGGCTTCCATACACAGAGCTTCTGTGGCCTCTTCAGGCACTGGAAGGGGTGATGAGGGAATGGGTGAGTTTCGTCCCACTAGAATTGGGACCCCCCCAAACTCTGGACAGTGGCTCTTGAGCCAGGGCTGACAGCAGCCCCGCCCCCCATGCCTGTGCCCAGAGCCCACTCGCTCTGTGAGCAGTTCTGGGCGTGGGCTCTTCAGTCCCCATCCATAGGTGGCCAGCTGGGCACTTCAGGCTGCAGGAAAGTTTCCAGCTGAGATGAGCCCTTCACCAATGGCAACTTCGTGTCAAGCAATGGTGTCCCATACAGATGGACGGATATCCATGGGGAAGCCCATTAGAAAAGAGGGGATGAGAGCTACTCCTGCCAAAGCACTAATGACGGGCATGGTTTTCCTACTGTTGAGACACATATCTGCTACCATGACATGGGTTGGGTGGTGGGAGGATAAACTTGAATCTCTTTCTTAAGTGAAGGAAAGGCTGCTAAGACCCCAAAGGAAAAAGCAAGATGGAGGAGTCTGGTTCCTTTGGATTCAATGTATATCCCTCTGCTGTTGGGGCCAAAACGGTCACCAGCACAGCTGGCTGGGTGGTGCTTGGCCTCCCTGCTCAGGGCACAGCTGACAGCAACTTAGACGCCATGCTGTCTGTCCTCCGGTCTTTTATCAGGATTTCGTCCCTGTCACTCTGTCAATACCAGCATCCCCAACAACTGGACCGACAGCCCCCAGGCAGAGAGAGACTCTGCCTGCTGAACAGGACAGTGCACTGGGCTTGGAGGTGGGGGACCTGGGTTCAAGCCTCCGTTCTCCCACTGACTGGCTCTCTAGGCCTTGCTGTCCTTGTCCACAAAGTCAGGGAGTCAGACCAGAGATCTCTGTTTCCTCTTCCCCATCAGGAGGTGATGCTCTCTCATTTTATTTTTCCCTGGAAAGGAGATCTGAGACTGAAGATCTACTTTGAGAAAAGGCTTTGTCACTTACTTCAGCTGCTGCTTTGGCCTGAGTCTGCGCTCATCTCTAAAATGAGGATGATAAGCTGCTCTTGCTAACTCACAGGGCTTTAGGGAGAAGATCAAGTGGGATAATGACTGTGAAAATGTTCTGTAAAGTGTATAGCACGTCATTCGGTCATCAAATGATTATAAGCATCTATGTCTGTGTTGGTTCCTGAGAATATCAGGATGAGATAGAGTCCCTGCCCTTTTGCGGCTTTCAGTTTGAGGTGGGTATCAACAAGTAAGCACATAATTAAGCTACTGCGACTCATCCTAACAGCAATTACAGGTTACCATGCTATGAGAACACAGAAGACTTGGTGGCGCCCAAATGCAGGTCGACACACACACTGATGCATACACCTAACAGGAAAGTGATACATTTATCCAGTCACCAAACATTTCTAGAATTCCTGCTCAGTACATGTGTCTCTCTCTCCTGGTTCAGGCCTGAGCCTTCCTGGCTCCTATGTCATTGTTTGTTCTCTCTGTCTCCTGTTGCCTGAACTGTTTTGGCATGCCCTTCTTTCCAAGCCACAGAACAGACCAGGTCTGCTGTTCTTTCTTGGGCAAACATCCCATAGAGGGAGTAGGGCCAGCTTCCCAGGAAGTACAGGCTGTTCTTGTGTGCATGTGGCCTCAGGGACCAGAGGTCTTCCAAGCCTAACATGCTTCTTTGCATATATATTATTGTTGACGGCATGGCATGCATGGCAAAGGAGCCCAGAGATCTCATCTCTCCCTCTCCCACCGTGAACTGCAAAGCTCCCTTCTATCTGCCAGGTATATAAAGAGCTATGCACTGGCCCAGCCTGGTGGCTCCTACCAGACGGCAGGAAGCAAGCCTGCAGGAGATCAGAGGAACTGCCTCTTTAAGAACACTTGAGCTTATGGGAAAGGCCAGACTGGTGGTGACAAGCAGTGAGACTGCCCACTGACCACCAGTGGTCCAAGAAGGTGTCCAGAGGAGACCAACCACCCCCCACAGAAGCACTTCTTTGTCCAGCCCTGGCCACTTCTGGCAGTGCTGCTGCATCTAATCTACTCATCTTTCCCCCCATATACCCCAAATATCCCTGTGCTTTTGGCTTTTATAGCAGAAGCTCTCTTAGCTGCCTTCATGTTAATGGCCTTGCCAAGTAAACTGGGGCTATTTCCTCTGTAAGTGCTCTGACGGATGCCTGTGAGAGGAAGAGTGCTTAGAGCTAAAAGGCTACTCTCTGGTTTGTGTGCAGACTTTCACTCCCACTGACTGAATTTCTGGTTATTAGTCCCTACTTATCAAGAGTCAGTTCAGTGTGATCCTCAACTGTTTATTCCTGCTGTGGTTCAATAAAATATTTTATAGATTGATGAAACAGAACTTACTTCCATAAAAGCTGAGTTGTATTTTTTGGAAAAGCTTCCATAGAGTTGAAGGAGTTAACAAAAATACTGTCAAAGGTACAGGTGAAATGACTAGATGTTGATGTGATGGTCATTGCACCTGTCACTTTTGCTCACATCTCACTGGCCAGAACTTGGTCACATGGCCAGGCCTGGGTGATGCAGGTTGGGAAATGTAGTCTTTATTCTAGGAAGCCACATACCCAGCTAAAATCTGGGTTTCTAGCACTTCAAGAGAAATTAGGAGAAGGGTTATTGGGGATAACTGTCAATCTCTGCCACAGTATATGTAAAGCTTTTGTTTTTCTATAATTCTCTGACTTAACCAATCTGTTTTTGGGGGACGGCAGGTAACTGACAGATTCGTAGACCAGCTATCCTCAAATAAGAGGACACTTACAGTATAACTTACCTTCTTGGGACTCTCTCACCATACTCTCCCCCTGACTAAGTCCTATTCAGCCTTTGTTCATTCACTGTTTCTTTCATGCATCTGTTTATTTAGTCCCTAGATGTTTACTGTTGTGCAAGACATCAGCACTGAGGAAACCGCGACAGGCAAGGGACGCAGTGTCCCTGCCTAGTCGGGGAGACAGGGCTCAGGGACGCTGTGCAAGTGCTATGGCAGGGACGTGTACAGAGTCCTGTAAGAATGCACAGAAGGGGATAAGGGTTAGGGAAAACTCCCAGGCGGTGTCAGTTAGGTGAGCGGTGGGAATGAGGGGGCAGTGAGATGAATGAATATTATGGCTGTGATCATGCTGAACACTAATTTGGAAGTTAGCACTCACTGGCCCCTGCTTCCTGTCCTGTCCCCTTCCCCAGGTGCAGTTTGGCTTCCTTCCAGCCTTGCCACACCGTCTTCTGACTAGGCATGCTCCCTTACTTTCCATGCCCTCTGCCCACCCTTGTCCCCCTGTCTAGATTGCTTTCCCCGTCTTATCATGCGGACTGTCTTCTACTCATCCTGCCAGGTCCGGCTCAAATAAGCCTCCCTCTGGGCATGTTCCCCTGACTCTGCCCACAGGGGTAACCTCTCTTGCCTTTGGGTTTTCCTAGCACTTTATAGATGCCTCTAAAATATTGCCTGTCTTACTGTTTCATTTCCTTGTCTGTCTCCCCCAGCAGAATGAGAGCCCCTCAGGGGCCGTCATGTGCTTTACTGTTGTCCACGATGTGCACTTACCCAAGTGCAGAGTCTTTAGTAGGGGCTCAGCAATGTTTGAGGAAGATTCAGGAACTTGGAGGAGTAGAATGACCACTGGACTGGGAGTCAGAAGTCTTGTTTCGGCTCTACCTTTCAACCTAGCGCATGCCGTTCGACAGCTCACCTTCTCAGTTTGAAGCTCAGTTCCCCACGTATAAAGGAGGATTGGATTTCGTTAATTGCTGTGATGGTTATGCAACCATAATTTAAAATGTTCAGCCCTCTTACAGCCGCCTTCCTAGAACAGACGTCGCTGGTTTTTGAATCACTTTGCAGCTGTGGTCACAACTGAAGACTGGAGACTGGATGGATGTGAAGGAGGCCAGCGGCCTCTGAGGTGGCCTGGCCTGAGATCTGTGCCTTAGGGGAGGGGAATCATGGGTGAGTAACTACACCAGTCAGATGAGGAATCTGTAGGCAGGGTGCAGCAGGTGGAGAAGCTCAAGGACAGAAGCCACTGATGGAGGAGAGAGTGGAGAGTGAGAAGCTGTCAGGAGCGCTAGAAACAGATTCAGGGAGGAGTGAGTAGGTGCCCTTGGGTCGCTAGAACACTTGCGGTGCCATGAGTGACTGCGGCTGAGTTGGCTCCCTCTGCTTTCTTACCTCCCACGTGGCAGTTTAGATAATGTATGAGCCCTCTGCAATTTACTTAACAAACACTTCCTGTTCTAAGCACTTTATTTTTTTATTTATTTTTTATTTTTTTTCTTCTCTAAGCACTTTAGAATCCTTATACTAGTCACTGTCATTATCACCATTCTATAGAGGAGGAGCCGACAGGATAAATGACCGTCCAGTATACACGCGTAAACGTCAGAGCCAGGATTCAAACCCAGGCTGCCTGGACTCAGCCCGTAAACCACAATGCCTCTTAGAGATAGTAAGCAGGTTTTTTTTTGTTTTGTTTTTTGCGGTACGCGGGCCTCTCACTGCCGTGGCCTCTCCCGCTGCGGAGCACAGGCTCCCGACGCGCAGGCTCAGCGGCCATGGCTTACGGGCCCAGCGGCTCCGCGGCATGTGGGATCTTCCCGGACCGGGGCACGAACCCGTGTCCCCTGCATCGGCAGGCGGACTCTCAACCACTGCGCCAGCAGGGTAGCCCAGTAAGCAGTTTTTGAGTGCCTATCAAATGCCAAGCCCCATGCTAGGCACTTTACTATTAATTTCATTTAATCCTATGTGTATCTCATTTAATGATTGCAATAACTCTGTGAAGTAGATATAAATATACTTATTCTACAGATGAAAAAAACAGAGGCTTGAAAAAGTTAAATGCTATGTCTGAGGTCAAACCGTTGACCGGTGGCAGAGCCAACCATGCCTGCCTGGAATGGTAAAGAAGTGACTCCCAGCAATTCCCTTCTGAACGATGGAGGCAGCTGAGCCCCCAGTCTTTGGATCTGCCATTCACAGTGACACCTGTGCACTATCTGTTGTTTCAGGAACTGTGAAATATGAGACAGAGCCTCAATGTGTTAAGAATTCACAGGCATTTCTAGAGGCTGCAGCTGAAGTGGGGCTTGGGGCACGGAAAGAGACAGCACAAAGAATATTAGGTTGCCTTAGTTTGAGCTATTTTTTTCCTCTCTCATCTTTTCTGCCTTTTGTTTAATTGCTTTATAGAGATAAATAAAGCTGGAGAAAATTACATCTGGCAGCCTTCAATTGGGCTTGGTTTCGGGTTTCTTTCTTCACGGCTGCCCAAGATGGTGACAACTATTTTGTTAACGGTAGATTTGTTAACTGCGATATTCTTCTTTTATACTTGTATTCTTTTTTGGATTGTATAAGAAAATGATATGCAAGTGATAACCTAGCCCTAGGCAAACAGATACATTAAAAACATATGCATAAAATATGCAAATAGGAAATAAACCTTGGAGCTAACTAGCCTTCTTGTCCAAAACCATTTACTTAACCTATCTGGGCCTTTGTTGCATCCTTCATAAATTGGGAGATAAGAAATCTGGCCAGACGAAACAACATGGTTACAGGAAAGATCCAGTGAGATAATAATGCTTCCTTTATTTCATTTACACTGTTGTATTTTTAGATTCACCTCTGAAGTCCTCTCACTGATTCTGGGAGGAGGACAGTTTTATCCGCATTTAACACATAAAGGAATAAGCTTTGAGATGTTAGGTGGCTGGGCTATTGCCACCCAGCTAGTGAGTACATGGCAACATCAGGATTCCAGGTGACTCCCTGCCCAGGGACATGGGGTTAAAATTATTACAAAACAATACTGCACACAGAGGAGGTCACATTATTTATCTTTTTCTCTTAATTGGTTTTTCTGGTACAAAATTAATGTGAGTTGATTGTTTTAAATCCAAACTCGTTAGAAACACAAATCTAAAAACGTATCTTTTAATCTCACCTTTTGGGTACAAATGCTGCTAACAGATTGCCGTATATTTTCCCAGACTTTTTAATAGCATCATCACTACTAGCAATAATGCAGTAAGTCACATTGTGATAGCATGCTATCATTGCAAAGTCCATTTACAGAAATGATCTCAAGGCACACACGTCTATCATAAGTTCCTTTTCCTATGATTAGAGTGGGTGCTGAGCCTGAGCCACTGAGGACACTCAAGATCTGGTGAATGAGATTTGCATCTGCCTGAGGTCATAGGAGTGAACATTTTAACCGAACTGACTGTTCCCTTCAGACTGGAGAGTGGCTGCCCTCTCTTCAATCAGCCCTGTTGAGCTGTCTGACAGAGCTCAATGGTTGTTTTGACATTTTATAGGCACAGCCTCAGCCGCTGCAGACAGAAGAAGTCAGCCATCTACCAAATTCTCAACAGCTGGGATCCACAGGATTTTAATAAATTAATTTGCAAAGATTTAAATGGTTTGAATTGGACTTCCCTGGTAGCACAGTGGTTAAGAATACTCCTGCCAATGCAGGGGACACGGGTTTGAGCCCTGGGCTGGGAAGATCCCACATGCTGCGGAGCAACTAAGCCTGTGTGCCACAACTGCTGAGCCTGTGCTCTAGAGCCCGCGAGCCACAACTACGGAAGCCCATGTGCCACGACTACTGAAGCCCGCGCGTTTAGAGCCCCTGCTCCGCAACAAGAGAAGCCACTGCAATGAAAAGCCCGCGCACCACAACGAAGAGTAGCCCCCGCTCGCCACAACTAGAGAAAGCCTGCGTGCAGCAACCAAGACCCACCGCATTCAAAAATAAATATAAATAAATAAATAAAAAATAAATGGCTTGAATTGAACCGGGAAATTGAATATTCTGAAAAAGTATGCAAGGTGGAGTCCTAGACCGTTTACAGTAGCAGGGACCTCAGAAATCACCTGGTCTAGTCTATACCTTGCAGTTTATAGTGAAGAAAACTGAGCTCCAAAGCTGGGAAGAGGTTTAACTTGTAACTGTAGTTTCATTTGGTTGGAAAAATGTTTTCTGAGCACCAATTATGTGCTAGCTGCTTGGAGGTGTTTGGGTTAGATCTGTTTCCAGCCTTCAGAGAACCGACAGTCCATGATTCACTGTCCAAAGTATCAGAGAAGAGTGAGGGGAAATATTCTAAAAATTTTCATGAACGAAGAGAGGCAAACTGGCCCTCTTGCCAGTACAGTTGACCCTTGAACAATGTGGAAGTTAGCGGTGCTGACCCCCATGCAAAGATCCACGTGTAACTTTACAATCAGCCCTCCATATCCCTGGTCCCACATTCACAGATACAACCAACCACAGATCGTGTAGTAATGTAGGATGTATTTAGTGAAAAGAATCTGCATGTAAGTGTCCATGTGCAGTTCAAACCCTTGTTGTTCAAGGGTCCATTCTACATACCAGAGTGAAAGACCAATTCAGTAACTGCCTTCTGTAACCCTGTGCCACTCGTAAGTCCTCTACCCCTGGTGACCTTTCCACCCTTTCACAGGACCTCATCTGTAACCTTCACCTCTAATCACAGTCCCCTCCCTCATCAGACTGTGGTCAATTCCTCATCAAAGGCTATGTTATGCTGATATTTTTATTCCTGCTGCCTAGACTACATGTTGAATAAATGCTTGTCAATTGATGAATGAGTTTCTGCTTCTTTAAGACAAATTGCACTTTTCATGGTATTATACATAGCTTCCAAGACAAACATTTCTGGAGTGTTAGATCAGATAGGTGTACAGACTGGAGAATACAGATTCCATATGCAGGCACACTGGCCTCCACATCACATTTTCCTCTCAGGGTTGTAGCCCATGTGTTCATGCTCTGATTTCCAGCAACGTACCTGGTGTCATTTACCAAGATCAAACCTGGCATCCTTCTTCCTTTGTGGGGTGCCTATAGAAGCAATATTTGGTCTATGGTCCTGTGACCATTGCTAAAAATGTGTAGGTTAAGTCCTTACAGCGCATATTTCTGACATTTATGCTGTCTCACATCCAAACCCTCCTTTCTTTAATCCCTAGACTAGAAGCTGAAGCGGCAGGTTTTCTGCTCTCAGCTCCCTGGCAGCCAGAGAGAGGATGTGGCCTGGGGACTGTGAGTCTGAAGTAAGCGATAGAAAGAATCAGGTAGTTGAGTTCAGCCTGGGGTGGTGGAGGCAGGGGCATCCGAATTATATAGTGTTTAGCAGCCTCAGTGTCAGCCTTAGCAGCCAGGGTCTAGCACCAGTGCCCATGGTACCAACTTGACTTTTATTTTAAATTTTCCATGTTTTTTCTTGTTAACCCCATCTATTTTGCCCAATTCTATTGTATATATTTTTTTAAATGGAGGAAATTTCAAACTAAGCAAATCTAAGAAATGTCTTTGCTTTCAGAGATCTGGGTCTTTTCCCTAAGAAAAAGATAAGGCTATCAGATAAAAACCTGCTCTATTCAAAACTAAAAATAGAACTACCATATGATCCAGCAATCTCACTGCTGGACCTATATCTGGAGACAACCATGATTCGAAAAGATACATGCACCCCAATGTTCATTGTAGCACTCTTTACAATAGCCAAGACATGGAAGCAACCAAATGTCCATCGACAGAGGAATGGATAAAGAAGATGTGGTGCATATATACAGTGGAATATTACTCAGCCACAAAAAATGAAATAATGCCATTTGCAGTAACATGGATGGACCTAGAGATTATCATACTAAATGAAGTCAGAGAAAGACAAATATCATATGATATCACTCATGTGTGGAATCTAATTTAAAAAAATGATACAAATGAACTTATTTACAAAACAGAAACAGACTTACAGATTATCAAAAACAAATATATGGTTACCAAAGGGGAAACATGGCAGGGAGGGATAAATCAGGAGTTTGGGATTAACATACACACACTAATATATATAAGATAGATAACCAACAAGGACCTACTGTATAGCACAGGGAAATCTACTCAGAATTCTGGGATAACCTAAATCACTTTGCTGCACACCTGAAACTAACACAGCATTGTAAATCAACTATACTGCAATAAAGTTAAAAAAATAAATTAATTGATTTAATTTATTTAATCTGTTTTAAAACATGGAAAAGAAAATATAAAATCATAAAGTGATATCACTAGCATTTTTAAGTCTTTGCTTTATTAGCTAATGTCTTCCTAATGACTTTCCCCCATGTTTTCTGTCTCTTTCTGAATGCAGAATCATTTTTTCCTAAAATTGAGTTTCATTGCAGTGAGCATCACCCACTAAAAATGACTACTTAAGATATTTCAAACTCACCTGTTAGAGGGAGTTTACCCACAGTAAAATGGGTTAAAATTATGCTCTTGGAGGAAGGAGACAACATGGCAGAGCAAAATGACCTTGAACTCACCTCGTCTCATGAGCACACCAAAATCACAACTAACTGCTGAACAACCATCGATAAAGAAGACTGGAATCTACCAAAAATAGACATTCTACATTAAAAGACATAAAGCAAAAAACCAGGAGATGGTAGGAGGGCCATACTCAAGATATAATCAAGTCCCATACCACACAGGTGGACGACCCACAAACTGGAGAATAATTATATTGCAGAAGTTCCCCTACAGGAGTGAGAGCCCTAGGGTCTGGCATCGGGAGGAGGAGGACCCAGAGCAATTGGCTTTGAAGGCCAGAGGGGCTTGATTGTAGGAGCCCCATAGCGCTGGGGGAAAACAGAGACTCCACTCTTGGAGGTCGCACACAAGATCTTGCACTCACCGGGACCCAGGGCAAAAGCATTGGGAGGGCAGACACCACCTAGAGCAAATTACCTATTATTTGGTTTCAGTTTCAGACCGGAATTCTTTGATGAATCCTTAGGAGGAGACTAGTTTTGAGAATCAGGCATTTTTGAAAGAAAAACTGATTTCTAAAGGGAATAATCTGCAAAATATACAAACAGCTCATACAACTCAATATAAAAAAAAAAACCCAATCAAAAAATGGGCAGAAGATCTGAGTAGACATTTCTCCAGAGAAAACAAACCAATGGGCCAAAAGGCACATGAAAAGATGCTTAACATCATTAATTATTAGAGAAATGCAAATCAAAACTACAATGAGGTATCACTTCACACCAGTCAGAATGGTCATCCTCAAAAAGTCTACAAATAATAAATGCTGGAGAGTGTGTGGAGAAAAGGGAACCCTCCTGCACTGTTGGTGGGACTGTAAATTGGTATAGCTACTATGGAAAACAGTATGGAGGTTCCTTAAAATCCTAAAAATAGAGCTACCATATGATCCTGTAATCCCACTCCTGGGCATATACCCGTAGAAAACCATAATTGGAAAATACACATGCACCCCAATGTTTATTGCAGCACTATTTACAATAGCCAAGACATGGAAGCATCCTAAATGTCCAAGATGTGGTAGATATAGGAATACAACTCAGCCATTAAAAAGAATGAAATAATGCCATTTGCAGCAACATGGATGGACCTAGAAGTTGTCATACTAAGTAAGGCAGACAGAGAAAAGACAAATATCATATGATATCACTTATGTATGGAATCTAAAAAAGCAATACAAATGAACTTATTTATAAAACAGAAATAGACTCACAGACATAGAAAATAAATTTATGGCTACCAAAGAGGAAAGGTGGAGTGGGGAGAGGGATAAATTAGGAGTTTGGGATTAACATATACACACTACTATATATAAAATAGATAACCAACAAGGAACTACTGTATAGCAGAGGGAACTATGCTCAATATTTTGAATAACCACAAGGGAAAAGAATCTGAACAATATACATGCATCACCCAAGCTTAGGATAATTTGCGTTTTCATTAAGGTTTCTCAGGCTTAGCTGTCAGGCCTCTGTGTCTTAGCAGACCTGGACCTGGAGTCAGAGAGACCTGGGTTGAAGCACCAATGCTACCCTCGGACTAATTGTGCATTTTCTGAGTAGGCTGCAAATATTTTCTGAGCGACATGTCCTCATTTGCAAAATGCTGATTATAATGCACATGAACGTTCTTGGGAGGATTAAAAACTATAGTGTCCGTGAGAGCACCTTATAAACTGTGAAGTGCCTCGTAAACTGCAAAGTATACAAAGCCCTTTTTGCTGCAAGTTTTGCAGAAGGCCCAAATCATTAATTCTGCATCAGAATGATTTGTCTTTTTCTCTTTTTTGTACTACCCACCAAGAATAGAAATTACCTAATAAAGGCTGGCTGAATGACTTACATTAGGAAATTCCAGGAATTGATAAAAGAACAATTGAGTGTTCTCAGAGAAGGTGGCATCTCATTTGAAATTCTAAGTGAGGCTGAGCTGGGAGCACACAATCCTTCAAGGGTTTCTGAAATTTAACTGGTTTGTCTGAGGTGACTAAAGCTATAAAGAGAAAAAACCAAAGGAAAACTGGAAAAGGTTAGGTGTCATCATAGGATTCAAATGATTTAGGTGAAACATATATAATTAAATGATTCAACAGTTTGCTGCCTATTTTCCCTCTATTCTATTCTCCCACCTAATATTTTAAGAATCTGACCTTCAGGGACAGAGGGAGAACTACAAAGAAGATGCTGGCAGACCTCCTTTTAAAAAATAAATGTGCTCCTGGTATATCATGTGTAATTCCATTTTTATAGATTGAACACTCTAAATTAAGTCATATTTAAATATACTCAGAGAGCTGACTCTGCAGCAAATTAAAATAGAAACATTTGTATAATAATAGATTGCATTTATCAAGTTAACTACTGAAACTGAGATCCTTTATGTATACATTATCCTAATCTTGCAATAACCCCGCAGGATAGGAGATATTATTTCTGTTTTACAGATGATGAAATGGAAGCAAAGAGTGTAAGAAACTTGTCCGTTGTCACAGAGACAATAAGTGATAAAACAGAATTTAAACTGGCTTTAAGTCCAGTCTACTAAACTACAGCTGCCTTGAAATGAGAATATTTTTGAAAAGTGAATAATTTTCCTCTAAATTTTTACAGAAAATTACTAAAGTTTTGGCACCATTCTGGTGACTAGGAATTTTCCATAAGTTTCCTTCCAGTCAGTCCACCTGAACCTTACCCTCTCTTCCACCCACCTGAGTGCATCTCTGAATGTGGGCCTGCAGGATCTCTCAGAGACCAAGTGGATGTATTACTTGCACACTTATCCTTATTGGTTTCTCACTGTCTATAGGATCTTGTCACTTTTGATTCTAGTCAAAGCCTTGTTAAGTAACCACATTAGGCCCAAGACAGTGTCACTCATGCTTAGCCCCATGCTAGCAAACAAGACTTAAGTTTCTATGCTCAGTGTTCCCAGAAAAGGAAGAAAGGTCTAGGTCAGCCAATCAATGCTTGCCTGCTCAGCACGTTACCCAGCCAGACTCCAAGACTTCCGTGCGCTCCATATAAGGAAAGTTACCCTGCTTTAACCAATCAGCAAATGCCCGGTATAACTTCCTTTTTCCTGCTCACTTTGGTCTATAAAAATCCCTTGCCTTATAAAGCTCTTCCGAGCTCCTTCTGTCAGCTAGATTGGATGCTCCCTGATTCATAAATTGCTGAATAAAGCCAATAAGATCTTTAAAATTTACTCAGTTGAATTTTGTTCCTTAACAGGCTTTAGGATCTCCCCTGACCACCTATCTCTTTAGTCTTGCCTCTTCTGCTCCCCTGTAAATCCTTAACTATCTGCGGTTTCCAAAATGCTCTGGGCTTTGTCTCACCTCTGCCTGGAAAGATTTCTTCTTCTTGTCAGTCAGTCTGGTAAACTCCTCTTAAGCCTTACCTCAAAGATTCAGCTCTAAAACTATCTTCTCTGGGAAGCCTACGTGACCTTCCCACACAGAAGCACCTTCCCTTCTGTGACACCTATTTGAGTGGGGTCATTGCTGTGTCCCCACTAGACCCTAAGCAACTTGAAGAAGAGAAGTACTGGAGTCTCCAGTACCCAGCATAGTGTTAGAATAAACCGGTGACTTAAGAACCCTCCCAGAGGCCACCATCAGCCCTGGGATTCCATCACCTCAATAAGGTACAAAAACAAAAAAGAAAACCAAAAAACCCTGTGCCTTCAGAGTCTCACACTAACCTCCAAACCCCTTCCTTTTTTCCCAATTGAGAGGTCCTTTTGCAAACAGTAACTGCTCAGTCAATGTTTCTTGGATGCAAGGATAAATGACTGGGCTGCCTGGAGGTCCCAAAATGCCTGAATTCCCAATGCAGACCAACACTTCCTCAGACCCTTCCCACTTATTATACTCACCCACTCATCTTTCTAACAAAATACGAGAAAAACAAAGTACACTTTTGGCAGGAGTCTTAAATTTGGTTAATCTCTTGACTCCTTCTTTTTAGATTTTGCCTTGGGCAGCTCTTAACCTTAGGAGAGTCTCAACCATCTAGCTTTCTAGCTTTCTTTCCCAAGATAAAAGGAGAGACCAACTATTAGGTTGCTAGGTGTTTTCCGCAAAAACCTCGTTTTATTGTTACCATCTTCCCAGTTTCGAAGATAAGGAAACTGAAAAGTTCAGAAGAGTTAAGAAATTTTCCCAGGTTCTTTTGACTTATAAAGGGTTGAGCTGAAATTTAGCCCCAGGCTCTTTGAGACCCAAATCCATGCTTTTTCCAGTGCATCAACAATACTGTTCCAGTCTCAGGGGTTAATTGTAAAAAAAACGGAGAGAGATAATGACAGTGAAATTGCTTTGGAGTGTGTGAAATGCTATACAGATGTTAGATTTTTAAAAATTATTCATCAGCATGTCAGCAATATGCAATATTCTGTACAGAGTACAAATCCTAAGGAGAATCACCCCCTCAAAGGCAACAACAACAAAAAATGAAGAGGAAAAGATGCCTCATAAAAATCAAAATCAGCAGACAAGACAAATTAGAATGAGGCCTGTAACATTCAATATGCTTTACTTAATTCTTTGCAAATGTCCAGAATTAATCCCAGACCTATAAAATATTGTTTCAGCTACGTGGTTCCTAAATGGTCAGATAGCCAAACTCTCTTATTTTATTGAAGCTGAAATGGAAAGGCAGAGAGAAGGGGTGCTTGTGTGTAAAGGTAGCTACCTCACAGTAGTGTCCAGAACTAGAGCCCAGGAGTTTTGACACTGAATCTGAGCCTCTTCACGTTCAGAAGGATTCACTTTAGAGGACTGTAAAAAGAAGCTGATCTGCTCACTATCACAGCTTAAGACATACTGTACGAGCGTCCTCTGCTTTGGCTGTCGGCTACAATGGACTATGCATATCTCTTAGTTTCTAGAAATGTATGTGTGTGTACCAAATCCTCCCTTCCCAAGGACAATAATCTCTAAATCGACTTATTGCTTATGAAAATATCTTGATTCTTAGTGAGAAAGAGACTCAAATGGTTTCGGACTTGAAGCAAATGAAGGACACAACTTGGAATGCTAAATTTCATCTCCGAGGGAGAGCAGCTTCATGTTTTACTTACATGCATCTGCTTTTCCTCATTATTCCTCTGCTAGTCAAAAAGGCTGCCTTGAGCTAATTTCTTTCTAAATAAAATCTTTCTAATCAGATTTTCCACCCTATATGGATTTCATATGAAAATGATCCTTATCCTGAAAATTAAAAATATTTTTCCCTGTATATCAATGTGCGGTAGAGATAACACCTAGAAGGCCTTAAAGCAAGAGACAGAGTGACAGCTGATTCATTTGAATTTGTTACAGCAGGTTATGTATTTGACATGCCAGGGGTGAAAAGAGACAGGAGACAGGGGTCTTGAACTAAGAGCTCAGGATTTGAGGTCAGGTTTGAGTTTCTGTCTCAGTAGTACCACCATTAGCATTGTTACCTTAGGCAAGTTCTTTAAGTTCTTTGAACTTCAGTTTCCTCTTTTTAAAAGTGAGAATGATGTCATCAATCTCACAGGGCCATTGTGAGGAATGAAGGAGAAATAAGAGTGGCTAATATTTCATGAGCACTTACTACGTGCCTGGCAATATGCTGAGTCCTTTACACGCATCATCTTATTTAGCTATCACCACAACCTTATTAGGTGGGTTCAGTTATGGTCTTCATTTTGCAGATTAAGAAATTGAGGCTTAGGTTAATTCACCTACAAATTTGCACAGAAATTATGGGTGGAGATAGGGCTTGAACATGGATCTGTTTAACTCCAAACTCTGTACTTTTTCTGAACCACTGTGCTATACCCATCTGAAAGTTTATATCTTTATTTACATCTACATCTATTATACAGATACTTATATACATTTTTATGTCTCAGATATATGTCTCACATCATCTGCCTACCTATCATATCTGCCACATAAGTCACACAGAAGCTAGTACAGTGCATGCCAAAAGCCACATTGGTAAATGTGATAAGAGTTCAGAGGAGGGAGATCACATTGGACTTTGGTGGTCAGCAGTGCTTCAGGAAAGAGATGAAACTAAAGCTGAGCCTTGTAGGATGGTGTGACCAGCACTGTTGATTGCTCACTCTATCCTCCATTCTTCCCTTGCTCCTCAGTAACAGAATGCCCTGTTGAATGATATGGTTACAGCCTCCCTTGCAGCTAGGGGTGGCAGCTAGATGTGACTAAGTTTGGCCAGGGATATGTAAATGAACATGTTATCTAGTAATTCCAGGAAGTCTCTTAATGGAAGGAAGTACATTACTTTTTATCCTTTCCTCCATCTTGTTGCTTGGAAGTTGGGCACGAAGGCTGGAATTCTAGCAACCATTTGGACCTTGAGGATGAGGGCCATACCATAAGAATGGCAGAGGAGAGAGCTGGTGGGGACCTGGCTTCCTGATCATTCTGAAATTGCCAGTCCAGCCTGAGGCTACCTACCTCTGGGGCTTTCTTATGTGAAAGAAAAATAATGTCCAATCATTAAACTATTGTTATTTTGGGTTACATGCAGCCAAAACACAGATACAGAGGGGAGAGCTTGGATTTGATAGGTGAGCGCTTACTAAGCTGAGGAATCTATCAGAATGTGAGCAAGGTAAAGAGAAACTAAATTTTCGCCAGGTCCTTCTAGATCTGCTTTAATTGTGGAAGAGATTATAATCAGATATACCTGAGCTGAAATTCAGCTTCTACCAAGAAACTTACTTGATGAACTTGGGAAAGTCCCTTCATAAAAGTCCTGTGCACCCATGCTAATGTGTGTGTGTTGGCGGGGCGGGGCGGGGCGGGGGGAGGTTTTCCCACACCGACAAGCAATTTTTTTTGACACCAATTGGGTGTCCTACAATTCACCTCAATTCTGATGCTGTGTGGCTGGAGATAGCATCAGATTCCACAAGTTTAGAACTCAATCCCAGACAACCACCCTGCACTTCCGATGCATCACAAGCTCAGGTTTTTACGTGTACTTCTGACCAACTAGCTATAAATCACAAGTTCCCAACACCTCCTCCTTGAGTTTGATTCATTTGTTAGAGTGGCTCACAGAACTCAGGGAGATGGTTTACTCCACAGATTACTGATTTATTATAGAGGACATTAAAGGATACAAATCAACAGGGAGATGAAGAGATACATAGGGCGAGGTATGCGAAAAGGTCTGGAACTTCCAAGCCCTCTCCAAGCACACCATCTTCTCCCAAATCTTCACATGTTCACCAACCTCGAAGGTCTATGAACCCTCTCCTTTTGGGTTTTTAGGAGGCTTCATTACGTAGGCATAACTGATTAAGTCATAAACCATTGGGGACTGAACTCCATCTCAAGCCCCTCTGCCCTCCGTGGAGGTCAGGGGTGGAACTGAAAGTTCCAACTCTAAGCACATGGTTGGCTCCCCTGGCAGCCGGCCCCCACCTTTAGGTCTAGTCCAAAAGTCACCTCATTAACATAACAGAAACACCGTATTATTATAATCTCTTAGGAAACTTGTTTTAGTTTTGTGCCAGAAGCTAGGGTGAAGACCAAATATGTAATTCTTATTATATTTCACACTTTACCTGAGTTCAGTTTCCTAACCTATAAAAAGGGATAGTAATATCTACTCTATGGGGTTATTGTGAGGATGGGAGAGAATATTAAACCTTAGGCAAGTCCCTTAACTTTCCAGCTTCTTGGACACATAAGTTTGAATAAATGTTGTCCATTATCATTATCATCTATTGTGGCCATGCCTTCTGTGACAAGAGATGATTAAATTTTTAGTACTTGGAGCACTGTACTTACAGCGCTCTCCTCTGCCATTATAATCGGAAGATCTAGAATATCCCCTTTGCAACAGCCTACTTGCTACTTAGCTTTGGACAAGTCACCTTTTTGAGCCTCAGTGTCCCTATCTGTAAAATGGGCATGACAACCTGCTTTTCATGAGTCTTTTATGAGAATTAAATAAACGAAAGGTGAGAAGTAAGGCTTTGGGAAGGTATGGCTTCCTTCACAATCGTGTGACCTTGAATTCTGCCAGTGCCTGGTATATCCTGCCTTATCCATCCAACTGAACATTGGCACCAGCTCCAGGCAGTCTTAAATTATCTTCCAGATTTGGGAGACTGGACTGCTGGTGAGGCCCTGGTACCTGGTCAGTTCCAGGGATCTCATTTTCTCCAAACATAGTGCTAAGGTCTCACTGTCACCTGCTTGAATTATCAGGCAATAACACCTAATGGTTAAGAATACAGGCTTTGAAATCGGACTTGGCTTTAAATAGCTGCTTTCACATTCTAACTTTGTGACCACAGGAAAGCCTCTTAATTCTCTGAGCAGAGCTTCAGTTTCCTCATCTATGAAATAGGGATAGTAACAATCACTTCCCCAGTTGACATGAGAATTAGATGAGCTGGTATTTAAGTGAAATCTCACTACAAATGCCATATGTTATACTTAATGTTATTTCCTTATTTCCCCTCGAGTCAGCTTTTATTAGGACCCTGTCATGCATTCACTGGGAGTTAACCTGCATAGTCAGGAGTAGTCTGCACAGAGAGGGAAAGAACTTTCAGGAGGATGCTGTTTCTATAGCAACCATCTGTTAACTCTCTCGGGACCTCAGAAACAGGCCAGGGCTAGAGGAATTGGCAAAAACAGAGAAGACAGATCAGATAATCTGCCTCTGGGTGCCCTCTGGAAGAAGGGAGGGCCTCCGGCGTCTCCTAGTGCCTGGTGCAATCGGATTGAAATGCTGCAGGTCTGGGCCAATAAAACCTGTGGTTGCCATAGGAACTGCTTGGCATTTAGTAGCTCTAAAAGCTATTCCTTTCAGCACAATGGAATAATGGAGTTTGAGGTCTGGAGCACATTGAGCACAAATGGGGAAACTAAGGCCAAAAGAGGGAAAGGTTTGCCAAGGGCATTCAATTTCTCAAGTTCTATAATGCCTACCTAGTTCAGTGCCTCTTCACGAACTTATTCTTTCAATAAATATTCATTGAGCACTTACTATGTGGAAAGACCTGGTTAGGAATGGAGGCTGCATAGACAAATGAAAGAAGATCCTTATCATCTAGGTCAGGTCTAATGGTGAAGAGAAACATATGGCATACAAAGGAAAAAACTCCCTTGTTTCTTCTATTCACCAACTAAAGGAAAACAGTGTTTTCTTCTACTACTCTCAACACTCTGACATCAGATGTGCGGATTTTTCACACCAAGCAATTCTCCGTGGACACTGACTGGGTGTCCTACAATTTAACTCCATTCTGATACTATCTAACTGTAGGTAGCATTAGATCCCACAGGTTAAGGTCTCAGTCCTACAAGACCGTATCCCCAAACCTACCCCCAACTTCAGACACCAGTTGCAAGTCCTAAAGCTTTACCTGTACTTCTGACCGACTGGCTATAAATTGCAAGTCCCCATGACCCCTCCTCAGGTTTGATAATTTGGTAGCACAGCTCATAGAACTCAGAAAAACAGTTTACTTACTAGATTACCAGTTTATCATAAAAGGAACAGGAACAGCCAGATGGAAGAGATGCAGTGGGCAAAGTACGTGGAAAGGGGTGTGGAGTTTCCATGCACTCTCTAGGCGTACCACCCTCCCAGTACATTCATGTGTTCCTCAACCCTGGAAGCATTCTGAACCCCTTCAGTTAGGGTTTTTTTATGGAGGCTTCATTACATAGGCATGACTGATTACATCATTGGCCATTAGTTAACTGACTCAACCCCTAGACCTTCTCCCCACCCTGGAGGTTGGGGCGGGGTAAAGCTAAAAGTTCCAATCCTCTAATGACATGGTCCATTTTCCTGGCAACCAGCTTCCATACAGGAGCCCCAGTCACAGCCATCTCATTAGTAAACAAAAAGACACTTGTCACTACAGAGATTCCAAGGGTTTTAGGAGCTGTGCGCCAGGTTAAGGGGCAGGGGGTTGCACAGAGGCCAAATATATATTTCTTATTATGTCACATCATGTTTTAAGAGCTCTGATAGGGGTACTGGGAAAGCATGTGGTAGAAGCTCCTAGGTAGCCTGAATGTGCTGGGAAGGAGGAGGGAGAAGACATTTAAGTTTAGAGGCAAAGTAAGAATTAGCCAGATGAAGGTGGATGGAGGAGGTAAGATGTACCAGGCAAAGGCAAGAGCATGTGAAAAGACCTAGAGGAAGGATAGAGAAAGCTAGATGCTGAATTTAAAGCAGTTCATCCTGGCTGGAGAAGATGATGAAGTCAAGGGGCAGCAACAGATGAATCCAGGAAGAAAGTTAACAAGATCAAGATCATGAAAGGCCTTGAAAGCTTCCATAAGGGATCTGGTCTTCATTCCCTAGGCAATGGAATGAACTTTTAATGGCCTTTCTTTTTTTTTTTTTTTTTAATGGTCTTTCTTTAGATGCTCTCTTTATAAAAGATTGTCTTTTTTATTAAACATGACAGCTATTTAAAAAGTCTACAAATCTTTACAGATATAGATAAAGAAAATATGGCTAAATATTAACAATTGTCAACATTTTGTTAGCTCATAGGTATACAGATGTTCATTATACTATTTTGGTGTACCATTTCTTAATGTATGTATTTTTTTAATAATAAAAAGGTTTAGGGAAAAAAATGACTGTTGTTGCTCTGCCATGCCCTTGAATTGCTTGGGCCAGTTAGTCAGTCAATGCACAGGTACTCTGTGCCTAATTTTTACAAATAATGTGTCCAAACAGGCATATGGAAAGATGTTCAACATCACTAATCGTCAGGGAAATGCAAATCAAAACTACGAGCTATCACCTTACACCTGTCAGAATGGCCATCAACAAAAAGAACACAAATAACAAATGTTGGCAAGGATGTGGAGAAAACTGTTGGTGAGAATGTAAATCGGTACAGCCACTATGGAAAACAGTAGGGAGGTTTCTCAAAAAGCTAAAAATAGAACTACCATATGATCCTGCAATTCCACTCCTGGGTATATATCCAAAAACACTAATTTAAAAAGATACATGATCCCCAATGTTCATAGCAGCATTATTTACAATTGCCAAGATATGGAAGCAACCTAAGTGTCCATCAACAGATAAATGGAATAAGAAAGTGTGCACACACATGCACACACACACACACACACACACACACACACTAGAGTACTACTCAGCTATAAAAAAGAATGAAATTTTGCCCTTTGCAACAACATGGATGGACTTGGAGGGTACTATTCTAAGTGAAATAAGTCAGAGATAAAAAGACAAATACTGTGTGATGTATATGTGGAATCTAAAACTTGCAACAAACTAGTGAATATAGCAAAAAAGAAACAGACTCACAGAGAACCAACGACTGGTTATCAGTAGGAGAGGGAAGTGGGGAAGGGCAATATAGAGGTAGGGGATTAAGAAGTACGAACTATTAGGTACAAAATAAGCTACACGGATATATTGTTCAACACAGGGAATATAGCCAATATTTTATAGTAACTATAAATGGAGTATAAACTTTAAAAATTGTGAATCACTGTATTGTACACCTGTAACTTATATAATATTATATATCAACTATACTTCAGTAAAAACAAACAAACAACAAACAAATGATGTGACCAGTTCACAGTTATTTTTAACTTGAGTTACCTCTGATACTCTAAGAACCTATGCCTTCTAACTCCAGTAATTCCTCTGTTCCAGGCAATAGTTATTTACTGTGCACCTGCTCTCTTCTAGGCATAGGGACTAAAGCAAGAAATAAGATCTGGTTCCTGTCCTCCCAGTATTTCAGTCTAGGAGGAGAGGTAATTAAGTAAACAGATCATTAGAATATAGTGAAGTAGAACATAGAAAAATGTTCAAGTTGCTGTCAGAACATATGTAGAGTGCCAGGGAAGGCTGTGCTGATTAAAATAAGAAATGTTACCCTTCCATGATCTTTGATGGAGAAATGCTAGGTGATTGGATAAGGGGGACTTGATCTTCAAGTGTCATGTCAGTGTATTTAACTGATTTCCATCCCCCTCAACCCTCAACCCCCCAAAAGAGAAACTGGCCTCTCCTCTCATTCATCTAATGATTTTGACTATTATGGGATATAAATTGTTACTAGTGATGCAAGATGTGTCTGAATTGAGAAGGGACTGCCAAAAATACTTTAATACGGATAGGGATTCAATTATGAAATATATACGATGTTTTAATTCTCTATAACTGGCCTAAAATGGCACCATGACTACTCCAAGGTGGCTGTTGATTTTTGTAGAGCAAAATAAAATTTCTTAACTTAAATCACCATTGAACAGAGATGGAAACAGAGGCATAGAAGTTGGTGAGGGAAAACAATGACACATTTAAAAATTTTTTTATCTCTACTTGCAATTGACTCTGGAGGCAATATTAAGTTTCACCAATATTTTATTTATTTATTTGTTTACTTTTATTATTTATTTTATTTTTTGGCTGAGCTGGGTCTTCATTGCTGCACACAGGCTTTCTCTAGTTGTGGTGAGCGGGGGCTACTCTTGGTTGTGGTGCACAGGTTTCTCACTGTGGTGGCTTCTCTTGTGGAGCACGGCCTCTAGGTGTGTGGGCTTCAGTAGTTGTGGCATGCGGGCTCAGTAGTGTGGCTTGTGGGCTCTAAAGCACATGCTCAGGAGTTGTGGTGTGCTGGCTTAGTTGCTCTATGGCATGCAGGATCTTCCTGGACCAGGGATTGAACCTGTCTCCCCTGCATTGGCAGGTGGATTCTTAACCACTGTGCCCCCAGGGAAGTCCCTCACCAATATTTTAAAGTGAAGAATTTAAAAATATTTCTTCTTATAGTTTAAGAAATTTATTTCCTTAATTGATAAGAAAACAAAGTGAAACTTTTAAAAGCCCTCAAGATCATGTAGATACAGTTAATCTTGTAGGCATCCTTTGTTGAAAGAGGCCCAGAAGAGGTCGAGAAGATGGAGAGCTGCAGCCAGGTGGGAGTGCAGATACAGGGTGGGGAACATGAATTAAGCCAGATGATATAAACCAAATTAGTACGAAAGCACTCTGTAAGAGGGGCATCTAAATTGACAGATACCATTTCCACAAGTATTAAAGTTTTTAAAAGGAGAGAAAAAGGAAAAGATGGCTTTCATCAAGTGGGAAGGGATATCTCACGGAGAAAGTCACACATCTGGCCTTGGCGTAGCTTCTTAATGTATTTATTGCTGCTGATGCTTCTACTTGGGTCAGAGACCTGGCTTGAAAGCACACAGCTGTGTTGAAAGGACAGATCATTCCTCAGGAGAGAAAACTGCCTTCCTAGCCACTCCAGTGCATCCT
Source organism: Globicephala melas (assembly GCF_963455315.2). Lineage (NCBI taxonomy): Eukaryota > Metazoa > Chordata > Mammalia > Artiodactyla > Delphinidae > Globicephala > Globicephala melas. The sequence continues at coordinate 59,957,363 of NC_083321.1, forward strand.
TCTCCAACCATGGTTCTTCAGCAACTAGTCCAAGGTCAACAAATAAATGGCTCATTGGGGCCAGCTGTGCAATGAGTGCACCAGGCAACAGGATGGTTGTTTCCCTACTCCCCCTCCCCCCCGAGAGCTGCCCCTGACTCAGCCAGAGGCTCACTCACAAGTCTTGGCTGTTCATGGTGACATTCCAGGGCTTGGAATAGTTCCAGATGGGTCCCAGGTGTCCACAGAATGTTGACTACACTGACTGGGACTATCAGGCCACAGACCGGCCATCAGTCTCCTGCTGGATGGCTGTAACAATGACCGTATTTTATCACTACAGTTCTGTTAGGCCTGCTCCCTCATTCCTGTCTGATACAGAGAAGAATGACATTACCTGCAGGTTCTACCATGCTCAAGGCCTGAACAACCCCAGCCCATGCTATAATACATTAAATCCTCACCAAATAGAAGCAGGGAAGGTCTAGAATTGCTCATTCTGCTCAAGCTGGTACCTATCCAGGTGGCTGGTGGGGGGAGCCATGGGCACCTCTGCACTCACCAAGTACTTCTCCCCACGGGACAGGCATCAGATCAGTTACCACAAAACAGTTAAACCATACAAACTCCCCCTTGCTCAAAATCCACGCTTGTCAGTTATTCTGTTTATGATTCAGTTCACATCTGGAGGGTGAACTGGTCAAATGACCTTGTCCTCTAAGCAGCCATCATTTAAATTAAAAAAAATAAAACGGAGGGACTTCCCTGGTGGTCCAGTGGTAAGGACTCCGCACTTCCACTGCAGGGGGCACGAGTTCGATCCCTGGTTGAGGGAACTAAGATCGCACATGCCGTGTGGCAAAAGAAAAAAAAAATTGTGATAAAATGCACAGAGCATAAATTTTCAGACAACAGAAAAATCACCATTTTAAAGTGTATAATTCAGGAGTTTTTATTCACAAGGTTGTGCAGACATCACCACTATCTAATTCCAGCACATTTCTATCAACTCACAAAGCCACCTTGTACCTGTTAGCTGCCACACCCAACTCCTCCTTTCTCCCAGCGTCTGACAACCACACATCTACTTTCTGTCTCTATGAATTTGTCTATTCTGGACATTTCACATAGATGCAATCATACAACATGCGGCCTTCTGTGTCTGGCTTCTTTCACTTTGCATAAAGTTTTCAAGGTTCATCCATGCTGTAGCACACATCAGTACTCCATTCTTTTTTTTTTTTTTTTTTGCAGTACGCGGGCCTCTCACTGTTGTGGCCTCTCCCGTTGAGGAGCACAGGCTCCAGACGCGCAGGCTCAGCGGCCATGGTTCACGGGCCCAGCTGCTCCGCAGCATGTGGGATCTTCCCAGACCGGGGAACGAACCCGTGTCCCCTGCATCGGCAGGCGGACACTCTCAACCACTGCGCCACCAGGGAAGCCCTCCATTCTTTTTTTAATTGCCTAATAATTTCCCATTGTATGGATATATCACATTTATTTATCCATTCATTGGTTGATGGACATTTGAGTTGTGTTTGCTTTCTGATTGTTATGAATAATGCTGCTATGAAATTTCATGTACAAATTTTAGTGTGGACATATATTTCCAGTCCTCTTGGGTAATATACCTAGGAGTGGAATTGCTGGGTCATATGGTCATATCTCTAATGTCATTTTACTTTTCAATGAATGAACTGACATTCTCATTAGCTATCAATCTCTTATGAGCTTACTTGTATGAGTTCCTACCAGAGTGATGGTGCTATCTGGTGAGCTGACAAAATCATGCTGGAAACCTGTAAGACTAGAGTCGCCAAGTTTTCTGAAAACTTTCACAGACGTACTGAAGATGATCACATTGCCCACCAAGTGCCCATCATTATAAAAGGCTTTAAGATAAGGACTATATTTGTTCCCATGGAGATACAGCAGCCAGATTTAGATTTGTACAGAGATGCCCTTGAGTTTATGTCTGAGGAGACTTCTTCAGATGCTCTGTTCTACCTCCTTCAAGAGGGAGATGTGACCTAGAACACCTTGCTGTCATTTTCTACCTAAAATGAATGCAGTCACTTGCTTTTTCTCACTTTCCTTCCCTTGTCCTCCACATAGCTGTTGCTCCTCGCAACCACTTCACCACAGGTGCAGCGTGTAGTCCGAGTTAACTGTGGGAACAGGTGCGGGCTAGAAAGGAGGATGGGCCTCATGCGGTGAGCTGGTGAGGACCCCACGGCAAAGCTTGAGGAACCAAAGGAACAGCTCAGGGCACAGGTTAGCTTGAATGGTGATGTTCTGGGGTACCTGTGAGCCACTGGAGGGATGCTCACTATCTGGGTTATGTTTTACTGATTTTTCTTAATTTTAGAAACTTTTACTTAAAATAGTAATATGTTAGGAAGCACAGAAAGGAACAAATAAAAATTAAAAAATCACTGGGCTCCAGAGATAAACATGGCTAGTTTTTTTTTCCAGATGAATGTTCTTTCTCTGTAAATAAGCAGGATTATGCTGCCACATTCTAGACAATTTGCATCCTGCTTATTTTGTTTCCCTATGTCATTCAATAGTCTTCAAAACACCATTTTAAGTGGCTATATACGTGATTTTGTGTCACCTATTTGGAGGACCACTATTCAAAAGACTTACTCTCATTAGGTCCCATTTGTTTATTTTTATTTTTATTTCCATTTCTCTAGGAGGTGGGTCAAAAAGGACCTTGCTGTGATTTATGTCATAGACTGTCCTGCCTATGTTTTCCTCTAAGAGTTTGATAGTTTCTGGCCTTACATTTAGGTCTTTAATCCATTTTGAGCTTATTTTTGTATATGGTGTTAGGGAGTGATCTAATCTCATACTTTTACATGTAGCTGTCCAGTTTTCCCAGCACCACTTACTGAAGAGGCTGTGCTTTCTCCACTGTACATTCCTGCCTCCTTTATCAAAGATAAGGTGACCATACGTCTGTGGGTTTATCTCTGGGCTTTCTATCCTGTTCCATTGATCTATATTTCTGTTTTTGTGCCAGTACCATACTGTCTTGATTACTGTAGCTTTGTAGTAGAGTCTGAAGTCAGGGAGCCTGATTCCTCCAGCTCCATTTTTCGTTCTCAAGATTGCTTTGGCTATTCGGAGTCTTTTGTGTTTCCATACAAATTGTGAAATTTTTTGTTCTAGTTCTGTGAAAAATGCCATTGGTAGTTTGATAAGGATTGCATTGAATCTGTAGATTGCTTTGGGTAGTAGAGTCATTTTCACAATGTTGATTCTTCCAATCCAATCTCTCCATCTATTTGTATCATCTTTAATTTCTTTCATCAGTGTCTTATAATTTTCTGAATATTACTCAACCATAAAAAGAAACGAAATTGAGCTATTTGTAATGAGGTGGATAGAGCTAGAGTCTGTCATACAGAGTGAAGTAAGTCAGAAAGAGAGAGACAAATGCCGTATGCTAACACATATATATGGAATTTAAGGAAAAAAAATGTCATGAAGAACCTAGGGGTAAAACAGGAATAAAGACACAGACTTACTAGAGAATGGACTTGAGGATATGGGGAGGGGGAAGGGTAAGCTGTGACAAAGCGAGAGAGATGCATGGACATATATACACTACCAAACGTAGGGTAGATAGCTAGTGGGAAGCAGCCACATAGCACAGGGAGATGAGTTCGGTGCTTTGTGACCCCCTGGAGGGGTGGGATACGGAGGGTGGGAGGGAGGGAGACGCAAGCGGGAAGAGATATGGGAACATATGTATATATATAACTGATTCATTTTGTTGTGAAGCAGAAACTAACACACCATTGTAAAGCAATTATACTCCAATAAAAAAAAAAAAAGACTTACTCTCCCATCCCTGCCGAGACCTGTTAGTCCTCTTCCATTATGGTTCTCAGAAATAAACTAAAATTCCAACCTCTTTGTCTTCAGAGGGAAAAGAAAAAAACTTCCGAGGATTGACACAATAAACACACTAGCTAGGGGTAAGTTGTCACCAAAGCAGTCATCTGCGTGGCTTTGCTGGGCACCCCCAGCCTGCTTCAGCCTCCCTCCTTCCCATCACTTCCACAGCCCTCTGTCCTCCCTCCTGAATTGCGGTCCAAGAAGGAAGTGGAAAGTGAGTATCACATTGATGGGCAACGTGAAACCCTATTCTCTCAACTAGGCAACTCCAAGTGACACGTAAGCGATCCTGTTCCATAGTTTCTGCTGTGCTAAGAATTGCTATTCAAGATGGCTACTGCCCCCACCCATTGGCCAAACTGGATAACACTACACTACTTGCTGTGATCAGATACATCTATTATAGTACGAAAACTCCCATTTGCTGTCTTCTACACTGTGGAGCAGGGTTCTACTTGCCATACCAGTTCTTGGCCTTTCTAATGGAAATCTGGAGAAAAGAGGAAGAGGGGATTATAAGAGGTATGTGGCAAGGAGGCTGATTGGAATGGGAGGAAAGGGTTAAAGGAAATAAAAGGGACCAGCCTCAGGATGGGTGGGCTGTGGATAGGAGAGAATGAAAGTGGATTTTAAAAAAGAATTATGAGATTCCAACATTGTGTTCCCTTCATGGTGTTTGAGTTATACAAGTAAGAAGCTTGTGTTATTTCAAAATTACTTTTAGTAGCGTGGATTCACTAGGAGTGAATCATGACATTTTATAAATACCACCCTAGGAAATAAGGAGGGGCAGGGAAGTCTGTGACCAGTCAGATAAGTGGAGTTCAAAATCAGGTGAGATTTGGGACTGTCTACTTTGATACTGTTGGGGGAGGCCTAGGAGAAAGGTAATAAAATTTTCAGAACCAGGGTACCCAATACTTATATTCTGCCTTTGGTTGGACTATAGGAATGGGTATATTTGCTGGATAGAGAAGTGCTAGGAGATAAGACCCTTGACTTCATGATGGCTTGACCCATGACCCCACTTTCATAACTTTCTTATTAGTGAGACTCCTTCCCTCACAGCAATAATCAGAATCTGTATTTATGACTCTCTGATGAGTATGTCCAAAGCTGACCCTGATGTGGTACTAATGCTGTCTGGGCAAGACAATGCAAGAAACAGAGAAAAGGAAATGGGGTGTGGTGAGGCGGAAACATTCCTGGTTAGGTCTCAGAAAATGAATTTATATCTCTCTGAACTAAACTGACCTATTGTTTCTCAATACAATATTCAAGAACAGGCCCAATGAAACATCAGAGATAGATGTTTTCAGTGTCAGCACAGTATATGGTTTGATGGTTTCAAGAAGGAAAATAGTTGGCATAAAATTAGAACTTGGGGACAGCAGCAAGTCCTCGTGAATAATAACTGATCTGATTTCTAGATAACAGCAACAAGTTGAACTGTCTTAAAGACCTCTAATGTAACTATATTTTAATTTTATTCAGCAAGACTTCGCTCCTTAGTACTGGGAACCAAATGACTCCCTAGTGACTGGGGATCCTGGTCATTAATTGTGTCAAGGGGTAAATGAGTACATACCATAGTGGGCATTCAGAAGAGAAAAGAATGGGAGGGATGTGCATGTGCGTGTGTATGTGCATGCACCTGTGTGTGTAGAGAACGGACCCTCAGCTATACAGATATGCTATAGTTTGTATAACCATTTCTCCCACTTTTGAACTTTGCTTTTTTCTAATTTTATACTAGTATATAAAAAAGATACAAATGAACTTATTTACAAAACAGAGATGCATAGACAGAAAACAAACTTATGGTTACCAAAAGGGGAAAGGGGGGCAAAGAGATAAATTAGGAAGTTGGGATTAACAGATAAGCACTGCTATATATACTACTATATATAAAATAGATAAACAAGGACCTACTGTATACCACAGGGAACTCTACTCATTAGTTTGTAATAACCTATAAGGGAAATGAATCTGAAAAAGAGTATCTCTATCTATAGATGTATATTTATAACTGAATCACTGTGCTGTACACCTGAAACTAACACATTGTAAACCAAACTATACTTCAACAACAACAACACAATCTGTCCACAAAGAAAACAACGTTACTGTGAACATCATATAAAGATCTTATTAGAGGTTTTAGATAGGTACAGTTTAAAAGCTGGTTTTCACATCTTATCAAACCGTATTCTTACAGCAACCTTGTTCAGCAGAGATGATGATTATTCTCATGATGCAGATACAGAGACATACAAACACGCAGTATTTTCAGGGCCACAGAGCTTCACGGGCTGGGTTGGGGAGAATACAGTTTGGTGTGACTCCAGTGATTGTGTTCACACTATTATATTCTATCACAGATCCCGTAGTCCCTGTGCACCAGGAGGGGCACACACAATTTAACAAATAAGCCGGACTTCTCAGGGAAGATGAATAAAAAATAGTTCTAACCTTTAGGGAGTTTTCAGTCTGGCAATACAGATGGACAAGTTAACAAAATATAGCAAATGCCACAAAATTTAGGCTCGCTTAATTTTGAATGCTTATGAAGGTTTTAACTTTGTGTGTGTGTCCGTGTGTGTGTGTGTGTGTGTGTGTGTGTGTGTGTGTGTGTTTGTACCATTTGTAAGAGGTCAAATTAAGATTTCTTTGATCTATAGGATTATACTGATTTTGGAATACTAGGTGTTAGAGTGTGAATTATTTTTTGAAAAAAAATCAACTATAAAATACATCAAGGAGAAAAGCTGTCCTCTTTTAAGTTCATTTCTCAATTACAGTTATTTTTGTAAGTAGTCAGCTCACTTTATTCATAACTGGGCAACTTGTTCCTTCTATCCAGTAAGTTCCTATCAAAAGAGGTGAGATAGGCACCCTCACATCATGCACAGAATTAAACTCAAAACGGCTTAAAGCCTTAAACATAAGACATGACACCATGAGACTCGGGTCAGTCTCCCAAGGCAATAGGAATAAAAACAAAAATAAACAAATGGCACCTAATCAAACTTACAAGCTTTTGCACAGCAGAGGAAAACACACACACACACACACACACACACACACACAAAACACCTATGGAATGGGAGAAAATATTTGCAAATGATGTGACAGACAAAGGCTTAATCTCCAAAATATACAAACAGCTCATACAACTCAACAACAACCAAAAAACAGCCCAATCGAAAAATGGGCAGAAGACCTTAATAGACATTTCTCCAAAGAAGACATACAGATGGCCAAAAGGCACATGAAAACATGCTCAGCATCACTAATTATTAGAGAAATGCAAATCAAAACTACAACCAGGTACCACCTCACACTGGTCTGAATGGCCATCATTAAAAAGTCTACAAATAATAAATGCTGCAGAGGGTGTGGAGAAAAGGGGACCCTCCTACATGGTTGGTGGGAATGTAAGTTGGTGCAGTCACTGTGGAAAACAGTGTGGAGGTTCCTTAGAAAACTAAAAATAGAATTATCATATGATCCAGCAATCCCACTCCTGGGCATATATCCAGACAAAACTATAATTCAAAAAGATACATGCATCCCTATGTTCATAGCAGCACTGTTCACAATAGCCAAAACATGGAAACAACTAAATGTCCATTGACAGATGAATGGATAAAGAAGATGTGGTACATATATACAATGGAATGCTACTCAGCCATACAAAAGAATGAAATAATGCCATTCGCAGCAACATGGATGCAACTAGAGACTATCATACTAAGTGAAGTAAGTCAGAAAGAGAAAGACAAATACCATATGATATCACTTATATGTGGAATCTAAAATATGGCACAAATGAACCTATCTACAAAACAGAAACAGACTCACAGACATAGAGAACAGACTTGCGCTTGCCAAGGGGGAGGAGGGAGGGGGAGGGAAGGACAGGGAGTTTGGGATTAGCAGATGGAAACTGGTATAAATAGGATGGATAAACAACCAGGTCCTACTGTATAGCACAGGGAATTACATTCAATATCCTGTGATAAACCATAATGGAAAAGAATATGAAAAAAAGAATGTATGTATGTGTATAACTAAGTCACTTTGCTGTACAGCAGAGATTGGCACAGCACTGTAAATCAACTATACTTCAATAAAAAAAATTAAAAAAAAAGAGGTGAGGGGCTTCCCTGGTGGCGCAGTGGTTGAGAGTTCGCCTGCTGATGCAGGGGACACGGGCTCGTGTCCCGGTCTGGGAAGATCCCACATGCTGAGAAGTGGCTTGGCCTGTGAGCCATGGCCGCTGAGCCTGTGCGTCCGGAGCCTGTGCTCCGCAATGGGAGAGGCCACAGTGGTGAGAGGCCCGCGTATCGCAAAAAAAAAAAAAAAAAAAAGAGGTGAGGCATGAAGAAGGAACTTGGGAAGCTTAAAAGAATCATAATTTCAAAAAAAGTTTACAATTATTTTGACTTGTCCTGAGCCAGAGTTAATTTGTTTCTCCATTCACTTAACCAAAATTTATTTAATATGCTACATGTATTGACATTTGCAAATATTATTCCTCATCCTCAATAACTCTCAAGGCGATAACCTTCAAAATAAATATTATTTTCATTTTGCCAATGCAAACACAGACATTCAGAAAGGTGACTTTAGCTCTCACAGAGGAATTAGATTGCCAAGGTAGATTGTACAAGTAGTAAATGTTAGAGCTGGGAGTTCATGCAGGTAAGTCCTTGCTCTTTCCACCATGGTATAACAATGACATAGTATGCTATCTTCTGGAGTGGTACTGCCCATCCTTTCCTTGGCTCTGACTTGGTAGAGAAGGTTTACACACAGGAAGTATGCTTTCCAAAGTACTTCCTGGGGCAGGAAATTTCCACTACCCAAGGCAACCCCTTTTCTTTACTCATAAAAGCATAAAGACATGAAGGCAAGCAAGAGAAAGTGATAGTATTTTTATAGTTATACCTTAAAATCTACTCAAATTTATAAGAAGTCAATGTTTCACAAAGTTTTGTTCTTTGACAATTACAATCATGACATCAAATTATTTCTGCTATACCTCATGCCTCTGAATTACATCAATGTGCTTGAGAGCTAGTGCCCCAGAGCGATAATTCCCAAAGCATGGTCAAAAAGCTCTCCCAGGGCTTCCCTGGTGGCGCAGTGGTTGCGAGTCCGCCTGCTGATGCAGGGGATACGGGTTCGTGCCCCGATCCGGGAGGATCCCACATGCCGAGGAGCGGCTGGGCCCGTGAGCCATGGCCGCTGAGCCTGCGCGTCAGGAGCCTGTGCTCCGCAACGGGAGAGGCCACAACAGTGAGAGGCCCGCGTACCACAAAAAAAAAAAAAAAAAAAAAAAAAAAACCTCTCCCAAATGGTCCCAAACTGATCAAACATGCCACTCCTAATGGATGAGTGACACTAAATTCCACAGACTTCCTTTTTTATGTACAACTATTAACTTACTGCCTGAGTTTTAAAGGGCTATTAAACATAAGTTAAAATCAGACATTAAACCAGAGTTTATTTAGGACTCCAATATTCCACTAAGAAGTCTGGGAACTACAGAAAACAGAGAAAAGTTACAAAGCTGCTACTACACATATGTGCTTGCAGAGAGTTAAAAAGCCCTCTAATTTAGGGAAGAACATTTTCTCTATCACGTCTAATGCTTTCACAATTTCTGTCCTGCAGCTTTTCTAAAAGCATTCATCCTTGATCCTTGTGAAGTGAGAGACTTATTTCCAAATATGATAAAGAAGAATGGTTAAGGCTAGGTGGATATGTAGCAAAGTTCGTTTTACAGGAATGGAGGATTAGCAGGGACTTAGTAAAATATATGAGAAAGAGAAAACAAATAAGATGAGCCTATGATTGCCCCAAGCTTTCTTTCTGGAGAGTTTCCAGGCAGCAATGTGGTGGGGCAGGGGGTGGAATCCAGGGAAAACCAGAGGCTTCCCAAGTAAAGGAAACAGAGTAGGGAATCCAGGGAGACCAATGTGGCTAGAGTTTGAAGGTCAGACAATCAGAGAGGACAGACCTGTCCAGCAAAAGAACTCCTGAGATCCACATAGGGTCCCCCTGAGTCTTCAGCCGAATACTAATCAGCACATGTGTGTAAGGAAACTAAAGAAACAAAGTTAGGTTGGAATAAGAACCACCTGAAAGAATAGAGGGAAAAATCCATGGTGATCACACAAAGCTTAAAATAGTTTATGTTCTCATGAGTCAGAAATGGATAGATGGGACACAGCAGAGCACTCAGGTAATTGCCTCAGCAATAGGGAAAAAATCAGTCCTAAACTACAGGCTGCTCTGATCCCACTTAATGAAGTTTAAAAGCAAGTCTTGAAAGGATCAACCTGTCTTCAAGTTACTTAACTGTGTCCTGAACAAAGCTCAAGGGTATCTATAGGTATACAAAATATCTAGCACCAAACAAAATAAATTTCACAATGGTTGATATTCAATCAAAAGTTGCCAGGAATGCAAAGAAGCAAAACTAATACCCACGATGAGGATAACGAAATCAATCAGTAGAAACAGACCCAGAAATTACACAGATGATAGAATTCATAGAAAAGAACATTTAAAAAGTTATCTGTTTATATTCCATATATTCAAAAAGGAAGACTGAACATAGCTAAGTAGTAACATGCAGATATAAAAAAACCAAAATGAAAATTTTAGAAATGAACGTTACAATGTCTAATATGAAAATTATCCTGGATAGGACTTACACTACTTGATTTCAAGATTCAACATAAAGCAGCAATAATCAAGACAGTGTGGTATTGGCATAAAAATAAATAGATCAATAGAGAGTTCAGAAATAGGTCTTACACATATATGGTCAAATGATTTTCAACAAAAGTACAAAGATAGGGGCTTCCCTGGTGGCACAGTGATTGAGAGTCCGCCTGCCGATGCAGGGGACACGGGTTCGTGCCCCGGTCCGGGAAGATCCCACATGCCGCAGAGCGGCTGGGCCCGTGAGCCATGGCCGCTGAGCCTGCGCGTCCGGAGCCTGTGCTCCGCAATGGGAGAGGCCACAACAGTGAGAGGCCCGCGTACCGCAAAAAAAAAAAAAAAAAAAAAAAGTACAAAGATAATCCAATGGAGAAAAGCTAATCTTTTAAACAAATGGTGTTTTAACCATTGAATATCTGTATCCAAAAATTAAAATAAATAAAACTTGATCTACTCCTCATGCCATATGCAAAGAAAATTCAAAGAGAATCATAGATCTAAATGTAAAGCCTAAAACCATAAATCTTTCAGAAGATGACATAGGAGAAAATCTTCATGACAGTGTATTAAACAGAGCTTTTTAGAAATGTAACACGAAATGCACAATCTATGAAAGAAAAAATTATACATTATGTTTCATCTAAAATAGAAACTTCTGGTCTTCAGAAGATTCTGTTATGCCAAAGACTAGGGGAAACCATTTGTAAATCACTTATCTGATAATGTAATTGTAGTCACAACAAAAAATAACCCTTCAAACACGGTATTAAGAAAGCAAACAACCCAATGAAAAATGGGCAAAAGATTTGCATAGATACTTCACCAAAGAAGATACACTTGGCAAATGAGTATTTGAAAAGAAGCACAATATCATTAGTCATTAGGGACTATTTGAGACTAATTAGAATGGCTAAACTGAGCAAGGCTGATACTATCTGTTGGCAAAGGTGTGGAGCAACTAGAATTCTCATACACTGCTGGTGGGAATGTAAAGTGGTGTAGTCACTTTGGAAAAGGATTTGACAGTTTCTTAAAAAGTGCATTTATCATGTGATGCTACTATTCCACTCCTAGTTATTTACTGAAGTTATCAGGTTTTTTTCAGTTTAATTTGAAATTGCAGGGAAAAAACCAGACTCATCAAACTCAGTCAGAAAACATCTCTGAAACAGGAAATGCTGTTTCAAACCACAAATGTCAGAGAGCGCTTCACTCTGGCGTTTGAGTCCCAAAGGAAGAAAAAAAATTAATTACTTCCTGAAAAAATATAGGTATGGAGATGTTGATGGGTGAACTTTCATTTTAAAAGTTTATTCTAAATGGCTGTGATTGTTAATGGAATTTTTTAAACTTTTTTTTCTGCTTGGACATTTAGCAACCAGGGAGTTTACTCACCCCATACCCTTGAGATACTGTGTTTTCCTTGGCTGGTATTTACCTATCCTTTCAAAGATCAGCTCTGGTAGAAACAGCACTGGATGGATTCAAGTAGCAGACTGATCACATGCATTTATACCTGGAAACTGAGCCACAGACCTGCAGGCTGCCCTTCATTCTCCATTCTCACAGGGGTCATCTCACTGGGGAGAGTCCTATGCAGCCTAAGGAGAGATGGGGGCCCACAGGAGTCCTCTGGAAGCTGCAGTCCCTTTGGCAGAGGATTTTTGGGGGAAGGAGGATGTCTATGGTATTTGAGAATATCAAAGCTGGAAGGGGTGTTCTCTGTCCAGTGCCTCCTTAGGGGGTCACTATAAATAAAGATAGGAGACCTCAAGTCCTTTTTAATATCTCCCAAACCCAGAAAACCTTAACCATTAACATTAACCATCTTCCTACAGAAGTCCACTCAGGTTAACCAAGACATTAATCTTCTTGTCTTTCAGCAAAAGTTATTTTAGCTCACAGTGGTAACACCAGTTATCCTGTGATGATCAGAAGTCCTGATTGGTGGTTTGATTTTGGTTAATAAAAAATGAAAAAAATCATGTGATAAAATAAGTCAGAACAAAATTAAAAATACTAGTAATTAATTAATGGGTATGCTTTTTTTTTTTTTTTTTTTTTTTTTTTTTTGTGGTACGCGGGCCTCTCACTCTTGTGGCCTCTCCCGTTGCGGCGCACAGGCTCCGGACGTGCAGGCTCAGAGGCCATGGCTCACGGGCCTAGCCGCTCCGCAGCATGTGGGATCTTCCCGGACCAGGGCACAAACCCGTGTCCCCTGCATCGGCAGGCGGACTCTCAACCACTGCGCCACCAGGGAAGCCCAATGGGTAGGCCTTTTTAAATCCTCATTTTATTGATGAGGGAACTGAGACTCAGAGAGATGCATGAACTTGTCTAAGCCAGTTAGTGGAGTTAGGACTTAAACTCTGAATGATTGATGACAGATTCTGAACTGTTTAGTGTTATCTAACTGTTATCATGGGTGGGGGGGTGCTTCTACATAAACCACAGAAATAAGGGGAGACCTTCAATGGTAAAAGTTAGAAAAATAAATAAAACTACAATGATGTGTTAGATTGAACTAGATAGTTTCAAGTTTCTAAGTCTCTAATAAGTTAAAATCCCGATGTGTTAAATTAAACAATCCATGAGATCAGGAACAATCACTCTTACAGGCAGATCAGTGGTAGCAAGTGTTGTGGACAGAGCACTGGACAGGGTATCAGGAGAGCAGGGTTCTGGCCCAAATAACTAGATGATCTTGGGAAAGTCACCTCCCAACTAGACATCTGGCTGGACCTCTCTCTCCAGTAGAATAGCTGGACTTCTTTCAGGGTAGCCAGTTTCCCAGAGAGCAAAAGAAGAATCCTCCATGGGCTTCCCTGGTGGCACAGTGGTTAGGAATCTGTCTGCCAGTGCAGGGGACACAGGTTCCAGCCCTTGTCTGGGAAGATCCCACATGCTGCAGAGCAACTAAGCCCGTGCGCCACAACTACTGAGCCTGTACTCTAGAGACTTTGAGCCACAACTACTGAGCCCACGTGCCACAACTACTGAAGCCAATGCACTTAGAACCCATGCTCCACAACAAGAGAAGCCATGACAATGAGAAGCCCGCACACCACAACGAAGACCCAAAACAGCCAAAAATAAAAACAAACAAACAAATACATAAATTTATTTAAAAAAGAAGAAGAATCCACCAGGACCCTTTTTTTAAAAATATTTATTTATTTTGGCTGCGCCAGGTCTTAGTTGCGGCACGCAGGATCTTCGTTGTGGCATGCGGGATCTTTAGTTGCGGCATGTAGGCTTCTTAGTTGTGGCATGCATGTGGGATCTAGTTCCCTGACCAGGGATCGAACCCAGGCCCCCTGCATTGGGAGTGTGGAGTCTTACCCACTGGACCACCAGGGAAGTCTCCCCCGCCCTGGACTCTTAAGGGCTAAATCCAGAATGGGCACAGCATACTCTAGCCACATTCTATTCAACAAAGTAAATCACAAGACCAGCTTAGATTCAAGGAGAGAGGAGACAAACCATCTGTTGATGGGAAGAGCAGCAGGTGCATACAGGGATGGAAGGAATTGTTGGTGGCCACCTATGGAGACTGTCTACTACACATATTATGAACAGATGTCCATGGTCAAATAAGTTTGGGAAATCTGGACTAAACACAATTAAAAAGGTTTCTTAACAGCAAGACTTCTTAGACTTGTTAAAACGCTAATTGAAGTGCCAAGAATGATACAAAGTAGCAAGTATAAAAAGAAGTAAAGTTTAATTATTGCTTTCTAGCCTAACTTTGTCCTTCCTGACCTTCTTACACAGATCAATATGAAAGAAGAGGATAAAAATGTAACCAATCTAACAGGAAATATTTACAGTTAAACTGGCTACCACAGACAGTCACAGTCTTTGAAAGATAAAGAATGTCTTCAGGAAGTTGCAAAGGACCTGGCTCAACTTCAGTATTTTCTCCATCCTTTGTGGAAACAGCCACTTTTCTTGCCAAGTAAAGCCTCCTTCAGCATAAATTGAGATTCTGGACTTCTAGTTGCTGAGAAAAAGTCAGTCCTATTGCTCATTAAAATGATTTCTTCCTGCCTTTCATTTTTAAAATTTATTTATTTATTTTTGGCTGGTTGGGTCTTCGTTGCTGTGCGCAGGCTTTCTCTAGTTGTTGCGAGCAGGGTCTACTCTTGGTTGCGGTGCGTGGGCTTCTCATTGCGGTGGCCTCTTTTGTTGAGGAGCACGGGCTCAAGGCATGCGGGATTCAGTAGTTGCGGCACGTGGGCTCAGTAGTGGTGGCTCGTGGGCTCTAGAGTGCAGGCTCAGCAGTTGTGGCACAGGGGCTCAGTTGCTCTACGGCATGTGGGATCTTCCCAGACCAGGGCTGGAGTCTGTGTCCCCTGCATTGGCAGGCGGATTCTTAATCACTGCACCACCAGGGAAGCCCCTCTTCCTGCCTTTAGAATCAGGTCTTTTAATGAGTTCCAATTAATTCTGGGAAGATAATAAAAGTCAGGGGTGACTTTTCAATTCTTTGTCTCATAAGCAACTGGTGTTGTTTACTTGGCTATCTGGTCAACTGCAAAGCACAGAAATGACCCATTGGGGTGACTGATGCCTTGGACACATGGTATTTGTGAAAGTAGCTTGGTGTGGAAGAAGAGAAGAAACTCTGGAAACTGATCTGGCTTTGAATTTCTGCTTCTCTACTCCTATTCCTGTTACTCCTTGGACATCCTTAAGGAAGTTGTGTAAGTCCTCTGATCTCAGTTTACTCATCTATAAAACCTAAATTATAAGGTTTTTGGAGAGATTAAATGTGATATTGTTTGCTTATCTATTTGTTCCTTCCACTCATTCAACAAATATTTAGTTATTGTACTTAATAAGTGGCAGGCAGTATACCATGCACAAAATATATAGCTTGGAAGGGAAGTAAACCATATGCAAGTAAATTAATAAATAATAAATTTGCAACTAAAGATTTTTGCCAAGTATTGCATAGTCAGGTCAATGCCATAATCAGAAATGAGCAGGATGCTGTGATTGTTTAAGGTGGGAAGCAGTGTCTTATCTTAGATACGGTTACAAAGGAATGTCTCTCTGAATTGATAAGGTTGGGATGAGAAGGGTCAGCGATGTGAGCAGCAGAGAGAGGAACATTCCAGGCAGAAGAAACCGCAAATGGCAAATTTTTAACATGATTGAGAATTTAATGGGGGGCTTCCCTGGTGGCGCAGTGGTTGAGAGTCCGCCTGCCGATGCAGGGGACACGGGTTCGTGCCCCGGTCCGGGAAGATTCCACATGCCGGGGAGCGGCTGGGCCCATGAGCCATGGCCGCTGAGCCTGCGCATCGGAGCCTGTGCTACGCAATGGGAGAGGCCGCAACAGTGAGAGGCCTGCGTACCGCAAAAAAAAAAAAAAAAAAGAATTTAATGAGTTTGAATTTATGTGAACTGACAGAAGACCAGTTTGGCTAGAGTATAAAGGGAGGGGAAGGCTGGAGAGCTCAGCAAAGGAAGCATCATGTAGGATGTCAGTAAGGAGTTTAGACTTTATTCTAATTGCAGTAGGGAGGCATTGTGGAATTCTGAAGAGAGGAAACATGATCCAGTTTAAAATACTAAAAGATCACTCTGGGTCCCTCTGTAGATTGGATTGAAGGGGGCAAGAGTGGAGAAAAGAGAAACAATTAAGACATTATGGTAGTCCAGAAGAGAGATAATGGTGGTACGTGCTGGGCTGGTGGCACTGGCAATAAAAATAAATTGACAAAATATTTGTAGTGGAACTGGCAGGACTTGGTGATAGATGGGATGTGGAAGGTGAGAGAGACAAAGGGGTCAAAATGGATTTTTCTGGGTTTTGGTATAGAAACTAGATGGGCAGAGATTCCATTTACTGAGAAAGGGGAAACTGGAGGAGGAACAGGTTTGGAGAGGGGATCGGAGGATCTTAAGACTTTCAGTTTGGACATGCTAGGTTTCTGAGAGAACCAGTTTGAGATGCCAGGTAGGTAACTAAATGTATGAGACGAGATCAGAGATGAGGTCTTGGTTGGAGGTATGAATTTGGGAGTCATCAGCATACAGATAGAATTTAAAGCCATGGGACTGGATGAGATCCCCTGTGAGGAAATTGTAGCTAGAGACAAGAAGAAAGGCAGGGGGAAGCCTTGAATTGAATACGATTTAATAAGGAAGAAGGAGTCAGTGAGAGAATGGAGAAAGGCGAGTGGAGTGGGAGAATAAACAGTAGTATGATGCTGAGGAAGCTAAGAGAGAAAGGTTAGTGTTTCTTGGAGAAATATTTGAATGCTACTGGGAAGCTGAGTATGAGAAAGAGAGTTCTGTCCATTGGATTTAGTAACATGGCGTAATGTGGATAGAACCCAGATTGATGGAAGAAAGAACACGAAGGGTGGGAGTGGAGATGGTGTATGTTGATATCTCTTTTGTGAAATTATGTTAAAAAACAGAAATGAAGGTGTTCTAGAAAGACATCAAAGGAAGCATAGCAGAGTTTTCTTCTTGTCTACCTCACACCCATTCTCTCCCTCCTTGTTAACTTTTTCTTGGGGCAGCAAACTCTTTAGTTAACAAACAGTGTTTCCTCCCTTGCTATGTGGGGAGCCAAGAAACATAAGGGACTGACTCAGCTACCTTTCCCCCTTCTTCTCCTTAGGTGGCAGATAAGAGGGTGGGAACTACACTGGCCATTTTGCAACCATGAGAAGAACCTGAAAATAGAAACCCCTGTTAAGGAAGTGGAACAGCTAGATGGGGCAGCAGACTGCGGCATCAAGAATATTTTCGGATCTGAGAGATACCAGAGTATGCTTGCATGCTGGTATGAGCCATCGAGGAGAGAGATGGGTGGAGAAGAGCCCAGGGGATAATGACAGGACTGCAGCTCTTAAAAAGGCATGCATAGAGTGAGCGTGGGTGTCTGTTGATGAATTGGCCTTTGATAGGCTTCTGCAGAGGGTTTAGGACACCTCCCAACGTTCTTTCCTGAGGAAACTTTCTCCAGCAACTCTGACATTCCATTGCTCTTTCCATCCTTCATCCTTTTCCCTATGGACTAGAGTCACCTGTCTCTTCCTTCCTAAATTCATTCCCCATGCTGCTGCCAGAGTGAATATTCCAAACTGCAAATATGACTTTAGAAGACTGTGTAGCTCCTTGTCATCCACAGGATGAAGCTGTACTCACTTGCCTCACATTTAAGACATTCTCTTTCTAAGACAAATACCATATGATTTCATTTACATGTGGGATCTAAAATATGACACAAATGAACGTATCTACGAAAGAGAAACAGACTCGCAGACATAGGGAACAGACTTGTGGTTGCCAAGTGGGGAGGAATGTAGGGCAGGGATGGATTGGGAGTTTGGGATTAGCAGAGGCAAAAGATTATATATAGAATGGTTAAACAACAAGGTCCTACTGTATAGCACAGGGAACTACATTCAATATCCTGTGATATACCATAATGGAAAAGAATATAAAAAAGAATGTATATATATATGTATAACTGAGCCACAGATATACAGCAGAAATTAACACAACATTGTAAATCCACTATACTTCAATTAAAAAAAAAAAGTCATTCTCTTTCTGGCTCTTCTTTCCAGCTTCCTATCTTCAACATTTCATTAACCACTCTGAGTACCAACAATGCCTGGTTATTGGCATTTCCCTAACGGTGCATTATCTTTCCCACATCTATACCTTTCTTCATGCTTTCTCCCTTTACTGATATCCTTCTTCCTTTCTCTTTCACTTACGTAGTTTCAAGGCACAGCTCAAATGCCAGCTGTGATGTGTCCAGAGGGAATTAGTTGTTCTTTCCTCTCATTCTTGCAAGAGCAGCTGTCCTCCTCTGCCCTTCAGACTGGTGATATAGCTTTTCCTGTTGGCCCCCTCCCACTGGATTGTAAGCTCTTGAGGCTAGAGGCCCTGACTGATTGATCTTTTTTTTTTTTTTTAACATTTTTATTGGAGTAAAATTGCTTTACAATGATGTGTTAGTTTCTGCTTTATAACAAAGTGAATCAGTTATACATACACAAATATCCCCATATCTCTTCGCTTTTGCGTCTACCTCCCTCCCACCCTCCCTATCCCACCCCTCTAGGTGGTCACAAAGCACCGAGCTGATCTCCCTGTGCTATGCAGCTGCTTCCCACTAGCTATCTACCTTACGTTTGGTAGTGTATATATGTCCATGCCACTCTCTCACTTCGTCCCAGCTTACCCTTCCCCCTCCCTGTGTCCTCAAGTCCATTCTCTACATCTGCATCTTTATTCCTGTCCTGCTCCTACATTCTTCAGAACCATATATATATATATATATATATATATATATATATATATATATAGTTGTTGTTGTTGTTGTTGTTCCATATATCTGTGTTAGCATATTGGATTTGTTTTTCTTTCTGACTTACTTCACTCTGTAGGACAGACTCTAGGTCCATCCACCTCACTACAAATAACTCAATTTCATTTCTTTTTTTGGCTGAGTAATATTCCATTGTATATGTGTGCCACATCTTTATCCATTCATCTGTCGACGAACACTTAGGTTGCTTCCATGTGCTGCAATGAACATTGTGGTACATGACTCTTTTTGAATTATGGTTTTCTCAGGGTATATGCCCAATAGTGGGATTGCTGGGTCACATGGTAGTTCTATTTTTAGTTTTTTGAGGAACCTCCATACTGTTCTCCATAGTGGCTGTTATCAATTTACATTCCCACCAAGAGTGCAAGAGGGTTCCCTTTTCTCCACACCCTCTCCAGCATTTATTGCTTGTAGATTTTTTGATGATGGCCATTCTGACTGATGCGAGGTGATACCTCATTGTAGTTTTGATCTGCATTTCTCTAATGATTAGTGATGTTGAGCATTCTTTCATGTGTTTGTTGGCAATCTGTATATCTTCTTTGGAGAAATGTCTATTTAGGTCTTCTGCCCATTTTTCGATTGGGTTGTTTGTTTTTTCGATGTTGAGCTGCTTGTATATTTTGTCAGTTGCTTCCTTTGCAAATATTGTCTCCCATTCTGAGGGTTGTCTTTTCGTCTTGTTTATGGTTTCCTTTGCTGTGCAAAAGCTTTTAAGTTTCATTAGGTCCTGTTTATTTTCATTTTTACTTCCATTTCTCTAGGAGGTGGGTCAAAAAGGATCTTGCTATGATTTATGTCATAGAGTGTTCTATGTTTTCCTCTAAGAGTTTTATAGTGTCTTGCCTTACATTTAGATCTTTTATCCATTTTGAGTTTATTTTTGCGTATGGGGTTAGGGAGTGTTGTAATTTCATTCTTTTACATGTAGCTGTCCAGTTTTCTCAGCACCACTTACTGAAAAGGCTGTCCATTCTCCACTGTATATTCTTGCCTCCTTTATCAAAGATAGGGTGACCATATGTGCGTGGGTTTATCTCTGGGCTTCTGTCTTGTTCCATTGATCTATATTTCTGTTTTTGTGCCACTACCACACTGTCTGGATTACTGTAGTTTTGTAGTATAGTCTGAAGTCCGGGAGCCTCATTCCTCTAGCTCTGTGTTTCTTTCTCAAGATTGCTTTGGCTATTCAGGGTTTTTTGTGTTTCCATACAAATTGTGAAATTTTTTGTTCTAGCTCTGTGAAAAATGTCATTGGTAGTTTCATAGGGATTGCATTGAATCTGTAGTTTACTTTGGGTAGTACAGTCATTTTCACAATATTCATTCTTCCAATCCAAGAACATGGTGTATCTCTACATCTGTTTGTACCTCTTTAATTTCTTTGATCAGTGTCTTATAGTTTTCTGCATACAGGTCTTTTGTCTCCTTAGGTAGGTTTATTCCTAGGTATTTTATTCTTTTTCTTGCAGTGATAAAAGGGAGTGTTTCCTTAATTTCTCTTTCAGATTTTTCATCATTAGTGTATAAGAATGCAAGAGATTTTTGTGCATTAATCTTGTATCCTGCTACTTTACCAAATTCATTGATTAGCTCTAGTACTTTCCTGGTGGAGTCTTTAGGATTCTCTATGTATAGTATCATGTCATTTGCAAACAATGACAGCTTTACTTCTTCTTTTCTGATTTGTATTCTTTTATTTCTTTTTCTTCTCTGATTGCTGTGGCTAAAACTTCCAAAACTATGTTGAATAATAGTGGTGAGAGTGGGTAACCTTGTCTTGTTCCTGATCTTAGTGGAAATGGTTTCAGTTTTTCACCATTGAGGATGATGTTGGCTGTGGGTTTGTCATATACGGCCTTTATCATGTCGAGGAAAGTTCCCTCTCTGCCTACTTTCTGGAGGGTTTTTACCATAAATCAGTGTTGAATTTTCTCAAAAGCTTTCTCTGCATCTATTGAGATGATCATATGGTTTATATCCTTCAATTTGTTAATACGGTGTATCACATTGATTGATTTGCATATATTGAAGAATCCTTGCATTCCTGGGATAAACCCCACTTGATCATGGTGTATGATCCTTTAATGTGGTGTTAGATTCTGTTTGCTAGTATTTTGTTGAGGATTTTTGAATCTATGTTCATCAGTGATATTGGTCTGCAGTTGTCTTTATTTGTGACATCTTTGTCTCGTTTTGGTATCAGGGTGATGGTGGCCTTGTAGAATGAGTTTTGGAGTGTTCCTCCCTCTGCTATATTTTGGAAGAGTTTGAGAAGGATAGTTGTTAGCTCTTCTCTAAATGTTTGAAAGAATTTGCCTGTGAAGCCATCTGGTCCTGGGCTTCTGTTTGTTGGAAGATTTTTAATCACAGTTTCAATTTCAGTACTTGTGATTGGTCCGTTCATATTTTCTATTTCTTCCTGGTCCAGTCTCGGAAGGTTATGAATTTCTAACAATTTGTCCATTTCTTCCAGGTTGTCCGTTTTATTGGCATATAGTTGCTTGTAGTAATTTCTCATGATCCTTTGTATTTCTGCAGTGTCAGTTGTTACTTCCCCTTTTTCATTTCTAATTCTCTTGATTTGAGTCTTCTCCATTTTCTTCATGATTAGCCTGGCTAATGGTTTATCAATTATGTATATCTTCTCAAAGAACCAGCTTTTAATTTTGATGATCTTTGCTCTCGTTTCCTTCATTTCTTTTTCATTTATTTCTGATCTGATCTTTATGATTTCTTTTCTTCTGCTAACTTTGGGATTTTTTTGTTCTTCTTTCTCTAATTGCTTTAGGTGTAAGGTTAGGTTGTTTATTTGAGATGTTTCTTGTTTCTTAAGGTAGGATTGTATTGCTATAAACTTCCCTCTTAGAACTGCTTTTGCTGCATCCCATAAGTTTTGCGTCATCGTGTTTTCATTGTCATTTGTTTCTAGGTATTTTTTGATTTCCCCTTTGAATTTTTCAGTAATCTCTTGGTTATTAAGTAGTGTATTGTTTAGGTTCCATGTGTTTGTAATTTTTACAGATTTTTTTCCTGTAATTGATATCTAGTCTCATAGCGTTGTGGTCAGAAAAGCTATCTGATATGGTTTCAATTTTCTTAAATTTACCAAGGCTTGATTTGTGACCCAAGATACGATTTATTCTGGAGAATGTTCCATGAGCACTTGAGAAGAAAGTGTATTCTGTTGTTTTTGGACGGAATGTCCTTTAAATATAAATTAAGTCCATCTTGTTTAATGTATCATTTAAAGCTTGTGTTTCCTTATTTATTTTCATTTTGGATGATTTGTCCATTGGTGAAAGTGGGATGTTAAAGTCCCCTAAAAGTCCCCTACTATGATTGTGTTACTGTAAATTTCCCCTTTTATGGCTGTTAGTATTTGTCTTATGTATTGAGGTGCTCCTATGTTGGGTGCATAAATATTTACAGTTGTTATATCTTCTTCTTGGATTGATCCCTTGATCATTATGTAGTGTCCTTCTTTTTCTCTTGTAATAGTCTTTAAAGTCTATTTTGTCTGATATAAGAATTGCTACTCCAGCTTTCTTTTGATTTCCATTTGCATGGAATATCTTTTTCTATCCTCTCACTTTCAGTCTGTATGTGTCCTTAGGTCTGAAGTGGGTCTCTTGTAGACAGCATATATACAGGTCTTGTTTTTGTATCCTTTCAGCCAGTGTATGTCTTTTGGTTGGAGCATTTAATCCATTTACATTTAAGGTAATTATCGATATGTATGTTCCTATTATCATTTTCTTAACTGTTTTGGGTTTGTTACTGTAGGTCTTTTCCTTCTCTTGTGTTTCCTGACTAAAGAAGTTCCTTTAGCATTTGTTGCAAAGCTGGTTTGGTGGTGCTGAATTTTCTTGGCTTTTGCTTGTCTGTAAAGGTTTTAATTTCTCTGTCAAATCTGAATGAGAGCCTTGCTGGATAGAGTAATCTTGGTTTTTCCCTTTCATCACTTTAAATATGTCCTGCCAGTTCCTTCTGGTTTGCAGAGTTTCTTCTGAAAGATCAGCTGTTAATGTTATTGAGATTCTCTTATATGTTATTTGTTGTTTTTCCCTTGCTGCTTTTAATATGTTTTCTTTGTATTTAACTTTTGATAGTTTGATTAATATGTGTCTTGGCATGTTTCTCCTTGGATTTGTCCTGTATGGGACTCTCCATTCTTCCTGGACTTGATTAACTATTTCCTTTCCCATATTAGAGAAGTTTTCAACTATAATCTCTTCAAATATTTTCTCAGTCCCTTTCTTTTTCTCTTCTTCTTCTCGGACCCCTATAATTCAAATGTTGGTGTGTTTAATATTATCCCAGAGGTCTCTGAGACTGTCCTCAATTCTTTTCATTCTTTTTTCTTTATTCTGCTCTGCAGTAGTTATTTCCACTATTTTATCTTCCAGGTCACTTATCTGTTCTTCTGCCTCAGTTAGTCTGCTATTGATCGCTTCTAGAGAATTTTTAATTTCATTTATTGTGATGTTCATGACTGTTTGTTCGCTCTTTTCTTCTTCTAGGTCCTTGTTAAATGTTTCTTGTATTTTCTCCATTCTATTTCCAAGAATTTGGATCATCTTTACTATCATTTTTCTGAATTCTTTTTTAGGTAGACTGCGTATTTCTTATTCATTTGTTAGGTCTGGTGGGTTTTTACCTTGCTCCTTTATCTGCTGTGTGTTTCTTTGTCTTCTCATTTTGCTTAACTTACTGTGTTTGGGGTCTCCTTTTCGCAGGCTGCATGTTCGTAGTTCCCACTGTTTTTGGTGTCTGCTCCCAGTGGCTAAGGTTGGTTCAGTGGATTGTGTAGGCTTTTGGTGGAGGGGACTAGTGCCTGTGTTCTGGTGGATGAGGCTGGATCTTGTCTTTCTGATGGGCAGGTCCACGTCCGGTGGTGTGTTTTGGGGTTTCTGTGACTTTATTATGATTTTAGGCAGCCTCTCTGCTAATGGGTGGGATTGTGTTCCTGTCTTGCTAGTTGTTTGGCATAGGATGTCCAGCACTGTAGCTTGCTGGTCGTTGAGTGGAGCTGGGTCTTGGCATTGAGATGGAGATCACTGGGAGATTTTCGCCTTTTTGATATTACGTGGAGCTGGGAGGTCTCTGGTGGACCAACGTCCTGAACTTGGCTCTCCCACCTCAGAGGAACAGCCCTTATGCCTGGCTGGAGCACCAAGAGCCTGTCATCCACATGGCTCAGAATGAAAGGAAGAAAAGGAAGGAAGGAAGGAAGAAAAATAAAATAGTACTAAATTTTTTTTAAAGTTATTAAAATAAAAAACAAAAAATCATTATTAAAAATTTTTTAAAGTAATTTAAAAAGAAAGAAAGAAAGAACAACCAAACCAAAAAACAAATTCACCAATGATAACAAGCACTGAAAACTATACCAAAAAAAAAAAAAAACCGGACAGACAGAACCCTAGGACAAATGGTAAAAGCAAAGCTATATAGACAAAATCACACAGAGAAGGATACACATACACACTCACAAAAAGAGAAAAAGGGAAAATATATATATATATGTTGTTGCTCCCAAAGTCCATCTCCTCAATTTGGGATGATTCGTCGTCTATTCAGGTACTCCACAGATGCAGGGTACATTAAGTTGATTGTGGAGATTTAATCCGCTGCTCCTGAGGCTGCTGGGAGAGATTTCCCTTTCTCTCCTTTGTTCGCACACCTCCCAGGGTTCAGCTTGGGATTTGGACCCGCCTCTGCGTGTAGGTCGCCTGAGGGCGTCTGTTCTTTGCTCAGACAGGACGGGGTTAAAGGAGCCACTGATTCGGGGGCTTCACAGCTCCGTCCCACTGGTGCAGGTCCCGTCCCTATTCTTTTTTTTTTTTTTTTTTGCGGTACGCGGGCCTCTCACTGTTGTGGCCTCTCCCATTGCGGAGCACAGGCTCCGGATGCGCAGGCTCAGCGGCCATGGCTCACGGGCCCAGCCGCTCCACGGCATGTGGGATCGTCCCGGACGGGGGCACGAACCCGCATCCCCTGCATCAGCAGGCGGACTCTCAACCACTGCGCCACCAGGGAAGCCCCTGTCCCTATTCTTTTGTTTCTGTTTTTTCTTTTGCCCTACCCAGGTACGTGGGGGGTTTCTTGCCTTTTGGGAGGTCTGAGGTCTTCTGCCAGCGTTCAGTAGGTGTTCTGTAGGACACCTACAGAACACCTGTAGTAGCGTTCTGTAGGTTGTTCCACATGTAGATGTATTTCTGATGTATCTGTGGGGAGGAAGGTGATCTCCCCGTCTTACTCTTCTGCCATCTTGAAGCTCCTCCTCCTGATTCATCTTTGTAGTCTTGCTCCTCTCCATTCTGCTCAATAAATATTTGTTGAATGAATGATTGCTTTCTGGACCAAGCCTCCCTGTTTACTAAGTGGAAAGCTGTGAACATCTGTTGTGTTGCCTGTTGAGCATCCCTTCCCTCTTTCTATTAACAGTATCCTTCCTTCCTTGAGAGCCTGCAGCTCTTCCATTCCCACCAGCTGGAGTCCTCTCCCCATCCCCACCCCAGGCTCCTGCTGCGGCTCCTCTGTGAGCTGCCCAGGGGTCTTCCATTAACACTTCTTTTCTTGACTAAGTTGGCTAGAATTTATGGGTCAGAGAGACCACATGAAATATAACTTTATTTTAGGACAATATTGAAGAGTTAGTCCCTTGCAATACTTTCAAAAATTCCCTTTAAATAAGGCTTACTCTTCTTAGGTAAAAAAATCTGTTGCTCAGACTTCTGACCACAGTCCTGCTCCGCTCCAAGATGGCTCTCAGGTGAGTGGGTTGTGGCTTACTTTGTCCTCTTTGCAGGTAGAAGGAAAGGGTTCTTTGGGTTCACGTGATATTCTCTGGCCTCCCTGGTCTCCACAGCAGCATCTCTTGTTTCCATGACAGTGTTCCTTGCCCACTAGAGGGATGCTTGCCCTGCTGGCATCTGTGTCTGAAGCCAAAGCTGGCATTGCTTGTAATCTGGTTTTGCAAGGCTTGGCAGAGGCTGCAGTACTTCCTAGTTGCCACACTCACCTCATCACTGATGGCTCTAAAACCTTCGCATATCCTCCATTGGCTTCTGGTTGGGGTGAGATCGGATGTGGGGTGGGGTTCATCTTTCTCTGCTGAATCACCCCTGACCACAGTTGGTTGGAAAGCAGGCTCTCAGACTCAGCTACCTCCTGCTTCCCCATTTCAGGGTTCAGTGGAAGCTCCTGTGTTCCAACAAATCCCATGGGAAGAGAGAGCAGCTAGAGAGAGGCTGTAGCATTGAGCTTCTTTCACGTGGCCAATCCCCAAATTCTTATGGACATGTCAGGGAACCTGGCCCACCATGCAACCTCCTCCCAGGGTCCCAAATAGGGAGTGGGCCAGGAACCCTCTGCCCTAATTATTCTCTTCAACTTGTCAGGGTTGCAGCCCGGGCAGAGGAATGGAGCACAGTTTGTCTACCTCTCCAACTCTGTTTCTTCTCTTCTGCCTTCAGCCCACCCTCTGTCTTCAATATAACCTTGGATTATAAAGGATGGGCTTCACTTTTGCTTCTATCTTATATCCTGTCTTTTCTGCTTGTAGTTTTATGGCTATCTTATTTACACCATGGGAAAAATTCTATTATCAAGCTGACATGTGAAATGGGGACAGGGGCTTCCCTGGTGGTATAGTGGTTAAGAATTGCCTGCTAACGCAGGGGACACAGGTTTGAGCCCTGGTCCGGGAAGATCCCACATGCTGCAGAGCAACTAAGCCCATGTGCCACAACTACTGAGCCTATGCTCTAGAGCCCACAACTATTTAGCCTGCATGCCACAACTACTGAAGCCTGCATGTCTAGAGCCCGTGCTCCGCAACAAGAGAAGCCACCGCAGCGAGAAGCCTGCACACCTCAACGAAGAGTAGCTCCCGCTCACTGCAACTAGAGAAAGCCTGCGTGTAGCAACGAAGACCCAATGCAGCCAAAAATAAATACATAAAAGAAATTTATATAAAAGAAAGGGAACAAAATAAATTTAGACTTTATTGCCTTGCCTTATAATGTCAGCAGCTGACTGTTACCTTTCTCTGCATTCCTTCTTTAAGGATTCAATTTTCCCTCTGTCTACCCCACCCCTCACCAGCTGCCAAGAAAGGTGAGTAACTTGGCTGACTATGGAGAAAATCGGGTCATGTGCATGTAAATCTACGTTTGTATTTCTCAGATTATTTCCTTTATACCTTTGACTAAAGAACCCTAGCTGATATAAGCAGCGTGATACACCATTCACAATTTGCCTGTGGATAATTTAATCTTTCCTTTTTGCTAAGGCCTTTCCAAGAATTACCCCAAAGAGAGTTGATCAAGAGTATGAGAAACAGATGGGACCATCACACTGGGAGCAGGAGACTCAAGTCAGGTTTGGTGAGCAGAAGCTAATCCCTTCTGATTCCATGAAGTGATGCAAAACACCCTGGAACCCAGATGCCAACTGTGGAGACTGTGGGAAGCAGGGGCAAGAGATCTGACAATTCTAAACCACTGGATAAATCACTGCATTTGACTGAGCTTAAACATGATTAGGATGTGAGGCAAGTTGAGGGCTCAGAGTTAATACATTAAAATGGTAGTAGATAAGCAAAGAAAGAAACGATCTGAATCCTCACATTTTTGACTGTGAAAATTATATCTCTCATATGAGGTTGGATTTGTTGCCCTTTCAATCAGTTACTCACTATGTTTCCATGCTTTGGATGTGGGAAATACTGGAAGAATTATAATGAAGATGTTTATCATCAAGTTTGGGAAGAAGTAGGAGCCTAAGGTAATTAAGAGACTATTAAAAGCCAAAATGTGAAAGATCTGAAGGTTCTTTAGGACTTCCCCCAAGCAGAGGGTCCCACCCTGGATCAGTTAGTCCAAATGAAATAAAGATAGGAAAAATGACTGGCATTGGGTTTCCCACTGTGGGGGTAGGAGGTTACAGACAAGCAAGGGGAGGAGGCTAGAATGATCTATGTGGTAATGGATTAGAGTGGAGACATCAGTATGAACTCATGTTTAGCTTAATAGAGAGGTGATTACATTTAGAAACATTTTAGGTATGTATATTATACAAGTTAATACATACACATTTATGTCCTTGTTCTGGCAGCCTGGGAAATGACACCTCAGTAGCCGTGAGAGCATCTAACCCCTAGATCTCAGGTTTCTTTCCCCCACCTTCAATATATGCTTATTTATGAAATTAAGAGCAAAATATGTACATACACAAAACACTCAGAGACACCAAAGGACCCTAAGGCCTCAGATTAAATACACCCCCAACCGCAAGCAGGGGTTCATAGAAACAGTAAGCCAGACGCCCTCCCCCTCCCATATTCAGAACTGATTCACGCGGGAGAAGGCAGATGAGGGCAGGGAAGAGGGAAGGCGAGAATCCACCCACGGGCAGAAGAAAGTCACACCCCTTGCGGCACTCACCCCAAACTTTTCCTATAAAAATTTTCCCCAAAAAACCATCAGGGAGTTTGGGGTTTCTGAGCACGAGCCATCCTGTACCCTTGCTTGGCTCTGCAATAAACCAGAGTCTGCTCCAAACTCTGATGTTTCTGTTTCTTTGATCTGATTGTGCATCAGGCCCACGGAATACTCCACAGAGGCCACGAGCAGAGCCGCCGCGAGGCCCAGAGGCGGGGGCAGAGGAGAGGCCTTCCCCAGGCTGCCCTGGCTCCGGCTCCCCCTCCCCCCACCAACACTGCCTCAGACACAAAGCCGGTACTAGGCCTCACAGTGTTTCCTCACCTCTCCAGGTCCCAGCCAGTGGCCTGGGGGCT
Organism: Globicephala melas; assembly: GCF_963455315.2. Taxonomy (NCBI): domain Eukaryota; kingdom Metazoa; phylum Chordata; class Mammalia; order Artiodactyla; family Delphinidae; genus Globicephala; species Globicephala melas. The sequence goes on from NC_083321.1 coordinate 59,986,162, forward strand.
TTGGCAGACCCTGGTGATGCCCCCGAGGCTCCCTGAGGCTTCCTCTCTCCGATGGCTCAGCACTTCTCTCACCTTTCACTCCTGACGCCTTTCTCGCCAGTACCTTGAGCTTAGGCCTAGAAACCACCCCCTGCCACTCTCGGATCCTCACCAGGCGCCGGCAACACCTCCTGGCGAGATCTCAGTTCCTAATACCAATCTCCAGTGAAAGGAACCAGGGTGCCTTGGAGAAATGGCTCCTTCTAGGATTCAGGCAGGAAATCTACAAAATGAGCCTGAATCTCTTGTAGAGCCAGAAAGTAAGAAAGTGCTCAAAAAACATCCACAATGACGTGGGTATGCCAGAGGAACGCAGGAGCCAAATGAACACGCTCCCAAGGGCCGAACCTGAAGCAATCTGAGTAACAAAACAAAGTGTTATTGGATTATAACCGAAAATTTAGAATATCTACTAGTCTCTGCTGATAGAAACAAATTATTGACTAAATAAACGGGGGAGAATAGACAAATCTCCTGTGCTCCTTAGCCCTCAAGGACTTGAAGCATAACTCCCTTCTAATTAAGGGCAGGCTGTGTCCAGTGACTTCCTTCCAAAGAATGCAGCATGAAAAGGGGGATGAAAGTAACTTCACAGCAGAAAAACTTGAAAAAGCCTACCTCAGCCAGGTGGACAAGGTCAACATCAACAGTGATTAAGTCATGCACCCTTAATCCGCTGTAATGAGAATGGCTGTTCAGCTCTGTGAGCATCCTTCCAAAAACTCATAATCCCAGTCGAATCATGAGAAAACATCAGATGAATCCCAAGTGAGGGACATTCTATAAAATACCTGATCAGTACTCCTCAAAACTGTCACAAAAACAAGATAAGTCTGAGGAACTGTCACAGCCAAGAAGACTAAGGAGACACGATGATGAAATGTTAATATGGTGTCCTGGATGGAATCCAGGAAGAGAAAAAGGTAAAAACTAAGGCAATCTGAATACAGTACGGTCTTCAGTTAACAACATATCAACATCAGCCCATTGATTGTGACAAGTAGTTATGGGCTGCACCCTGCAGGCCTACACGGCCTGCACTTGCCCAGCTTTAAGACCAAAGAAAGAGCCCAGAGTCAGCAACAGAGATATCAATGGTTAATGGATAGGGTGCTTACCTGCCCGGAGAAAGGCCCTGGAGTGACACCCAACTGTGTGCAGCTATCAGCGGGGAGGACATGGCGGCAGGCTTTGCTCCTGGGGGTGGGGGAAGGGGAGGTTGCCAGTTATAGCTTGGCTCATTAGTTACCAGGGAAACTAGCAGAGGGGCACGCCCCTCACCGCCCCTTTGATACGAACAAGCATCAGCTGAGGCAGGGGCAAGCTTGTAGCAAGGTGAGTCAGGTGCATAGGCTGTAGGTGAAGCAGGGACTGGTGAAGCAGAGAATGGACAGAGAGCAAGCAAACAGCCATCCTGAGTGGCCTGACCATAGAGTAGTTAATAGAGGGAATTGGCTGGAGAGTATATGGGAATTCTCTGTACTATATTTGGAATTTTCCTGTAAATCTAAAACTATTCTAAAATAAAGAGTTTATTTTAAAATGACTGGCATTGCAACATGTGGCAGGGTGGGAAAAAATTACTGCTAAACTGGAATAATTTTTTGTCTTTCTCATGTGATAACCAGGGATGTTTCTTTGCCTTTTGACAGTGACTCATTCCGAGCTTGGAGCTCAGGGGCCGGTGACCCAGGTAGGAAGCAGATGGCTGTCTGCTTGTCCATCAGGCCAGCCTTCTGGGCCTTTACTTGGTAATCACTGCTCCAAAGCAGATCCTTAATTAGCATTAATGAAGCTTGTCTGGTGTAGCAGTAAAGGACACTGAATGAGGGAGGCTAAAGCCTGAGCTCGAGACCCAGCTCCGCCACCAGCCGTGCGACCTTGGGGGAGTCTCTTCTTCCTGCAACCCTGATTTATTCGCCTCTAAGATGGAGAAGCAAATGGCCTTGTCTCTTTCACAGGGTATGAGGACCAATGAATAAACAGACTCTCAAATGTCTAACAGCGTCAAATTTCTATCAGTAGGATTTGCTGATAGCACAGGGTGATACTTGGCCACATCATTGTTGGGGGAACCACTGACTGAAACCGCCCCCCACTAGCCAGGCAAGATGGTAACCACTTGCATGAGTTATGTTACAACAGGGGGTCCTGGTAAGGAACGCGGAACTAACAAGTAACCACCGACCGGAAGAACGAGGGAAAGGTCAAAAGGAGAGAGGAGGGCTTCCCTGGTGGCGCAGTGGTTGAGAGTCCGCCTGCTGATGCAGGGGACGCGGGTTCGCGCTCCGGTCCGGGGGAATCCCGCATGCCGCGGGGCGGCTGGGCCCGTGAGCCATGGCCGCTGAGCCTGCGCGTCCGGAGCCTGTGCTCCGCAACGGGAGAGCTCACAACAGTGAGAGGCCCGCGTACCGCAAAAAAAAAAGGAGAGAGGAGATGCCAGTCCATATGTTCTACCAACCTCCCAGAATCCTTCTCTCTGGACTACATCTTGGCTGAATGATGCGTGTGCCACCAGGAAGGGCCCTGAGTCAGAACGATTGGCCAGAGACAACCCGGAAACTAACCCGACAACCCGGAAACTAACCCGATTCCCATAAATCCCGAGATTGTGAACCACGTGGCAGAGCAGTTCCCCTGGGCTCCCTTACTCTCCTGCTCTTCACCCAGCTGCCCCTTCTCAATAAAGTCTCTTGCTTTGTCAGCATGTTTGTCTCCTCGGACAATTCATTTCTGAATGTTAGGCAAGAGCCCACTCTCAGGCCCTGGAAGGGGTCACCCTTCCTGCAACATCATAAGAGAGATTCAGCAATGAACAGTGAGGCCAAACAAACTGCAACGTCGGAGTTTGGAGCAGAGAAATGTTTATGGGATGGCGAAGCAAAGAGAACGGGTGGCTCCTGCTCAAAACCCCCAGAACTCCCTGATGGTTTTCAGGGAGAAATTTTTATAGGCAAAATTTGGGGTGAGGGCTGCAGGATGTGTGACTTTCTTCTGATTGGTCAGTGGTGAGGTAATAAGGTGGTGCTCCAGGAATCTTGTGCTCAGCCTGAAGTTACCATCCTCCACCTGGTTGGGGGTCTTCGTTCTTGCAGAAGAACTCAAAGATATTGTTACATATATCCCTTGAGGAGGCACCAGGATCCTGCTTTAATTGCTGCACTGTGGTTTCTTGACCATTCCTCCTTGGTTTCTGCATTCCCTATTGCCCTGATTAGTAGCTGTCTGGATCTGCCCTTTGGAACTCAGGGAAGGTCTAGGAGGCTGAAGGCTTCATCCTGCAAATAAGAAATGGAGAACCTGGAAAGGCTTTTGTGCCCAGGAGGGCCCCAAAAGGTGCTGCTTGGTTTCACTTGCAGCTATGAGAAACAAGCATTCTGATTCGAATTTCTGGGTGTTTGTATCCTGTGGTAACATTAAAATAATCATGCAAATCTGAAAAAAAAAAAAAAGAAGGTAATAGCAGAAACAGGACTTATTTATCTCATAGGTTTAGGCTGCATATTTACTCTTTTTTTTAAAAAAAAAAGTTGAGTTTAACTTGCTTTTAGTTTTTATAGAATTTTTTTTTTTAGAATATTTTTGATTTAAGTCTCCAGGTCAGGAAACTACCACTTCCAAGGGAATAAAACCTTGCATGTGGTTCTAAGGAAAGTGTTTTAATGCCCCAAGTTGTAGTAACAGAAAAGAAGGCCTCATTGCACCATTTTACTTTGCAGCAGGTCTTTGATGCCTCAAATACTCAGTGTTACAAAGAAAACGGAAGCTCTCCAGCTCTACAGATTTCCCTAATGAGCGCGGGGATTGTCCTATGTCTTGACTACTTGTCCAAGTTGTTTCTTGCTTCCCGAAATTGTTGCCACCTATTAGGCATACCAGTTCTGGAATACCAACCTCCATATCTCACACTAATCTTACCTGCCCCTCGTCTCCCACCTGGCCAGCTAGCCTGTGCTAATTGTCATCTTAACTGGATATAGGTAAGCCAATCAGGTGGCCAATGTGATTGGATGGGGAGGTGTTTTGTGTGCATCTCAGCCTGTGGATAGTGATACTGTTGGCTCGAAATGCCTCTGGGCACTCACCTGGGCTCACAGGGAGCCCCTACAGATGTCTTCCTTTCCAGAGCCAATGCTGCGATTGGACTGGCCCTTGTGGCTTTTACTGTGATTGGAAAACACCCTTAGCAATAACGCCTTTGAAAGGACAAGATTTCTTACTCACAGATCCTGGAAAACACATGGCATGCCTGGGGCCACACAGAGAGGCTGTGGATGTGGGGTGTGGCGATGGGGAGAGGGAAAGAGCGGGCGGAGGGTGGGGGAGGGGGGCAGAGAGAGAGAACCTGGCGTTCTGCTTTTATTGGAGTCGAGGGTGGGAGAGCTAGTGTTCCACAGGTTCACTCTTTATTGGTGAATTTAATACCTAAGAGCCCGAATTAAAGTGAGGAAAGAGAAAAACAAGCAGTCAAAGGGTTAGTTATCAGAGTCAGCCAGAGAAGTCTAAAACGAAGGAAACTTCAGGGGTAGGCGGCCTGGCTCTTCCTCTAGTTGAGTCGCTGGCAGTGTGTTTATTGGAGATAGCTGGATGCCTGGGTAATCAAAAGCTTAATGTTAGGCACTTGCATTACAATTAAAAAAAAAAAACTCGCAGGGTTTACACCACAGGATGAAATATCTGGGGGTTGACAGATTCAGGAATGCTAGTGAAGAGACTCAGTTTTGTTTTGTTTTTTTTTGCGGTATGCAGGCTTCTCACTGTTGTGGCCTCTCCCGTTGCGGAGCACAGGCTCCGGACGCGCAGGCTCAGCGGCCATGGCTCACGGGCCCAGCCGCTCCGCGGCATGTGGGATCTTCCCAGACCGGGGCACGAACCCGTGTCCCCTGCATCGGCAGGCGGACTCTCAACCACTGTGCCACCAGGGAAGCCTGAAGAGACTCAATTTTGACATAAAGTTTCTTCCCAGGGTGTGAGCAACAAGGGCAAATCGTGAGCAGGTGTACGTTTGACTCCTAGATGTCAAGGTCTCTCTCCCAAAGTCTTTATGCACTCACTGGTCTGTTTTAGAGCGTCTGTGTTTTAATTCTCTCTCCCTCTCTTTTTAAAAATGTCTCTGCTCCCAGGCCTGCATTCCTTTAGAAGACAGGTTGTGCCCTGGGCATTTGTTTTTTATTTCATCGTCTAAATAGAGCCTGGCTCCAAGCAGGTGGTTACTGTTTGCTGACCAAATGTGTAAGGAATGACGGCAAGATAAATAACTAATAAAAAATGCCAGCTTCTATGCAAACATTTTTCTTGTGGGGCATTTTAAATTAAGCAACTGCTAGCTCTTCCTTGCCTGAAATGTTCACTTAAATACTCCAGATTTTAATGTTGACTGACCCTAGGTTTAAAACATGGCCTATATTCTTATCACTTCATACCCTGAAGAATTTCAGGTAGTCAAAATCAAACCACCAGTTGTTAAGGAAAAGGATTGTGGATTTGAAGCCAGATTTGGTGGCTGTAGTCAATTAGAATGAGTAATATTATAAAAAGAAATTGGCTTGGAAAGACCAAAGGGAGAGATTTCCTTCACTGGGGGGTTATTCATACCAGAGCTGCTAGATGAGGGAGCACGTCGCACACAGTATTTCTGCTGAAAGGTTACTACTAAGACTAGTAAAGAAACAGGAGTGGGCCATGAAAAATCAAACAATCCAATTAGCATCTGTGGGGAAGGGGACCCTTCCTCCCTCCCCCACCAAGCCCTCTGGTGCCTTTTGGCTGGTTGAATTGAATAATTAAAAGGACATAAGGCAGATTAACAGGAGAAAATCAAATTGTATCACCTACACATGGGGAATTCACATAAGCATGAAGGATACCAAAGACAGTAAGGCAAGACAAAGCATATATGTCATTTCGGACTTAAGGAGAAGGATATAGGAGTCTGGGACTTCAAAGGGAAGCCCATACAATGTTGTTTTAAATTTTTTTAAATTAATTTTTATTGGAGGATAGTTGTTTTACCTAGAATCTTGAAAATAATCCAATAAAAGACTGAAAAATTAAATTCAAGATTTAGATTTCTCTCATGAAGGATGTGGACCAGGGCTTTGGAAACGGAAAAGGTGTATGTTCACATTTGGAAAAAGCCATCAGTTCTTCAGTTTCTTTACTCTGATTTAGGCCTTGACTTAGATAGTGGTCATTTTTTAGTAGGTTTAGGTGGATGTTTCCAATTTCATTCCCTGTCTCAGTTGGGTGAAGAGGGTCTATGCATTGGTTTGTGTGGCTCTGAAAGTAGGACCAGTGAGGAAAAGCTAGGAGGTGGCAGAGAAAAGGACTTAGTGGTTTGCGTTCTCCGCGGTGGCACCCCATCTTCAGCAGGAGAGGAGGCCCCTGGGAGCTGGCTGAGTGTGGGTCATGGCACTGTTTCTCAAAGTGTGACTGTGACTGACAGGAAGGAATACATTTTACACCTGACACAACATGAAACAATATTCATCCTTACTACACGTGTGGCACTCTATAGAGTTTCTGTTTCGTTGAAAAAAAGTGCTGGTTTATGACCCACTGGTGGGTGGTCAGTATCAGTGTGAAAAATGAGACTGAATTAGAGCCTGGTGACTCCAGTGTCAATATCACCTGGGAGCTTGTTAGAATCAGAATCTGCATCTAAGGCGATCTTACAGTGAAAGAGGAATCAAAGGTAACCACCGTGCATCTAAGGCGATCTTAAGTGAAAGAGGAATCAAAGGTAACCACCGTGATTCAACCCTATTTGTATTCCAGCACGCGGGAGTAAAGGGGATGGAGAGTGCAGGCACTTTTCACCGGTAGCTGACATCGTGGGAAAGCAGTGCTGAGTCAGGCATGGATTCTGTGTCTCTCAAGCGGGCTACAGTAAACGTTTTGACCTCAGGTCCAGCTGTGTCTGAGGGACCCCTGGGAGGTGAGAGAAAATGGCCCTGTGTCACATGGCAGGTGGCCAGGGGCTGGGCACTAAGCCCATCCCATAAATCAAGTTATCTGTTATTTCCCTTTTGTTATAGCCAATCTTTAGCAAAGTTTGCCTAAGTATTCCAGCTTTGTCCCAACTGTGCCAAGGGGGATTAGGGACAAGGTCTGGACTTGACAATTGGCTGTAACATTGGAAGGGGGAAAGGATCAGTTTCATGACTGCAGTAGTGCCTCCTGAGATGTCCCTAAGGGAAAGGTGAGTCACAGAGGACCACGACTGGGGTTATGAGACCCAGCGGCCCTGGGGCGTAGAAGACATTGTCCCCTGACAACTTCAGAGACTCTGGGTCTGGTTTGTGTCGAGAAAGCTGGTGACCCCTCTAAAATGTTCCTTATCTTTGTGCCCCACTGAGGCTTTGAAATTCTGTCGCTGGATGTTTAGTCTCAGAGTATCTACAAAACGTCCATGGTTGCATAGCTAGGGCCTCTTAGGTTCAAAGATGTGCAGTCTTTTCTAACTTTTGAGACTTCCAGAATGATTGTGTTTTAAAAATAGTTACAAAGGAACGAAATAGGACCCAAAGAAAAGTCAAAAGCTCTTCTAGCTTTTTTCCCCCTTGAATAAACACACCCATTATTGAGAGAAACTGGCTTTTTGTGTAGTGTTACCACTAATATTACACCTGATGAGACTGTGCAAATGTTAAAAATTGAGTAATTGTTGGAATGTGAGGCCTGCATTGGGCTTGCAGCCTCAGTCAATGTCTTCTGCTGCCTCTGATCTGCTCGGCTCACTGCCGCCAAGGACCATGGACAGAGGCGGGGCACCTGGTGGAGACTCCTGCCGGCACACTGTGCTGGCCAGGGCCGTATGACCAAGTCTGGCTTCCCCAGTGGCTAATCCAATTATGTGATAGTTTATTGTGAAGCAAAATGTACTTCAAAGTGATCACTTCAATGGTGAAATTTCAACCCTTCCAGGGGAGGAATTTGTTTTGGCCCCCCAGCTGTCAGACCTGTGCTGTCCGAATGTCTACATGCCAAGGAATATGTTTAACCTGGAGGGAAGAATCATCTGGCAGATTCAGGTTCTCAAGCCTGACATTTTTGGTATGCTCAGCTCTTTGGAGCTGGTATGTTTTTTGGCCCCACTACATATGGAAAATTGACACCTTCTTTCCCATTTATGCCTTTCTTGGCATCATTAGTATCAGACAAGAAAAAATTATTTCTCTCTATTCTTAGGACCTTCTGGAATCTCACAATTTTGAAACTGGAGAATTGATTTTTTTTTTTGAGGTAGATGTGAGGGTCTTTAAAAAACCCATCATTTGGGCTTCCCTGGTGGTGCAGTGGTTAAGAATCTGCCTGCCAATGCAGGGGATATGGGTTCGATCCCTGGTCCGGGATGATCCCACATGCCGTGGAGCAACTAAGCCCGTGCACCACAACTACTGAGCCTGGGCTCTAGAGCCCACGAACCACAGCTACTGAGCCCGCGTGCCACAACTACTGAGCCCGCACGCCTAGAGCCTGTGCTCCACAACAATGGAAGCCACCGCAATGAGAAGCCCGAGCACTGCAGTGAAGAATAGCCCTCACTTGCTGCAACTAGAGAAAGCCCGCGCGCAGCAACGAAGACCCAACGGAGCCAAAAATAAATAAAATAAATTACCCCCCCCCAAACCTATCATTTAATACCTTGTTCACCCTTGGCAAAATCCTGATTAAAAGCAGGCAAGATGGCAATCGAATATTCAAAAATATTCAAAAGCAGCACTTTCAGCTGCTCTAGGCAGTGCCAATATTTCTCAGAGCGAATCTACTCTAACTACACTTAAGTTCTAAAATCAGACAAGTCTGATAAAAATAGAAATGAATGATTCTATTCTTCGTGAAATAAGACAAATTATGCTTTGGGAGAAAATAATTTGCTATAAAGTATAAAATGTTTTAATATTTATATCTTATAATAAAACCATGACATGTTTATAAACACTCTATCAAGCATTTTTACAATGGGGCCACCGCTGACAACTGGAAACGCAATAAATATGCAAAGACACACTGAGTATGAAATATACATCTTGATTTTATAATCGTGTGTGCTTTATTTTTTACACAAATGGAATGGAAGTGTCGAATATTTACACTTAACAGGAGTGTAAGCTGTGCAGTGTCTCTGTAAACTCCAGCCCAGGCAAGGAGTATGTTTCCCTCCCTCCCATCCGGCACTACAGCTCAATGGAGAAGCATCCTGTCAGAGAGAAGCACAAAACTGTCATATCGAAATCTCACGCATACAGCCTGGTGCACTCAGAAGTTAAGACACATTTAGGAAACACAGATTCAAAAAGGAGAGAAGAAAAGTTTGCCATCTCATTGGGAGTCAACCTTGTCATTTGGTAGTCTGTCCTCCTGAGTTGCTAGGGAGCTTCTGTAGTCTATCTTTTAGATGATCTTTGTCTAAATCATTCACCTTAGTTTATCCTCAGCTGCTACAAGAAACTGCACAGCTGTACAAGAAATGATTTCCGAAGCACAGTTTTCAGTGAGGAAGGATATTTACAGACTAAAGTGTGTGTGTGGGTTTCCATCCACATTCATTTGTACCCAATGTAGTATGTGTATACATGATAGACATACCACATATACCATACGTACAGAGAAGTAAAATGTATATCCACAGAATTCTGTAGGGAGTCCTCTTTCAAATCAGTTGTCATGGGAGGTACTCCACATACTCTAAGGGAAATGTCCCCTTTTGTCCTCTTTAGGAGCGACAGATTACTATGATAAACTTAGGAAGTAGCCTGAGTCTTTGACTTAAATATTTTTGTAGGAATTTAGGCAGGACCAAGACAGGAAAAAAGAGATGTAATTTCACCAGCAAGTCCATTCAATCTCACCAGAGCAATCACCAGCTGAAAAGCAGAGGGAACTTCACATGAAAATAGGAAAAAGAAAGCTTATGAATGGAGAAAAAGTCTCTCTCCAAACCAAGGTGATGGCATGGCTTCCATGAGAAGGAAGAGGTTTGGTGTCAGAATAATTGCTGGGGCCAGAGTCTGCCTTTATTGAAAGGAAGTGTCCTCAGAGCCGTGGGATGGTGCTGGGAGCAGGCTCACTTTGGACCAGGCTTCAGGCAGAGGCACCCAGGTGCCGGCAGGGCCCAGAGCACATGCATCATCACTGCCAGGGCAGCGGTGCAGGCTGGCTCAGTGAGGTGTGATGGAGCTGGCTCCAGTGCAGGACCTCATTCAGGCTCAGCTTTGCCTTCTGGGCTGCCTGGGTGAGACGGCGACCCAAAGAATTTGTGTCGTTAGTCCAGTGTATGGACTTGCTGTCTGAATCAGCCATGAGCCCTTTTAGGACGGAAACACTAAGGAGTGGGTTATGGGAGAGGAGATGATCAGAGATGTGAGAAGAGAAAGGACAGGAAAGGTGGAGGAAGAGGAAGAGGAAGGGGAGAGACTGAGAGTAAAGGAGAGATAGACAAAGAGACTGGGGATCAAAGGGGAGGGAGAAAAGAAGGAATGCGGGAGAAAGCCAACAACTCAGAGAAGACGGGAAGGAAGGATAAAAGGAGAGGTACACAGAAGAGAGCTGGAATGAGACAGAACTAGGAGGGGAAGAGCAGAGGGAAAGAATGAGGAGAAAGAAGAGGCAAGAGCCATAGGAGCGGGGAGCTTTTCCCTGGCTCGGAGTCCTGAAGGGCTGGCAGTAGGATCTAAGACAGCTCAGAGGCACCTGAGTGCAGGCTTCGTAAAGATGGGCGCACTCAACAGAGCGAACCCAAAAGCTTGGAGCCGGGAGAAAAAGCCTGCAAAGAAGTGGCCAACAAATTCTGTGGGAGGAGAGCAGAAAAACAAATGCCCCTGCAATTAGCTGACAAATGGGATTTTGATTTTGGTAAAGCTGAGACCCCCGTGGTGCTACACATTGTACCAGAGCATGAAAAATAGCACCAGTGAGACGATCTGGCACTTTTCCGAAAGGGCCCAGCATGTGAAGGTGACGTTGCGCCCCCAGCAAGCCTTCAGATTGGAGAGAGCTCTCGACAAAGTTTGCAGTGTTAGCACCAGTCTGGCCCCAGGCTCCAAGTGCATTTGCACCAGTTGTAATCTGGGTAACTTTCATGCCATTTCCACACAAGTCGTCAGATTTGCTGCAAAACACACTGGTTCACTGGAGCCGTAGAGACCTCAACATTGGGAAGCGCAAGACAACACAACAAATGGAGGTGTAAATTCTACAGGAAAAGACCCTCTCTCACCAATTGGCTTGGTGATTCTTCAAGCAAATATATATGTATATATATATTTATATAAATCTACATAAAAAAATCAGTGCAAATGCCAATTCTAATCAGAAGCATCTACACTAGGAAAATAAATAATTATATTACTACAAAACCAAGGGTTGGTGCGTTCAATCTGATTGTACTCAGCCACAGCAATACTTAAGATTAAATGGAAAGCACATCACATGACCCATGGAAACATCTATTCATTAGTGACAGTCCTTTACATAAATGGTTGCATGCTTAGTTGAGAAACCAAAGAAGTCATCATGGCGGCCTAAAAGTCGAGCTGGGATCAGGAATGGCATTCTGGTGGCAGAAAACTTCTGGGAGTAAGACTGATGAAAGCAGGCCTTGACCTGAAACTGGCGAATTGCAGACATGGACACATTTTTGACATTTTGAGTGCTCCAAGGAAGTCTTGGGAAATTTAACTTTCATCAGAGGGAAAAATGCACTGCTAGCCCTTCCATTGGTAAAGGTAGCCTCAAGACTATAGGTAGATGCATGACTTTGCATTTTTGTGTTTGTTTTGGTGACTGCAGCCGGGCAGACAGTGGTAGTTTAGTGTAAGACGAATAATGCTTGCTTTTGGAAAGAGACCCTCATTCTGAGCTCTGATGTTCTTACTGTGAAGAAGCCCCATCACTGCTGATGGCTGTCTCTTGCTCTCCCATCGCAGCCTGCATGCTGGTTTGCTGCACAGTGTGGCAGAATCCCTGCCAGGTCTGATGTACCCCAGAGATAAGGCGATGGGGCTTAGTTTGGGCATGTATACAACCCAGAGTTGAGTAGTTATTGAGATCACTGAAAAGTCTCTCTCTAAACGCCCTGGGCACAAGCAATGCTGATGTCACCAATGGCTCTAAAGTGGGATATAGGCTTCGGGAGGTTTCTTTTTGTAAATCATCATTATTATAATTGCTAAAAAATAAACTTGGTCCAGGCGCATCCCCCAAGAAAGGCAGTTCAGTTGGTTGAGCTCAAAGTCATTAATGGTCTTTCCTGATGGTTCTATCTCTTTGTCCGGTACACAGAAAAAAAAGTCTGTACCCCTCACGCCCCCCCAACCAGATGCTTCCCTTCTCTCTCTCTTCCTCAGAGAAATAGTGCATTTTGGGGCAGATCTCTCCATGGCTCTATACCTTCTCTGGCTATTACAAAACCCTCAGTTACTTGTGAAACAGACCAAAAAAAAGTCCTAATTATTCATGATGGCCAAAATACTAAATGATCCTTTAAGAACTGTATGTAAGTTAACTAGGAACAACATTATTCAACTATTTGCATGGCAGGCCCAGGTTGTTTAACAAGAGAAAAGCAAAAGCAAAAACTTCCCTTTACATCATTTGCATGAGTTTGTCTCTGAAAGCCATCAGCTTAAAAAAATGCATTAACCAAATGTCCTCCAAAAATATTCATGAGGGTAACTCATTAAGGGATGTGCTCCATGGGAGTGTATCACTAACGTGGAAGGGAGATCATGGGAGGTAAGTGAGGGAGAAGTCTTTGTCAGGCTTCAGAAGGAACTCAGATGCTCTCAATGGATCATTGGCAACAAAAGGGAGAGTGCAGCTTTCTGGTGTTGAATTGGACCATCTGCAGATAGTGCATACATTTAGTCTTTCAATGAATTAATCTTTACAAAATATTTCACAAAACTTCTTTAACCTATAGAAATTCATTTCTATACATTTAATATATTTTTATTATATAAATTATTCTCATCTTTAGTGCCTTCTTTAAGTTTATAAATGGCAAAATAGACGATAAACAATCATAAAGCTAACCCCAGGTGGAATCCCCTCCTCAGTGAGGTCAGTCCTCCACACACTCGCAAATTTTATGAAATGCTTGTCTTTGCAGATGCCAGGAAAAGAAACTACACACTTATCCTTCCCTGATATTATGCCGTCTCCAAAGGGACTCCTTTCTTTTTTTCCCTTCGTTCTTTCTTTTGCTTGTTAAGAAATCAAAGGAGGTGCATAGTTATAAAATTCGAAGTGTACCAATTACAGATGTGGGTAATGGGAAGGTTGGTGAAGTTCAAGTGCTGGCAACTTTTCTTTAAAGCAAAAAACACAGGGAGCTCAGCAGCTAAATCAGCTCTGGACATCTGCTGGGTGAGGAGGCTGCCCATCTCTTGGGCACAAAGCCCGTCAGAGGTTCATCCCTACCCCTGGCACTCTGAGCAAAGCAAAGCCTTCCCGCGTACTGCACTGTCTTTTCTGTCCCACCCTTTGGCCCCTCCTTCTCCTTCATGGCTTCACACAGTTTGTGTTGTACATTCATAAGAATTCACATTGACTGCAAAAACATAAATGCAACAGAAACATAAAAACCTCCAAGTAGTGTATTATATATATTTTGTTCTTCTAAATGCTCTTCTGTCATTGTTGGAGGTGCAGTGGCTAATTTATAACTTCTCCTTTGAGGGAATCCAGATGAAAGGCCCAGATTGCTCTTCAATAACAAGCTTGCATTGGTTATAGATATCTTCTAAGGTGTCACCTTGGACAATAGCTAGAACAAAAGCAAACACACTGGAGTTAGGAATCACTCGCTGGCTGGTGAAGAACCACCATCGATCATGCAGCAGAAGCTCAAAGAGTGACAGACAAACTCATCAGGAAGCTTAATATTACTTTTTATTAGTAAGAAAAAGCAGAAATTCACTTAAGCAAAGTCACAACAATGATTTAAAAAAATTCTTACAAGGCACGTCCTAGATTGGTAATAAATGCACCATGGGCTTCCTACTTTCTACATGTCGCTCTGTAGTTCTGCATAATGAATCATTCATTTATTTAAATTTTATGGGTGTGTACTCTGGGCCAGGCACTGAGCTAGGCACTGATCAATTTTCAGATTGAGAGCTCCCTGTTATCAAAGAAAGCCAGACTTATATTCTCCGTACTGTACTTATTTTGTAAGGGGCAGAAATTCAAATATTTTAGACACAGAGGAAATAATAAAGATTTTAGAAGAATCTTTAGTTAATCTCCTCAACCCCCAAAACCTTTAAAAGAAAACCCCATTCATTCTCCAAGTAATCTGGTAAATCGAGATTTTACCTTACAGGGCTGTTTGTAGTGAGAATACCTTATGGGCAACTACTCGTAAAAAACATAAAAATAGGAGGAAACAAACAAACTGTGTATTACCTAAAACACCAAGTCACTTACAGTAGATTTAAATACATTTTATTATCTCCTTTGAACAGCAGCTATCTTGTAGACAGATACCCCAAACACATCAGTCCTATCCGTATGACACTAGGGCTTAAAAATAAACTGTGACTGATACATGGTTTAGATCTGCAAAAACAATCCTCAGAATGTACTGATTATGATATTTTATTCCTGAATATAAACCACTGGTCAAAATGTACATTGTTTTCATTTAAAAGAACATCTTGGATGTTCTTTTAGGATGAAACATAACTCATATCTTTGTTATTAACCAAAATTTTACTTAAGATTTACCCAATTCAACATATTTGCAAACTGCTAAGCCCATGGCATTTTCATATTCTGAGTGAGAGAAAAAAGAAAACACCAAACTTCATGCAAGGTAACTCAGGAGGAAAGTCCTTGTTTTTAAACCATCAGTGGTAAGGCAAATTCCATAAGTGTTTCATGAACGCATGTTAAGGATAAAGAACCCAGGACGTGATACCCAGGACAAACTATCCCCCCAAATTCATGTTTCCAAGGAAATATTTAAAAAGAAAAAAAAAGTTTTGCATTGAGACTTGACATGGAATTAATTGAAATACAGAAAGTGTTTCAACATTTTCTTCAAGTGCTGCTAATGGGGAGACAGACCCATAGGTCCCTGAAGCAAAGGACAGAGGCCCTGGGCTTGCTTCCCAAGAGTAACTGCTTTGGATGGTACACATTTTGAGCCTTAAAAGTTTCTTTTTCAAATTTTCTGATGATCTCAGGGAGAGAAGCTGAATGAGGTATTAATGCTTAAAATCTCCTTAATAGCAGGAGATAGCTCAGTGGCATCTGCCACTCACTGTTTCGGGTAGGGCCAGTGGGAACCTGGAAGCTGAATCCAGAGAAGAAAGAAACCAGAGTTTTGGATCAAATGGAAGTAGAAGGAAATAAGGGGTTTTTAGCAGGAAGGTCTTAGGGCCCAGGTACACCAGGCCCAGAGCCCTCTCTATACCAAATGTCAGACAATTTATCTCCTTTCTCACAGCACAAATGTAAATGCAGTTTTACCTGTAAAATATTCTCCAAATTCTTGTTCTAGCTTAATTGCACGGTCATAGGTTTTCTTGGCTTGTTCCTCTGTTAAACGCTTATTCATCTCCCTGGGAAAATGAGAGTTTGCTATTAGAACACAAAGGGAACATACCAAATCCTGAAACACTACAATGCATGGCGAAAATGAGTCCTGCAGGAAGCCTAGTGTAATCTTAGCAGCAGCAGTCTCCTATTCCTCTTTGCTGGAATATTTTCAGCCACTAAGACTCCCTCCCAGGGGGCTCACTCTCTCGGAGGGCAGTCTCTTGGTCCCACATGGGACTGAAGCAGGATCTGTTCTGTCATGATTTCCAGTCACTGGTTCTGTCCTCTGCAGCCCCGCAGAGTAGGACTGAACTTCCTTCCTCCATGTCAGGCCCTTGGGTCTTTAAGTCAAGTGCTGATGTGACTCTCGAGGCTTCCGCTCTTCCAGCAAAAACTGTCCTGCTTCCTTCATCTATTCTCTCATTGGATATAATTTCCAAATCCTAACTTCCTGGCCACCCTTCTTTCCTTAGACTTTGTTCTCATCTATCTCAACCTCTTTTAAACATGGGATGTAGAATTGAACGCAATCTTCTAGGGTGGCCAGAGGGAGGAGAGGAGAGGAGATGGAGAGAAGGGAAGACACATCACAGCCTTTCAGAGCTCATTATATCTAAGAGAACAAGACTTGACTGTTCTCAGGTCCTGACCTCGCAGAAAGCTTTGATCTCTCGACTCTCCCATCCTCCCCAAGGGCTGCTGTTCATCTTCAGTGTGGGCAGGAGACATGTGGAGTGGAGAAAGAGACAGTGCTTCCAACGAATTATAGAAAATGTGACAGGCCCCTCAGGCGTGTGTATCTTTCAGGCCGAAAAAGCATTCTGTACCTTGCACGGCTCAACTTCTGCAAACAGTGAGGCATGTCTATAGCAACAAGAGCCCTGAACTTCCTCTGTTTTTATAATCAGTGGAATTTCAAGGAGCTGCTAAAGATGGCTTGAATTAAAGATACAGAGAGAAAGGAACAATCAAAAGCGCTGGGACCAAAATATTTTCAAACAGACTCTAAGCAAGTCATATCAGATAGTGAGCCAGAGAGAGGAGCTTGGCAAGAAGGAATCTCCGATGCTTATTTTGTTTATTTTTGTTCGGACAGAAGAACGGGCTGTAAAGGAATTACGCTGGGCATTCTCTGTCCTTCTTTCTGTTAGTCTGTCAGCCACTGGTGTATCATTAACTGTATGTTAGTGCTGCTTAATCAATCGTAAGATTATTTAAATCCAATCTAGTCTCAAGGACAAATTGAGGAGGGAGGAAAAGGGAGAATAACCTAATCTATTGATTCCCAACCAGTGTCAGCTTTATCCTCTCATGTCCTCTAGGTGTTAACATTTTTTGCCAACCAAAGTGTACTTATTAAGTAAGAATTATTTTATCTTCCCATTTTTCTTAATCAAAGACTGACAATCATTGCCTCTGATCATCATAAGAATACCAGTGTGACTGTACTGATAAAAGTTCAGCTAAGAGCAAAGACAGTTTGGTTGGTCCATCGGGAGGCATCGCAGGTACAGGTAGAATTTTGAAGGCATTGCTGCTTTCGCATGTCACTTTAGGATGCCAGATATCTGGGTCTTGAGCATGTAGTCTCAGGTTAATTCCTTTTTCAGAGCAAGTAACTGAGGTCAGAAGTAGTAAAGGAACTTGCCTAAGGTAAAAGAGTGAATTTGATGTAAGAACTCAAAGGTTTTTTTTTTTTTTGAAACCAATTTTTAGTGAAATAGACTTTCCAGTATGCCAAGACTTTCTTTCAAAAGAGGCCCTTATTTAGAAAAACACAAAACAAAACTGAAGTCTGACACTAACACAATTCTGGACTTGATGTTGATGGCTGCAATATACAGAAGTGGGAGTTTCCTGAAGTCTTGTTGTTGAAGTAAACTCATCTTCAACTGAGGGATGGTATCTATAATTCTCTTCCTAAACAGCACTAGCCCTAGAAGCTTTGAGCGGCTGCCACTCTTGGGTGGCAGGAGATGCTGGGCTAAACCAAGGTATCTTCTCACAGAAAGAAAGTGTTTTGCTCCAGATGTCACGAAATCATGTAGTTCTGGTTCTTCTTTGACTTCCCTGGTCCATACTAGTCTGTCTTCTCTGAATTCCCTTTGCGTTTATTGTAGCAATACTGAATTTAGGATTTTATCCTCTAATACGTGAACTTGTTTTGTCTCCCTGCCCAATCTGCTAGTTCTTTGAGGGCGGAGACCATGGCTTCTTCACTAGCATGTGGCATGGAGCTGAGTCAACACTTAACTTACTGAATGAATAAGTGAACGAAGAAATGAAACAATGAATGACTGGAGAGCTAGACAAACATAATTATGATACAGTTGAAGACAGAAGTAAACACAGGCCATCATGGGAGCAAGAAGGTAAAAGCAGATTGGGGTGGAAGTGTGGGGAGCCACAGGAAAGCTTCTTATCGCCATGGGATGGGGGTGGGGAATAGAAGTCACATGGCAGGTACAATGTAAAAAAACACCTGTTTCATATACACCCTTGATTTTATGCTCCTCTGAAGAGTCAGCTACGTATGTGCTAATAAGTGCTGTGGTTTGATGTGGATGATGCACTTGAGAATAATGTGTGTGATGATCTATCAGTGCCTAAATGTGGCAGCTGCCATGCTTTTGTTCCAGGTGACCTAGCCTTCACCCCTCCCTGCGGAATGGGCAATTCATGCCAGCTTTGCTCCTCAAGTAAAACCCTCAGAAAAAGAGTGAGCTAGAAAGGAAGCATCTAGCATTTCCTAATAAGATCACATTGGTTTGAATGTCACCGTTACGGTACTACACATATGGCTGCAGCAAATGATGTCAGAGTCACTGTCTCATTGTGGAGTCCAGCCTTCAGCAGGCTTGATTTTCCTTGATGATACATGGCCGTGACAGGGCCCTAAGGCAAAACTAAACAAGGCATCTCATAGTTGTGGAAAGCAGTAGACCTTCTCCTGCTGAGAACATCCCCCAGTGTTGCACTGAACCAAATGTGCAGCTGCGGTTTCTCCCTCAGGCCTCCCTTTCCTCAGAAGCCACTTATCCCATTGCATGTTTATGATGTGAAAACTTATTTTTCTATTTCTGAAACGGGCCTTTAAGATGCTGTTCCCAGGAGGTGGGGGCCATATTTCTATGCTTCTTATTAATGTTAGCAGTACTAGTAACATTTACGAGGCCCTTCTCAGATTATAAATCACTTTTACTCAAGGAAATTTGCGGTTGCTTAATTCACTTTGCTCAATGCCCAACACAGTAGCTTACAAGAGGAGGAATTTAATATGTACCATTAGGGATAATACTATCAACAACCATTATTTTATCTTCAACACATATTTTTCCACAGTGCTAGCTGTGGGCAAAGCTCTTTATGATATATAAAGAGGTATTAGTACATAATTAGTACCTAATTTAGGTATTAATACCTAAATTCATGGGGCAGAAGGTACTAAGAGTGACCTCCTGACTATTTTTTCATCCTGGTAAGAACTTTGTCCATCTTTTATTTATGGGAGTCTATTCTGCTTTTAAGATATATCTCTGGCAATTTCCCTAGAGATCGACTATGTATTTAACTTAATTCTCTTAGACTGCAATTCCAGCTACTGTCGCTTATTCCTTCTAGAGAAGGTGCCGAATAATTGGTCGATATCCTCTACAAGTAACTGCTTTCTCCTCTGGGATAAATGATTTCATTTTCTTTGGTCTTTCCATAAACACTGTTTTCTAGTACTTCGTGGTTCACTTCCGAACCCTGCCAAATGCTCTAATGTCTTGAGGCCCAAATGGAGGCATATTTGGGCAAAGCTCTTACAATGGACACAGTGGTATCATCTCTTGTGGCCTCTTGGAAATGGCACTGTTTACATGGTTTGTAATGATAAAATAGTCTTATTCCTCTTACAATAAAGTAACTTGAAATCTTTTATAGTAATAATAGCTACCATTTAGTGAGTGATTATTATATGCCAAAGACCATATGGAGAACTCTACATTCAAGACGCTGTTTAACCTTGACACTAGCTCTATGAGGTCTGCATCATCAATGTGCTTAGTTTAGAGGTGAGGAACTAAATCTTACAGATGTTAAGCAAATTGCCTGAGCTCACATAACTGAACAGTAGCAAAGGAAAGAACCAAACCTAGCCTGATTAATTTTCAAGTCCCTGCTCTTAGCCTTTTTGCTCGGCTACTTTTATGGCTACTGCAGCGTCACTTTTGTATGAGAGTGGTCTACAAAATAATGCCACCAATTTGTATCAAATTGGCACAAAAAATATTGTTACTTTACAGCCAGATCATGAATATCTGCCCATTTTGTTTACTGATTTTTGCAGGAAGATATTTTACACATTCGCTTAAAGATAAAAAGAACAAAAAAATCCAAGTCATGCATTTTCCCCTTGTTTATAAACATACACAGGTCTGGAGCTTTTGGTTAAGCTTGTAGATGTTTTACTGAAAGGCCACTAAGAAAACGCCCTATTAAGGATAGCGGTCTACATAACATGAGGTTTTAATTAAGAAACATGAGAATTCTATGCTATAACAACGTGAAATGCCAATGCAAAGAGCCTAAAATATTGTTTGCTCCCTCTATGAAAACCCACACATTTAAAAAAATTTACTAGTGGAACTGCTCTCCAAAGTAAGAGATAATTTAAAGATGATTGCTTCCTATCATTTGGAAAGCAAAGCAAGATAAAACAAAAACAAACCAAACCAACCTACCTTCAAAACTGCAACACAAAATGAAAATATCACACACACAAAAACAACTTGTGCAATGAAAACAAAAATCAAGAAACATTAGTAAAGACATTTTAAGTAATTATTGACATTATGTCTCTAGTGGTTCAAAAGAACTTTCACCTATCATTAAAAAAGGGAATTCTTAAAAAAAAAAAATCAACAATGTCAGTTCCCATTTGTAAGCATTTATGACAAAGAGCTGTTAACAATTTGCTCTGTCGTACGGAACAGGGGGCTGGATGAAGGCTGCCGCTGTCTTCCACTTACATCAGAGGTTCCAGAGACTTGGGTTTAATGAAGATGGCAATGGGATAGAGCTGAGCAACTTGTAACCGCTTGATAGCATTTCCTGATACGTCAAGTATACAGTGTTTGCCCTGGAAGAAAGAGAAGAAAAATAATGGAGTTAATCCAGGAAGAATGATCATAATCAAACCAAAAGGAAAAAAAAACGTAAGTATGTTTTAGAGGGAGGTAAAAGATACTGGATTTCAAATTTTGAAAAAGAATCACTGCAAAGCATAAACAAAAGTTGATATACAGGGTCATAACCAAATGTTTGCAATAATTTATATTTCTTACTCCTTTACTAAGCGTCTGTCACTGGGATAGATATTTTACTTGTGTTATCTCAGTTAACTTTATTTCCTTAAATAAATACCTGATGCTCTGCACCAGGAAGCTGTGTAGCCATATGTAATATGACTGAGTCCACTCTCATGAAACGCTCATAAACCATATCTGAAAACAACTGTCAAAAAGAAATTCCCAAATTGTCAAAGAAGAAATTCCCTACCTATGAGGTACATATTATCAACTGCATTTTACAGAAGAAAAGACTAAGGCTTAAAAATACTAACTTGCCCAAAGTCTCAAACCCAAGTCTTATTGGTTGAAATAAATAGATACCTTATTGTCTCACCCTGACCAACGTTAAATCTGGAAGAATGGTAATGTGAGTTTAGAACAATCCCATAAACATCTGCTGAGTGTTTATATGTATCCTGCCTTCGATATGCTCAGTCTAGTATAAAGCAAGGACAGACACAAAGAGTTACCTTAAATATTTTATCTTAAATGTTGAGAGATAGGCTTGCATAGTGTTTAAATATCTTGCTTCTTAACAAATAAAAACCCTATTACACTATAGCACACCTCATTTAACTTGCTTTCCACTGCAATGAGTGCTCAGAGCAAGGAGCTGCTTTATAAAGTATTTCTGGAAAAACAGACACATTTGCCTCACATCATATTCTGCCTCCTGGAGGGAAATGGCTTCATTACCCCGAGGCTAAAGAGCTTTACAAAAGAAGAGAAAAAGCATTATTATGCAAATAGAAATAGTCCTAAATCAATAAAAGGGGATAAAAACTCATCCATAATATCCGTGTAAAAATGAAGAGAGTCCAGTGAGTACTTGAGCTTTTATAGGAGAAACACACTAAGGTGGCTCAAGCCTTTACCACTTACATAAATTCCAAGTTTGCTATGTGTGAAATGCAGCAGTTATATAAAATGTCTAAATGCAGTTTGATTATTCACTGGCCAGAACAGTTCGAGGTAACAAAGGTTGTGTCTACGAGAATAGATGCCATTATCCGGGAAGCTGATTCGAAACAGTATGATATAGCTCAAAGAAGCCAGCTTTCCAGAGAGAAGAAAGCAGACCACCTTCTTACTGTATTCTCAGACAGACAGGAACATTTCTTGTTTAATCTTTTTCACCAATACATTAAAAGGGGGGGAAAAGGTTGTGTCAAATCCAATCAATCCAACAAATATGATTGCCTCTTAACTCTTTTTTTTCTTCTATGAAATTGGTTCTCTGTGTTCATAGGAGATTAGGATCTTTCCTTAGGCAGATCTTAAAGGTACACTGAAGTGCTTTCCTATCCTATTCTCTCTTGAACGTTCTTCTCATTTCCACGCCCATGAAATCATCAGGAGGAGGAGAATCACAGCATCTACACCTCCTCTGAGTTAAAATGTCTGCCAGCAACAGGCCAGGCAGTCCTCCCCATCTATCTACCCCTCCACCAGGAGGATCTCGAGTTTTCAGGGAGATGAAAAGTTAACTCCTGCTAACAAAAAGAACTGAGGACCCTGATCTAAACAACGAAGAGTGACAAAGTTTTTAAAGTAAATTCAATGTTGTGGCCAAAGAGAAGTGAGTCAAGGATAAAGTGAATCTCCATAAGCTTCAAGCTGTTAATTGCCTTCAGGTTTATAGCTCCCTTTCCTCCTCTCCCCGCCAGGTCAGTCTTTATTGAGATTAGAATAAAGATTAATGATCTTGCTCTAAAGGGAATCTCTGCTTAGAGGTCTTAAAAGGAATATTTAATCAAAATTTACAGCTGAAATCAGGAAAGAGTAATGACCAAAAAAATGCAGTTTGCCACCTGGGAACCTTCTTCAGGAGAGACGTAAGATGATTGGGGAACATACCCTTTCTGCTACAAATCTCACAGACTGCACACTGGTTCCATACAAGTTGTCATTGTACTGGCCGGCTTCTATAAACTTGTGCTCTTGGATGTCTTTCTCCATCTGTTCTCTGGAAATGACAAAGTGATAGTCTCTGCCATCCACCTCGTAGTCACGCTTTGGCCTCGTAGTATCTTTATAAAACAAAAAAGATGAAAATAAGGTAACTTTATACTCATAAACTTCCTTTATACATATATTTTTACACCCTCAGCATAGATATATAAAAATATGTAATATGAAGGACCATGACATAGTAAAGACTGTAAAGACTATAAAACTAGATAAAATATATGGAAATATATTTTCAGGCATCAGACAACAGGCAGTGTTGGGCTGTAATACTTAAGAGCAACACGAAGGGACTCCACATTTACTCCATTTTCATTTCCAAATGGAGAGTGTCTAGAGGTCGTGTAGTGCTAGGAGACTCTGAAGTTCAGCCAGACTGTGCATTTGGTTGAGACGCCAGAAGGGCCGCATGTTATGAGGTTACTCTCGACTTACTCTAGACCCACCTTCACAAACCCTAAAACCAAGTCAAAACTGGAAGAAGCTGATTTGTCAGTAAATTATTACCTGCCAGAACAAAAACTTAATATTCTATAAAGGAAGATAACAAAATCCAGATGCCCAATAATGTAGCATCACTATGTCTAGCACATGATAAAAGATTATGGGACAAGCAAAGAAGTAAAAAAATGTCTCATATTAAAAAATGGACATGCAGTATAAATATATCCGGGGATTTTAAAAGATGTAAAATGAGACGGTCACAGTTAAGGAGGGACTAAAAGTCATCAACTCTAACCATAGATAGAAATGGTTAAACTTTTTGGTAAGAAGAGAAGGGAAAATAATTTAACGTTATAAATAAAAAAAAAAGTTAAGATAAATGTCGCATGATATCACTTATATGTGGAATCTAAGAAATACAACAAACTAGTGAATGTAACAAAAAAGAAGCAAACTCACAGATACAGAGAACAAACTAGTGGTTATGGGGGGGAGGGGCAATATTAGGGGTGAGGGGGTGGGAGGTACAAACTACTGGGTGTAAGATAGGCTCAAGGATGTATTGTACAACACTGGGAATATAGCCAATAATTTTGCAATAACTGTAAATGGAAAGTAATCTTTAAAAATTGTATTAAAAAGACAGAATACAGGAGGGAGTAAGATACATTCTATACCTGCATTGCTCAGTGTGGTCACCAGCAGCCCCATTCAAGAGCACTTAAAATGGGGCTGGTCCATACACGTACAATACACACTGGATTTCCAAGACTTACTACCAAAAATTATGAAATACCTCAATAATTTTTATACTGATTACAATTGAAATGGTATTGTTCTGGATATATTGGGTTAAATATAATTTATCCTTAACATTAAAAAAATATTAAAATTAAAATTAAAATTAAAAAAAATATTTTTGATCTTTTACCCAGATATTTTTCCTAGAAATCCATCTTTAAAAATTATCAAAACTTTGGGGCTTCCCTGGTGGCGCAGTGGTTGAGAGTCCGCCTGCCGATGCAGGGGATGCGGGTTTGTGCCCCGGTCCGGGAAGGTCCCACATGTCGCGGAGCGGCTGGGCCCGTGAGCCATGGCCGGAGCCTCTGCTCCACAACGGAAGAGGCCACAACAGTGAGAGGCCCGTGTACCGCAAAAAAAAAAAAAAAATCAAAACTTTGGATGAAGTTTTATCCTTAAAGATATTCACTACATTAATTTATAAATTATAAATAATTATAACACATAATTATAATTGTATTTGAGTTATAATTCATAATATTGAAAAGTAGAGAAAACCCAAAATACCCGTGAGAAAGTATTAATTATGATATAATAATCATTTAAAATAGTTATAAAATTTTAAATGATATTAAGCAAAAAATATCTATCTATCTATCTATCTAATATGTGCATAATCATGGGAGAAAATGCATGAAAAGAAAGAATAGGTAGAAATCTATGAAAATATTAGCAGCGATGTTACTTCTGGGTACCTTGTGGGATTCTGTATTTTTATTTTCTTGTTTAACTTTTTATCATTTTCCATGTTTTGTACAATGAACATGTATTGATTTTCATAAAATAGTGCTATTAATTATAAAAAGAGAAAGAGGAGACTATGCAAGGTGGAGGGGAAGTAAAAATGGTGTTAAAGGATTTTTTTTTCTTTCAAAAGTGGAGGAACAAGCTGGGAGCTGTGACAAATGGCCTAGGGTTTGACCTGATCATTTCTATCTGGAGTCTCTCTCAGGGTATGCTCTGTGGCAAGGTCTCTTCCCAGAACCCTTGCTGGGAACAGTTTCATGAGATAGCACAGTCGTCCTAGTTCCCTCCTGCCCATGTACTGCACACATGCAATTCTTGCTATTCTTCTGTATTCCGGGAGACATTTGCAGTCTTGAAATGTAAGAGACACTTCAGAGCATAAAGCTTAAAAACTGCAGAGTGAGAAAGAAATATCTGTTGAGATCAGATTTAAGAGCTCGATGATCTAATAAATTAAAATTCCCTGGTGGGTTTGTCTATGTACACAGAAGGCCTCTATGTATTTTTATGTGACACAGTGGGAGTAGAGATGGAAGTGGTGAGTGGGTGGGTGGCAAATGGGAGGAAGGAGAGCAGATAGCCTCTTACAGGCATGTAGCCCTGAGTGTACCAGAGGGACCAGGAGACCTGATGATTGTCCATAATGACAAGAAAGCAGATTAAAGTTTGCAGTGGCCAGGAGGGTGGGTTAAAATTTTATAATCCTTCTTGTCTGCATCTTCCCAACTCCTGAGGCTGTGAAACACTTGGGAAAGGCTATTTTGTTTTGCAATGACACACGGTCCTAAGTCATCCTGAGGTGATTTTAATAGATGGCTTTGTTTCTGATCTCTTTTCTTGTAACTGAGGGTGATCGCCAGTTAGATCCATTAAACCTGTAACCTGCCTTCACTGATTGAGCTCACTTTGTTGTTACAAAAAAACCTTGCAGGTCCTCCAAGCGTCACACAACCCAAACGATGTGTTTGCCTGAACTGTTTGTCAGGAACTCAGAGTCAGCTGCGTCCAGTTCGAGCTTGAGCTGGTTAAGACCACCGACCCTCCAACTGGGCAAGTGCCAATGTCCACTTGGTGACCTGACATCAGGGGGTCCCAAACTCCACCCTCAGAACATGCTAATGCTGTGATTTGCTGAACATGCTTGCCATGAGGAAGCCTGTAGCTTACTTGCACCTGCACAGAATGACATTTACCTCACCTTTTTCTTATTTCCAATCACCCTTCCCCATGCTCCCCACACCTCAGACCACCTTGCTCCTTCGTCCCACAAATATCCCGTTTCTCGCCTTCGCCTTCGAGGAGGCAGCGAGTCTGAGAGTCTGAGATTCGTTCTCCAATCTCTTCACTTGGCTGCCTCGTGAATTAACCCTTTCTTTGTTGCAAACCTCGGCATCTCAGCGAACCTGGTTCGGTAATGTTATTCTATGGGAAAAAATGCTTCAGTGGCATTTCCATCAATCAATAAGAACATACCGATGCCTATCAATAATCCTATGCTATTTTATTTATTAAAAAATATATATTATTTATTTATTTTTGGCTGCATCAGGTCTTAGCTGCAGCATGCGGGATCTTTCGTTGCAGCGCGTGGGCTCTTTGCTGTAGTGCGTGGGCTTCTCTCTAGTTGTGGCCTGCAGGTTTTTCTCTTCTCTGGTTGTGGTGCGCAGGCTCCAGGGTGCGTGGGCTCTGTAGTTTGTGGCACGCGGGCTTAGTTGCCCCGTGGTATGTGGGATCTTAGTTCCCTGACCAGGGATGGAACCCGCATCCCCTGCATCATAAGGCGGATTCATTACCACTGGACCACCAGGGAGGTCCCTTTTTAAAAATAAAACAAACAAACCTATGCTATTTTAAATGCTGTGGGAGATACAAAGAAAGGATTCATCCTGCCCTCTAGGGGACCACATCATTTACTCACTAAATAGAGAACAACACATGGCAGCGTAGATGAAACGTGTTCGGCGGGGAAAATTAAATGAGATGCCTGGAAACTAGGTAACTGATGGTATCTGAATCACTGGAGAGACTACTGGAGGAAGAGAATTACATTTTATCATCTCAAAAGGAGACAAGCTTTGTTTAGATACTTACGAGGCACACAGGAGCCAAATTTGTCAGGGAATTCTGATATCAAGTCATCATTGATCCGATCCTTCATGGGGCCCAGGATAATCACTGGCCGGGTATAGTTTACTGCAGAAATGGAAAGGAAGATGCAGATGAGGAGAAAGACTTGGAAACCACTGTGGTCTTAAGGCAAAACTGCCAAACACCAAGAACTGGTAAGGGTATTACTTCGGTGGATAAACTGCCCGTACAGCCCTGCATAGGGAAATTGATGTTTAACACAGTGTGTTGGCTGAGTCTACTTTCTGCAGGGAAAAACAACTGCAGTGTCTGTCAATGAAAAGAAACATTTAGAGAGGTTTTGCTTACTCTACAGTTATGCCTACACAATGTCAAAACAACTACTGAATTTAGTCAATTGAATGGGAGAAAAAGTAGCTATTTGACCATTGTTTAGGCAATGACTTTAAAAAGTAATCATCTGCAGTAATGACACCTTATGTTTTGATTTTTTGGGGTTTTTTGCGGTATGCGGGCCTCTCACTGTTGTGGCCTCTCCCGTTGCGGAGCACAGGCTCCGGACGCACAGGCTCAGCGGCCATGGCTCACGGGCCCAGCCACTCCGCGGCATGTGGGAACCAGGGCACGATCCGGTGTCCCCTGCATCGGCAGGCGACTCTCAACCACTGCGCCACCAGCGAAGCCCACACCTTATGTTTTTGTAATTTCTTTTCCTTAGCTCAAAATACTCTCTATACTCTACTTGGATTTTCCCAATCTTTGTGATCATGGGGTTACAAGGAACTCTAAAGTTCATTTGGTACAATTCCTCCTCTGATGCCATTAGCCTCCGTATAAATTCCTCCCAGGCTTCGGAGCAGCCTAGAAGGTAGCTTATACCTTACAACAGGTCTGCTTATACCTTACAAACAGGTCTTAATACTGAGTGGATGTCAATCTGCATGGAGATTTTATGCTTCGATCCTGCAGGTGGGGCTCTTTATGATTTGGATGTGCTCGTTCCCATCTGGAGGGCAGTTCCATTCTCTTGGGAGCTGTCATTGCCCACATTCAGCAGGGAAGCTGTTTGCTTGGTCACAGGGCCAAAGAGAGAGCACGGTCTGGCCTGGGAACTGCTGACTATTAAGGAGTTTATTTTCGTTAGTCCTTCACTCTTCCCTTCTGTAATGGTGTCAATCAGGAACCAAAGCATGCTGGGAAACTTACTTTCCTGTCTTGTGACAGGCTCATAAGAAAGAATGAAGTCTTCCTGTCCTCCTGAGAAGAGAAAAAAGGAAAATTACGGTGGACTAACAACCAATCACAAACCACAGCTACAAGTCCTGCTCTGCAACCCAGGAAACAGACCCACTTCAGGGTTAATTTCCCTGCTCTCTCCCTCCTTGAACTATTCCCCAAATCCCTTCACCCCCATAAAGCTGTTTAGCAGTATTACAGTGTCAGGTGATCGAAGGTCATAAGTCTAAGGAACAACTGGAGGCTGGCCGTCTAAGGGACCACCTTCCGTCTGACACTGAGAAATGCGGCACTATGGCCTCATATCCAGCATTCCTACTTAAAAGGAACCCACTGAGTTCAAGGAGAGGGTCCTTCCAATAGTTTACTGCTACATTACCAGAATTTCTGGACCTTTTATTTCATCTTCCATTTTATTTCCCAAAGAAGAACGTTCAAAAGCAAATGTCTGCTTGTTTCATTTACGAGACAAAAACTTCATCAGCACACACTACAGGGCTCGGAGGATTTTACTCTGTTAATTCATCAAGAAAACGCTGGGTCAATTAAGAAGATAAAAAAATTGAGGAGGACCCTATATCACTGGTTCTAATTGCTGCTAAATCTAGCCTTGAAACTTTGAAAAGAGAAGGAAGGAAGACAATGTAGCATAAGGGTCGGCCCCCTCCAGTGTCATTTGCTATAAGCCTTCCGATTCACGATGAGCCTCAAGTCAACACATAACCATGAAAAGTAAATTGGTTTCAGGCAATTATTTTTTTAATCATCTATTTTGCCCAGTTGATGAACTAGGCACGAGATTAGTCTGATTCAGCTGCAAATCCCGAAGGCTCTATTCTTTTATTTGCATAGGCCCAGGACCAATTATCTTTTGGTGGGGAAATTGTTCAGGGCTGTTGAAAAGGGCTTTTTGTATGCTTTTCTATAGAGGAGGAGTGTAATACGTGGTCCTGTTTCCTGAAACCAAACGGCAATGAGTCTCACTGCTTTATCTCCTCATAGCCCCTGAAACACATTCACAGTCTGTCAAAGCCATGTGCTTCAGAAGTCACAGCCTCGGGTGAGTTAATTTCATAAAAGGAGTTAGTATTACAGACAGTTTTGATAATGACAACTGATTTTGGGAAATTAAGCGATATATGGGTAAAGCTGTGAATTACAGCTGTCTTCCCTGGGGTGGGGGTGGGGGGGGAGTGAGGGCGTCACTTTTTCAAGTGTGAGAAGTGGCCCCGGGCCTGCGCCACATCTCACCTCAAGCAGGGCCCACTCTCAGAATGGCACCACTAGGCTACCTCCTAAAGTCACGGAGAACAGGCATTGGTGCTTCTTCTAAGTGGAACCTACTCACGGCTGCTCCAAAAGTGTTCAGGGGACCTTCCCACATCAGGGCAGGGGTTTGGTATGTGAGGAATCAGATTCATGACTTTTTTTTTTTATTCAGGAAAAAGTGATTCCCTTAAAAAAAAAAAAATGAAACGACTAAAATTTACAGAGGCTGGGCCAAAAAATAATAAAGGTGATTGATTGCTAAGCTCTAGTTATGTAAAGGCTGAGATATGCAGAGGTCATAGGAATTCAGAGGATAAGTGTAAAAATGGTTGGGGAAAAAAAGCACAGCTTTAGAGACAGAAGCATGGTAGACTAATACTGCAATGTTAGACTAACGTCCAGAGAAATCTCCATGGAACGATTAATATGTGGTAGGAGAATCCTGACCATGGGATAGATAACAAGAGGTTTTAAATATCAGGTGATACTTATGCCTCTGCACCAGACTGGGAATCCCATACCACAGTCACCACTGTGTCCCCAGTACTTAACATAAAGAAAGAGGACAATGAATTTGCATTCTGATTCTAGTGGTAGGAGACAGGATGAGAAAAGAAGCCAAAGACAGGTTCTGCTTTGTGTTTCTGTCTATATGCTTTCATTTTGGGCAGTGTGGTTTTCTCTAAATAAATAGAACACCTCGTGTTCCCATGGGAATCTCTTTACAATGGCCTTGCAAATCATTCTGATGGGACATTCTAAAGGCAAACCTTAAATAAAATATTTGGTGTCAGTAACTACAATGTGTGATTCAGAAAACTAGGACAAAGCAACATAGCTTTGACTGACTTTGTTAGAACAGAGTTCTGCAGTTCTTCATTTATCCATTGCTTTTTGGTTTACTTCTAACCTACAAAAAGCACTGGTTCTTGTTCAGAGCAGTGAGACTGGCAGACAGCAGTGACAGCATCCCTTATGTCAAGGCCCATCTCAATTCTGAAGACCCTGTGACAATCAGGCACTATGTAAGGAAGCCTGCAGGGATGCTATGGCGGCTGGTATTACATAACAACTGTGAACTCAGCACCTGAAACCAATTTTCACTTTCATGTTCAAGAATGAAAAGCCCTAGGGGTAGTGGGAGGGAGGTTACGAGGGGGAGAAATAAAAAAGCCACAGCAATGAAAGAAAGATAATTCATGTCTGCATAGCACTTTACAGGCTATAAAAGGCTTTCACAGCCATTGCCTCCTATTTTTCACAGCCATTTATTTTGAGGTAGGTGCTCTGATGATCTCCACCTTACAGATGAAGAAGCTGAGGCTCAGAGACGGGGCCTGTTTCCTCAGTTAGTAAGTAGTAGAGTCAACATTCAAAACTACACCTTTTTTGACGCCTTGTTGAGTATATGGCACTGTCTCAAAAAGGCCAGAGATGTAGAATTCTCTGTGGAGGCTGGGATATAGGGCCAGAACTTACAAATGAACAAACGGTGGGTGGCAGAGAAAGGAGCTGAACCTGGGTCACAGTCACTGACAGGGCATAAGGTGCTCCATCTGCAAACGCCAACTCTTTTTTTTTTTTTAAATGCTGCTGTGTCATCTCCATAAAATAGTCATCCTTAGTAGTTTTTCTATCTTTTGCTCAGGAGGTGTCGGCACTCAGAAATAACAGCCGACACAAGGGTATGAACAATTACTTGGTCTTGTTTTGGCAACTGCATGGCTGGAAAGGGGAGAGCGGCACAGTACTGGGGGTGGACGCCTGTGGTTGGCAGAGACTTGGCAGACACCGCTGTAACCAACTCCACGAACACCATCTTTAAACTGGAAGCAAGTCACAGTAAGAGGGATTTGGAGTAAGACCCAAATATGCCCTCATGATAAGGAAAAACAAGTTGTTCTTTTTTAGAACTTTTTCAAAACTAGAAAAGAGAGAGGAGGGAAGTAAAGACCAGTGGCAGGACATTAAATGTTCTAAATGTAGTGTTTAGTGTCTGCACTGGATAAATTATGAGGAATTAACTGGGTTCCTAGAGCCACAGAATGTTAGCGCTAAGAAAGGGCTTGGAGTTCATGTGGTTTACAGGTGGAAAGTCTGCAGCACATGATGATGTCACTCCCCCTTCCGAACGCTCGACATGCATCACAAATCGATCATTGCCCGAATTACTGCTGAGCCTCACTTGGCCTCAATACTTTTCAATACAATTCTTCAGGCAGCTACTACCAGTTGGTCAAAGGGCAATCTTGATTAAAATCTGTTTCTTATATCTCTGTTCTAATCCAAGCTAGTCATTTTACATAGGAGAGAACTGAGGTTCAAAACGTTCAGGGATTTCTTCAAGGTCACATGGTGAATTAGTGATTCAGTGTCTTCAAAGGATCTTCAGAAGATCTGTTACTATACACAGTGACCTTAATATCAGGCTTAGTACATAGTTAATGCTATATAAATATTGCTGCTTGTATTAACTTGATAGGCAGTATGAAATGGTTGAAATGTACTAGATAAAACATGAAGAGGCTTGGATTACAAACTATAGGGAAGACTGAAAATGTGTAAGTTTCAGAAGTAAACTATCCTGACTGGACTTGCAGTGCCATCGTATTAGTGAGGTGTAGAGCTCTTTGGAACTTCAGCTTCCTCATCTGCAAAACGGGGTATTAATATAAGGTATATCTCATAATTTTGTTGCAGAAATCAAATGAGATAATAATAGATGTAATAAAATTGCTTTGTAAGGACTAAAGAACTAGAGGAAATATAAGGGCAAAACTTGAGAAGAGTGGAGAAAGGAGAAGAATACGGGCACCATTTTGACTGATTCCAGAGGGAAAGTCTGGGGTCTCCTCATTTCAGTATCTCAATTTCACTCAGATCATTTCTTCAAGATCCTTGTTTTGAAAATCCTACTTAACTGATGAGCACCAATGGGTTAGGAGGATAATCATCAGCTCCCCCATACCCATAATGACATAAAGAGCTTCATTGGGTTTTAAGGAAGGCAGGTCTTCAGCTTGTAGAGATTTGCAAGGTTTGAGATGGCATCTTGCATAATTAGACAATGTGCATTGTAACTAACTGCATTTTAGCTGGTGCTCAATATACTTGGACTTCGGAAAAAATAATTATTCTATAATTCTTGAGATGGTGCAGCAAAGGTCTGAGCTACTTATTAGAAACTGAGGTTAGTGTAAATTCATGTGTATGTGTGTGTATCTCAAAAAATAAACGAGGCTTTCAAGTAAGGTTGGCACAATCTGTAACTC
Organism: Globicephala melas; assembly: GCF_963455315.2. Classification (NCBI taxonomy): domain Eukaryota; kingdom Metazoa; phylum Chordata; class Mammalia; order Artiodactyla; family Delphinidae; genus Globicephala; species Globicephala melas. Next base: position 60,018,911 of record NC_083321.1, read on the forward strand.
CAGAATGCAGTGTGAATGGTGCCCTCTGGAGCTGTGAAACACACGGGCCTGGGCTCTTCTTTCTAACCACTGACTATTATTTTAGCCATCTTGTCCCTGAGTGGACATGGAATGGTTCTAAGAGTAAAAAATAACACCTGAACATTAGTGAAAAGAGGTCTTTTTTTGTATTTGTCTATACTGCTATCCACAAAACATAGAAGTTAGTCATAATTACAGCAAAAGCCAGGAATTCAGTAGAAAAATCCAGCCTGGTTTGATTTCAAAATGGCACTTTCATGAAACCGTGTCTGTCCCAAGCCTCTGTCTTTTGTCAGGGCACTGCCCTTCCTAGAACGTTTCTTCTTCAACTTACTGAGCTGGCAAGTGCCTCATCTTTCCAAAGCTCAGCTCAAAGGCCCCTTCGTCTTTGAAATCATCTCTGAAGCCCCACTATTCTTGGGCCAGACTTTTATTCTAGAAACAGCCACACTCTGTGCTTTTTTAATGTATTGATCTCTCTCTCTCTCTCCCTATACGTGTGCTGAGTTCCAGAGTTCATTGAGATTCATATTGGGTCTTAAGGTGCCTGTGAGAGAGCATGACATAGACCGGATGATGAATGAACTAAAAAATATTCCTGTGTTATTCCTCATATTTCTATCCTGGAGAAAGAAATATCCTTTTTTCCCTTCTAAGCTATGACAAAGGCTCTTCCTACTTTTGTTCATTTGTAAAGGAAACAATTTGAATGGCTAACCTTCTGTATTCTCAGATGAGACCCAAGCCAATATAGATTATTAGACTCCACATTTTCTCTAGTAATATCCTAGAGTTCAGTTCCAACTCTTCTCTCTTCTCATAGATAATTCAAGCTGTTTGCAAGTGTTTCCTTTATTCACTCAATAAACATTTATGTGTACTTACTATTTGAGGGTGAAAAGAATTATTGATTTCATCTTGGAGCATTGCAATCAAAAAACTGTCAAACAGCTGAAAGCCCTGGTGCAATTTTTATAACTTAATGATTCTGGGAAGAACATTCCCATCTCTGAAGGAGAAGAGAGGGGCTTCTGAAATACTCTAAAAGAAGATTTCTGAAGGAAAAGGTAGTTCCTATATACTTTCCATAAAAGGGATTGAAAGAACAGGAGTTGATGCTTTTCCTTTCTCTACCTGTATCTACAGGATGGAAGCACAACACTTAAAAACTGAAAACTGATGCCAAAGAAATTAGGGCCAAGGGTCTCCATGAATCCCAACAAATAAGTTATATTTTCCTTATACTAAATTGAGGGTACTTCAGGCGCAGGGAAGATAATCTTTGGTCACTTCTTAACCAGCCAGGTTTCTTTGTTTTAAAACCAAATGAAGAGATGGGGGAAGGCAAATATTTTCCCAACTTGGGATAATCATAAAAGTATAAAAGTAGGAAGAATGCACAAATGTTAAAGATCACGTTAAGAATGAGAATACTTTAATTCCTTTCATCAGCAGGACTTATTCTGTTGAGGAAGGAAATGAGGGGGTTCTAACGTTATTTGGTTGATCAAAGGCATCTCATTACAACTCTTCTTCATTTCGTTCTGTGGTGTGTTTCATCTTCCTCCTCCATCTGTCATCTTTCCTCTTTTGTGCTTTTTTTTCTATTTTTCTACCAATCTGATTATCCAAAGCCTTTCTCAAGATCCAGATTGAATTTGTCACACTTCAAGAACACTATTTGACGTTCCACCTCAAAAAAGGCATGGTTTTGTAAATTACCATGCTGTAATGGAAAAAAACAAAAATAAAAGCTATTCTATTCTTGTTTTCAATTAATACAAGCAAAAAGACAAAAAACAAAAACAAAACTAAAAAACCCCAAAACAGAAACCTCCAACCAATTTCTATCTTGGTAGCTGAGGGTCATATGTATTGGGCCTGCCGTTTTCTAATATCCTCGGCAATTGCTTTTTGAGTAACCCATTTCATTAAGGCGTATAAATAAACATTACAGAAATTGTAAGGATCCCAGTAATAACATGTACCTATGTTAGTCACCAAAAACCTGTAAGTGGTAAGAAACCACAAGAACAGATAAAAAGGATGTGCTTGGCATTTGGTGAATATTTTTATATCACTAAGCAAATGGCTTGAGGTGACCAAACAAACACCAGAAATAAGTTTTAAATAGTTACCTACCTTTTCACTTAAGCTTTCTGATCCAAGATTTGTTCACTTTTAAACAAAATGTGAGCTCCTTCAACATTAGAGGATGAAACTTTTTCATCTCTTCCCAACCATCAAAATTTAAAGTTAGATATAACATAGTATCTACCTCAAAATATTAATCATATAAGGTTCACGCTCCATTTAAAAGGAACACTGTAATTTATCAGGATTTCTCTTGTAAAGGGGAGCCAGGAACAGAAAGGAAAAGGCAAAATGAGAAGGAAAATAAAACCATGACAACTTTTCAACCTTCCTGCAGGGAGTTTAAATTATTTTGGAGGGCAGAATGTCAGAATCCACCAAGTTGAACTTTACCCCCACCTTCTCTAGGAAAACTGCATCATCAGGCCACAGCCAACTGAGGTTGGAGTCATTTATTAGCAAGACTGCTACCTCTCGCACAAATCACATGAGTCCACCCACCGCCCTAGTGTCTTTGGTATCTTTCCACAACAGGTGATGATTTCATTTCAAGCCATTTGCTTTGGATGAGGATGATAAAGGGCAGCAATTGAAAAACAACGACAGCAAAAATCTGAAATGCACACCACAGGCAAAGGGGCAACTGCAAAGAAAAGAATCACAAACCAAAGCAATAACTTACGGTAGCTACTTTCGCTATCGCTGGCATTAGAAGAAACATGTTCTGCAAGAACAGCACAGCAAATTAAAGAGATACCAAGCATTGGAGAGCAGCCAGAACTTAAAGGAATACCATGCAAGGCTACTAGAAATGTGAGCGAAAGGCAAGTAAGAGGCCGTAGAGGAGACGCATTGAGAAAATTCAGATAAGATGAAGATGAAAACTTTATCTCTCTTTTCCAGGAAGCTACTACTTGATTGCTGTATCTTCTTTTGTAGCAAACAGTAAACTACGTTTAATTATAAAAAATGCATAATGTCCATCTAAGCACTTTTCTTTTTATGAATACTTTGACCCATTCATGTTGCTCTGATTTTCCAGATTCTTGTTACAAAGGTCAACGTCTCTCAACTGGATGTTCCTGACTATAAATTCAAGAGATTCTGGTATGCAGGGACTGTTTTCTGCAGGCTTTTTGTTGCTCTATTTTGCGTTTAGGTATCTTGCAGGAATATTGCATTTCAAATTGCCAATTGATCCCTGGAATCCCTTGAATTTTATTTCTATTTAAATACTTCCTAAACTAATTCACAAGATGAAAGGGATTGTTGAAGAACTTTCCTGCTTCAGTGAGTGTGTAGGACATCTTGGAGGAAGAAGTGAGTCACTGAAAAATGTTTTATGAGTCAGTTCAATATTTCCTTGTTTTTATTTTAAGATTCTTGCTTGGATAGCTATTAGGTTCTGGAGGAGTGGAACAGGCAGAAGATAAACGGTCTGATACTAAGTACAGGTTCTGCCACGAAGTATGTTTTTAATTCATGTTGAATGACTGCACAAGTATACGGTGATATTTCGAACCTTTTTTTCATAAAAACACAGTTTAACTAGCATAACAGGGACGTATTGGTTATGTGCCAGAATTAGGGCTTTATTTCCAAAATCACTTCGTTTCATCTGTACTATTTACTAAGCTATAGAAGATAAATTCATCAACTTACTAACTTCTTTGCATATCAGGCTAATTGAATGAAGAATATGTGACTATTTGATTTCTGAAGCTCATTAGCAATAAATTCAGCTTTTTAAAAAGTGACAACTGTTGTACATCTTTAGAAAAAAGGAAAAGAATATAGAACATTATTCTCTAACAGTTAAAAAAAGTGCTTTAAAATGTATTTGCTATTATAGATTCTTGGACAGATTAGTTTTCATTTTTTAGCTTTATTAAGATATAACTGACAAATAAAATTGTAATATATTTTAAAGTGTACTGTGTGATGATGTGATACATGTGAACATTGTGAAAGGACTCCCACAATCGTGTTAGTTAACACATCCTAGATGGATTAATTTCAGAGCATGAAACTAATGAAAATCGAAGCATGGGTTAAATTCACCTGAATCATTTCTCTTTGTGTGGGTGTTTGACCAGAACTGCATTATTAATTTAGGTACGTATGTTACAAGTGCAAAGAGGCACTAGGGAAAGAAGTGTGGATGAATTAGTGCATATTTGTTTTTTGTTACTGAAAAGAAAGTCTAAGCACATACCCGACAATGGCATATCTTCACGTGTGTGATTATCACAAGTACCTTGACTTGAAGATGACAGGTTTATTTTTGTTTTGTTTTTACTTTTAATGTAATTTAGAGTGAAGCTACACTATAGAAATTTAGAACCATGCAGTGTTTTATTTAACGACCAATCTCTCTTAACATCAAGATAGTGTTTAACAGAATTTTTCTATTTTGTAGGTAAAAAGAAATTAAAAATATGTTCCAGCTAAAGTCCAAATTATGGCTACCAGTAGTGTTAACTGGCAAATAACTTTACCTAGTGAAATCTGTTCAATTTTTAAAGAGTAAACAAATCTTTGGATTTAAAAGGGCATCATTCTAGATATAAAAAGGCATAACATATTTTTGACTCTCCAATAGCAACTACTTTTTAGTGATGTTCATATTAACAATATATTAAAATGCTCCCCACCCCCACTGAAAATTTAAGAAATTCTCTCGGGTGGTACTTGATGCTATCCAGATACTTTTGAAATCAACATTTGAATTTCAGCCACCAATTCAGGAAAAATTTCATGACATATTCCATACAGAGACTCAAAGATAAAGTTTTCATCTTTAAGGAGATCAGTAGTTACTCTTGATCAGATTTTGTTTTCTAAACATACATATCTAAAAAAAGAGTCCAAATTAACAATTTGAAGGATGACAGGTATCATTACGCAGGGTTATATAACCAGCTCTTGAAAACAAATCCCAGCTCAATGTTATTTTGTTTTATAGAAATGAAATGAACAGCTTCTAAAAATATTGCCCATAGCTGTTAAATTAAAACAAAAAGAAAACAAACAAAAATGAACATGTGATACAGCTGCAAAAGACACAAAACTGTTCTTAGTTCATTGATGCCTACACAATGGAGTTAATATTAAAGAAAGAAAAATCATAGTATAGTATATTAATACACAGAATTATTATTTTTTATTAGTGCAATGGGACACAGAGTAAAGGCATTAATAACTAGAAAATTTTAAAGTTTAATATATTTTTCTTTCCACTCTAAACCGTAAAATGAAGATATGGTTATGCAATGCAGCTAATAAATCACTGATAGAAAAACATATTAATAAACATATCTAAAACTTTATCATACAAACATTTCAAGCAGGATCACCGCAAGTCAGAAAAAAAAATCAGTCAAAGTTAATAGCAAAGAATTATTCATGGAAGATCAAATAGCTTAATATTTACTTTTTGAGAATGCATGTTCCTTTTGACTATAACACAGCTCCTTTACCAATAGCAAAGTACAACCCAATTATGGAATTTGGCAAGGTCATTAAGTATGTCTGGGGGAAAAGCCAGAAGAAAGAATATAAAATACATTTCTGCTTTCCTGTTCTACAGCATTTAACTCGCCCTTTCTTTCAACATGGTTTCTTGCTCCCTGGGAGGTATCAGGCGGCAGAGCAAGGGATGCCACGGCGGCACCAGGACCATGCTGGTCACAGCACGCGGTCAGAAAGGGAAGGTGTGAACTGCAACGGAAGTTACAGTGCCTGAGACACTTTGCTTTTAAATGCTGACATGCAGAACAAAACGGCTGAAAATTGCTTTGTAGGAGCATTCACAGCTAGGTAACAAATAAAACTCAGTATCTTGTGCATGCTAGGAGTGAAAGGCCCTCGAGAAAAGGAACAAAAGCGAAACTCAAAAGGAAAGAAAAAGAAAAGAAAAGTTACAGTGACCATTCCTGGGAACTTACTCAGAGTCTTTGTTCCATAACCGTCGTCACCTAATCCGGGGATGTCCTGCATGGAAGTCCCCAGAGAGAGCAATGAGAGAGGGAGAACAGCCACGGAAGAGGAAGGAAGAAGTCAGTGGAGTTGAAATGGATACTACCATGACAGACCGTGTTGCCTGAGCAATCTGGATCCCATGCTCTCTTCTTCTGAAACAACTTTCATTCCCAACTCCCTGGACTGAGACTCAAGGATTTGTAAAGCAACTCGAAAGGTTTAAGCAGAAGATTGTTACGAAAAAGAGAAAGAGTCAGCAGATGTCATTTTGGCCCACTGTCAGTACTGCCACAGCAACGTACCACTGAGAGCGATGATCCCCTCCAAGTTTCATGGCCAATTCTTAGTCTGAGCATCCACCCAATACAAGCTCACTGCTCAGTAAGGAAGTGCTTAATGTCTGCTGGGAGGGAAAGAGTGAACAAATGCTAGTAATCAATAAAGGGAATTTAATCACTCCCAGTTAGCTAGCATTCCAAAACAATATACGTGGCAATGGAATCTAATATTTCTGTCCAGAAAAGAATTTGTCTCGAGCCCTTGGAGAGTTGCATGATAGAAAACGCGAACCAGACCCAGTCCTGGTCACAGATAAATGCTGTTTGGAAGCAAAGTCCCTGCTTCCTCAGGTCCCTCTCCAATGCGTTCTGCAAAGAAGAGCTCCATCCAGGGAAGGATCCAGACTGCAGCCAAACACTGGTCACAGTAGTAAGCCCTGACCTGCCTGCCTGCCGTGTTTGTTTGCCTAGGCGTGTGGCGTGGGGGAGCCTACATCATGCGTGTTGCCCGTGAAGGATTTTTTTCTCTTGTGTTGCAGGTGACATTCTCTTCGAGAATCTACTTACGTTCAGGATCACTGGTTTCCTGCTCACTCTGCTCCTTGTTCTTGTAGAATGGGAATTTTCGTGAAAAGATGAAGCTCTTTTTACGCTTGTCATTGAATGACTGTGAAGGAGAAAAGGCATGGGGCAAAAACAGGGGACGTCTAATTGTTGTCACACTCATGCTGACAAAACAACTAGTTTGTAAAAGCAGAGAGAGCTGTAGTGACGCAAGTGGATAGTCTAAAGGGGTGCGGGAGGGTCCCTAAAGGCAGATTTTAGTTTCCAGGAGTGTAAATTCTGAAAAATGACACCTTGGAAAAACTGTCTCCTAATTAAAAGGCAGGTAAATGACGACGGGGGAAATGAATATTAAATTGGAAGTAGAAGACCCTCTGTCCGGCTCTGTAACTTGCTAGTTCATCACCTTAGACAGGTAACTGAATCTCTTTGAACCTCAGTATCTACTTCATCTGCATACTGAGGATGATGACAGCAGCTCTTAGGTTGTGAGACTCATGTAAGGCAGTATAAACATAAAGTGCTATACAAATTCATCTTTATAATCATCATTATCATCAGGTAGAAAAGACTTTACTAGAGATGCTAGACACATCAGTGTCTAGATGTCTTTTTAAAAAACTGGAATTTGAGTTACTTCAGCTTGAATTTAATTAAAACCTCAGAGATGTGTGTGGATTTATGATATATGATGATTTAGTTCCCACACAGATATATGATAATTACAGTATTATATTTTCATTCAAAAGAGATTTTAAAGATAATTGAGCTCTAAGCCCTCACTTGTAGACAGGGGGCCAGAGGCACAGAGAGGCTGAGTCCCTTGCCAATATCACAGAGCTAGCTGGTGACAGTCAAGGCACCATCAACCAAAATCTATTAAAATTGCTGCTAAAGAGGTATTAACTTGATATTCACTCAAGCAAGGGAGATATAACGGCCATTTATCTATATTCTGATATGACAAGAAATAATGGAAGAAGCGCTGTCCTTAAAAATGTAAACCACTCCATTAGCTTAAATGAGGTGGAATTTAAAATAATAGATAGACATAACAGAATACCTGTATCAGAACTTATTCATTCAAGTGAATATCAGATGCTTGCCTAAAAGACTTCTTAAGAAAAAATCATTTATTCCCACTGTTGCTGTTATGTAAATGCTATCTGGGGTTCTTCTTTGGGAAACCTGTTCTTAATCATTTTATAGGCTATAAGCCCTGCAAGTCTTGGTAATTTCATATTGACGTATCATTTTAAAAACATGTTTTGCCAGCTTACTTGACTAACGTGGCTCTGAGGGTCTCTCTCCAAGAAACAAGATTTGTTACCACACAGGTATTAGTGTGCCAAAGACTGAAGGTAATTTGACAAGGGGTATTCTAAAACGGTTTTAGCAATGACAGCTGATAGGAATAAATGCAGAGCGAGCAAGTTGACTACTTGGAAAAAACAGCACTTGTTTGGATATTTTGGCCCATTGGCGGGAATCAGTTATGTGCTCTTATGAATTTGATGCTTGACAAAATGGTATAAATAACTTATTTTCTTTGTATACTCACGCACTCCTATATCTAATATCCATTTTGGTAGTCATGTTCATTTAGGATATATTAAAGTATTAAAATATTGGCGCTGTCATTCAGTAATTCATTACTTTTTTAGTTACTAGGAAATTTCACCAAAGTCAGTTGAGCTTAATTTTATGTACCATTAAGAAGGCTTTAAGAAAACCAATAAATCAAATATTTAATAAATCCTGAAATTAGGGGACACATTTTGTACTTCATATTCAAGAACTAGAAACACATTCTCAGGGAAAAAAAGAAGTATCACTTCAGAATTTATTACTCTGCTGACAGCACTTGTGTTCAATATAGTTTTATCATAATTTGTAATTGAGGGATTGGTGTCCAAAGACAAGGCTGGGAACTACCCCCCAAATTTTCCCAGTTAAAAAATGGTAAGTCCTTAAAGGAACATTAAATATTCTTGCATCACTCCAGTTTCATGCCACTTTTACATTTCAAGCATATTTAACTTCAGTAACTGAAAATAAAAGAAAAAAATATCATGTAAGAATTAATGACACGTGATATTGCAAGATATGTTAGACATTTAACTTCAACGTTACGGATGGCTTGTCATGCAAAAAAAAAAAAAACACTTACAGATTTTCATGCAAATACAAAACAATGCCAGGAGGAATAAAGCCTGGGGTTAAAATGTAGACATGAATGCACAATGTGGAGGCCTTTGAGAGCCATATGGGGCTGCATGCAAACCACATCATTTAAATTGTCTCTTGGGGTCAAAGGAAAATGAAAATGTGTTGTTTGTGATTCATTCTTTTATCTTTTCAAAGCAAGGACTGTAATGTGTTAACATTTCCCGAGTATGAAAATGTTGTGTATCATGAGTCATCTGATTGGGACATCATAATATTTAGCACCACACTTTTTAAAAGAACAGAAAATGCATAATAATTCCTCAAAAATAAAATTATCTAACATATCAGTCTATTACCGAAAGCCACTTTGTACTGGAGTTAAAGAAAAGGTAATGGAATCATTCGTTGGTGGTCACATTGCCTTACATTTATGGACACAAAACCAAATCACAACTTCCCTTCACACGCACAGATTTAAAAGTCACACATTTAAGGTCTTAGTTAAACATTTCAACTAGAAGAGGTTATATGTGGTTTATGGTGCTCTAATCTATTCTTTATTTTGTTAGACATGTGTAATACCATTATATAAGCTTTTGTTTTCATTGCCGTTAATTTTTTCTTTTAATTTAGAAAAGAAAAATCTGTTACACGAGTGTTAGGTGAGAATAATAAATCAGCACTTTTACTATTCATGGAACACATCGTTCTAAAGCAACTGAAGGCTAACCTACAGCTCTATTAATCGTACTTGATCAGTGCTATTTTCCTCTACATTACAGTATCTTAAATTCCAATCCATTGTCTTCATGGCAGAAAACTTCTTTGAGCAGAGATTTTGAAAATACCAATCACACGTGGCAAGTGGAAAGTTGGCATATCTAAGAATTCCATTGTGGAATTTGACCTGGATTATTGAGTTCTTATGAACAAAACTGGTAAAGACAACAAGTAACATTTGCTGAGCACTTATTATGTGCCAGGCTTGGTTCTAAAGGCTCTGCATATGCGAATCTCCACACTAACTTCATGAAGTTGGTACCATCATTATTCTCATATTACAGATGAGGAAACTAAAGTTTACAAATCTTCTGTTACTTGCCCAGAGTCACACAGTTGGTGAGCAGTGAAGTTAGAATCTGAATTTGCAAATATTCCTGGTTGCAAATATTGCTGTTCTTAGAGCAAGAAAAGTTTCCGTAACTCAAGCCTGTTTCAAGTTTATATTTAAAATCATTAGCATCTGACTTTCTTAAGTGACACTGTAATCTGTCTTCTTTCCCACAGCTTCACTGCTTGGCAATTATTTATTTAAGCCATCAGATGCTATTGGCTTCAACAATATTTTTGTGGGATATCCTGCTACAATTTTTGGAGACCCTTTCATGTTTTTGAGGGTTCTATTCTATTGTACTTGTTTTTAAATAATGTACAAAAATAAAGTAAAAAAATTTCAGTGTGACAGGTTATGAATGGCTTTTAAAAGGTAAGTGCCCATGAGGGGCAAATCTATAGACAAAGTAGATTAGTGGTTGGTTGGGGCTGAGTGAGGGTAGGGGGTACAGAGAATGGGAAGTGACAGCTAATGGGTATAGTGTTAGTTTCAGGAGAGACGAAAATGTTCTAAAATTAGATTGTGGTGATGGTTGCATAACCCTACCAATATACTAAACAACACTGAATTGGACACTTTAAGTCTGTGAATTGTATACTATGTGAACTATATCTCAATAAGGTCTTAAAAAACAAAAATACCCCTCTCCCTAACCTCCACACTATGGGATGAAAGCAAACAATCACAGCATGTTTTAAATTTTACTTGGTGTAAATATTTTTTATCTTTAATTGAATGAGAGGAAACCTCCCTCCACCACCCTTGCTATCAATCAGATACACATGCCTTGTTTATCCGATTCTGTTGTGTCTCTGTTAAATGAATACCTTTCATGTTGTGACAGACATTAGAACACTCATTCCAGGAGTCAGCATATTATTACTGTCACTCAGAAGTCGCCAAGTTGTTAGGTCAAATGGCACGAAATTGTGCAGCCTGACCCCAGAATGTAATGGCATTGGTGAACTGGTTTAAGGTAAAATACACGCTTCATGAAGAAAAGAAACAAAACAAAAAACTCAAATTGCTCCTTCTCCCACTCAAATCCCATGTTTTTAAAGACACATGAGGGAATCTTGATGTGTTTTTATCCTTTTCATTCAGAAAACTTTAAAACGAGGGGCATTTTAAAGTTTTTCTTCTTCGTGTTCTAATTTTTCAAGCTTCGAATGTTTCATAGTTCTAAAAAGTCACATTCAAGATATGAATGTTCTCTGGGCAGAATTTGATTTAAATGTATACTGAACTCATATACACCTTTTTCTGTGACCTCTTTTATCTCTTATAAATGTTTCTTCCCTCTTCATTCTTGTCTCTCCTCCTCTAAAATAATTGTGTTCCCTTTGGAAGGTTGTTACTATAAGTTTGGGCCACCACTTTGTATTATACACATCATGTTTTCATACAGAAAAAAAGAGAAGTTTAAAACAAAAGAGGTCCCAAAACAAGTAACAATGAAACAAAGAGGTTGTTAAAGGAAAGACAGGAGTTGGCCTGAAATATGTCTGTTTTAGAAACGTGTCTGAATGGATGTGTGTCTGTAACAGTGTCCCAGGGTTCTGTTTGCAAGGCTAATGAATTAATGCATCTAGGCATTGAGCATCAATGGCTGGTAACATCACACACACAAAAAGACAATCAGATGAATGTGCTTCCTGATGGGAAAACAAAATATTACCACAAAGTAGTTCTGTAAACCTCTACTCTCAAAAGAAAAGGAAAGAAAACCCTCCTTTGCCAATGAGTCTGAATCTAACCAAACCTCTAAATCCAACTACCAGTTTAAAGAAATAAAGAGGACAGAGAAAACTGCTGAATTATACTACAAAGAAAATCTGGAGCAAACTCTATAAGACAAATGACCTGGTTTCTTAAATATAAAAATGGAAACAAAACAAACAAAAAAATGGGGGAAAACATATAAATCAGAAGAGAACTAAGAGGGATCAACCAATTGCAATAGATTTCACTTCTGGTTCAAGCAAAGAAATTGTATAATAAAGAAACAAAAAAGCATTTATGATATTTATGAGTCAATTTAAGACCTGAAAGAGATGGAATATTAATCCAATAATTATTAATTTTTAAGTGTGATAAATGGCATTGTGGTCATGCCATATTTAAGTAGTTACAGTTGAAATGATTTAATGCATTGAATTTGCTTCAAAAAAATATGGGAGAAACATAGTACCCTGACTACTTACCCTCAGAATATATTCTAAAGATAGAATTGTAAAGAAATTTTGAACTTCACTTAGGAGGCTTATTGTCGGTTCAATTCTGAAACTATTTGGTGTGTGAGTAATGGGCAAGTGAGTAAAACACACTGATGTTGTAAAACAACGTTATCCTTGTGAAAGAAGGGTAAGGTACAATCATGGAATGAGGTAAGGAGAGGAAAAATCTTATGATGGTAAATAGTAATTAGAAGCATCTGATATAAATTTATGATTTTTCTAAACAAATTTATTTTTCTTTCTCTGCCCATTAAAGGAGGCTAGATGTAATGATATCCCAGAAGCAGAAAGCACACCTGGTGCTCAGACTTTGTTTTCTAAATGCCATTTCCTACAAAAAAAGAGCTAGGTTTTGTGGTTTTTTTTGAGAAATGGCTGATTCCATGACCAGGTGAAGTAAAAGGTAAGTCTGAAACATTTTGTTGGACTGGAAAGTAAAAAGTACTAAACATAAACACAACAATAACACAAAATTTAGAAAACCTAGAACTAATGATGGCATGTCAAAAGGACACCAAAGCCAGTTTAAAAGTGATCACACCAGCCAAATCTAGACAAGTTGATTACTAAAATGAATAATGACAGAAATGGAGTATAACACATTGAATTAAAAAAGAAAATCGTAAGTCCATAAAGATCATCCAAAATACCTAAATTAAATAATTAATAATGGGGAAAAAGAGAAAGTTCTCTTATGTAGAATGCTAATAACTATAGAAGAAATAATAAAGTTAGGAAATCACCATTTTTTGACTACCATAATAATAATTAATTCAGGCAAGAATCATCAGTGGTTAATAAAACTATTGATTAAAAATTTGTTGGGGAACAGCATACATTATCTTCTTGTTTTTTTCATTTCTAATTTTATTGATTTGAGTCCTCTCCCTCTTTTTCTTGATGGGTCTGGCTAAAGGTTTATCAATTTCGTTTATCTCCTCAAAGAACCAGCTTTTAGTTTTACTGATCTTTGCTATTGTTTTCTTTGTTTCTATTTCATTTATTTCTGCTCTGATCCTTATGATTTCTTTCCTTCTACTAACTTTGGGTTTTGTTTGTTTTTCTTTCTCTAGTTCCTTTAGGTGTAAGGTTAGATAGTTTATTTGAGATCTCTTTTGTTTCTTGAGGTAGGATTGTATTGCTATAAACTTTCCTCTTAGAACTGCTTTTGCTGCATCCCATAGGTTTTGGGTCATCGTGTTTTTGTTGTCATTTGTCTCTATGTATTTTTTGATTGCCTCTTTGATTTCTTCAGTGATGTCTTGGTTATTTAGTAACGTATTGTTTAGCCTCCATGTGTTTGTGTTTTTTTCCCTGTAATTTATTTCTAATCTCATTAGTGTTGTGGTCAGAAAAGATGCTTGATATGATTTCAACTTTCTTAAATTTACCAAGGCTTGATTTGTGACCCAAGATATGATTTATCCTGGAGAATGTTCCATGTGCATTTGAGAAGAAAGTGTAATCTGTTGTTTTTGTATGGAATGTCCTATAAATATCAATTAAATCTATCTGGTCTGTTGTGTCATTTAAAGCTTGTGTTTCCTTATTAATTTTCTGTCTGTATGATCTGTCCATTGGTGTAAGGGAGATGTTAAAGTCCCTCACTATTAGTGTGTTACTGTCGATTTCTTCTTTTATAGCTGTTAGCATTTGCCTTATGTACTGAGGTGCTCCTATGTTGGGTGCATATGTATTTGTAATTGTTATATCTTCTTCTTGGATTGAACCCTTGATCATTATGTAGTGTCCGTCCTTGTCTCTTGTAACATTCTTTATTTTAAAGTCTATTTTACCTGATATGAGTATTGCTACTCCAGCTTTCTTTTCATTTCCATTTGCATGGAAAATCTTTTTCCATCCCCTCACTTTCAGTCTGTATGTGTCCCTAGGTCTGAAGTGGGTCTCTTGTAGACAGCATATATATGGGTCTTGTTTTTGTATCCATTCAATGAGCCTGTTTCTTTCGGTTGGAGCATTTAATCCATTCACGTTTAAGGTAATTATCGATATGTATGTTCCTATGACCATTTTCTTTATTGTTTTGGGTTTGTTTTTGTAGGTCCTTTTCTTCTCTTGTGTTTCCCACTTAGAGAAGTTCCTTTAGCATTTGTTGTAGAGCTGGTTTGGTGGTGCTGAATTCTCTTAGCTTTTGCTCGTCTGTAAAGCTTTTGATTTCTCCATCGAATCTGAATGAGATCCTTGCTCGGTAGAGTAATCTTGGTTGTAGGTTCTTCCCTTTCCTCACTTTAAATATATCGTGCCACTCCCTTCTGGCTTGTAGAGTTTCTGCTGAGAAATCAGCTGTTAATGTTATGGGAGTTCTCTTGTATGTTATCTGTCATTTTTCCCTTGTTGTTTTTAATAATTTTTCCTTGTCTTTAATTTTTGTCAATTTGACTACTATATGTCTTGTCACGTTTCTCCTTGGGTTTATCCTGCCTGGGGCTCTCTGTGCTTCCTGGACTTGGCTGGCTATTTCCTTTCCCATGTTAGGGAAGTTTTCGACTATAATCTCTTCAAATATTTTCTTGGGTCCTTTCTCTCTCTCTTCTCCTTCTGGCACCCCTATAATGTGAATGTGGGTGTCTTTAATGTTGTCCCAGAGATCCCTTAGGCTGTCTTCATTTCTTTTCATTCTTTTTTCGTTGTTCTATTCTGCAGCAGTGAACTCCACCATTCTGTCTTCCAGGTCACTTATCCGTTCTTCTGCCTCAGTTATTCTGCTATTGATTCCTTCTAGTGTAGTTTGCATTTCAGTTATTGTATTGTTCATCTCTGTTTGTTTGTTCTTTAATTTTTCTAGGTCTTTGTTAAACATTTCTTGCATCTTCTCGATCTTTGGCTCCATTCTTTTCCCGAGGTCCTGGATAATCTTCACTATCATTATTCTGAATTCTTTTTCTGGAAGGTTGCCTATTTCCACTTCATTTAGTTGTCTTTCTGGGGTTTTATCTTGTTCCTTTATCTGGTACATAGTCCTCTACCTTTTCATTTTGTCTATTTTTCTGTGAATGTGGTTTTCATTCCACAGGCTGCAGGACTGCAGTTCTTCTTGCTTCTGCTCTATGCCCTCTCGGGACACTTATCTTCTAACAGATTAATCATTAAAAAGGTGGGTAGGGGCTTCCCTGGTGGTGCAGTGGTTAAGAATCCACCTGCCAATGCAGGGGACACGGGTTCGAGCCCTGGTCCAGGAAGATCCCACATGTCACGGAGCAACTAAGCCTGTGTGCCACAACTACCAAGCCTGCGCGCCACAACTACCGAAGCCTGTGCACCTAGAGCCTGTGCTCCGCAACAAGAAAAGCCACCGCAATGAGAAGCCTGCGCACTGCAATGAGGAGTAGCCCCCGCCCGCTGCAGCTGGAGAAAGCTCGCGTGGAGCAACGAAGACCCAACACAGCCAAAAAAGAAAAAAAAAAGTGGGTAAAAGTGCCTTTATGGTGGAGTAATCTGGCAGATACCACCTTAACCAAGTGATCAAACTTAGCATCACAATATAGTGGGATAACCTGAAACCATGTGCCTCCTGATGGAAAGCACTGAGAAGTATACAATATCACTGATATAATATCCTTGCCAACAATGCATTAGATGAAGCTAACCATGAAGAGATAATCAGCAAATTAAAATTAAGAAACATCCTCTTATGTCACTGTTAAAAAAAACAGAAAAGGTTAAAGAGCCATTCTAGATTAAAGGAGATTAAGAAAATAGGACAAATGAATTGCAATGTGCGATCCTGGATTGAATTCTGAATTAGAACAACAACAACAACAGGCCATAATTTCTACAACGTCCTCTCGAAATAGTTCAGGGGAGATTATCTATCTATCTATCTATAAATATCTCATATATTTCAGAATATACAAAACAAGATTGACCGTGAGTTGGTAACTGTTGAAGCTAATAGGTACAGAGGTTCATAATTCTATTCTTTCTACATTTTTGTAAGCTTGAAAATTTTCATAATAATGAACTTCGTCTCTTAACTTATACCATATACCAAAATTTTCTAGAGATAGATTGCAGACCTAATTCTAAAAGCTTGAAGTATACAATTTCTAGAAGAAAACAGAATATACTTGTAATCTGAGGAAGGCAAAGATTTTGTGGATAAAACATAAAAGCACTAATGGTAAATTTAAAAAAATGGTAAACTGGATTTCATCATTAAAAACTTTTGCTTTTCAAAAGAGGTCATTAAGAAAATAAAAAACCAAGCCACAAACTGGGAAACAATGTTTAAAATACATATATCTGATAAAGGAGTTTTATTCAGAATATTTAAAAACTCCTACAACTGAACAATAAAAAGCAAAAACATATAATGAAAAATGGGCAAAAGACTCAACTGGCTATTTAACATAAGATATGCAAATGGTCAGTAAGCATGTGAAAAACATCATTAATCATCAGAGAAATTAAAGCCAAAGCAAGATACCACTCCACACCCACTAGAGGGGCTGAAAGTAAAAAGACTTACAATATTAGGTGTTGGTAAGGATGTGAAGCAATTGGAACTCTCATATGAATTGTTAGTGGGAATGCAAAATGGTATAGCCACTTTGAAAACACTTTGACAGTTTCTTGTAAAGTTTATCATACAGCTAACCTATGATTCAGCAATTCACCCTTAGATGTTTACTCAAGAGAAAAGTATGTCCACAAAAAGGTGTGTATAAGAATGTTCATAATGCCCCAAATGGGAATTCTGATGTCCATCAACAGGTAAATTGATAAACTGTGATACACTGATACACACAATATATTGCTATTGCTACTCAGCAATAAAAAGCATTGAACTACCAATATAAGCAACAACATGGATGAATCTCAAAAGCATTATGCTGACTCATAAAAGGCAGACACAAAAGAGTATGTATGTATGATTTCAATTATAAGAAGTTCTAGAACAGGCAAAACTAAGATATGGTGGTAGAAATCAAATTCGTGGTTGAAAAGTGAGAAACTGTGCCTTTATCATGGCTAGAACCACGACACTTCCCCAAAATATATTTCTAGCCTAGGCTACT
The DNA here is from genome assembly GCF_963455315.2 of Globicephala melas. NCBI lineage: Eukaryota > Metazoa > Chordata > Mammalia > Artiodactyla > Delphinidae > Globicephala > Globicephala melas. The sequence continues at coordinate 60,036,408 of NC_083321.1, forward strand.
CTCCTAAATATATATAGGTATATCTTCTTTTTTTTAAATTGAAGTATAGTTGACTTATAGGTATATATTCTATATCTTGACTTGGGTGCTGGTTATAGAAACCCTTCCCCCTTTGTCCATCTCATGAACACTGACTCATTTTTAAGGTTATATGCTCAGATGTTCTACCCAAGGCTGTCACAGTGAATCTACTCCTTTTTACATAGCTCTCTCCTACTACATGATGATCTCAGAGCAGGCACCACATCCCTTTCATTTCTGTATGTAGGATCTAGAGAAGGTAGGTACTCAAATATTCATCAGATGAATGCATGAACTGAAATGCTAAGGGATGATTCCCACTGGGAATATGGGGAGAAACTTTTGGCAAAAAAGGAGAAGAAAAAGAAGGAAGAGGAGGAATATAACAAACATCTGGAGAAAAGGGGGAGAAGTAATGGAAGAAAAAGAACCATGGCCAAATGAATAATGTTTGTCTTTTTTAATTGCATTTCTTGGCAGTTATCTCTCAGAATCTGTTTTTCTCATAATTCTATGCTCAATGATCTGATCTAGTTGCTGTTTATTATTAGTAATAAAAATGTGCTGGCTCAGCTATTTGCTTGTTTAATCTCTGAGCCTCGGTTCTGAATATTTAAATGTGATAATGTATAAAAAGCTATTATCATAGTGCCTGGCATTTATTAAAGCTCAATAAATAGGAGCCAATTATTTTAATGGTGACATATCATTAGAGAGTATTTGGAAGCATCAGCTTTAATGAATGCTTAAGAATGGAATGAAATTAGAAATCTATAATGAAACAGAAATTTAGAAAATCCCCAAATATGTGGACATTAAAAGAAATGAAAACACGATCCTAACTAACCAATGGGTCAAAGAAGAAATTATAAGGAAACTAGAAAAGACTTTGATATGAATAAGAATAAAGACACAGATACCAAAAGTTATGGCAGCTAAAGCAATATTTAGAGGAAAACTTATAGCTATAATATTAAATATTATAGCTATAATATTAAAAAAGATATCAAAAGTCTAACCTTCCACCTTAAGGCACTGGAAAAAAGACCAAGCTAAGCCTAAAGCAAGCAGAAAAAGGCAAATAATAAAGATTAGAGCAGAAATTAATGAACTATAGAGAAGAGAAAAACAACAGAGAGAAATCAACAAAACCAAAAGTTAGTTCTTTGAAAAGATTAACAAATTGATAACTGTTAGATTGGCTAAGAAAAAAAGAGAGAAGACTCATTACTAAAATAAGGAATAAAAGAGGAGATATCATCACTGACCCTACAGAAATAAAAAGAATTATAAAGAAATACCATGATCAGTTGTATACCAGTAAATTAGACAATTTAGATGGACAAATGAAATGAACAAATTCCTAGAAAGACATAAATTACCAAAACTGACTCAAGAAGAAAAATAACTCTGAACAGATTTATAACAAATAAATAGATTAAATTAGTAATTTGAAAAACTAGCCACAAAGAAAAGCCCAGGCCTAGCTGGCTTCACTGGTGAATTCTACTAAACATTTAAAAAAGAATAAATATCAATTCTTCTCAAACTTCCAAAAGACAGAACTCATTCTATACGGCACCATTACCAGACACCAAAATTAGAAAATATATCACAATAAATAAAAACTACAAACCAATACATCTTATAAGCATAATAACAACTTAATATTTCATCAAATGGATTTACCACAATTGGCTTAAACATTCCTGTATTATTGGATACTTCTGTAGTTTCCCATTTTTAAGTACTCTATGTTGCAATGAATACAACATTTTCTGTATTTCAAATTATTTCCTTGGGATAGATTTCTAGAAGTTGAATTATTGAGTTAAAAATTATGGATAGCTAAAAAAATCTGACACCTGCCAAACTACTTTCAAAATGATCTGTACTAACTGACATCTCCTCTAGCAACCATTTATTCTTAATTTATAATTGGTCCCAATGATGTGTCCTGTCTGCTTTTTTTTCTCCCCTTCTAACACCCCCTACACAATCCTAATTACCCCATTGCAATGTAAAGCTTCTATGAGAAAGGTACATTTTAAGTCTGTTAGCCAAGGGCAAGATTTATTTAATCAAGTTGAAAGAGAACCCTGATACATCCCACAACTGGGAAATTAAGCTCTGTTTTTTTTATTATCAAATTCTCTGCTTGAAGAGTAGCTTTTCTAAGAGAAATTATTTGTCACAGAAGTGTAAACTTTACATTAAAATCTGAAGCTACCAGACAATAAAAATTACTATGAAAATAACATATTTACAATTCAGGACATCATACCCAGAGACATACTGAAATAATTGGTCAAACTATTATTCTTGAGTAGTTCATGAGTATTGTACCAGTACTACTACAATCAAACGAAAAGTAAGACTTTGATCTATTACTGTAGACAGTACTCTCTAAATGACCTGAAGACTCTTTCAAACTTGCTCCTGATTTTTTTTTTTGCGAGGCTGGGGCAAGGAGGTTATCATTCTGGATATAGAGCTCTGGTGCTAGTTTTAGTATAAATCTATTTGTTAAGATTCAAAGTATTCCAGCATGGATGTGGACATGACCTCAAACTGGGAGAATCAAAGTATCAGAGAATCAAACATCAGAGACGGTGCTGTTGTACTGAGTTGTCTACAACGGAGATTCTTCCACAGTCCATCCCATCTTGCAAACTTGAAACTTTGTGTGGTCACTGGGCCATAGCTACAGTTGTTGGAAAAAGTAAAAATGGCTTTCTTCAAGTTCACTGTAGCTGATGGAACCTTCATGCTGCTGTTAGGGGGTCACTCATTCATTTATTTATTCACTTTATTTATTAATACATTTCTGATTTTCACTATTCACTTTACTCATTAATAAATTTATTTAGTGAATGGCTACTATGTCCTTTTATGTGCCAAGCCCTCTGCTGAGCCCTTAGCAATTTGGTCTTCACTTAAATAGATATTGATATTTGTGACTAGTGAAAAGGATGATAACATTCAGTAATGCATTCTGACAATGTGGCATTTTGTCAATTCGTGCATCATTTTGTGTAGCAGACTCCATAGGAAATTGCCAAGCTATGTGATTCCGATTAGTTGCTTCAGAATTCTAGAATTGTCCAGCATTTTGGCATTAAGCCACACAATACTAATGGCTTATGCAACAAACCACAGGATCTGAAACCAAAGCAAAACTAAGCAAAAAACCCCAAAACTTGCATATCCAACTTTACTCATTTTCAAGATGTTCTCATCAATGGGACACATTGGAATGATTTTCAAATCTCATGTGTTAGACAGAAAAATGGGGAACAGAATAGTTGAATGGATCAGATATGTTGGTCACACCGTTAATTTCTTGATTTCTCCATTAACGGTTTTTTGCTCTTTCTTTCCTCCCTCCTTCCTCTCTTCCTTCCTTTCCTTTGATTGCTATTTGCTACAACCCTAAGGTTCTAGTCAAAGCCTAGAGGGTTAAGCCTACAAGATGTGGCTGTCAGGACGTAACTGACCACAAGCAAGTGCCCACTGGAAAGGCTCTAGGAGTCAGATGGGGGTCCAATCAGCTGACTGGTGTTGGATGGGAAGAATGCCCTTCAGGAGCCAGAGAAGCCAACAAGCATCCGTGCGGAGCTGAGAATCAGACTGAGAAGCAGGAGGAGACCTGGGTTTCCACTGTGACTTGGGTAAGTCACCTCATATCTCTGGGCCTGTTTCTCCACCTGAAGAACAAGGTGCTCGGACCAGCTGATCGCTGAGGTTTCTTTCATCTCGATCATTCACAGAATCTGAAACCTCATTCAAGGTCAAGTTAAAGAAATTCCGTTTTTCTTCTTTCTGTTTTAGCATTCTCTAAATACACTGATAATTGAGAGGGTTCTTCTATTCCTATGATATTTTTGTTCTCCAAAATCTGGAGTTTTACAAAACAGCTGATAACGTCCTAACCTGAATGAAATCCCATTTAATTATATTCAATGAACCTTACCTGAGCACCCACAAGGTTGTTCGGCTTATTCTCTATTATACTCCTCTCCCTCCTCGTCACACAGATTCATCCGGTTTGCAATCTGAGTTCTCTAACTGCTTTATTGAAGTTAGTTTTATGTTTCATCTTCAGTCTAACTCTGTAAGGATGAGGATCTTGTCGTAAAGCTTTCTTTTGCACTTCCCCCAGTGCCCCAGAACAACATGTGGAACAAAATCGGTAACAGGGACTTGCTAATCATAATAGCATTTTCCTCCCTAATATTTGTTAAATGCTTACCCACAGGGGAAGTACTTTTCTAAGTGATTTACATGGGTTAACTATTCTAAGTGCTTTTCACTAATTATCAACTATTTTGTGTCCACATTTTACATACAAGGAAACCGAGGTACAGAGCAGTTGGTCACTTGCTCAGGGTTTACACGACTGTGAGTCATCAGCCAGGTTTCATACCCAAGCAGTTGGTTCCAGAGTTGCGCCCTTAACCACTATGCAATACTGCCTTTCTGTGATTGCTTGCCAAGATTCCAAGTATGCATTCCACCCTGCTTTTAGCATATAGGCACTTTAGCCATTGCTGAGAACTTCTCCAGGCAAATTACTTTCTGCGGAATTTTATACTTTATCTCTGAAACATAATCTCTGGTACTTTATTCTTTTCATATGGTTTATGCAATGAGATTTCTGTGATGGGTCCCCTAGGGTCAGTGATAACACTGAATGTTTTCTACTATTATGAAAATAATATGCTCATTTGCAGGGAGGACGCCACTCCTCAATTTCATTTCTTCATTCCTAGGAATGCCAGTTCTGAAACTTTCCCAAGGGCTCCTCTTCTTTTTGTAATCCCTCAGGCCAGTCCTCACTGGCTGATTCTACACACCCACCCTGGAGGTGATGTAACACCATGAGGCCAGCAGGGAATCTGTAAGCTGATTTACCATTACCTGTGTGAGGAGAAGACCCTCACTCAAATCAATATATTGATTTACACTAATAGAAAGTAATAGAACACTGTCTTTCCTCCTGTTTCCACTGCTGTCTGTCCAAGCACTTCTGAAGTTATTCATCTCTCATGAACCTTTCCTGAGAGAAGGCTTTCCTAACTACTCCAGGTTCCTTTACCTTAGACAGTTACATCCACTTATTCATGCACCAAATATATGCTGAGCACATGTATAAGCCAGGTGCTGAGTTAGGAACTGGAGCTGCAATAAACTCTCAAGGACCTCACAATTCAGTGACAGAGAGAGATTCCTAAGTTACTAATACAGTGTGACAGTGTGTGCACGGTACTGAAGAGGCATCGGGAAGGCAGAGTAAGTTCTGCTCTGGAAGGGAGCAAGAGGTGAACTGTGAACTAGATATTGAAGAATGATCATCATTCACCATGTGGAACAGAGCAGGTGGGGAGGTTATTCCACCAGCAAAAGGAGTTAGGCAGAGTTCTTGACTGTTCTCCGCTCACTCAAAGTGCGTCTTTTCTCCAAATAAACTCATCGATAACAATAATAGCAACCAAGATTTATTGAGCTCTTTCTCTGTGCCCTTGTCAGTATAATCTTGTCAAATATTCTATACTAATTACCTCATTGAATCCTCCCCACAATTCCATCAAACACTCGCGCGCGCACACACACACACCCCTCTGTCTATACTATTACACATATACAAATGAGAGAACTGAGGCTTAGAGAGGTAACATCATTTGCCCAGCTGGTAAGTGGCAGAACTGTATTCAAACTCAGCTCTCAGACTCCAGAGCCAAAATTTCACTACTAGCTTGTTTCCTGTTTGCACTTTTCTAGGGCTGAGTACATAGAAGTTGCCCAAGCAGTGCCGGTTGAGGGAAGAGTTGGTTTAGAGCTAGTTGTCCACGGCAGGGGGATCCGTACTATGTCCTACTGCAGGCAGGAAGGGAGGGACCAATTACTTCATTTCACAGTCTGGTTTGTTTCACAACCTTGTTTGTTGTTTGGAGGTGTGTGACGCTACAGGGAGAGGCCAACATCACTAGAGACTCCCAGGTATTTGTTCAGTGAGGAGTGTGCAAGGGGAAGAGATAAGAGCCCGGTCCTAAAGACAACCCTCAGAATGGGAGAAAATATTTGCAACTGACAAAGGATTAATCTCCAAAATATACAAGCAGCTCAATATCAAAAAAACAAACAGCCCAATCCAAAAATGGGCAGAAGACCTAAACAGACATTTCTCCAAAGAAGATATACAGACTGCCAACAAACACATGAAAGGGTGCTCAACATCATTAATCATTAGAGAAATGCAAATCAAAACTACAATGAGGTATCATCTCACACCAGTCAGAATGGCCATCATCAAAAAATCTACAAACAATAAATGCTGGAGAGGCTGTGGAGAAAAGGGAACCCTCTTGCACTATTGGTGGGAATGTAAATTGATACAGCCACTATGAAGAACAGAATGGAGGTTCCTTAAAACACTAAAAATAGAACTACCATACGACCCAGCAATCCCACTACTGGGCATATACCCTGAGAAAACCATAATTCAAAAAGAGTCATGCACCACAATGTTCATTGCAGCTCTACTTACAATAGCCAGGACATGGAAGCAACCGAAGTGTCCATCAACAGGATGAATGGATAAAGAAGACGTGGCACACATATACAATGGAATATTACTCAGCCATAAAAAGAAACGAAATTGAGTTATTTGTAGTGACGTGGATGGACCTAGAGTCCGTCATACACAGTGAAGTAAGTCAGAAAGAGAAAAACAAATACTGTATGCTAACACATATATATATGGAATCTAAAAAAAAAAAAAAAGGTTTTGATGAACCTAGGGGTAGGACAGGAATAAAGATACAGACGTAGAGAATGGACTTGAGGAAACGGAGAGGGGGAAGGGTAGGCTGGGACAAAGTGAGAGAGTGGCATTGATATATATAATCTATCAAATGTAAAATAGCTAGTGGGAAGCAGCCGCATAGCACAGGGAGATCAGCTTGGTGCTTTGTGACCACCTAGAGGGGTGGGATAGGGAGGGTGCGAGGGAGACGCAAGAGGGAGGGGATAAGGGGATATATGTATACATATAGCTGATTCACTTTGTTATACAGCAGAAACTAACACAACATTGTAAAGCAATTATAATCTAATAAATATGTTAAAAAAAAAAAAAAAAAAGAAGAGCCCAGTCCTGGCATCAGATGGGCCCAGGCACACCACTTCTCTGCTAGACACATTTTCTTTTCAAGAGTCTTCTTTGCTAATATGTTTGATCCAACTCACTAGCTGTGTGGCCTTGGGGCAAGTTATTGAACCTTTCTAAGATTTATTTTCCTCATCTGTACCATCCCTACTTCCCACCATCACCGTCATCATTATCACCAATGGTAACATATGAGGCTCTGCTTGTGGGGCTTACTGTCTAGTGGCAGACAACAGGCAAATATTCAGGCTATACTCACTACGGAAACTCCAAGGAGAGACTCCTGGCCTCGGCCCCTCCTGTCCATATGAGCTTAGGAAAGTCACTTTCCCTCCCTAAGCACCTTCCTCTTCTGTCAATCAGGGAGATAAATGAGATGACCTCGAAGGTCCTTTATGCAATGAGGATTTTTCCTCTTCCTCCCCTTGCCTGTTCCCTCCTTCAACTAGGAGAGGTACTCAGCTTCATTCTCTTGGATGATGACTGAGTTTCAGGAACTGATGGTTTGCTCTTTGTCTCCCACAATCTGATGTCACCTCCAGACCCAGAGCACAAGGTCACTTGCAGCATTCATGTCTCAGGAGTAACTGCAGGCAAACCAATAAGTACAAATAATAAATAGTATTTTTTGTAAGGTTGTGCCTGATTGAACAATTCTTACTTCATGCTTGAATGGAAGAAGGGGTACACCTTACAAATGAAGGCAAGTCCATTATAGCTGAGACTGCTGGGCCCTAGGCCTGTAGCCTCATTTTAGCAGGATGAGCCACAGGGATTAGGACTCTCACTGGGAGTTCAGTCTTGTGGCAGGAGAGTGGAGAGGTGGTCTGTATCTTGGGCATTTCTGTCTAGCCCACACTGTGCCTTCCATCTACATATTTCCTTTAAGGTGCATTTCATATGCTATATGCTAGCAGACTGTGTTTTCTAAGACAAGCAGAGCTCATCAAGAGAGCAGACTGTAGTTCTAATGTGAGAGGATGTGAGTGGCTTAAGGGTTTCTCAATGGTTCATTCTTTGGGGAGAGAAAAATCGAACATTGCTTGCTAAACTTTGAACGGCAGCTGATAAAAGTACAGATTTTTCACTTGACTAAGATTTGAAATCCTCTAAGATTTTAGAGTGCAGAGATAAAAACCATGAAAACATATATACACACCTCAAGGGAATAAAAACACCTTCAAAACCCCCAGCACTTCCTTTTAAGAACAATCTCTTTCTCTCTCTCCCTCTCCCTCCCTCCCTCCCTCCTTTTCTCTCTTTTTCTCTCTCTCTTACACATACACACATCGCTTTCCTATTCATGTTCATGTCACATCCCAGCAAGTTTATTGTTATTTCTGTGTTAGACACCAGGGATCACTGAGTGAGTCTGTCACTATAACTGATTGTCACTTTAAAGCCAAAGAGAATGTTTCTTGAGCATGGGGAGGAATTTTTTCCCCAAGTATCCACCAGAAACTTTGCCATCATCCTTAATCCCTTCCTTGTGCATTTCTGTCATTTTTTTTCTCCTTCCGTCCTGCCACTAACCTGGTTCGAGGGGAGGCATCTTTGCACCTTGTCTGGACATACTGTTCGTGTAACAATTGTGTTTCACTTGTGAGAAAATACACTTGCATCACTTAGCACAGTGCCTAGGAAATAGCTAGCCTCTAATAAACAACATTATTACTTTTCCCCCATTCTCAATCCTCATTTCAGGGGCTGAAGACTGCACACTCTAGTAGAAGATACTACATTTGACAGCAATATCCATTACTTGAAGATTCCAAAGGAGTGGCATAACTAATGCCTCCATCACAGGCTATTGCAGTGGTAAATGCAACCAGGCAGGTATGAGCTTAGCCATGGTAAGTGCTCAATAAATCGTAATTATTTTTATGCCATAAGCATTTATTGTTTTTGCCAAACTTTATATCCAGGGCTCCAATGGCAAAAAGTGCCTGGGGGCAAATTAGAAAATGGCACCCCGCTCTGGGAAAAGGAATTGCAAAAGCTCACACTCTCAGGCTGGTTCTTGCTCAATGTTATGTGGGATGTTTCACCCACCATGTGTGTCCCCTCGGCAATAATGTGGCTATAATAAACACTGGGAACACAAAACGAGGAGCTCACAGTTTAAGCAAATCATTACTACACTGTTATAATCGTTATGATGGAGTTACTTACAACAAGCTGTGGGGGCAACAAGCTGATGGAGGAAGCAAGGCCACTGGGGAGGCTGGAGAAGGCTCTGGGGCACTGTTTTAGGGGTTTTAATGAGTAGGAGATTGTCCAGTGGGGAAGTAGCAAAAGTCAGTTTGCGCAGATGAAAGGCCGCAACAGGGGATGCAAGGCCACCTCTTCTCCCCTTCACCCTTCCCCAGTTCTGTGGGACTAAGGAATGGTAAGAAGCTTTGTGGACGGAGTAGAGGATTTACTCTACTCCATGGAGGATGGAACTCAGAGAAGTGGCAGGAAAGACAAAGAGACAGTTCACCTGCACTGTGCACCTCTCTGTTACACATGATACTATTGAACGTTTACTTCTATTGAAGGAATAATTGAGCACTAAATGCACAGTACACATTTTTCTGCAGAAATCACAAATAGAGTCAAGAAACCATTGTTTTGTCATTTAATCAACCACTTCAAGTACCTGGATTATAAATTCTGCAGGAGGAGAATTTTGCGGCTGACAGAGAAGTCACAAAATCTACCCAACGAAGTCTTATGCACTTTCATCACAGAGAAGAGCCTACTTCTATTAAATGAAAGAAAAAAAAAAAAGCATATTCCTTGGGTTTCTCAGCCCACAGTAGATTAAAAATAGCATAGCTCAGCTTGGATGGGGGCTGGGCAGAGGTGCTGCCCCGGACACATACGTGCAGACAGTGCCAAGGGAGTACAGCTGAGTTCTGCAGAAAGGCAGGCAAGTAAAACTGTCAAGTTTGGATTCAGCCATGGAAGGCGTCTGTATTATGATAAATGAGGTCCATAATAATTCATTCAACAACTCCCATGGGGTCAGAGCTAGGGGCTGGGTAAACGGGGAGGAGTGACAGCCAGCCTGGGACCTCCGCAGTGGTTTTTCGGTGAATGTAGCGGTGAGAGAATTGAGTCTTCACCTAACACGTAGCAGGTACAACTCAAAAGAAACTTCCACACGGCAGCCACTACCATGTTTACATTGTAGGTGAAGATTTAGTAGTACTAAAACAACATCAATCACATTTATGTTGTGATTTTGTATTTTGTTGCTATAATATATAAATAAATGCTAAATATATATGGCATTTAATTTGTAATTTTATTTTAACTTTATAGATGATAAGAGCTATAAGTGTAAGAAATTTGCACTTAATTTTATGCTTATATATTTAGGGAACATCATCACGGAGGATTTAGTCAACACTTTGGGGTTGGGCAGGGACAAGAAGGATTATTTTCTTTAAAGGGTTTTTGTGAAGATTTAATGAAAATAATTCTTATAATCTATTTAGCAAAACTTTTGGCTCATAAATAACCTTCAGTAAATATTAGCTATATAGTTATCACATTTACTGATCAAAGCCAAATCCTTTATTTACCAAATGTGAACTCTGCCTATTACTGAGAAGGGGGTAAACACAAAAGTTCTATCCACTCTTGGGGGTCCGCTGGGGGAAAGAACTCCTACCTGTAACAAAGTAATGAAAGCAATCATAAATAGCACTGAGTAGCAATCATGAATCCATGTATTTATTTTCTGACTGTAATCTGGGCTTGTGTCTCAGCACACCACCTCCACTACGGCCTGCAGCCATGGGAGGTGTTCACAGAACGCTTTCTCCATAAACGAAGAATGACAAGCTCTGTCATTCACATTGAACACGTGCTCCAAATTCATTAAGGTGTTAATTCTTCGTGACAGGTGAGTACAAGCCAATTACAGAGAGAAACGGTGGCTTCTTGGGGCCTTCCAGGAAAAACAACCATTCACATCAAGAATGCCCAAATACCAGTTTCAACAAGTGGTAACAAAATCTTTACAAATATTCATGAAGTTGTCAAAACATGAAAGGCAAATAGCACTCTGCAAGCTTTTTGCTTCTTTTCAAGTGAGGAAGGCTCTAACTCAGACTGACAAGTGCCTGCAATAAATTTGAGACTGGGAAAACTCTCACCTGGTAGTTGTGTCACCCAAATTGCCCAGAACTCTGTAAATGAATGGCAACTCTTTGCATTACACCTTATCACTACTAACAAATAAAGGATGTTTCCCTGAGCTTTGTCACTGGTACCTATGTATACCAATTGCACTTGCTTCATGGAAAGAGTTATTTTCCCCCCTCTTCTCTAAATGGACCCCAAGTGCACACAATCTGATAGATCATAATCCTTGGCCATGAAATGCTTTTCATTGTTTCATACCTTCATGTTAGGTGGGAGATTCATGGCGCTTATTACATTATGATAGATAGATAAGAAGTGGGCTACACACAGATGTTTTTCTTGAAAAGTGTAATTTTGATTTGACTAAATATCCTTCATACTATGTCTCTTTTTGTTAGTTTATCTCACATCTTAATGAAGCAAGTTTACTGCACCCCTCTTACTAGCCCATTTTACAGAGGAATATTATATACTAAGAGTGACAACTTCCAAGGAAATCCCAGTCCTTCCCAGACCATCCAATGTTTGCCAAGAGCAAGCAAAGGCTAATGCATCTTTGTTTCCCCCAAGCCCTAGCACAGTGCTGGGCATGAAAGACACCTTGTAAACTTTTGCTAAATAACTGGAATGATCTGCATGTGCCTCCAAAGGATAGCACTTGGCTGTGTGACTATGGACAGGTCACTTAATCCTCGGTCCCTGCCTCTTCATCTATGACATGGATAATATACCAAAGAGTTCTGTAAATATGAAGACTTATTACTACAAGTATCCATGAAGAATTTCTTAATCCCACTGGAGTGGATCCATTACAACACATTTCTGCTTTTAACCTGGCAATCAGTCTAAAATTGGTTTCATTTTTTTAAAAAAAGTACTTTAGTGACCGTTTTATTGAATCTGCCCTGGTTAGTTTTTAGTTCAATTCAGTGGTTATTTTGGTATCATAAACTGTGCCGATTTTTAATAGCACACAGCAACTATTTAGTGCTGGAGACTTGCACTGGAAGGTAAGGCAACCATCTTGAGGTGGGGTGTTAGGAAGATATCTGCTTGAGGCTAGACCTAAAAGCATGTGTACAATTTTAATTTCTAGTCTGGGTTCTATCAAGTTCATGCTCCCTTCCATTGTCATCCTCGTGGGCGCAGTTACTTTGCATGTTTTGCCTTTACCCCTTTCTCTACCAATTAGTAACTCATTCGGGATCCTCCATTTGTTCATGGATAACATTTTCAACATTCTCTGCGAACCACCATTGCTATTTGTGACCTTTCAATCTCTGAGGCCTCTGTGACCTGAGTCCTTCCAGCACCTTCCCCCAAGGTGCCCCACTACTCCAGTCTCTCCCAGGTACCCACCACCCATCCTCCCAGCAACAAGAGTCAATGTCTTTATTCACAAACAAATCCTGTCACTACTCTGTCCCAGAGCCAAAGAATAGCCTCCCTGAACTTTTCAATGGAATACTCAATAACTCCATCACTGGACCTCAAGCTACATTTCCAACCTTACTTCCCCCAATACCTCTGTGTGTGTGTGTGTGTGTTCTTTGTTCCAGTCAAATATAGTACTTGCTGGTTATCACATACCCTCTACTCCTTTACTTTTGCTTCTACTATTTTCTAAATGTGAAAATTTCAATTATTCTACAGTTGTTGAAATCTTACTCAATCCTCACAGACTTAGCTAAAATGCTACCTCTTCTTGGAATCATTTCTTAATTGCTCTCACTCAGACTGGCCTTCTCTTCTCTCCTTTGAATCTCCATTAAGACTCTGTACATCCCTCACTAAACTTTTTCACCTTATGCTATATTGGTGTGTGTGTGTGTGTGTGTGTGTGTGTGTGTGTGTGTGTGTACTAGAAGGTAAGCTCTGGAATGGCAGAGGCGGGGCCTTACTTATCCATGTCCCCACTCAGTGGTCAGAGCAGTTTCCTGCACGTAAGGGATACTCAAAACCTATTTATTGAAATGAAAGGAAATAACACTCAGATTAAGAGAAACTTCCTTTAATGCCAACAGTAAATTGTCTAGTTCTCCATTCACAAACTACAGCAAAAAACATGTAGACTGTACACTCTAATTTATATACCTTTTCTCCTAATATATCACCTTCTTTACTCTCACATTATTTAATTCAGTAATTATTGGTTCAGTGTCATGAACTATTTTAGGCCTTAAATAAATCACATTCCCTGCCTTCAAGGAACTTGCAACCTACTTTCTAGATTTTATTACAGTTGAAAAATCAGAGTCTCAGAAAGAGAAGCTACTAGTTCCAGATCAAATAGCTAAGAATAGAACCCAAGGCAGTCTAATTTCAGAGGCTATTTTTTAAAATAAAAGGGCAAAGTAATTAGGTATTTTTTAATGAGTATTAGGAACATACTGGAAGCTGTTGCTGAAAGTTTTTCAGATATTACATGATCGGTCATTAAAAAAAAAAGACTTTCTACCCACATATAGACACAGTGTACAGTTGAAAAGAGGCAAGATATACTGTTTTGGCTTGTTGAGACTCTGCCTATAATTACTATAGTGAGGAAGTCAGACGACTGGACAGTAGCTTCTGCATCTTTATCTTTTAGTACTGATGTTTGAGCTTTTAAGGAGTTAAAAACTTTTGCAGGGGCTTCCCTGGTGGCGCAGTAGTTAAGAATCCGCCTGCTAAAGCAGGGGACATGGGTTCGAACCCTGGTCCAGGAAGATCCCACATGCCGCGGAGCAACTAAGCCCGTGCACCACAACTACTGAGCCTGCGCTCAAGAGCCCGCGAGCCACAACTACTGAGCCTGTGTGCCATAACTACTGAAGCCCACGCGCCTAGAGCCCATGCTCCGCAACAAGAGAAGCCACTGCAATAAGAAGCCCGTGCACCATAACAGAGTAGCCCCCACTCGCTGTTAACTAGAGAGAGCCCGCGTGCAGCAATGAAGACCCAACGCAGCCAAATAAATACATTAAAAAAAAAAAAACTTTTGCAAAGTGAAACATGCAAGCTCTGAGGTGTGACTCTGGCTCTTTTACCTTAAAGAGTCAGGTTAAAGGAAGCCCTGTAGTGAGTCAGAATTGATTCATGAATAACTCCCAAAGTAGAAATGGGTTTGAGCCAAATTTTCTGCATAATACTTAACACCCTGAATTAATAGCGGGAAGAAAATTGAACAAAAATTCAGTGTTCTCATCTGATGAAACTATACTTGTTATTCATATAACCACAAATTATACATCTCCTATTTATATTACTTTAGCCTTAGCATAACTAATTAAATAGATAGAATTAGCTATGCTAATAACATCTAGAATGAGTTCATATATAAAATGCCTTAAAGAATCAATTATTCTACTCTGCTCACACAATACGTCATCATGCAGGGCCCAGCTCTGTCACTTATTAGCTCTGTGAACTTGGGTAAGTTATTCATCCTTTCTAAGCTTCAGTTTTCTCATCCATAAAATGGGCGTATTAAGAATTTTCGTAAGACGCAAATGAGCAATGCCTATAAAAATAACCTGTAGAACATAAGGCAGTCTATGGATGTTTAGAGTAACTGGCATACTGAAGAGAAGGCAGCAGTTCTCCAATGTAGTAAGCACTGATCAAGTCCGTTCTGGAATTTTCCACAGGTAATTACCCAACATGGTAGAGAACTCAGAAACAATCCTGATAGCAGCCAACAGCAGGGACAGGAGTGGAAGACTGAGATTAGTCTGCTGCCACCTCTACCTTCCTGCCTAGTCATAAAGTCAGCAAGCACATAGTCAGGAACACCCCTGTGCCAGTAGGTGTACGGCAAGGCTGTAGGGCCAACTTTCCCTCCCTCTCCGCCCATAGCACAGTGTGTGTTGGGGGGGGGGGGTAGGGGACTAATATTTATAGGTACTTTACATATATTAGCTCTTTTAATATGATTTCCATTTTTACATATCAGGTGATTAAGGCTTAGATATATTATGATAATTCTGATAGAAACTGGTCGTTCTGTGTGATATCAAACCTTTCTGCTACACCTGTGTATCTCGAATTTTAGCAAGCCTATAGAGTTTTCCTGGGAGCTTATTAAAATGCAACTTTCCTATCTCCATCCCCAGAGATTCTGATTCCACAGGGCTGGGTCTGAGCCTGGGCATCTCCATTTCTAATAAAGAGCCTCAGCTGATGCTGATATAGGTGCCTCAGGCTAAATATTTTCTGGTCTCTTCTTTGCTCTCTGTCGCTACTCTGTCGTCCTAGGTTAGGCTAACTCCATGTCTCACCTGCATTGTTAAAATGGACTCCAGCTTTCTAGGGTTGCCTCCTTTTGGAAATTTATTCCACACAGCAGGAGAGTGATCTGCTAAAGTTCTAATCTAATCTTGCTAAAAGCCTCCAAAGCCTCCCCACTGCCCTCGAGATCTGGGTCCTGACTTCCCCCTCTGCCTTCTTGGCTGACACTTGCAGCTTTGTACTTAAGCTCTTGTATTTAAGTAACACGAGGCTTCTTTGGCTTCCCTGCACACACTGGGCTGCTTCCTGTCTTTACATGCCCTCCCCTCTGCCTACAAAATACAGGTCTTTCCAGCCTTTCACACTAGATTCTACTGATTCTTCAAGGCTCATTTGGGACATTGTATCTTCTAGGAACTTGCCTATGAACTCCAAGAGAGGCTTAAGTATTCCAGGTCTGAGTTCAAATAGTATTTTGGCCTCACTTCCCACTCAGCACTTAGCGGATTCTATTTGTCATTTGCTGATATGTTTATCTCCACAGAACATTTTATGATTCCTACAGGCTGGAACCCTGTCTTATTCATGGTGTACTTCTCATTGCTTAAATTGGTATGTGGCACATAGTATGGCCTCAACAAATGTCTGTTAAAAAGCTGAAAACATTAGAGGGGAAGAAACACTATGAGCAAGTGAATCTATTATGTTTAAATTTACCATATTCTTTCTAACATTCATGAAGTGAAAGCTTTAGCCTAATTAGGCAATGAAGATAACACTGAATTTCAAAGGTATTTTTTAAAATTTACAACTTTTGTACTTTTTTCCTCCTGGGGATGAGGTTATTCAAACACATTCGAGTCAAAATGTACAAAACAACAAGAAAAAAGTGTTTTAACAATATTATTAAGGTGGAAGAACTGAACCAACTAATACATACTGTAAAAACGAATGTGTATGTGTGTAGTGGACAGATTTTGTCAGTTATTAATTATACTAAATTTAGTATATAAGGCTGCAGATTAACTTGGTTGTTTCAACAATGGTAGTTTTTGGACCTACAAGGGAAGTGACCCAAGAAATAAATATGCATGGAAACACACAAGGAACATGATTTATTCTCCATTCCATTCCGCAGACTAGCAGTTCCGTCATTAGTAACTTGACAAATACCCTATGAGGAGTAAGTAAAATCACATGTATTTATTCAGTAAAAAATGTTCGTTGAGTTCAGCTGGCTTTCAAGGTTGAGATAGGGACCCCTCCTTACATGTATCAGAGAAGGAAACTCAACTGTAGGCCCCTTTGAGAACCATCTGCAGAGAAGCCACTAGCATTTCTTTAACCAGAGAATTATCTGTGTGCTGCTCACATGGCTCTCAGTGGACGTGGGAGCTCAAGGTTTGGAAAAATGTGATTACCACTTTCAAAAGAAAATATAGTGAGTTAGCAGCTCTTCCCATGCTGCACTGGTGACACTGCAGAATTCCCCGGACACAATGCTGTCTTGGCTCTTTATGTAAAAATGTTAGACTGGTTAAAACCACCCTGCATGCAGTATGGGGAAAGAATCATAGGAGAAAGCCTAGAGCCAGGAAGAACAATTGGGAAACTCGTAGAAGGCCTGGAACAGGAAAGTGATAATAAAGAACCTGAGGGGTAGCCTTTCCTGAGTTTATGAACTTTGAGCAGAAATGGTGCCTTCCTGATGGCTGTGGACTGAGGCAGTATGGCTCTCCTTTCACCCCATCCTTCCTGAATCTCTAGGTCACTCTGGACATCTGAGCTCTTCACTGGGCTCTGGCCACCCAAAAACTAGCTCTATTAAGAAGGTTTCCCTTTTTTTGAGGGCAGTAATGAACTTTCCTTTGAAACTCAAAATGTCACTTTGAAGCTGCTACAAAAGCAATCCTCATAACTCACCCTGGTGAAGCAAACATAATTCCTATCTTGCTAACAAAACACTGACTGTCAAGTCACGTTTTTGATAAATGATTCAATGGCAGGCTCTGCTACTAACTCTCCGTGTGTTCCAGAAAAATGATTCTCAGTTTCTTCATCTGTAAATGACATAGTAGGATCCAATGACCATATGGGAATTCCCAAGAGTATATGAAACAGAACTGAGGCTTCTTAATGCTAGCTCCAGTTTGATTCAGGGAGACTGCCATGATCCTATCACCAATACCTGCATCTGCCCCATGTCCCCTTCTCCCAGTCAACATGCCCTCTGAAAGGGAGCTCAAGGCTTTAGAAAAGGGAACAGAATATGAGGTCAGATGTCCAAGGATGATGGTCCTCTCTGATCTCTTTAGCGACAGCTTCCTATTTTCCTTTCCGTTGCCACTGTTTGAAATTCAGATTTTCAGAATCTTGTACCCACAATACTGTTTTAGCTATCCCAACATCCCCTAATGTCGGTCTCTCTCCCCTCCAATCTGTCTTTCCCATGGTTGCCAGATTGACCTCTTGGAAACCTACTTTTGATCATTCACTCACCTTTCCTCTAAAAAGGGTGGACTGAGTAGCCAATATGTGTCTGGTAGACACTGTGCTAAGTGCTAGGGGCACAAAGATGAGTAAGTTTGGAGCTCTGCCTGGGAGTGACATTTGGGCAGCAATCCAGATACATTAAGGGTGGAGCCCAGAGGAAATCACTAGGTTGGGTTTGGTCACAACTGTTAAAATTCTTCACTGTCTACAGGATTAAGTACAAGTTTCTTGGAAAATTTAAAGCACCAGAACTGACTTGAGTATTACTATCCAGTTCTGAGTTTCCATTCTTCATCAACTGTTGCTTGAAGTGAAAGCAAACCGTGTTTTACTTCCTATGTGTCCCGTATCTTATTCCTATGCCACTGCCCATTCCTTGCAAGATTTACTAATCTTTCAAGGCTCCCCAATTCAAATCCCCCCAGCTTCCAAGCTAGAATCAAGTTTAGGGGAGCCTGAACTTCAGAGCAAGCTTCCTGTCCCTCTTATTTAGTGTGAATCGCTTCCTCCCTGTGGAGACCCATTTTCTCCCCTAGTATCCCTGCTCCTTCAGGGCAGTGACCACGACTTACTCATCTTGGCCCACATTGCGCAGCAAGCTGCCTTGTATTGGCACCTAATGAAAGTTTATTAAATGACTGAAACATGTTTTCCAAGACTTCATTTTACTCTGGCATACCACAACAGAGAAAGTGTGCGGCTCCCAAGCTCCCTTCAGAAATGTTCTCAATACAGAAAGATGCACATCATCGAGAAAACCAGCTACCCCCTTTTAGAATTTAAGTTTAAGCCGAAGTTAGTTTTTGACAAAGCTAAACCCAATTCAATTTATTTCTTCATTTTTCTTAAAATTCACAAATGCGACATGGTTTTAACAAGGGAAAGAGCATGCTATAGTAAACAGATTATGGGTTTTGGAATCAATCAGACATGGGTTCAGATTTCTTCACCTCTCCAAGCCTCAGTTTCTTTAAATCTATAAAGAGGGAACAAATGATTTCCCTTCAAGTTTTGTTGTGGTGATTAAGAGAAGTGTGTAAGCTGTCTAGGTTTCTACAATGCATACTCCTACTACTTTGAGTAACACCTATCACTTCTGTTTTGTACCAGCCTGTGGCTAAATAGGACTAGTTATTTATAGCCTACTTACTTTAGAAAGGATTTACAATGCAAAGGGAGCCCTTATACACTGCACATTGCTGACATTTAGTAAGAATAGTAATAGTTCTCTCATACTCTTTCAGACATATATTTCCCTCCCTTAAATTATAGGGACTTTTAAATAAAAATAAAACAAAATTTAGCATAAATCACTAAATACCACTGATTTTTCAATGGAAAACAGGTTGATTCTGAAGATTATACAAATTCTTAAATGTCTCAATAAATAAAATAGAATGGCTGATTAGAAAACTGATAAAAAAGGTAGAAGAACAAGGAAAGAAATTAAGGTGGTGATTAAGTTTTCACCAGAAGCTACTTTGAATGGAGATTCATTAGAAATTTAGCTGACTTTCTCAGGAAAGCTTGGGTGCATTGAGATCTGGGGCACTGAGACAGTTCTCAAGGAGATCCATCCAAACGGATGGGCACTTGGGTCTGGGTAGGCTGGAATTATCTGGGTTACTGACACAACTGTCCACTTGTCTTTGCATGTGTAGGCACAGACTTTGTGAAGGCACATGAGGTGGACAGAAAGCCTGGGCATTTCATTTGTAGCAAATGGGCACTTTGTAATGGAGAGCCTCAGATTTCCTCATAGATACTCTCCAAACCCAGGAAGCATCAAAGCTCATAGTCAGGCTTTCCATACAAGCTTCCCAACCTTCCAGATCTTCCCGGTCAGCCCCATTAGCTACAACTCCCACCACACATCCACACCTTCCATCTGGTGTCCCTGACCTGCTTGGCCTTACTCCAATATGCCTACGGTTTCCACCTTCATGTACATGCTGTTTCTTATGTGTGGCAAACTCTTACTCAAACTTCAAGATCTTGCTGAAGTATCACCTTCTCTTTGAAGTCTTCTCTCTTATCCAAGGCATAATTAGTAACTCTCTTCTTCTTCTGACCTCCAACAGAATAAGGGGTAGTGTGAAGGAATGAAAAGGGCAAATGTTCTACTGTCAAAAGGATTTGAATTTGAAACTGACTTTTGTACCTACTAGCTGTGTGATCTTAGGTAAATTAGTTAATCTTCCTGAGGTACAATCTCCTGATATTTAAAATAGAGACTAATTCCCTAAATTTATGGGGATCATCAGTGATATTGTATCACCATTGTTTGCCTGCTTATATTTCTCTTTGTGAGCTCCATGGTATGAAAGTATAAAAAGTATACTTTTTATAAAAGTATAAAAAGTCTTTGCCTTTTTAATCACTTTGCTGCCCTACAAGGCACCTAGCACGGTACCTGGTGTTGCGCAGCACTCAATTTTTAAAAATTAATGAATAGTTCTGGAAAAGTAACTCAAGCACTGATAGGCTAATTAAAGCCCAAGTCCTTCTATGAAGTGCTCTCTGGTCATTCCCACATCCATTCATTTGAATCCCCATAGCTCTTGTACACACTACTACTAAGGCTCTTGTCACAGCCTGCTTTATACATACTAATTGATTCTAAGATCCTCCAGGGCAGTAACCAGGGCTTTCACTCTGAATCCCCAACATCTCACAATGCTCTGTGAATGCCATCTAATGATAAAGTTACTTAAAATATCCCATTCTCTTTCTCATTCCAAACAGCTTTCCTCTTCAGATTATGCTGAATTTACCCCAGGGTCCCAGAAACTGAGGCCTTTGTAACAATGACTTATTTCTGTAGTCCTTGTCCAAGGCTCAGAGTGAGTGGCATCTCCTGACTTTCCCAACTCTCCACAGAGTTGGCCTTTCTTCAGTGCACTTTCTCTTAATTGTCCTTTGCTTTCTACTTCAGGGCAAGAGTCTTCTCATTGATGTATTGTTCTCATGGGGACTTAGAAAACTTTGGTTTATTACTTCTTAATTCACAGGCTCATGGAGAATTATTGCTGGAAGGCACCTTAAAAAATCATTGAATCCGGGGACCTCAAATAGAGGATAATTCCCAATGTTGCGCTAGGCATGACTAATCAATCATAACACTTTTCCTGCTGAAGTTACATATGGCCTCAGAGTCATTTTCAACACAACAGTCTAGTTAGAAACCATCAATTCATCGGTTCCCATAGGAGATGAAACTTGTTTGACATCCCTGATGTAGTTCAAAGCTGCTATTTTGCTAATGAGGTCCAAAGAGCAGTGGTGACTTAGTAATGAACTGAAACCAGAACCCAGGCTACCTGACTCTCATGACTTTCAGTCCCGGGTTTCCCTTTTCACATGATCACTGCCTCTCCTTCAACAGTCATTCAAGTCCTTGAATTTATATTCTATTCATTGGCTCATACCTAACTGTATTTAGCAATATGATTTTAAAAAAAACACAACACAAGTTTTGGCCTTAACAAAAAGACATCTGGGCTCTAACTGATGTTAGGAGCTCTTGAGGGGAAGGGCCTATGTTACACTTTGTATCTTTTACAAGTTCTAATCCTGAGTCTGGCACATGGTAGGTATTCAAGAAAAATTCTCTGATGTATATCCAACTATATATATGAAACAAACAGGAAATCTATCCTTAAATTCTCACCAAGAATCAATGAAAAATCCTACCCCTTTGTACGGAAGCAGTATTTGTTTGAAAGGACTCCATGCATGATGACATACAGCCTCACTTTTTTTTTTTTTAAGAGTGACACCATGTTTAAATAAATTCCCATTTCACCTGAATGTTTTAGGGGAAAGTAAATTATTGTGTCAATGACTGGGCTGCCCAGTGACACTTCTACTTCAAAATACAAAGGGCAGTGTTGTGGTTTAGGGCTCAAAACTTGTGAGCTTTTCTTCTCGTTTTTCATGGTGACATCTATTGACCTAAACTTGTGGTTCAGTGTGATGTTCACAGCCAAAATTATTAGAACAGAAAAGTAAAGGAAAGGAGATGAAGAGAAAGAAAACAGGAAGGCAGAAGGTGGGGAAAGGTATTTTACGATATAGCAATAAGATACTAGTACTATGACTTAAAAATACTAAATTTAAAAAGCTTTACAACCCACAGCTAACATCATAGTTAATAGGAAAGATTAAATGCTTTCCCCTTAAGGTCAGGAACAAGACAAGGATGAATGTTTTTGCGACTTCCATCCAACACTGGAAGTTCTAGACAAGGCAATCAGTTATGATAAAGAAATAAAAGTCATCCAGATTGGAAAGAAAGAAGTAAAACTCTCTCTTTTTACATATGACAAGATCTTGTAGATAGAAAATCCTGAGGAATCTACCAAAAAGCTACTACAATTAATAAGTGGATTCAGCAAGGTAGCAGGATAAAAGACTGATATACACAATAACTGTATTTCTATACACTTGCAGTGAACAATCCAAAAATGAACAGAAAACAATTCATGTGCAAAAGAATGAAATTGCAACCCTACTTCATATCGTATACAAAAACTAATTCAAAATGGATCAACCACCTAAATGTAAGAGCTAAAACTACAAAATTCTTAGAAGAAAATACGGGCATAAACCTTCATGGCCTTGGTTTTTTAGATATAATAACAAAAACACAAGTAACAAAAGAAAAAATAAGATAAATTGGTCTTTGTCAAAATTAAAATCTTTTGTGAATCAAATGACACTATCAAGAGAGACAACTCATAGAATGGGAGAAAATATTTGGAAAGTATATATTTGATAAGAGATTAATATCTGGAATATACAAAGAACTTCTACAACTCAACAACAACAAAGGAACCCAATTTTAAAAATGGGCAAAGGATCTGAATAGACATTTCTCCAAGGAAGATATACAAATGGTCAATAAGCACATGAAAAGATGTTCTATACCAATGGTCATTAGGGAAATAAAAATCATAACCACAATGAGATACCACATCAGACCAAACAGGATGACTATAAGCAGAAAGACATATAATAACAAGCGTTGGTGAGGATGTAGAGAAACTGGAACCCTCATACACTGATGGTGGGAATGTAGAATGTTATAGCCACCTTGGAAAACAGTCTGGCAGTTCCCCAAAATGTTAAATATAGAGCTAGCATTATGACCCAGAAATTCCACTCCTAGGTATATTCCCAATGGAAATAAGAGTATATGTCTACACAAAAATTTGTGCACAAATATTTACAGCAACATTATCCATAACAGTCCCAAAGTGAAAACAATGCAAATGTCCATCACCTGATGAGTGGATAAATTAGATGAGGTATAGCCATACAATGGAATATTGTTTGGCAATGAAAAGAAAAAAAGTATTTATTTATGCTACAACACAGAGGCACTTTGAGAACATTATGTAAAGTGAAAAAAACAGTCACAAAAGACCACATAGTGTACAATTCCATTTATATGAACTATCCAGAATGGGCAAATATATAGAGACAAAGTAGATTAGTAGTTGCCTAGGCTGGGTGGGGAGGGGCTGGGGTTGAGGGAGAGGGAAGTGACAGCTACAGATTTCTTTATGGGGTGATGAAATGTTCTAAAATTGACTGTGGTGATGGTTGCATAACTCTAAATTTCATTTGTTTACTTTCTTCTTTTCTATGTCTGTCACAACAATCCATGTATTCACTTAGGTGATCCATATGTATATTTCCATGACTATCCTGACTTTATAATACGTAAAGGACTAGACATATTTTATGATGAGCAGGTATCTTTTATGGAATCTATCCTTTTAGAATATTCAATTTAAAAGAAAAAAATTAAAGAAATAACATCGAAACTATTTTTTTCTTCCTCACTATAGTCATTACATCACCTTCATAATCCATCATTTCTGCTGACCACTAGCAGCTTTACTCCCAAAATTTATTTATCATAAATCTACTTCATCAGAAATTACATCACTGCATAGCAATACATTTATAACAGTGCTCTACTGTCCAGTAGATCCATGATCTGTTTGTTAGCAACAGCTTAAATGTCAATTATAGTTAAATCCATGGCAAACGAGAGAATTTAATGTTTCGATTATTTTGTACCTACCCCTTTTGAATCAATCACTCCAGGTTTTGCATTAAACTTCACTGTCTTCAATCGGGCACGTTCCTTTCTTTCCACCCTAAAGAAAATGGAAAATAAAGAGTCTATCACATGGCAAGGCATTTATGATTAAGTTTCTTATCAAATGAAGAACACCTCTTCTTATCCTACAGCTCAAATAAAATGTGTTTTAAAATATTTCTCTTCTTTGTTCAGTATAAAAAGTCTTGGTATGATATCTCTAAGCTGCTAACACATTCCTTGCAATTTTTGTGTTACATGTACTGAGAGTCACGTATTTGGAAGCAACAAAACCCCAATATTTGTTATTTAAATGCCTGAATCAATCAAAATCTATTTCAAGAAATCACAGTCCACATAGATGAATACCTAGGAAGCTAAGTAAGCTCTCATCTCCTAATATCTCCTCTCTTTTTGTTTCCTTTTTGTTCCCTTCCCTTTAGGAATACTGGGGTATTTATTTACCTTCACCTCAAAACCAAACATGTTACAGATAATCTTGCACTTTTCCTTTGCCCCAATGTCCTTCCATTGCCATCTCTGCAGTTTTCATTATTTCACCTTCATTCATTCACCAAACACTCATTGAATGCCTACACTGTATCAAGTAAGGTGCTGGGGAACAAAGAAGAAAAAAATTAAAAAGCATGACTTTAATGAACACACAGTAATGTGTTCTTGGCAGGGACAGAGGGATAAAATGACAGATATTGCTGCACAAAAGATTGCTGAGAGCAATATGGGCACATTTATCTCATTGGAGGAAGATAAAGAGGGGGTGGAAAGCAATGGGGTGGGCTTCCTGGAGGAGGTGTCAATTTATGTGAGACTTAAATGGTGAGAAAGAGCTTGTCAGTGGGAAAAGTTTAGGGAGACTCTCCCAGACAGGAGGAACAACATGTACCATGACCTGAGGATATGATCAAGCTAAAGACTGCAGGAAGATTCTGGTACAGGGTACATACAGCACAGGGACATGAGGCTGAAGAGGTGGTGAGACCTCCTTATAAAGAGTATCTGTCTACTCTGAGGACATGGGGTTTTCCTTTAGGGAATCCTCATGATTTACTAGAGGCTATAAATCTGAGAAGTGATAGACATTAGCATTTTCAATACATGACTCTGCGGGAGGAGGAAGATAGATTGGAGGAGGGAAAGAACAGTGGGAAGCAGGAGGCCTATTTACAAGCTAC
The DNA here is from genome assembly GCF_963455315.2 of Globicephala melas. Classification (NCBI taxonomy): domain Eukaryota; kingdom Metazoa; phylum Chordata; class Mammalia; order Artiodactyla; family Delphinidae; genus Globicephala; species Globicephala melas. The sequence goes on from NC_083321.1 coordinate 60,061,741, forward strand.
TGCCATAATCCAGGCAAGAAATGATGAGAAGTGATGATGAGGTGGAGGAGAGGGAAGGTCTGGAGAAATATTAATAACATAAAGTTGGCAGGACTTGTGCCTATTTGAAGGATGGGGCTGAAAAGAGGTAAGAGAAGTTAAATACTTCTGATTCTTTTTTGAGCCTCTCTAATTAGACATGATCATTCTTTCCTCTAAGCCCCACGACATTTATTTGTATGTCTATATTGGTGTTATCTCGTTTCCTTGTGTCTTGTTTATTTTTGAGTTGCGCATACAAGGCTGTATGTTCCTTGAGGGCAAGTCCACATATCACTCAGTGTATTATAGCAAGTCCTCAATAAATAACAGTTGAACTAAAATCATATTCATTGCATTGTTTTAGCATCATTTTATTGTTTAAATATGGCTAGCTCTAATTTCAAAAATGGGGAAAGAAAAAGGAGAGGTAAAAACCCTGAATCTACAGAAACTTAATGGCTTATGAAATCTAAGCTGTTCATAGGTCAATAATGAACAACATACTCCTCTTTAACTTAGCGTTCTTTTGTGTTTCCAGCTGAAATGCACTGAAGATCAGGGTTTCTATAGTTACAGAATGGAGTTTCAGAATATATTTATTTCAGTGTGAGAGTAGAATATTTGAGTGGAAACAGATGAAGAAAATTCTTCAAATCTAACCTCAGATATGAAAGCAATATGCTCCACTAAGAGTTTCTACTTGCACCCAACATACAACAGTTGGGAGGAGATCAAGGAAGACTTCAGATGAGGTAGACTGCCAAGTGGAAAGATGCTCACTGAGAAAATGCCTACTCCGAGCTACTTCAGCTTTTCTCAGTTTTAATCCAAGTGCAAATGCTAATTCATATTCATCTCTGCCCTGACTTTATCCTGGTTTCTTTGCATTAACCAGCCTAATTATGGGAACACTGGTACATCAGATGACGCCAAAATGACTGTAACATGCAGAGAATATATGGTTATTTGATTAGGCTATGCAAATAAATTCTGCATAAAGTGACAGAACTCACATGGGCCCCAAACATAAATAATATTAGGCTGAACTCAATATTCTATTCTAAGAATTGCTTACAGCATTCTAACTTTTCCCCCTGGTTTCTAAGTTCATCCCTTTCATATTTCTTAAGAAATGTTTCTATTAGGCCATTTTAGTGGTTCATCACTTAAATCTCAAACGGGTTGCAAAGACTAAGTCAGATGGACAGAGAGACACACACAAACAAACCTAATATTTGCTATGGTTTATTACTAATCTTCAAACAAGCAATAAAAAAAGTAAAAAAAAAATTAAGTCTTATTGTATAGGTGACAGATTTTGGTTCACTCAAGAAGGAAGTCAAACAAAGGATTAATCTCCAAAATATACATGCAGCTCATGCAGCTCAATATCAAAAGAATAAACAACCCAATCCAAAAATGTGCAGAAGACCTAAATAGACATTTCTCCAAAGAAGACATACAGATGGCCAACAAACACATGAAAAGATGCTCAATATCACTAATGATCAGAGAAATGCAAATCAAACCCACAATGAGGTATCAACTCACACCGGTCAGAATGGCCATCATCAAAAAATCTACAAGCAATAAATGCTCGAGAGTGTGTGAAGAAAAGGGAACCCTCTTGCACTGTTGGTGGGAATGTAAATTGATATAGCCACTATGGAGAACAGCATGGAAGTTCCTTAGAAAACTAAAAATAGAACTACCATATGACCCAGCAATCCCACTACTGGGCATATACCCTGAGAAAACCTTAATTCAAAAAGATATATGTACCACAATGTTCACTGCAGCACTATTTACAATAGCCAGGATATGGAAACAACCTAAATGTCCACTGACAGAAGATGTAGCACATATATACAATGGAATATTACTCAGCTCTAAAAAGGAACGAAATTGAGTTATTTGTAGTGAGGTGGAAGGACCTAGAGTCTGTCATACAGAGTGAAGCAAGTCAGAAAGAGAAAAATAAATACCGTATGCTAACGCATATATATGGAACCTAGAAAACTGGTACTGATGAACCTAGTAGTAGGGCAGGAATAAAGATGCAGATGTTGAGAATGGACTTGAGGACACAACAGGGGAAGGCGAGGCTGGGATGTAGTGAGAGAGTAGCACTGACATATATATACTACCAAACGTAAAATAGCTAGCTAGTGGGAAGCAGCCACATAGCACAGGGAGATCAGCTCGGTGCTTTGTGACGACTTAGAGGGGTGGGATAGGGAGGGTGGGAGGGAGGCTTAAGAGAGAGGGGATATGGGAATACATGTATGCATATGGCTGATTCACTTTGTTGTACAGCGAAACTAACACAACATTGTAAAGCAATTATACTCCAATAAAGATGTATAAAAAAAAAGGAAGTCAGAAAGTTGTGACTTCTACTTGGGTTGAAAGTTTCTTGAATGATAACGATGATGATGATATAAGTGGTAGCTGAAGTTTTAACATATAATTATTAATGAAAAATTCCTTCACATTTACATCATCTCATTTGGCCCCGACATAAGCAAGTGTGGTATTCTCAACCCCATTTTATGGCTGGGAAAGCTAAGACTTGAAGCTTGCCAAATTAGAAAGTGGTAGAAATAGGGCCTGAGCACACATCTTTTAACAGCTAACTTCAGTGTCTGGCCACATCCACTCTGTTTGGGAAGCAGTACTTAAGGACCTTCCATGCCTCCCATATCCAATGGGTTACAACAAACATGAGATTTTAGATGGTCACCCACAATTTTAAGACCAATATAGTTCCTTAGACGTCTGGGCTGAGTTTCTCACAAATGACAGCCATTCCCCCTCCTTGCATCCCAAATCCCAAATGTCCTGAATTAAATAAACCATAACCAAACTCAAGCAAAGGGTCACTGAGATAATACCTGTTATGACAGGCTCGCCTCAAAACTCAGAATAAATTTGCTTTTAACACTGAAATTCAGGTTAGCTAGATGTCTATTTGCAATGTTACATCAGAAACATTGGACTGATCTCTCTCCTCAACAGTCTTTACATTCACTGCATCCCCAACAATAGTTGTGTTTTTCTATCCCAGAGGCTCATGTCGCTTGCCTCTTGGGGATCTCTGCAAACCCTTCTCATGGGTAGCAGGGGATGTGGCTTATCTTTTTTCTTCACTTGCCTCAACCCTGTCCTTTCTCCTAGTGCTTCTTGGGATACATGTGGATAGTTTATTGCCCAGATCAGTTAGGGTGGAGAAATAGGGCCCTACATAATGCTATGTTGTTTTGAGCATCAAAAGCTCAAACTCTGAAGAAAGGAAAACATATATCATTTGAGTAAGCACAGAAGTATTAGAAGCTATGCTAAACTTTACCTGTATTATCTATAATCTGTACAGTGATCCAGGGCTTAAGATGGAGCTGGGCATATAGTAGGTGCTTAATCTTTGTTGGTAAATGAATGAATGAATCATCAAGGAGGCTACTGGTTCTTGACCTGGGTGTGAAAACCAAGGCTCAGAGAGTTGAAGTGACTTGCCCAAACAACCAGTGTTTCTGATTAAAAAGTTGTTGACCATTTTACTACTTTTTTATTGTACTTGATAGGAATCTATGTAAAAGTTTAGCATCACCTTATCTAGTTATTTTACTGAGACTCCTTTAGCAGAAATACATGTTAAGACCCATAGATCTTTACCTAAGGGAATGGTGGGTCACCTGTGTAGAAAGACTGAATTGCGATGAAAGGACTGACACACTTCTCTCACACTCAAGAGGCAAGCAATTAATTAGATTATTTAAGCAGAAATAATCCTCTCCGTCCTGGTTTGGTCACTGACCAAAATACTGAAAACATAAACTGGATGGCAAAACTTGAGCAATCAATTCTGACACCTAGCGTCTCCAGAGAATACCACATGGTCATGCTTTAATGAGCCCAACTGTCTTCCTCTGCCTTCTCACCCATCTCCCATCTGGCGTTTTCAGGTTCCCGCCAAACAAACAATGAGGGCAGGCTTGGAGCAATGGATGGTGGGAACATCATTTGGTGCTGGGTATCCCTTTGCCTGTGCTCCATAAGGCCCTGTTGCAAGGAGAATTGAAATGCCATATAGGTTACCGGCCACAGGCTTGCAGGGAAGCTAAGTGAGTAAACCCTTATGCAATGCTAGGTGCAAGCTGTCATCTGACAGCCCAGGTGACAGTCACTGTGGGGTAATGAATAGAGACTTGGATTAAGAGACAGTGGAACAAATCCTAGTTTGGCCCCTCAAAAACTATGTAATCTCAGAAAAGAGAGATTCTGTGCTAAAAGCCCAGGTTTTGAAGTCTCACAAGTCTGGGTTGGAATTCTGCATCTGCCACTTATTAGCTCTATGACTTAGGGCAGGTCACTCAACCTCTTAGGATCTCAGGTTTCATGTTGGTGAAATTAGGATATTAACACAGACTTGAAAAATTATGGTGAATTTATTTTTAAAGATTCTTTTTTTAAAAAAATTTAATTAATTTATTTTTGGCTGTGTTGGGTCTTCGTTGCTGTGTGTGGGCTTTCTCTAGTTGCAGTGAGCGGGTGCTACTCTTTGTTGCAGTGCGCAGACTTCTCATTGTGGTGGCTTTTCTTGTTGCAGAGCATGGGCTCTAGGTGTGTGGCCTTCAGTATTTGTGGCACGCAGGCTCAGCAGCTGTGGCACACGGGCTTAGTTGCTCCGCAGCATGTGGGATCTTCCTGGGACCAGGGATCGAACCCGTGTCCCCTGCATTGGCAGGCGGATTCTTAACCACTGCGTCACCAGGGAAGTCCCTATGGTGAATATTAAATAATACAAAAAATTGGTTAGCATAGTATTTAAAATGTAGTAAGAACTCCTTAATTGTCAAGGGCTTCCTCCAGTATACCCTTGGGGTAGTGAAAAGCCATCTGGTCTGGCTACAGAGAGAACTGGGTTCAGCCAGTGGCTGACTGTGCATCCTTGGGCAAGTTACTTGACTTCTCTGATCTTCAGTTTCCTTATGAAGCTTTTGTAAAGATTAAAGAAAATCTTGTATTTGAAAGCAACTGGCACAATATATACTCTATCATCAGATGGAATTCATTCCTCTGCTGCCCTTTCACTTCCCTTGATACCTGCTATGGACTGAATGTTTGTGTCCACATAAAATTCATATGTTGAAGCCCTAATCCCTAGTGTGGTGGTCTCTGGTGGTGAGGTGTTGGGAGGTAATTAGGTTATGAGGGTGGAGTCCTCATCAATCAAATTAGTGTCCAAAATGAAGAAATACGAGAGAAAAGATCTTTCTCTCTCTGCCATATGAGGAAACAGCAATAAGGCCATCTGCCAACCAGGAAGAGGGCCCTCTCTGAGAACTCGATCAGCCAGTGCCTTGATTTTGGACTCCAGAACTGCAAAAAATAAATGTCTGTTGTATAAGTCACCCAGTGAATGGTATTCTGTAATAGCTGCCCGAACTAAGACAGCACCTTTATTTACAATATAGCCCTCACCACAGTGTAGCTGTGCCATAGTTACATGTTGGTCCCACAAATATTGGGCTCCAGGCAGTGACTGGATGATAGCACCTGGCACACAGAAGCTGCTCAAGCAGTGCTTGATGAATTGAATTTTGTCAATTCTTATTTTTATAATGGTGGGAGGCAGGATTGCATATGAGTTAAGAGCGTTATAGCCTGGAATAAAATCCCAGTTATGCCATTTATTAGCTGGGCAGTATAGGCAAGTAAATTAATCTCTCTCTGCTTCAAACTCCTGGTTTGTAAAATGAGGCTAATTATATTACCTTCCCCATAGGGTTGTAATGAGGTTTAAATAAGTTAATTGTAAAGGGCTTAGAACAGTGTCTAGCATGCTCTAGGAGCATTTATTTAAATAAAATTTATTTACCAACTTCTAAAAAGAAGGAGGGAAAAGGCAATGACTTTCATACTCATCTTACGACTTCATAGGGATGATTAAATAGAATTATCAAGAGAGAAACATTTTGTAAAGGGTGAAGTCATAAGGGATGTTATCCATTATGAGATTTTTCCAGACCAGCTCTACGAGCTGAACTATACTTATAAAAGGGGGTAGAGAGGAATTAAGGATAACCCTAATCTAATAATAAGTCATATTGATACCAGTAACCATTTATTCTGAGCTACAGTTATAAGATGCTGAATGCAGTATAAAATAAGAGTGCCTCCTTTAGAAGTTAAACATTAAAGAGCAGCCCTAGGGAAGGCTCATGATATATTTTATTTTATTTTTTTAAATTTTTTTAAAGGAATTTTTTCTTTTTTAATATTTATTTATTTTTGGCTGCATTGGGTCTTTGTTTTTGGGTCTTCGTTGCTGCACTCTGACTTTCTCCAGTTGTGGAGAGCAGGGGCTACTCTTTGTTGTGGTGCGTGGGCTTCACACTGCTGTGGCTTCTCTTGTGGAGCACAGGCTCCAGGTGCGTGGGCTTCAGTATTTGTGGCATGTCGGCTCGTGTGCTCTAGAGCGCAGGCTCAGTAGTTGTGGTGCACGGGCTTAGTTGTTCTGTGGCATGTGGGAGTTTCCCAGACAAGGGATTGAACCCGTGTCCCCTGCACTGGCAGGTAGATTCTTTTTTTAAAATTAATTAATTAATTTTTGGCTGCCTTGGGTCTTTGTTGCTGTGCGCGGGCTTTTCTCTAGTTGTGGCGAGCGGGGGCTACTCTTCATTGTTGTGCGCGGGCTTCTCATTGCAGTGGCTTCTCTTGTTGCGGAGCACAGGCTCTAGGCACACGAGCTTCAGTAGCTGTGGCACGCAGGCTCAGTAGCTGTGGCTCGCGGGCTCTAGAGCGCAGGCTCAGTAGTTGTGGCACACGGCCTTAGTTGCTCCGCAGCATGTGGGATCTTCCCGGACCAGGGCTCAAACCCATGTCCCCTATATTGGCATGCGTATTCTTAACCACTGCGCCACCAGGGAAGCCCTCATGACAGATTTTAAACTGCACTAAAATAAGCACAGAAGAACGCTTTGTGGGGTATGATTATAAGTTTTTGTTTTTTGTTTTTTGTTTTTTTTTTTGCGGTACGCGGGCCTCTCACTATTGTGGCCTCTCCCGTTGCGGAGCACAGGCTCTAGACGTGCAGGCTCAGCGGCCATGGCTCACGGGCCCAGCCGCTCCGCGGCATGTGGGATCCTCCCGGACCGGGGCACAAACCCGTGTCCCCTGCATCGGCAGGTGGACTCTCAACCACTGCGCCACCAGGGAAGCCCTATTAGTGATTTTTATTTCCTCTTTATACTTTTCTAAATGTTTCCTTTTTTTTTCAATGAAATGTGTTACTTCTATAAACACATAAAACAATAATAGTAACATTTTTGGAAAGAGTTAAAATCCTGAGGAGAAAATCTGACAGAGATTCATTTACAGCCATACACACACACACACACACACAAGATGGCGGGTGGGCTACTGTACCCTTCATGAGAGAGAATACAAATATCAACATTAGAGTCACTAGACAAACTTCTTCTCCAGGCCAGCTGTAACATGGCTGTTAGGATGGCCTTCATCCAAAATAGGAGAGAGAGCCAGTTCAAGAATGACCACCAGCAGGCAGAAAATTACCCCAGGAGGACTAGCACTGAGAATGTTCCTTAGCGGGGAAATGATGTACAATTGAACAAATGAAGGACAATTGACAAGATTGACTAGAATCATTGAACCTCAGGGTTGGAAAGTGGCTGTAAATCCTATAGTTCAACTGTCCCACCCAACGTTTGATTCCCTTTTATAATACTTCCTGCCACTGAATCTTCTATTATCAGAATCACCTGGAGGAACTTACATACCAATACAGATCTCCAGGACCCACTCCAGATGGACTCAATCAGAATCACTGTGTGTGGGGGGGAGGGGCATATCTAAGTCTTCACAATGTACCTTTGGTATGAAAACCATTGTTCTAGGTCACTGTCTTCCCAGGTAATCCATATCATCTCTAGTCAGCTCCAACTACTAAAAGGATTTTTTAAAAAGTGAGTTGAAATCTATTCCCACACAGCTTTCCTTCTCCACCGCATTTCTACCCTTGGGGCCATATTCGATAAGATGGAACCTTCTTCTACAGAACAGCTCCTCAGACAGCTCTGATTAATCACATCAAAGCAAACCGAAATGCATATTGCCTTGATATTTTCTTTTTAAATAAATGGAAATGGAGAAACACAGAATATATACTAGTCCTGAGAGTTACTGCTTTGAATTCAGAAAACACTGCAGACTACAAACTCAGAACATCCTCTCAAACCAATGTCAGGCAACTATGCAGGAGCCCAGAGGTTTAAAAAACTGTCTGCTGCTGGGAGATTCATAGGCATAGGCTTAGAGGGTGGGAGGGAGCAGCTGCAGAAGAGTCAGCCTGCTGCCCTCTCCCTACATTCACCCTAGGCTATGTGGCCCCAGGCAGAGAAAAATGGGGGACCGGTCTTCTCTGGGGTGCAAATGCCCCACAGAGTTATTTCTGGCTAATTTCATCTTCCCACTATGGCTGGTGCTAGCTCAGTCACTGGGTCACTGTGCATGCGGCAGCACTTGAATACTCAGCTTCATGAGGATTTTTTTTTTTTTTTTGTGGTACGCGGGCCTCTCACTGTTGTGGCCTCTTCCGTTGTGGAGCACAGGCTCCGGACGTGCAGGCTCAGCGGCCGTGGCTCACGGGCCCAGCTGCTCCACGGCATGTGGGATCTTCCCGGACCGGGGCACGAACCCGTGTCCCCTGCATCGGCAGGCGGACTCTCAACCACTGCGCCACCAGGGAAACCCCATGAGGATTTTTTACATAGGTATTTGGGGTGTTTGCATATGAGGAGGGGAGCCCTTTGTAGCTCGAGAAAAGTTAGTGACTGCTTTGAATAAGCATTATTCCTGACTTTGACTTCATACCATATCTCTTTTCTAGGGTGCAGATAATTTGTTTCTCAGACAATATCTTAGTGCCAGAAGGACAGTCATGGGAAGGAAAGTTCCTTTCTAGTGGTAATGGTCAGAAACCGCTGGGACAGATGAAGGACGTGGCTGTTCTGAAGCCTATTCCCGCCTTTCAAAAGCAGAGTCGAAGAAATGCTTAGAAGAGAAAGAACATAATAGTCTTTACTTGGGAATTACATACAGAACTAATTATCTGAGTGAAAGTAGGGAGTGCTAGGTGGGGTGGGGGACAAGAGTAACTAACGCTATAAAAAACAGCTGTAAACCCACTCTTTGGACCTCACCAGACGTTTGACAGCTCTTATCCCGATTTTGTTTATTTCCCCAATGGAACTGTCATTTTATTTTTTTTAATTCAAGCATACCTGATTTACAATGTTGTGTTAATTTCTGCCGTACAGCAAAGTAATTCAGTTATACATACATACATTCTTTTTTTATATTCTTTTCCATTATGGTTTATCATAGGATACTGAATAAAGTTCTCTGTGCTATGCAGCAGGACCTTGTTGTTTATCCCCAAGTATCTGATTTTGGAATGGAGGTTTTTAGTCTTTTCCCATCAATATCTGGAAGTACTACACAGCCAGGACATGAGCTTTGTAAACAGTCTACTTTACTTGGCTTTCACCTGGCCTTTCTATAAACTTATCCAGTAAACTATGAACCTCTGAAGTAACCCCTCTGAGTTTGTCAGTATACAAGCTGATAAGCGTAATCTTGAACACACGAAAGCTGCTAAGTTTTAGGAAGGCAGAATAAGCAGATCCTCTTTCTTCCTTTATCACAGTTGGCAGTTTTGGTAAAACCCTAACATGAGCAGCGTGAGAGCATTTCATTTGTGTCACCTGCCATCACTGACAATTTCCCCGCAGACTGACTATCCTACTCAAAGAGATATTTTGTGAACAGTCTGCCACATCTTCATCTTCCCTCACCTCCACTCCCTGGAGAGCTGAGCAGCAAATCCTCTGAAACAAAAAAGGCATTCTGGGGGCTTCCCTGGTGGCGCAGTGGTTGGGATTCCGCCTGCCGACGCAGGGGACGCGGGTTCGTGCCCCGGTCTGGGAGGATCCCATATGCCGCGGAGCGGCTGGGCCCGTGAGCCATGGCCGCTGAGCCTGCGCGTCTGGATGACTGTGCTCTGCAACTGGAGAGGCCACAACAGTGAGAGGCCCGCATACCGCAAAAAAAAAAAAAAAAAAGGCATTCTTACCTCCGCTTGCTGGGGATGACCCCCATCTCCTCACTGTCGCCCTCCAGCGTGACTCTCCTGGCTTGCCACCACTCATCATCAGAGGCGTTGATAACGTGGAGAATGTCTCCATATTTAAAACTAAGTCCTTGACTTGGCAGCCCACTGTCCTTGCTCTTGTCGTAGTCAAACATGGCTCTGGAGGAAATGACAAGAGAGAGAACATTGTTAGGAATCTCTGGCAGCACAGATCTAGGATTCACCATTCTGACTGTTCATTCCTGCCCTGAGAACCCATTGCCCATTGGATACCAACTCCCAGGACTAACCCCTGGAATCGCAGTCAACATTCCTACTGCTTTGGTCACAAATCACGATTAGTTCTTACTTCTCCCAGGAGGTTGCGAGGCAGGTTAGTACTCTCTCACTACAATCAAATTTTACAAATCACTAGAAAGGAAGAATGAAGAGAACCATGGCATCTTTCTGAATGCAGCATGGTAACAACTTCCATGTCCTCCCACAGGGGACTGGGACCCTTCCACTCACTGGAGTATTGGACTATCACTAAAATTGGATGGTTGTAGAGGTTAATTTAATGACATTACTAAATGCTCACAAAGCAATAATGAAAATACACCTATGTTTATGTGTATGTATATAGACACATAGATCAAAATATGAACAAGGGACTTCCCTGTCTGTCCAGTGGTTAAGACTCCATGCTTCCAATGCAGGAGGGGAGGCTTTGATCCCTGGTTGGGGAACTAAGATCCCACATGCCGCATGGTGCGGGCAAAGAACAAAAAATGATATGAACAAGATAAATTGCTTCCATAGTATACCAAGCCTATCTCATCATTGCATTTATCACGCTGAATTGTAATTCTTCCTTTATGTAGCATGTTTTCCCCACTAAAGAGTCTTTGCTGAGCCTTTGCCGAGCCCAACACGCTGTAATATATATGACTGATGGGGTGAGGGAGTTGGAAGCAGAATTACGATGATTGAGACCTCAGTGACGAGCTGTTGTCCCAAGCAGCTGACAATCTGTCTCAAGTTTTACATTGTCCGCCTCCTCCTGTATCTCTCACAAACCATCACCACACACATACAACATGAGATTTCCCCGGAGAAGCAGATTTTGCCACATCCCTGTTTATTCCCCTTTGATTCGATTCTAAGAATTTCCTTAGAGTGTAGCCACTATGCAAGCAAAACTAGCTAGATCTGATGAACAGGTCTGTCTAAAATCACTGAGGACCAAGTATGATTCTTTTTCTTTCTTTCTTTTTTTTCCTCATGAAAGAAATGTCACATCTGCTGTCATGGCAACCCAAAAGAGCTGAAGGCAGCATCTACAGCTCTCAAATACTGCAGGGAAAGTTGAACTACTTGCAACACAGCCCCTTTTTCCATTAATTATGTCCCCAGGTGAAGGAATACGGGCCGGGTGGGGGCGAGGTCTCAGCTCCTAGAATGACTCATTTCCACCCGACCATCTGCATCTTCTCTACCAAAGACTTCACAAAACCCCAGCCAGGAAAAGGGGACTGAGAGAAGGCAGAGACCCACTCCTGACTCTGTCACTTCTCTGGCTGGCTGATGTGACACAAATTAACATTCCTGAACCACAGGTTTTTAAATGTAAAATTAGTCCAATAACTATATTCACGTGGAGCTGCGGTGAGCATTAATGACATAACACATCGGATGCACCCGGCTCATGGTAGGTGCTGTGTAGCATAGTGCGGTATAATAGCGGCTAAGAAACGACTCAGGGGCCACACTGTTAGGGGCCATGTCCTGGTCCTACTACTTCTCTTCTTACTAGTCACATAGCTGGTAACCCAGGAAAGCGCTCTAGCCCCTCTTAGGCCTCAGTTCACTCAAATATAACACAGTGATGACAACAGTGATGATAACGGTACCCCTATCATGGAATTGTTGTATGGATGAAATGCTACCTAAGGTAATATATGTAACGCATACACAAAAGTGCCTACACATAGTGACAATCTTTAAGTATGAACTGTTATTATTATAATTATTACCTCCTTTTCCCCCTTTGAGTGTATACTTATAAAAATCCTTTCTATGGATTCTATTCTGTGCAAAAAAGAGTTAACACAGCAATCCTGAGATTACATCCTTAAAAAGGCCTGCTTACAAGGACAGCCCTTGGCTGACATCTGGGAACTTAGTTTTGGGGAGGGTTCTTACCATTTCCTATTAAGAACGGCTCACTGTGCCTAAGCTGTTTATATAAACAATACCATTTAAGCTGAATACCTGCTTTTCCCTTGGGAGTCTGGAATTGCAGCAGGTGCCAGGCAGTGAGGGTGCCTACGTGACCAGCCTGCAATAAAATCTCTGGACACTGAGTCTGTAAGGAGCTTCCCTGGTAGACAGGGTTTTACACCCATTGTCACGATTTGTTGCTGGAGGAATCAGGCATATCCTGTGTGACTCCACTGGGAGGAGACTCCTGGAAGCTTCACCTAGTTTCCTCTAGACTTTGTCCCATGCACCTTTCCCTTCACTGAGTTTGCTTTGGATCCATTTCCTATAATAAATCACAGTCATGAGGATGACTATGCTGAGTCCGATGAGCCCTCCTAGTACATCATCGACCTTGAGAGTTGTCTTTGGGACCCCCAACACTCGCTCTATAGATTGGAAGGCATATTCATATACACTTCCTCATTTGTGACTCAATACATTCCTACAAAGAAGGCACAATGGATATAGTACTTCCTATCCCCTTTTTACAGATGAGGGGCAAACCTAGCAAGGACCCCTAACTAACCCCAGGACACATGGCTTAGAGGCAGCAAGCTGGGGCTGGAGCGTGTGTCTCCCGACGCTAAGTCCTAGTTCGGTGCTCTTCACCTTGTTCCCCCCCACCCCCCCCCGCCTCAATCTGGGAGGTGGGGAAGGTGGTGACAGGGTGGCAAGGAGGATAATCATGATGACAACCACTACTTATGCCCATATTAGGGGCCTGGCACTTTGTATTCATTGTCTTATTTGACATCGTAACAACCTGAAAGGTAAAAATTAGTACCCCTGTTTTACAGATGGCGGAGGAGGTTCAGGAAGTTAAGGAACCTGCCTTAGGTCACAAGTACGCACATGGTAGACACTGAATCTAGAATAAGGTTTGTCTGACTCCAAAACCCACATTTGTGGCCATTTCATTATCAGGCTCAATTTCCCAGCCTGTCGCCCTCTGGCTGTGCTCACGACTTAGCAGTACCAGGAACTTTTAATCTTCCCTTCAGAGCTGACCACCTCTTCTCCCCCAAATCCCTGCAGTTCCCTTACTGCTCAGTTCTTGTCCCAGTATTCCTATCCTAAGGTCCCCTAACCTCTAGTGTGGCTCCAGGCTCCTTCTGGATTGTAAAGCGTGGGGAGTGGAGGTAGAAAAGCCATCAGGAAAGCTGGCAGATGGTGGCCAAGAAGGCAGGCTATAGGGTCAGACTGCCTGGGTTTGCAACTTTTTAACGTGTGTGATCTTGAACAAGTTACTTAACCTCTCTGGGTTTCAAGCTTTCTTTTCTTTTCCTTTTTTAAAAGCAAATTTATTATTTATTTATTTATTTTTGGCTGCACTGGGTCTCTGTTGCTGCGCGCGGGCTTTCTCTAGCTGCGGCCAGTGGGGGCTACTCTTCGTTGTGTGGGCTTCTCATTGCGGAGGCTTCTCTTGTTGCGGAGCGCAGGCTCTAGGTGCGTGGGCTTCAGTAGTTGTGGCATGCGGGTTCAGTAGTTGTGGCTCGCGGGCTCTAGAGTGCAGGCTCAGTAGTTGTGATGCACGGGCTTATGTGCTCCGCAGCATGTGGGATCTTCCTGGACCAGGGATTGAACCCGTGTCCCCTGCATTAGCAGGCGGATTCTTAACCACTGCGCCCCCAAGGGAAGTCCCTCAAGCTTTCTTAACTGTAAAACTGGCATAGTAATAACACCAGCCACCTCAAAGAGTTGCAGTGAGGATTAAATGAAATAAGATATGTAAAGTGTTGTAACACCTGCCTGGCAGTAGCAAGTGCTCAGTAAACGCTAGCTATTATTACTATGATAATTATTATTCTGAAAAACGCACTGGGATTTGAATCAGGGGATCTGGGTCCCAACTGTGCCACTTAGTAGCTGTCTTATGGACTGTGTACAAAGACGTCTAAAACACCTTACTATCCTCAGGACCCAGTACAGTGCTGGGCACAAAGCAGACCCTCAGGAAGGTCTGTGGAAATATTTCAGATGACCTTTGAAAGCCCCGCTTCTTTCAAGCCTCAGCGACCCTGTGTGCAAGGGGAGGGGAATAGAGACCAATCCCGAAGGTCCCCACCAGGTCAGACATTAATTCTACTGGGCTTCATTCTAGTCCCAAGTATTCTTGAGGGGAGATTTCCCACCCTTGGGATCAGCAACATGCTCTTTCCATGAGTTCTATTTCTCTTGGACAATCTTGGACAATCTGCCCCTCTAGGATCACACTGATTCAGACTTGTCAGGTCCCTAAAAGCAAGCAGCTGACACATTTCAGCAGCTTTTAGCTCCTTTGGATATTAATGGATCGTCACATCTGGGAAAAACGCTACAGTGTCCCATCACCTATTTTAAAAAGCGATAAGCTGTTTTTAATTTGCTTTATGTGCTAATTCATCACAGCAACTTTTATAAAATGCCATTAAGACTCACACTTTTCACCCAGGGTGCTTTAACAAGTCCATTAGACAAGTAGAATTAGACATGAATAATGCAACGACTCTCCCATCCCTCCTGCCCCTCCTGCATTTCAACATGTGGCGGGTGGCCCCTTGCCAACAGGGGAAGTCTAGGAAAGGAAGTGGGGGGGTGAAGCAGCTGCTTATCCTCATGGCTGTGCAACCTGGCTGTGGAGACCTAGGTACCAGACCAAAATTGTGCTTTTTAAGTGTCCCACAATATGCTAGACCTTATATTCATTGTCTCCCTCAATTTACTGGGTAGGCAAGCCAGCATACGGGTTATATGCCAAGCTTTGGAGAGAGAAAAGTTCTGGATTTAATTCCCAACTCTGTCATCACTAGTTGTGAATCTGGGGCCTGTGACTTAACCTCTTAGCTGACCTCTTAACCATAGATGACTACTCCCTCATCAGTGAAGCTCAGGTAACGATGGCATTGACTCACAAGATTGTTATGGAGATACAACAACGGGATGGGGCCTGTAAAGTACACAAGACCAGCACAGGATGAATTCCACTTTGTCAGATTACGATCCTGCCACGTAAGCAATTTTTTTTTTTTTTTTTTGCGGTACGCGAGCCTCTCACTGTTGTGGCCTCTCCCGCTGCGGAGCACAGGCTCCGGACGCGCAGGCTCAGTGGCCATGGCTCACGGGCCCAGCCGCTCCACGGCATGTGGGTGGGATCTTCCCGGACCGGGGCACGAACCCGTGTCCCCTGCATCAGCAGGCTGACTCTCAACCACTGCGCCACCAGGGAAGCCCCTGCCACGTAAGCATTTTTGATCTCATAAAGGAAACGAGAGCCGAAATGAAAAAAGCTAGTAAGTGGCAGAACCAGAATTCAAACAGACAGATGTGTCTGAATCAAGAAGCCCGTGCTCCTGACTGTAAGAACCCAGCTTGGAACTCCCGATAAAGGATGTTGTACTTAGATCTCATCCCCAAAGATTTCATGATTGGATGGTTGCATTGATGATGACACCGTGGACTAGACTTCAGGAGAGAGGCACATGTACTTTACTGAGCCCACATTCAGTTCTCACACTGCCCTGCAGTGCATATTTTGGCCTTGTGTTGCAGATGAGGAAACACAAACTTGGATAAATTAAGCAACATGTCCAGTGTCACACCAGCTATCAAGGTGTGTTTCAGCTGTCATGTTCTATGCCTTTGTTCTTTAAGACACTTTGGGGAAATGAGGTAACTTTCCATGTGGCTGACATTTATGTGCCTCATAGGACTGTTTGTGTTGTGAAGGTCATTCTGTGTCATCTCCTTCATCAATCCAAAAACTCATTCACTGGGAGTTAAGTGCCCCTCTCATATACTCTTACCTCATCCTGTATTGTGTTTTTTAACATTTGCAAATTCTAGTTTGCATGAGCATGGAAGGTGGGGAAGGTTCATATTCCTCCTATCCCCAGAATCTACCCCATAACAGATGCCCAATAAAAGTGATTTTCTGTTATTCAGTCTATCACCTATGCTTGTCACAGGGCAATCCCTGGAATTCAACAGTTTGTTTTCTTTCCTATAAGGCCTGGGCAGTTGGAAATAGCAGGTAAAGAAGGCCTGAGTGACACCCAGCATAGGCCTTCCTGTCTTTCTTAGGAAATGATGAACATATGTGCCATATGTGTGATTGTGTCTCTCAAGTCAGAACATATCCACCCCAGGTAGAGGGATACACGCAGCTCCGTACCGATTACTCCTCACATCTCTCTGAGGAGCCACCCACACCCCTGTGGATGAGTCATCGTGTCCAAACTTACTGAGCTCTATCAAGGCCACTTATTTCCCCACTCACCTCAATAATGAATTGCCTTCGGTGAGAGTGGTGGCTAAAGCCGTCACCAAATCAGTCTTAGTGGATGGGAACACGTTAGCCTCTGTCAATCCTTGTAAGAGGTCATTGACCACGATGCCATTGTTTATTGAGTGACTGCTGAGCACGTGGTAGGCCTACAACATACATGTCAGGCACTGTTCTGGGTATTTATTATCTGTGATTCAAAAGATAGCCCTTAGGGGCTTCCCTGGTGGTGCAGTGGTTGGGGGTCCGCCTGCCGATGCAGGGGACGCGGGTTCGTGCCCCGGTCCGGGAGGATCCCGCGTGCCGCGGAGCGGCTGGGCCCGTGGGCCATGGCTGCTGGGCCTGTGCGTCCGGAGCCTGTGCTCTGCAGCGGGAGAGGCTGCAGCAGTGAGAGGCCTGCGTACCGCAAAAAAAAAAAAAAAAAAAAAGATAGCCCTTATAATGCAGGCATCGTTCCCATTTTACAGAAGGGTAAATACACTATATGCCATGGACTGTGGTATCCCATGGGTTATACCTTGTAATAATTAGTAACCTAATAAGGCAGGTTTGTGCTCTTTAAAGACACCCTTCTCAGCACACAAGTGTTTCCTTTTATGTTACAAGGTTATTGGAAAAATGTCAATTTCTACTGGACGCAAGGAACCAGGCAGTCACTATCATGACTGAAGGTGGAACTAATCGGGCACCGACCAGAGATCCTCACAGCCTAGGCCTCTGCACAGCAGTGGCATTTTGATTATAATCAGGGAAGAAGCATCATTTCTGGGGGCAACAACTCCCTGTCTCTCTCAGTCTCTCCTGAGTCTCTAGGGACAATTCCCCGAGGGACATGGCATGAGCCGACTTCACATGTCTAGAGGTCTGCGTGTTGACCATTGCAGACAACTCATCATCAGGGTCTCCAGGGATGGGGCCCATTCCAGGCTGCCCTCCCTCTCTCCCGGGGTGTCCTAGCATCTGTCAGGTTGGTTTACACTGCAGCGCCGACTGACAGGCCCCCCATCTGAGGGAAGGAGAGGCAAATCTGAACCTGCCCAAAGGCAGGCTTGACAGACCACAACGAATGGTACTACAGGTTTCAGGGCTAGGTAAGGCTGTAAAGATTAATCTTAAAATCATTGTCTTTTGGGCTTCCCTGGTGGCGCAGTGGTTGAGAGTCCACCTGCCGATGCAGGGGACACGGGTTTGTGCCCCGGTCCGGGAGGATCCCACATGCCGCGGAGCGGCTGGGCCCGTGAGCCATGGCCGCTGAGCCTGCGCGTGCGGAGCCTGTGCTCCGCAACAGGAGAGGCCACAACAGTGAGAGGCCCGCGTACCGCAAAAAAAAAAAAAAAAAAAAAAAAAAACCATTGTCTTTTCCCCCAGATGCCATCAGCTGGCTACTCAGAAAATGAAATATGGGAAAGAGGAACATGGCCAGGATGAATAGCCCAGGTTTTATGACAGTTCTAAAAGCTCTTATGTTCTGGCCTTGTTTGTCAGACAATCAAGATATATTAATCAAGATATTTCAGAAAGGCTGACAAAGCCCTGACCATAGCCTTTTATTTCTGATCTGAGCTAAAAATGTACAGCAAACTTTGGTATCTACTTTTTAGGGTCTTACTGTCACAAATTAGTAAGCTTGCAGTGGAGAAAAAGAATATCCTGATTTGGAATTTCATTATTGCTGATACACAATTACCATCTAAATATTTAAATTTATACACAGAAGACTCAGGTCAAGATCATGAGACATGAACATTAGATAGTCCTGGGTTCAAACAGCTCCTCTGCCATTTAAGCAGCTGTGTGATTTTCATCTCTGTACCTAGGCCTCCCAAGGGATAAAATGAGGGGCAAGAATCCCTGTCCAACAGAGTCCTTATAAGAATTACATATACCAGAGCTTTTAGAACCCAGTAAGTCCTCAGTGTTTGTTCATTGAGTCTAGAATCTAAATTTCTTCCCTGTAAATTCCATCCCTTTTTTCTAGTGTTGCTCACTGGAGCATAAACAAAGCAACCCTACCTCTGCTTTCCAATAACACTTTCTTTTAAGTATTTACTGAATGACTAGTGATATCAGCTGACACATGCCAGGCCTAGAAGGTGTTGGAGAAAGTTCATTTCTCTCATGAGCAAATAAAAAAGGGGAGAAAGACATCCAAGAATAGTCCACACAACTACCCCAAATTCTTAGTGGTAGTTTATCAGGGTTGGTGATGAAATTCACATACCACAAAACCTGACTATTGGATAATCACTTCAGCTCTCTCAATATTGAGTTTGTTTTGTTTGTCTGTTTGTTTATGAATTTCAGAAAACTGGGTGGAAACTACAGGGCTAGACTGAGGCAAGAGAAAATCTGGAATTAGGGAAAACTTCACCTCAAAATCTCATATATGTCCATAAAGGCTCCCATTATCACCTGTTGAATGAGGGCAGACAGAGAAGACAAGAGATGGTTCCTTACGCACCCAGGTAAAACACTGAGTTCAGGATGTGATTTAACTTACATGCACGGAAATGAGATAACAGTTATTTAAATATTAAATGCAACATTATTTACAGAGTGCCTATTATGTGCCAATCATTATGATGTGCTGAGGGCTCAGAAATACACAAGAGGCTTGCTTCTTGTCCTCATGGAGCTTAATATTTGGTTGAGGATACTGGTAAGGGATATATTTGTTCAGCTACTCAATTATTCATTCATCAAATATTTACTGAGCACATACCAATGATGATTCTGGAGCTTATCAGTGAATGAAAACAGACAAAATTTCATGCCTTCATGGAGCTTATGTTCTAGTGAGAAAAGATGGGCAAAAAACAATAAACCTAATAAATAAGCAAACAGTATATTAGGTTAGGAGTAGCTAGTTGGTATAGAACAAGTTAAAAATAGAGCAGAATAAGAGGCATCAGGATTTTGAGATGGCGTAGAGTTGTGGTGGTGAAGGTTGTATTTGTAAATAGGCTGGTCAAAGTAGGGCTCACTGAGAAAGACATCTGGGCCGAGGCTTGAAGGAGGCGAGGGAATTAGTCATGCTGGCATCTGAGGAAAGTGTTCTAAGAAGAGGGAACAGCCAGTGCAAAGGCCCTAAATATAGTTAAAATCGAGCATGACGTGTAATATACTAAGAATGAGTGTGGGGTGCCACAGGATGGCACAGCAGGATCCCCCATTAGGTGCTCAGAAAGCAGTTGACGAATGAAGGGACAATTCTCCCAGCTCCACTAGCTGAGAGGTGGTAGCACCCCTCCCACCCCCCCCCAACTGACTAGACATGTCCTTCAGGCTTTGTCCTAAAGGGAACCCCTTCTGTAATAATAGTGATCTCACGTCCTGAGGACTCAGCTTTCTTCCCTCAGCCTCTCCCCCTTCCTACCTCTCCTTGGAAGCATGCACATGAGCTGAGCCATGGAAGACCTTCCCCTCTTCTCTTGGACATTCTCTACCACAACTCACACAGTGTAGGTGGAATTTTTCAGCCAAGAATTTTTCTTAACATTGTTGAACAAGCTGACGCACTGACTGGATATAAAAAAATAAGCATAAAATCATTCAGCAAATTTCAATCCATTCTTTGAAACTCGTGACATTCTCTGGGAACCCTCTGAGCCTATCCAGAGAGCCTATCCATTCCCCTCTCCGTGCCAGGCTGCAACCTTGTATCTGGCCTTATTCTTGCACTTAGCAGGTGGCATTTTAGTTGATTTGCCTATAGGTCTACTTCCCTGATCAACAGCTCAGCTCCTTGGGGTTAGGGTAGTGTCTCGTTCGTCTCTGCGTCTCTCCCACAGGGCACAGAGGAGGCGCACACAACACAAGGCTAAACTGAACTGAATCGAATCAAAACCCATGCTCTGTGACTTTGGAACATGACAAATCAAAACCCATGCTCTGTGACTTTGGAACATGACTTCACCTCTTTGGGTCTCTTGCGGTTGCCTCATGTGTAAAATGGAATTTAAAATACTATATTTTATCACCCTTTTTTCATCCTCATATTTCAAAAGTTAGGATGCATCTTACCATCAACGCCATCTTGTAATTCAATGGACAGCATTTTTCCTTTCTTGGTGACACACAGAGTGCATCTTATAGTCAATGACAACCTAGATTCACTGAAACATGTTAGGAACCATCTCACAGTTGTTGTGAAGATTGATTAATTATGGATGAAAGGCCCTCAGATCAGTATATGCATATATATGTGTGTGTGTGTGTGTGTGTGTGTGTGTGTGTATAGCTGCTCTTGTGTTGTTATTTATTGTGGGTCATGTAGGGTCACGCTATCTTTCTCTCCTTCTTCTGTACACATTTGCAAACCCCTGTGGTACTCTCTGCTCAGTGACTGTTCAGAAAGTGCTCACAGGCCAAACGCTGTGCTACATAGCCTGACTTGTTCAGGAAGAGTTCTGTTTAGCAGTTTGCTTAATTGAATGAAGTGCCTGTAGGGAATGTCCCAGGTTTGGCCAGTAGTTCAGGAATTTAGGGAAAGAAAAAGGAACTAATAATATCCGGAATATCAGTGTTTATAGATTCTGTGAATCTTGTTAGTATCTTATTCCATCAGCACAATCTTTTAACTTTAGCACTAAAGTTTTCATGCCAGAGCATTTTCCATACACCTAGTGTTAAGTCATTCATTCATTCATCTATTGAACACCTACTACATGCCAGGCACCAGGATAATGGAAAGTGTCAGCCAGACCTGGGAGACTCCTCAGCTGTGCCATCTACTTGCTCTGCGGCTGTAGGCACAGTCCTTAAATTCTGTTTCTCAATGTGTAAAGACTAATTTCTGCCTGCTGTGTACTAAAGGCCTGTATCCCCCACAAAATTCATATGTTGAAACTCTACCCTCCAATGTGGGTTCTTTGGGGGTAATCAGAATTAGATGTGGTCATGAGGGTGGATTAGCCCTCTTAAACGTCATCAGAGAGCTTGCTTTTTCTCTCTCTCTCTACCATGTGAAGATACAACGACAAGTTGGCAGTCTGCAACCCGGAAGAGGCCTTCACTGGCACCCAACTGTGCTGGCACCCTGATCTCACACTTCCAGCCTCTGGAACTGCGAGAAATAAATTTCTGATGTTAATAAGCCACCCAGTCTACGGTTCTTTGTTGCAGCAGCTTGAACTGACTAAAGACACTGTCTAATACATGTTGCTGGGATGAAATGAGGTAACACATGTAAAACTCCTACGGCACAGTGTCTGGTGTATAGACACTTGGAAAACTGCAAGAATAATATGCACTGGCACAGAAAACTATGTTACAACTCAAATTTTATGGGGTGTAGGAATGATTTAGTCCCAATTTTCATTTTTAGTATCAATCTATTTAACATTTATCTGGCTGGCTCTTCCTAAGTGCCAGGCTTGGGGCTAGTGATTCTATTGGCACTAAATGGAAGGAGAGGTTGGAGTAGAGATGTTTCCTGTGGGCTGGAGTGCTGGGCAATGGCTCGCTTTCCCTAATGCTGTTCTCATTCCATTTGGTGAAGCGATCAGATAGTCCTGTGGGACTGCTCTAAAACAGCCAATACACATAACTTTTAGGTGCCTGACGCCATGCATTCGTTCTTTCAGCCGTAGTTAATGAACACCTATTATATGCCAGGCATTATGCTAAATATTGGAGTTTTAGTGGTGAACAAGAAAAGCAAGACACCACTTTTGGAACTGAGGAAAGACAGATGTAGAAGAAATAATTACCAGTACAATATATCTTAAAAAGCAGATGGGGAAATAACCCATGAGAATATTCAGTGGAGAGAAACAGAACCTACTCTGGGAAGAATGGGTTAGGGAGGCTTCCAGGAGGAGGAGCTATTTAATTTGAGATCTGCAGGATGAGTAGATGTAGGCAGAGGCAATATGCATTCAGAGGCTCTGAAGGAAGAAATAGCAGGCAGTGAACTTGAAGGAAGACCAATGTCCTGGATGGCCCAAGATGAGACCAGAGAACAAAGGAGAGGCCGGATCCCAGAGGGACCTTGTGATACACTCCTCACAGTGTTGGGAGGCCATTAGAGAATTTTAAACAGGATAGTGAGTTGATCAGATCTGCATTGAAAACATCTTTCTGGATGGAAAGTGTAAAATGGATTGGACAGAAGTGCACTGGGCACTTCTGATGCCGAGAGCTGATGCCGAGACCTCAGGTAGCAGGCTGAGGTAGTAATACAAATGATGATGGCTTGACCAGGGTGGTGGCAACAGGGTGGACAGAGGTTCCAGATATTTACTTTGGCCAGTATCTATCTGTCTCTGTCCCTCTCTCCCACCATAATCTAAGGGCAATGTTTTCAAAGTTTTATTACCAGAATAAACGTGTTTTTTTTTTCTTTAAAAGAAGGCTTCTGGTAACATAACAATTATACCTCTGATTGAAAACAGGGAGGTGTGACTTCTCTGGTGGCGCAGTGGTTAAGAATCCGCCTGCCAATGGAGGGGACACGGGTTCGAGCCCCGGTCCGGGAAGATCCCACATGCCGCAGAGCAACTAACCCCGTGCACCACAACTACTGAGCCTGTGCTCTAGAGCCCTGAGCCGCAACTATTGAGCCCATGTGCCACAACTACTGAAGCCCATCGCCTAGAGCCTGTTCTCCACAACAAAGATAAGCCATAGCAATGAGAAGCCCGTGCACTGCAACGAAGAGTAGCCTCTGCTCTCCACAACTAGAGAAAGCCCACACGCAGCAATGAAGACCCAACACAGCCAAAAATAAATAATAAAATAAAATAAATTAATTAAAAAACAAAAAGAAAGAAAGAAAACAGGAAGGCAAAAGAGAACTTTTGGCCTCTCTTCCACTCCAACTGCACAGCAGCCCAAAGGCCCCTGAGAAGAACGCTGGGACTCCTTAAATCAGAGCGTGAAAATCTCCAACCTAGTACATTACTCCCAAGCACTTTAAAATGAAGAAACCTCTCTCTTCTTTTATTGATGTTATGACACCTCCAAACCCACCTCCAATTCCTACAATGCCTGTTTGCTTTCAAAGTGGAAGCTCGATGAAAATTCTCCTTGGAGCATTTTGGGACAGGTTAGCAAGGCCTCCTTGAAACAACTAGAGATACACCAGGGTGTTTCAAACTCTAATTACAGAACTCTGCAGGATGGAATTGTGATTAGTTTTCTCTCAAAGAGTAAAGAGCATCACTCAGAATGCATTTCAACAGATATTTATTGCATGTGTTTTGAGAAGACCCTTTTCTGTTCTCAGAGGTTGTTTATATTGACAAGCTACAGACAGTTCCTTAGAAGAAGAAAGTCTTCTTGTTAGAATGTCAACACTTTCTAAGCGAACAAGAGAAAGCTGTGGGGCACATTCAGCGGAGCGTGTGTATGGACTGAGAGGAATCTGACAGGTAGAGAAACATTTCTTCTAATGAGAGGAGGAAGGAACGAGAAACTGCTGCTTAATACCATTTTGCATGTTAGCCAAGGCCGGGCTTTGATAAAGAAGCCAACGGGAAACCCTGAAGTTGGCCAATCAGGTCTGATCGAAGTGTGTAATTGGGCAGGAAAGCATGAGGGGAACTCGGCCACGATAGTTATTCCTAGAATAGTCAGCACCCAGTGGAAGGTAAACTGGGATGATGCTTAAGGTAAGCATGGGGAAGATGTCTGGATGAGAAGCCAGACGGGAGAACCATTCAGGCTGCCAGGCTGAGCCTTGGAGAGTGGCCCTTTGAGCTAGCGAGATCCACAGCTCTAATCATCAGCCCGTAATGTGAAGCCATGACTGCCCTTTCCCATCCCACAGTCCCATTTTCGGTGATTATTACATTGCCTGCGGACCACCCTGGAAACAGCCCCCTGTTCCTTTACTTGTTCTCTGTCTGCTCTCTCTTCTCACCTGGGTCCCGTTATTTATTAAGTGCTTCTTAGATGTCCCCAATACTGTGCTCAGTGCCGAAGGTGAAAAATGAGTAAGATGGTACCCTTGCCCTCACACAATGTATGAGTCTAGTAGGTTAGACAATACTGTCAGCAAATCAATTATATTTAGTTTACTAAATGCAACAGCAGAAGCAGTACAATTTGTGGAGGAAACCAAGCGCTGCCCATGCTGAATGATGAGTGTGACTCTCCTGCAGTCACCCACTTGTAATGGACTGGCTGGATCTCACGCTCTGTAAGAACGCAAGCTATTTTTGATGGTGCCAGGGGTTGAGCCACAGAGCAAAAGGAAACGTTTTGTAACCTAAGCTCTTGGCAATAACTTTTAAGGCTGGAATTTCATCTGTCTTTAGGAACTTCCCCATCACCTCTGATTTCAGCAGGGATATTTGATACAAGCATCAAAGAAATAGTAATGTCTAGGCTCTGCATCATGGCCATACATTTGGCTGGTGTGCTTTTTGCCTTGAATGAAAGGTTGGAAATGATAAACGAAACCCATAAACAGGCTTACGTTGCTCATAGGTATTTCATCACTGAGTTTTAGGCACAACAGCAACTGGCAGTGGAATAATTAGGCAAGATGAATGCTCGATACGCATCAGAATTGCCAACAGAAAGAAGGTATTGGGTTTTAAAGAAATGCCGTGCAGACCGGTAATTTGGGGTAGTAGGGAGCAAGATTTCCTGTTTGACAGATGGGTGAGCATCCTAAGGGGACCAGCTTGTTGTGAAGTTAATCAAGGCAGACTGTTTGGCAAGAAAGAGGCTCATTGCCTAGGACAGATTTAGATCAATTCTGGCAGGAAGGAATATCCACAAGAGGCTGTTTTCAATTTCATTTAATCAGTTAGGAAAGATGGAGTTACCGGCATCAAGTGGGAGAAGGATATGAAATCTATAAAGTAGGGAAAGAAATGTGTATTCGAGTGAAGTAATTTGTCTGATAATCCACAGAGATGTGGGCTTTTGTAATTTCATAGTAAAGTCACAAAGTTCATGATTTCTCTAAATTGGCTCTAGAGGTAGTCCCTTACTTAGTCCAACGTCTCCCACTGGTATTTCTTATGTTTCACTGCTCTCTCTCTCCTTTTGTTGATTTCAAAATCTGATACATCTGATAAATAACTCTTTCGTGGCTTTAAGCCATATAATGTTGTCTTGATAAAACTGTTAGAAGTTTAAAATTTTTTAAATTTTATTGGTGTCTTCTGTCAGTCTTTTTTGACATATGACATGAAAATACCAGTTATGCATCCTTTTTCCAGGTAAAAGATGTCTTAGTCTATCTATTATCTGATAGCATGGGGTTCAAGAGGAGGAGGAAATGAGGAAGGAAACTAATGGTTACTGAGCACCTGCCATTGGCTAGACATTAGAGTAGGCACTTTACATATGTTGGCATTAAATACTAAGAGCATTATGTATTTGTCATTAATCTCTCCATTTTACAAACTGAAAAAAATGAGGTTCAGAGATATTAAGTAATTTGACCATGGTTACCTAGTAGGCAAGTGGCAGACCTAGGAATTGAACCCAGATCTGTCTCTTGTGTCTGGACTGTCCACTGTACATCTGCCTCTGTACGGCATCTTCTCTCCCAGAGAAAATGATCACGTCCTTAGAGCTCAGGACATGATTGATTAATTAAAACACCTACTTTCATATTAACATCCATTTATTCAACTTACATGCGTTAACCACATACTACATGCAAAAAACCAGTGCTGGATGCTGTGTGTGTGAGTGTGTGTGTGTGTGTGTGTGTGTGTGTGTGTGTAAAACATGGTCCTTTCCCTCAGTGAGAGTCTCGACTAGAGTGGGAAATAGTTATCTGCACAAATAATTATAAGACAAGGCATAATGTCAAGCGTGCATGGAAGGATGACAAACAACATGCTACTGAATAAATTGAAGAAAGATTAACATTAGTTCCAATGACCAGACAAGGTTTCAAGGAAAAGGTGGTGTTTTGCATATGCACTGAGGAATGCATATGACTTGGCCAAAGAAAGATGAAAATAAAGAGTATTAGAGGCTGAGGAAAAAGAATAAACAAAAGCATCAAATTACAAAAGAATGGTTTGGGTGTAGAGAATTATCTACTGTTCAGAACCCCTGGAAATTACTGAGTTTGCTTGGGTGTGTGGTGGGAAATTAGGTTGGAAAAGTAGATGGAGGACAGTGTATGGAGGAATTTGAAAGCCCTGATGAGGAGGTTAAGTGCCATTCTGTATGTAGAGAACCTTACTCTTGTAATCTCATAATCCCATCATGCATATGGTTAGACTCGAGGGCAATAGTAGCCATTTATTCTTTTATGCATGGATTCAATGAGTGAATTTTTTTTTTTTTTTGCAGTACGCGGGCCTCTCACTGTTGTGGCCTCTCCTGTTGCAGAGCACAGTCTCCGGACGCGCAGGCTCAGCGGCCATGGCTCACGGGCCCAGCCGCTCCGCGGCATGTGGGATCTTCCCGGACCAGGGCACAAACCCGTGTCCCCTGCATCGGCAGGTGGACTCTCAACCACTGTGCCACCAGGGAAGCCCCAATGAGTGAATTTTGAGAAATGAAGCAGATGGTTGGAAATGAGAATTTACACTTATGAGGAAGTCAACTCTAGAGACAGATTTAAGTTATTAGCCCAGAGTTGATCACTGAAGTCATGTTTGGCCCTCTACCCTTCTCTCTCAAATTAACAGAGAACCCCAAGTTTTAGCCAAATACATTGCTATGTAGCTAAAAGACAACATTTCTCATATTTCCTTGCTAATCCATGAAACTGTGATCCAACAAACAAAATGTAACCAGTAGTGGTATATGGTACTTCCGGAAAATCTACTTAAAAGGAAGAGATCATATTCTTCTGCCCTTCCTGCTTTTAGCAAAGCACATGTGATAGCTGGTGCTCTAGCTGCCACATTGGACATTGAGGACAAGGATCTTACCCTAGGAATGGCAGATCAGTATACTGGAAGGAGACTGGAGGTTCCTGAAAAATTTGTGGACTACCATATGAGCCCTGAACAGCCTACTGCGATGCTTCATATATACATGAGATAGATAGCAGCTTCCTGTTTAAGTCACTGTTTTTTTGTTTTTTATGTAGTCAAACTTCATCATTTCTGATATATAACGTAATTAGAAGAAATTGCCAAGTGAGAGTGTAATGGGAGACAGGAGAAGCCTGAGGACTGAATCTTGGAGAGCATCTACATTTGAAGAAGTTCAAGAACCTGGAGAGTTCACAGTCAAAGCCAGAAAGTGTATGTGAGTTTGTGTGGGGTGGTGGGTGAGAGATGGTGCTGGAAGTTTCTACCCAGTCTAAAAGTCTGTTTCCAGAAATAAAAAACAAAGGGCTGATGGTGGAGCCACTAAAAACTAGGGTGATCCAGGCTACTTCCACGACAGAGGGCTGGATTATGCAAGGCCAATTTCTGCTCCTAACTTTCCAATCATTTAATTCACTCCATCTCCCCTGGGGTAGAATGATCAGGAAGGACAGGAATGTCTAAGGAATTTCCAGAAGGTCAAGTGGGGGAAAAGCATTCCACCACAAATAAAACAGGGCCTTTGATTACAGCTATACTTGAGAATAAGTCTACCTTAAATCATTCTTTTGCCCTGCATTTGGTACCATAAATGAATGCCCCTTCTCTGTTCTACTAAAGGCTGTATGAAGTCCCAAACCTGCCTATTGGTGACTGCAAGGGGTGAGTGGTGAAGAAGTGGCCCCTGCCCCCTCTCCCCTGCGCTCTATCTATGGCTCTGCATCCCGCAGACCTTCAGATCCAAGCACTGGCAGCCATTTGTAAGGAGACTTCGCCAGGTTCTGCAGATAAAAGGTAATTCCAGGGCTTCCCTGGTGGCGCAGTGGTTGAGAGTCCGCCTGCCGATGAAGCGGACACAGGTTCGTGCCCCGGTCCGGGAAGATCCCACATGCCACGGAGCTGCTGGGCCCGTAGGCCATGGCTGCTGAGCCTGTGCGTCCGGAGCCTGTGCTCTGCAACGGGAGAGGCCACAACAGTGAGAGGCCCGCGTACCGAAAAAAAAAAAAAGGTAATTCTAATTTTCCTCAAAGATTAAAAGCCCTATTATTTGTACTGTAGCTTAGGAGTAAGGGTTTCCCTGATGCTCAAGTCTGTTTGTTAATTATTATTTCAGAGTGCTGACAAGTTGTTGACAAAGCACCTTCACATATGTTATTCAGTCCTCATGGTGACCCCATGGAATAAGCTATTTTATTCTCTTTGATTCATAATGAGACCCAGAGAAGATGATGAAGAGAAGGTAGATGATGAAGATGATAATAATAATATAAATAGCTATTGTTTACTGAATTACTACCAAGTACAATGCAGAGTGTTAGGAACATAAATTTTTTTTAACATTCACAGCAATTCAGCAAAGCTGGATTTAGTAGATCCATTCTATAGATAATAAAATTGAGATTCTAAGAGTTGAAGTGACTTAAAGGTCACACACTAGTAACTGGTTGAGTCAATACTCTAACATCCTCTGGCTGCAAATCCTTGGGTCTCTCCCCTACACCACAGTGAACGTGGCACTAAGGAGCGAGCATTCATGGTACACTGAGACGTACCCCTTGCCAGGATTTTTCTTCACATAAACATCGTAGCTGACCCTGTGATGCCCCAGGAAGCTGTCATTTACCCTACTCCGCCTTGGGGAATTGTTAGGGGGTGAAGATACTAATAAGAACTCAGTTCATTGAGATCACTGAAAGAAGCCTGAGCTAGAAACACAAGGCTATAACTGGCAATCACTATTAAGGCTTTTATTTGAATAATGAGAAGAATGTTTAAAGAGTAAATGATGGGCAAATGATGGGATTTAATTAGTTTATTTCATTATTATTATGCCAACAGAATTATTTTACATCGTTTCTATGCAAATGGGTGCACAATTTAGTTCAATCTGTGCTTTCTGTGTATTGAAAGAATAAATAAAGATAACAAGAGAACCATTTGGTAAGGTTTAAGTAGGTTTTTCCTTTTTTCCAAAAACTGATTTTCTTTCATGTTTTTTTTACTCTAATTAGAAATCAAAGGTGAACTAACATGGACCAAATGTGTACAGCAAACTCTAGTTCTTCACACTTCTTGTGCATCTTATTAATCCACATTCGGTCTGTAGGATCCCATTAATGCGTTGTTCCCTGCACGTGGGGAGTTGGCAGTAGTATTTTTCCCCAATTCTTTACTCCTGGGTTTAACTTTGAAACTTTTAAATTAAATGGTCTTCGATCATGCCCCACACTGAAGCAGTGAAAAGTCTTTTAAGTAAAACCAAAAGGAGTTTACGATGCTTCTGACATAGTTTCTTAATAAAGAAAAGCCATTTAAAGTGTTAACATAGCATTAAGTGAGGATTTTGAAAGTTCTTGCTTCATCTTACCTGCTCTCTGTATTCTAAGAGTTGCAGAAGAAATTCTAAAATAAAACCTTTTGTAAAACTTGATGAGGGGACTGGCGGGTAACAATCATATTAAGAGCTATGTTTTTTTTAGCAACTGCTGTGTGATGGGCTCTCTGCTAAGCAGTTCATAGCCATTATTTGAATTCTCATAAGAACCCTACAAGGAAGTAGTTTTTTTATTTTTACCCTTGTTTTGTAGATGAGGAAATTAAAGTCTAGAGAGGTTGTCCATCTTCAGTCAAGATTCATCTGATCAAAAATGAAAGCTTATCTTACAGAGTCATTGTGAGGATTAAACGAGATAGTGCTTGACACAGTGCAGGGTTGCTGTTTAAATCAATACTCATCTTATTTTGATACCCCTTTTCAATATTAGTCTCAAGCATTGCACTGTCTCCTTAGCATTTGAGTTCTTGAAATACTTCTGTCTGAGAGAAAATGACAGTGACATGATTCACTGTTTTGATTTAATTTATCAAACAGAAGCTATTTGGTCTGCTGGCCATAATTTGCTGGTTGCTCACCATGGACCAGTTCTAGCGTATTTTTGGAAACTGCTTGGAAATTCGCAAGATGATAGCAATTATGTGTATGCTTGGGGGTTTTCTATGCTAAAATCATCAGCAGATATATCCATGTTAGGTATTGTAATCTTAAAATGTATGATTGTCCACTAGTGACAAGATGAGGTGTTAGTTTGTGATTCTCTTTTTAACTTCCACCCAACCATTTATTTCAGCAAAATATGAAATTCAATGACTGAAAACTGTAAACAGGCAAAAATGTCCTGAGACGCTATAGGCAGGAGTAAGACAGAGTGCCCTGGAATGGGGTTCAGAAGCCCTTAACCTCAGTCACAACTCTCTCCCTGATCACCTGGGTGGACTTGCTCAAGCCACTCCTCCCCTAGTTGCTTCTCAAGGTCGTCACTTATAAATAGAGGACACTGTATTCTGGTAGCTAAGTTTCCTTTTTTCTTTAGCCTGACATAATAAACCAGAATGGAAATTCTGCTATTTGGCAGGTAATGTTAGGGCTAGAAAGGAAAGAAGCCTGGTATCTGTGCTTGGTACCTAGTACCTAGACCTTACTGAGGCACCTAACCTCTCATCCACTGATAAAAAAAATTTTTTTAAGTGATGTAAGTGAAAGGTTGTTTACATTAATTACTAGTGGGTTATCTACCTGTTTTGAGAGGACTGATTTTCTGTCCATAGGGATTAAATAAAACAGCTCCATCTCTCATGATGACTAATAATGCCTCCCTTTCCATACCATCATCATCATTATGTAGCCAAGACAGAAAGGTATTTGGCCACAAACACAAGAACAATTTATTTGCTTCTGAACTGACTGTATCAAGGAAAGGGACTTGACTCAATATCTTTTAGTCACAGTCCACAAGGAATTTCACTTCAAGTTGCCATTGTTCTCCATACATACTCTAATCCAAGAACTAACATAACTGTGTCATAACTGTACAGTTATCGATCTCCCCCATTGGCCTAGGAGCTCCTTGAGGGCAGAGACCCATCTTAATGACTATGGTATCACCACTGACTAACACAGTCTCTGACACAGACCCCTCGTTATAGAATAATTAAATTAACCATTTCTAACTATTATTTGATCTTGAGACTACAAACCCAGAGGTCATCTTCAGCATTCGGTTACATCAGAGGTTATATTACTATGACTGTGCTGAGGAATCAGTTCAGATTGTAATCTGAAGCCTTCAGAAGCATTGATAGCTGCATCCTTAACTCACCTCTCAAGTTGGTTACTCAGCAAGTGAACCAAAACATTATACCTCCTCTTCTCCCTACCTCACTGCCTTTGGAGTTATATAAAACACTTTGATTTGCATCCAGAAAATTGAGAAGGAGAAAAAGACAGACAGTATAATACAACAGAGTCTTTATGAAGTCCTTGTGCAATTTTAAATATTCAGCAATTTAGGTTGAGAATATGATAGATACAACCTATAAATCAGATTTAAAGCAAACCGAATTTTCTCACAAGTGGTAGGAATCTCTGCTCAATGCAGAGTACACAGTGGAGCAGTTCACAGAGTGTATTCTGTCACTGAATAACAATTTAAATGCTGGATTAAACAATGTTTGCTTACTACAGAGTCCTTCAGAGCCGTTAATGTAATCATTTACATTGTGAATCTACAAGAAGAATATATAATATGCAATTGTTTCATATACACTTGTAATAAATGATTTGGAAGAGCACATCTTAGAAAACGCTGGTTTAGTTCAACTTGAACATTTCATAGATAGGAGTACCATCAAATGGTTTACCAAGTAAGACGACTTATTCAAGAGTATTCAATTTCCTTAGCGTAAAGTAGGAGTGGATTTCAGGGTAGTCTGGTTTCCAGTCCAGAAAAGTATACCTGTTTCCATCAGGCCATGCTGCGAGCCTCTACTAGCCAATGAGAGAACTTTCTGCAGTAGCAACACTGTCTCTTCTGTCTCATGAAGCCCTGTTTGTTGCCCAATAATTAATGGCATTTTTAGTGTAGGTTGCAATCTCTAAGATACTTTTGATTTTTAGTACAAAATGACTTTCCTAGAAATATAATTTTGCAGAGGAAGAGTACACAAGAGAAGTATGGCTTGAAATTCACCTTTTGGGTGTTCTATAATAATTTAGGGCTACCTGCTTAGCTGCTGAACAGAAATACCTGGTAGAAAACAAAAACCAAAAAAACACAGAGTGCTGGGCACAGAGGACAGAGGTCATTTTCAAAACAGTCAACAGGTTCTGTCCTGTCTATGGGTGCCTGTCCAGAAGCCTAGGCCCCAGATGACCTGTCCAGAATCCTTTTCTTTCTGCCCATCTAATCCCAATCGCATTTTTCAAGGTCCAACTCATGTTTGATCTACTGTTTTTTAGAAAAAACTCACATTTTTTTCTACTGAGTGTTTTCTGATAATTTCACCCCCACCCGCACCCCACTCCTCCATCCTCCATAGTCTTTACTGATCTCAGTTGGCTGAACTGCCATGTGATGGAATCGGAAGAGCTAAGTTCTTCTTAAATCCTAGCTCTGCCTACACTGTACCAGCGGTCCCCAACCTTTTTGGCACCAGGGATCGGTTTTGTGGAAGACGGTTTTTCCACAGATGGGGGAGGTGGGGAATGGTTCAGGTGGTAATGTGAGCGATGGGGAGCGGCTGTAAATACAGATGAAGCTTCGCCTGCTCACCTGCCTCTCACCTCCTGCTGTGCGGCCCAGTTCCTAACAGGCCCAGGGGTTGGGGACCCCTGATCTAAAGAACCTCATAGTGAGGTTAGTGAGAAGCTACACACATAGTGAGAAGCTACATACACACATTCACACACACACTTAAATATGATGCTTAACATAGTGCCTGGCACAAAAATGTTAAGAAATAATTCTCTTTCTTTCTAATTGCTTGTATATTAGACCAATCTGCCAAAGGAGACTAACTGTTAAGGGCAGAGGGTATATCCTACATTTTTTCTCTTTTTCTTTTACTCTCCACAATGCTAGGAATTCTTTCATCAAAAAACAATGCCTCCTAGTAACTGATGAACATCTCACAGTAGGTGTTGACAATTTATTCTATAATACAGTGCAGCTTATGTAAGAGTAAGTCAAATGAGTATGCAGACTCCTGAAAACAGTGCCTAGGCAACTAGTAAGTGCCATTATTAGCACCACTCTAAAGTAAGAACATCTGTTTTAGTGCTGCGCTAAAACTTAGGAAGAGTTATTTATCTTGACTCTATCTCAAGGGCTAGTGATTTTTACCCAGGAACAGCAAATCCAGTTGAAAAACTATTACCTCCTAGAGATGGAAACAGGGCAACATAAACCGGAAGAAGCCATCTGATTCTTAAGTCTTGGGTGACTCATTGTCAGCCTGGAGTAAACACGTATGACAAAACTCCATATGTACAACCTCAGAAGGGACGCACAAGGATGAGTCACATCTAAGTGGATTCCAGAGTAGAATATTTAGTAACTCGACTTCACCAAGTCATTGGTTTTCCTTGCAGTGGCCCCAGAGACTTAAAGCTAAAGTTTTTACAGAAGTCCTTTTTAACCTTCCATCTGAGACCATTCTTTAACTCTTTTAGAAGCCGCAACAGAGTGAAAAAAATGTTAGAGGAAGAGCTGGAAGACTGGGAACCTGCTTTAGTCTCTACCATGTATTAATGGGAAGATTTTCTCAACTATAAATGTTATTTCATCTAAAGAACATTAAGTATCTTCTATGTTCTAAGTATTCACTGTTCTAGGTGCTGGGGTCCTGAGGATAAGAGGATAAGTAAGGTAGAGTTTAATGGGGAAGACAAAAAAGTAAACTGATGATTGGAGGACTTGAGAGATTTAAGCAGAAGCCCTGCTTCTATCATCATTTTCCTTTCATGTTTCCTTTATTCATGAGAAAAAACAGAAAAAGTTAAATTATTTGCCATTGTCACAAAAGAGTAATGCTGGTTTTCACAATATCCTAGTTTCAAGTGTGATCATCAGACTCATTCAAAGATCTGAAATACAGCTTTTTCTATCTTTGAGCAGTAATATTCCTGAAAAGTCATTGACAAATTCTTTTTAAAAAATCTATTTTAAGTACAGTAAAACAGGCTGCTATTGAAAGATTTCTATTCCCTACTTATTGTTGTGAATTTGATTAGTTTAAAGAATGAGGTACATCTAAATTCTTAATACAGTCTCTGAAAACCATTATAAATCATAATGTGATTTTTCTGACATTTATGTCAGAAATCTTAAATGAGGGGGTATACGGCAGGTGGAAGAGTACAGAAAAGTAGAAAGAGTATGGATTAAGTATCAGAATAAAAATCTAAACAATAATGGCCACCTTATTGTGTGTCTGCTATATGTGAGGTCCTTTACATATATTACCACCTTATTTTATCCCTTCAATGTTTTTATCCCTATTTTACAAATGAAGAAGTTGAGGGTCAGAGTGGTGAAGTGACTTGACTAGGTCATACAACTCTGGATGAGACTGGATGAGATGCTGATCGGGGATGCAAACTCCGTTATATAATGATTTTTTTCCCAGGATACAATGCAATGTAGAGGGCAGAGAGGGTCAAATCCAGGGATACTTCCTTTCATCCTTACGAGCCAGGCAGAAAGAGAGGGGAAAATGGAGATTTGGGGTGAATGGAGGGCACATCACCCCAAAAGGAGAAAACACTGCCTAGAGAAGGGGCTGGCTTAACAAAGTGGGATGTTAGGAAGATCTCTGCTCACATGGAAGGACTCGGCGAAGCCAGTCAGGGGAATTCATCCTGTCTGAAAAATTCTTCAAGCTGCAGGAGAGCAGGGCCATCTGTTTAAACAGGACAGCTCTGTGGGAACAGCTTCATGAGGATATGTTAAATAAGATCCAGACTTTCAAGCCATGTTCCTCTGTGAAAGATGAAACTGACCTGAGCTTATTTTCCCTTATCTGTAAAAAAGAAGTTAAATCTATGGACGCTTACTACCTGTGGCTTTTTTTTGTTGTTGTTCAAGCACTTAGCACAGTGTCTGTAACATGGTAATTGCTTAATACCTACTTGCTACTATTGTTCTAAAGACCTGTAACTGTCAAGCACACTGCACATGGGTCCCACCAGTCTAACACCTTAACCTGCACCACCCCAAACTCATATGCCAATTACAAAAATCTGGGAGCATGAGAAGTGCACAAGTAAAACCCACAGACACACTGTTTATTAACCTACAAAATGAGGATAGAAATTCCTATTAATTCCCAGGATGCCTGTGATGGATCTAATAAGATAATATAAACACTCTGCAAACTACAAATGGCTATCCAAATGTGAAGGAATATCAATACTGTTATTAGTAATACTGCTTTATTGCTATTTTTAGAATATTCAGGAAAACACATATTCTCACTAAAACACTTCTGAAATGGTTTAGGTCAATTTTTTTTTATCATTTTATTCTAAGAAACTTCTACCAATAGGTAAATAGTAATGGAGACAATGGAGGAATCTATGCTTAGATTAAATGACAGATGAGTTATATTTAAATAAATATTTGTTGGTTTTACTTTTTAAGTAAATCAAACTTGTTTTTGTTTATTCAATTATTTTATTTAATTCAAGTAATTTCGTCAATATTTATTAAACCAAGTTAGCATGTACAAGGCCACAGAGTAACATATTAAAAGCATTGGAATTTGAAAACAAAAAATCTGGTCTGAATTCTACCTCTTCTACTTAGGAACTTTCAAACCCCCATCTCCAGCAACGGTTGTCCACCCCTGTTAAAAGATGACCCTGAACAATGTATGTATCCTTCTGAGTCTCCTTTTCTTCATTTTTGAAACAGAAATTGAACTACCCACTCTGCCTACTCAAGGGAATTTGTGAGGATTAAATAAAATAATAGACCATACTGATGTAAGGTACTATTCTTTGGCAGAAGTGTGCATTAATAAACTAGAATGGTGGTTTATTATATATAGTGAGAAGTATTACTCATGAGTGGACTGAGGCTCTTTGTTGCATCCTTTTTCTGTAGAAAATTCTAAGTGAAAAGCTGACTGCAGTCAGAAGGATGATAGAGACTGGTACGGGATCATAGGAGGATTTTAATGACTAATGTCATCAAAATGATCGCCTGACGTGTTGATCTTAACATATTCATATATCTTCTTCAGTTTTTATTGGTATCAAGTATCCATGTTAAAAGGTCATATTTCTAAAATATATGTGATAATTTGGAGAAATGATCACACAGTATAACGGTACTGGCTGATTTTTATTTGCTATGGTCTGACAGTTTCTCCAGTCACGTTTATAAGTGCCTATACGTTTTCATGTTGCCCTGAACAGCAGAAAAATCAAGATATTATAGATTCAGTTTACCCTGAACTGAGTCAAACTGTCGTGATTCCAAAGCTGATGGACAAGTTGCTACCTCTGCCATAAGAACCCACCACCAGAACTGTTGTCGCCAAGAACACACTATTTTGGCTATACTCCAGGAATCAGATCACCACTGAAGCTCTTGGCTGCAGGGACATGATATAGCTCCTAGATCAGCACAAGTGAAAAGTGGATGCCCTGAACCTAGCCACTTGATACTTGTTAAGTTATGGACAAAACCATGGAAATTCTGGTAACATAGTTCACAAAACCCAAATTATCTCTATAAAAACTGTGCCTGCCAGAAAAAAAAAAAATCATACGCAAAAGAAAGTAAAGCTTCCAACTCATTTCCATATTCCAAGACTTGACTGAGTGCACATAACTGGCTGAGCCTAAATTACATCTGATAGCCTAGAGACACACGGCATCTGCAAGGGCATATGCGATAAACAGTGTGCAGCTTTCAGCTCTAGAGATATAAGAAGGGACTTTCATTTCCATGAAAGATGAATAGAATAAGAGAAATCAGATTTTACCTCCTGCCTCAAATAACCAAAAGGAAATAAAATCAGACCAACTATATGAAATACAGTTTTCCCAGACACTAGATCAGGCAATGAAGGACAGTGATCCTTAAGACATGGGAAACAAATAAGATAAGCCCTATAATTGCCCCAGCTTGCTGCCCTGAGAGAGCTTCCAGGCCACCAAGCAAGGAGAAAAGAACCCAGGAGGAGCCTGGCAGACACTATCAGTTGACGAGATGGAACTGAGAATCTGTGGAGAACAACATGGCTAGAGTTTGCTGGACAGGGTACCAGAGAGAAGAAAGCTACACAAAAAGAAAATTCTGGAAATAGAGAGTCACCCTTGAGTATTCACCAGAGTATTGAGTGTGAGGAAGTGACCAGAGGCCATGGAGAGAACCATCTGAAAGAACTGGAGTGATGTGTACTCGGCAATCACAAAGGTCTGGAAACAGTGCCAGTGGTCACCAGCCAAACTAGAAAATCTCACAATTCATGGGGCATTGAGCAGCATACTCAGAAGGGTCCTGCCTCAGTAGTGGGATGTAATTAGCCCTAGACCAAATGTTGCTCCTGAAAATCTTAAAGACAAGACTTAAAAGGATCAGATAGTTGAACTGCATCCCAGAACACAGCTCAATATTTACAGGAATACAAAAATATCTGGCTCCCAAAAGGTAAAATTCACAATGTCTGGCATCTGATCAAAGACTGCCAAGCATGCAAAGAAGTAGGAAAATATAACCCACACCGAGGAGGAAAATTAACGAATCAAAACCAAACCAGAACTGACATAAATGTCAGGATTTACAGAAAAAAACATGAAAGCAGTTACTATAACTATGTTCCAGATGGTCAAAAAGTTAAAGAGACATGAATGATATTTTTAAAAAGACCCAAATTGAATTTCTAAAGCTAAAAACAACAATGCGTGGATAAAAAATACACTGGATATTATTAACAGCAACTTAAACACTGCAGAAGAAAAGATCAATGAATATAAATATATAGCAAAAGAAGCTATCCAA
Source organism: Globicephala melas (assembly GCF_963455315.2). Lineage (NCBI taxonomy): Eukaryota > Metazoa > Chordata > Mammalia > Artiodactyla > Delphinidae > Globicephala > Globicephala melas. Next base: position 60,100,246 of record NC_083321.1, read on the forward strand.
AGGAAACAGAGAGAAAAAGGATTTTAAAAAGTGAAAAGAGTATCAGTGAGCAATGGGACAATTCCAAGAGGCCTAATACATGTGTGATTGGAATCTGTGAAAGACAGGAGAGAGAGAGGGAAAAAAATATATTTGCAGAAATCATGGCCAATAATTTTCCAAATTTCTTTGAAAACTATAAACCCACAGATCTAAGAAGCTCAATACCATATAAGCATCAGAATCAGGAAAAGAAATACACGAAGATACATCATAATCAAATAGCTCAAAACCAGTAATAAAGAGAAAATCTTTGTGTCAGAAAAAAAGAGACATTTATTTAGAGAGAGCAAAGAAAATAAGGATGACAACGGACCTCTCAACGAAAATAATACAAGTAGGGAAACAGTGGAATAACATCTTCAAAGTACAAGAAAGAGTCAACTTAGAATTCTGTAAGCACAGAAAATATCTTTCAAAAATAAAGGCAAGGGCTTCCCTGGTGGTGCAGTGGTTAAGAATCCACCTGCCAATGCAGGGGACACGGGTTCAAGCCCTGGTCCAGGAAGATCCCACATGCCGCAGAGCAACTAAGCCCGGGCACCACAACTACTGAGCCTGCGCTCTAGAGCCCACGAGCCACAGCTACTGAGCCCGTGAGCCACAACTACCGAAGCCTGTGCACCTAGAGCTCATGCTCCGCAACAAGAGAAGCCACCACAATGAGAAGCCTGCACACGGCAACAAAGAGTAGCCCCCGCTAACCACAACTAGAGAAAGCCCGCGCACAGCAACGAAGACCCAACATAGCCAAAAATAAATAAATTAAAAACAAAAACACAGGGCTTCCCTGGTGGCGCAGTGGTTGAGAGTCCGTCTGCAAATGCAGGGGACATGGGTTCGTGCCCCGGTCTGGGAGGACCCCACATGCCGCGGAGCGGCTGGGTCCGTGAGCTATGGCCACTGGGCCTGCGCGTCCGGAGCCTGTACTCCACAGCGGGAGAGGCCACAACAGTGAGAGGCCTGCGTACCGCAAAAACAAAAACAAAACGTTTAAGCAGTGCCTTTAAAAAAAAAAGGCAAAATAAAGATGTTTTCAAATATAAGAAAGCTGAAAGAATTCATTAGCAGCAGATGCACACTATAAGAAATGGTAAAAGGAAGTCCTTCAGGCAGAAGGAAAATGAAATGGAAGTCTGTGAATTCACAAAAGAAGTGCCTTGGGAAGGGTAACTGTGTGGATAGACATGTAAGTTCTTTTCTTATTATTTAAACCTCTGGTTAAACCAAAATACTAACAATGTATCATGGAGTTTAAAATTCTGTATATAATGTATATACATAAACAGGCAGAAAAAGGAAAAAGAAAACAAAAAAACAGTACCAAGATGATTAGAAAAACCTAACCATATTAATAATTACATTAAAAGTTAAGTTCTAAATATCTCAGTTAAAAGACAGAGATTATCAGAGTGGATACAAAAGCAAAATCCAGCTATATGTCATTTATAAGGAACATATTTTAAATCTAAAGACATAAATAGGTTAAAATTAAATGGATAAGAAAAGGTATACCATGCTAACACAAGACAAAAAAAAAGCTGGAGTGGCTATATTAATATCAGAAAAAGTAGATTTCAGAGCAAAGAATATAACCAGCAATAAAGAATGTAATTTTATAATGATCGTGATTCAGATTCATAAAGAAGACATAGCAATCCTAAATATGCATATAATAACAGAGCTTTAAAACACATAAAACAGAACTAGAACACAATCAACTTGATTTAATATACACTTATAGAATACTCCATCCAACAACAGCATAATACTGTTGACCTTTGAACAATGCGCGGGTTGTGGTGCTGACCCCCTGTGCAGTCAAAAATCCACGTACTGCTATCTCTGCCTCAAAAACAAAGGAACTGATAAATGACTCTCCAATGGACAGGAAACTGAAGCAGTCTGCATAGAATCAGGACTCAAACCCTAGTTCTTTCAATTCCACATATTGTTATCTCTAATTGAACACAAACTTTCCCCTCACTTAGTTAAGTTAAAGATCTGAAAAATGAAAATACAGGTACTATATTCATTGAAAAAAATCCATGTATAAATGGACTGCGCAGTTCAACCCATGTTGTTCAAGGGGCACCTATACATTCTTTTCAAGTGCGTATGAAACATTGCCAAGAAAGACCACAATCTGCTCATAAAACAAGTCTAAGGGATTCGGGTTATACAAAGAACATTGTTGGACCATGCAAGCAGTTAGCAGTACAGTTAGCATTCGTCAAGGAGGCCTGCCTGGCACCCAAAATCTCTGTGTGTTCCTTCCTGCTGCCTCCTGTGTGTTTTGATTTTTCTCTGACCAACATGGCTATGGGCTTCTTTTCCTGCCTCAACTATAACAACGACCTGATAGGGAAAAGGCTTTCATGCCTCTCTTCCACAAAACTTCAAGAATAAGCACTTTCTTAATGATCAGTTAATGAAGTAATGTGGTGCGGCAAGCAAAATTCTTCATGTAACACATTTGGACTTTAGGACAGTACAAGCATAATTCAAAAATACTCCAGGTTCAGTTCCAGACCATCTCAATAAATCAAATATCGCAATAAAGTGAGTCACAAGAATTTTTGTTTTCCCAGTGCATATAAAAGTTATATTTACACTATACTGTAGTCTATTTAGTGTGCAATAGCATTATATCTAAAAAATGTACATACTTAATTAAAACACTTTATTGCTAAAAAATGCTAACCATCATCTGACAACGTAGGCTTGCCACAAACCTTCAATTTGTAAAAACTACAATATCTGTGAAGCTCAATAAAATGAGGTATGCCAGTAGATATCTTAGAAAAAAAAAGTCATACTTTTTCTATACATTAATTTCAAGTCTAGAATGACTCCACTTATAAAGCTTCTGCAATTATATCATATTTCTGCACTATTTGCTCAGCTTTTCTCACTTGCCATTTGATCTTTCTAAAACTACCTCTTTCTGACATAATCCTTTCCTTACACTATGTAGTTGTGGCAATTTTCCTCCTGACAAAGCTAATATAATGGATGATGTTCAGAAATATGCCACATTCCCGTGGCTGTACCCAGATTTTGACCAAAAAGAAAAAAGACACAAATAATACAACTTATTATTATTTTGCAGATTTTCTGTACTTTTTATTTGTTGTATTAGATATGAAAACATCTTATAAGCCTATGTAAAGTAAAAGCAGACATTTAGAGGTTTGAAAAATGGTCATTTTATAAGAAACAATAAAATAATTTAAAAGAAAACAAACATGGCCAGCACATGCCACTGAAGGAGAAAGATACAACTTACATACTTTTAAAATGACAATATATAGAACTTCTCAATGTTTGTTGTTATTTCTGAGTATCATTTCTGCAAAATTTCATTTGCATCAACGTATATATTTATTTGGCATTTTCCTCAGTGAATACCTTAAGGCTCAAGTAGCAACTCTGAGGATGCAAAGAGTTACTGAAGTAGATCAAAAATCAGGTTATATACATACTGGAAGTTTCCTCAGTTGAAGAGGAGCCATCAAACTGGAATAACATTCATGGAGAAATGAGGCTTGTGTGATGAATAAGAGAATATCATACAAAATAAATAGATCCCAGTTGCAAATGGAAGCAAATGTTAGAGACAGTGGAAGTGAAACTCTGAAGACAGAGGATTTTTGAGGAATATGCTGTGTGGAAATGAAATAGCAGGATGGGACAGTCCTCAATCTGAGCCATCCCAGAGAATATGTCCTGTCTTAGACTAACCGCTGATAGAAAGCTGAGTTTGAGAATGGAGGTGGAGGGCAAGGGATAGTGTCAAAACCACTAATTCAGGCAATGTCAAGTTACAATACTTCGTTCCTTTATTCAGTCAAAATAGGTGCTGGGCACAGAACTGGATGTTATAAGAAGTAAAATAAATGCAAGTTAGATATGATTCTTGCCTTTAAGTAGTTTATAGTGAAGTGGCTTCTCTACTTTTCAGGACTGAAATTACAAGAACATCATGTACCTGCTTCAAATTTTTCATTTGTAATGTGAAGATACTACTCTCTGACCAACCCACCTAAGTAGAGTTTGGAGATAAAATGGTCACATCATTGTAAAGACGCTTTATAACCATAAAACATTATATGGAAATAGTGGATTCTCCTTCAACTACCATATGATGACAACAGCAGTAGTAAAGAATAAAGCAAGAATTTTAAAAGAAAATATAACAGTTGAAACCTGTTTTAAAAAGAGTAATGACTAAAATTGGTTTCCTAACAGGATGAAGACATTGATCTGGGTGTAACTACCAACCCCCCCCCCCCCCCCCCCCCGCCAAGACCAGAGGAGGTACCACTGGAACAACCCATAATCCTTTCTATTTTTGGCCTGTTTACAGATAGCTTTATCAGTTTAACTATAATTGTAACTAGATGCAGCCACATACTTGCACTTTTTGTGACTTCTCTCTCTCCACATCTCAGCTGGGTATATTGCTGTTACCCTGTGGTTCAATATGAACTAGTTTCTATTTACTTATTGCCTATTTTAATTATCAAGCTTCTCTTGTGACATGGAGCTGGGACTCAAGGCCAAAGAAATACAAGTTGGGTTGAATTAAGAAACAACATTTGGTTATTTTTCTGATTGAAAACATTACTTGGACAGTATTTTTCTACTGAATTCTGCAAAGGAAAGTGGTGATGCCCACTCCCCAAGGAGAATTTCTAATCATTGATTATTAGCTATGTTTTAAGAATTCTGAAGCTTCAAATACTGCTATCAAATCAAACTAAAAGAAACAGAAAGTCAACATTCAAGGCTTGAAAATTCAAGAGAATAAGGTAGCTCGTGACCATGGTATAGTTATGTACCATGGAAGTGGGGCTTTGGAAGCCTGGCAGTACCTGAAGAGAAAAGGGAGAAGAGAGAAGAAATGAGAAAATGTCAAGAGGTAAAGAAAGAAACTGAGATAAATTAAGACCAACCTCCCCCCAGAGAGGCCAGAGAAGGGGCTCTTTAAGAAATAAGAGTTCGAGGGCTTCCCTGGTGGTGCAGTGGTTGAGAGTCCGCCTGCCGATGCAGGGGACACGGGTTCGTGCCCCGGTCCAGGAAGATCCCACATGCTGCGGAGCGGCTGGGCCCGTGAGCCATGACCGCTGAGCCTGCGCGTCCGGAGCCTGTGCTCTGCCAACGGGAGAGGCCACAACAGTGAGAGGCCCGCGTACCGCAAAAAAAAAAAGACATAAGAGTTCGAGAGTGGGCATGCTGTTCAGTCCAAGGTGACGTGTTAGTGCTCAGCATTAGGTGGAGGAGCAGATCAGAACAGGGACCCCAGGGCAGCTGGAGAGCCTGGGGGATGGATGCAAAGCCCTTCTGCTTCAGTCAAGAGTGGGACACTGGCATTGACTGGGCCAGGGACACAGCAGGGTCAGGAGCCAGCAAAAAGGGTTTGCCAGCCTCTTAGTATTTGTGTTGATTAAACTTAAGTTTAACTCTGTGTCCATTATGCTTGCCAATTTAAGGGAAATATTTTCACGTTGTATTAAAAACAGAACAATAAATATACTTCAATATTTTCTTCCTGCTGCAGCACAGACAGACCTGTCCTTGTTTTGCCACTTACCAGCTGGGTCACTGGGATAAATTATTTTTATAATTATAAAATTATAAATTACTTCTCTGAGCCTCAGGTTTTGCTCTTCTATGCAATGAGGACAACCCACTTCAATAGGGTTGTTGTGTGCACTAAATGAGATAATTGTATGTACATAATGTTGGCATATTAGGTTCTCTAAAAATATTATTTCTTTCCTTCATTTCACCTATATCCTCAAAGTGCCTGACCATAATTCAAAATTAGCAGCCAATATTTATTGACTTTCAGATACTGTTCTAAGTGCTTTACTTGTAGTAGCTACTTAATTTGCACTACAGCCCTATAGAGCAGATACTATTTTTAGTCACATTTTTCAGGAGGAAGCCGAGGCAGAGAGAGGCTAAAAAGCAACTTGCCCAAGCTCTCATCGCTAGGAAATTGCAGAGCTAGGACTCAAATCCACAAGCTCAGGCAATCTAGCTCCAAAGCTGGTGCTCTTAACCGCTGCCCTGTGATGCCTCTCTAACCCACAGTCAGTGTTGTTATCCTGAATTCACACCAGGGCTGTGAATATCAAAGGTGGCAACATGGCAATGCCCACAGGAGCTATTTTCCTTGCCCGTAGTAAATTAGACTTTAGAAGAATGGCCTGATTTCAAATTCTGGCTCCTCTACTTCTATTATAGCTAAAGGGCTCTGAACAATTACACCTATTCACCAAAGATGTTGTGAAGATTACACAAAATCATCTCTAAAAAGGCTGACACATAGCGGCCATTCCAGAATGTAGTTGCTATTATTGTTATGCTTTGGATTTTTAAAAAATCTGTTGCTAAAAAAAAAAAAATATCTGTTGCTTATAGTTTAAAAAAAGTTCTCTGTTTGGCTGTAAGCAGCCACTTAAGCTCTAATAGTCTCTCATCCTCTAAGTTAAATTTGATGCCTTTAATAGGAGATAGATACCTGCATCCTCATGTTCACCACAGCACTATTTATAATAGCCAAGATATGGAAACAACCTAAGTGTCCATCAACAGATGAATGGTTGAAGAAAATGTGGTATATACATACAATGGAATATTATTCAGCCATAAAAATGGAAATCCTGCCATTTGTGACAACATGAATGAATCTCGAGGGCATTATGCTAAGTAAAATAAGTCAGATAGAGAAAGACAAATACCGTACAATCTCACTTATTTGTGGACTCATATGTGGTACCATGTGGATTCAGTTCACTTCTGTGTGAACTCATAGAAACAGAGAGTAGATTAGTGGTTGCCCAGGGGGGTGGGGTGAGGGAAATGGGTGAAGGTGGTCAAAGAACATAAACTTCCAGTTATAAGACGTATAAGTTCTGGGGACCTAATGTACAGCATGGTGACTATAGTTAATAATAGTGTATTGTAATAGTAATAGTGTATTGCTAAGAGAGTACATCTTTAAAGTTCTCACCACACACACCAACAAAGGTAATTATGTGATGTGATGGTGGTGTTAACTAACCTTATTGTGGTTATCATTTCACAACATATGTGTATCAAATCATCATACTGTACACCTTAAACTCACACAATGTTATATGTCAATTATATCCCAATAAAGCTGGGGAAAGACAGAAAAGAGGTATACACATTAGAAATAAAATTAGATACTTTCCATTAAAAAAGACAAATAAAATATGATACATATATTATAAACCAAAAGAAAACCTAGATAAGTGTAACAGTAATTAAAGGATTAAGAAGGAAGTGAAAAAATTTAAGGCTCTTTGATCCCATTAGTCTGAATGCAATACTACAAAAAAAAAATTCACAGCTCACAAAATATTCACATGCTCCTCCTATTTCCCAGGTCCCTTGCAGTTAGGCAGGGCCCTGTGGCCTCTTCTGGTCCATGGTCTATGAGTGAATGTGACAGTATGCAATTCTCTCTCTTCTTCAGCCATGGCTATTAAGGAATTTATTCCCAATGGTGCAGCTACAGGATGGTGGCATCTCTGTCATCCTGGGTACTGAGTGACTTCCATGGAGCAGAGCTGTGCCTCAGGCCCCATTTGATGTGCAGTGTGAGTGAGAAATAAACTTTTGTTGTGCTAAGTCAATTTAAGGATTATTTATTATGGCAACATAGTCTTAGCCTGGTTAATACAGTCTCAAATAAGTAATTTTATATAGCTCTCTACAATTTACATAGGCATTTCAAATGCATGATCTCGTTTAAGCTGAAAAAATGCCTAAAAACATTTTGTTAGTCCAAAGAGCATAAAATTAGAGGCTATATTGTCTTAGATTGAAGCAATCAAGGTTTATATTAGATATGGTGAAAACTCCCTAAGAAAAGGGGTTGTTAAAGAGAAGCCAACTGTAAAGGACACTTAGGGAAGTATTTATGAACTGGATGGGAAGGAAGGCTCGCACAAGAAGAGATGGTCTTTGGATTGCTTCTAACTCTTGAGCTGCTATTGAGGGAATTGTGGGATATCCATTCCTGGAAAAATTGCAATACTTGGTCTCAGAAGGTTTGTATGGGGTTTCTCAGTCAAAGCATGTGGGCTTCTAGTGTGATTTTTCATAAGTTGTTCCTACTTTAAAGATGGGCCAGAGTTCAGCAAAGAAATTTTAGGTGGGCTCCACACAGCTGAGGTGGTTTTAAATTATAAGGTAGAGCTGCTTCCTGAGCCATGGTAACTGAGGAAATGCACAGTGCCTTTATAAAGTGATAGTATTGTCTTAGCTTTTCATACTACACCGGTATTTAGGAGTATTCTTTTACTGAGGTATATTGGATAAGGGCTCCTTTGGACTACGAAGTTTTCGAATATCAATAAATTACTTAATATATTAACAATTCCCTCAGAGCAAGAAAACTTGAGAAGCAATCAATCTAATTACCTACAGAAACAATCACTTTTCTTCAGGTTCTCTGATTTCTCAAGTGTAAATGGCAGTAAGTTTCCTCTCAGCTCTGGTGTACTAAAAGAAGTAAAGCATTGTTGAGCTTGGTTTTCAACTATTAGTCAAAGTATTAAGTGCCTTTGTGCTAAACACTGTATTTTTTGTGCTTTTCTCTTACAATTCTCAAAATCCTATTGTGTAAGGACTATCATCATTCACATTTTTCAGATGAGGAAACTGAGGACAGTTGTTGATAACTTACTAAGTTCTGAGCACTAAGTGACATGAACTGGATGTCTTCCTCATTTTTCTTCTCTTTAAGAATCCATCTAAGGATTCAAACTCATGGCTAAGACATGCTTTTTTTTTTTGCGGTACGCTGGCCTCTCACTGTTGTGGCCTCTCCCATTGCGGAGCACCGGCTCCGGACGCGCAGGCTCAGCAGCCATAAGACATGCATTTGTTAAAAGATTGTATTGAAGTATAGTTGATTTATAATGTGTTAATTTCTTCTGTACACCAAAGTGATCCAGTTATACATATATGTTATACATATATATGTATTCTTTTTCATATTCCTTTCCATTATGGTTTATTACAGGATATGGAATATAGTTCCCTGTGCTATACAGCAGGACCTTGTTGTTTATCCATCCTATATGTAATAGTTTGCATCTGCTAATCCCCAACTCCCAATCCTTCCCTCCCCCACCCTCCTTCCCCCTTGGCAACCACAAGTCTGCTCTCTATATCTGTAAGACATGCATTTTAATTAATGTTACTGCACAGGTGGCTCTGTGACTATAATTAAAATTGAACTCTTCACTCCGATTTGCTGTGGCTCTTTTCCACAACCAAGTTACTTTGCAGGGAACTAGGAAGAGCTATTACTAATGTGATCGAAGGCCGATCTACAGCCAGTTGAATTACTCACATTTTCCCAGCCTTTATCTGATTGCTTGCTTCTTCTCCACTTCTTCACTATCTAACTGAAATGCAAGTCCCATCAGCACATAAAATGCTGTTGAGAAGAACTTAATGAAAAAAAATGAATGACAGAAGTTCCAAAAAATGAAGTCTGCCATTATCAATTTGTTGGCCCTTAATCTCACAGTTATGCCTTTGATGGGGTGGAGATAATGCTGTAATAGGCACATTGTAAGAGAATATATCAAAATGTTATTCAGGTGGAAAGAAATTTGCAGGTATCAAGGTAGGAATTTTATGACACTCTTTAAATGCATTTATTCCTTTGTTTTGCATATTGACAAGAACATGATCTAATACACAGAAGTCTAGCAGCCCAACAGCTCTCTTATGTTAACCCTAAAATAAGCTTAAGCTATAAAAAAAAGTTTAAAAAAATATGCCGAACAATAAAGATTTAGGGAGTGTGACTATGGTTCTTTGGTTACCATATAAATCACCAAAGTTGTCTCTGATGATCTGATATTAGTGGAGATGTCCCTTTCTCCCTCAATCTCTCCCTTAAAGTCAACATAATAAAAAATAATTTTCCTTCCATTGCACCAGTTTCCCTTCCTGTATTCTTTTTCCCAGTTAATGGCACCACCATTTAGCCAGTTGCCCAAGCCAGAAACCTCAGGCTCATCTTTGATCTCTCCCTTTCCTTCAAATCTAACATGCTACTAGTGTTGATTCTAATTTAAAATGTTGTTCCAATCTTCCTCACCCGTCGTCTTTCCCTTATACAGGTTCTTTTAAATTTTTGCCTATGCTACTGAATAGTCCCCAGTTGTTTTCCCAACCTTTGATCTCAGCCACCTATAATCCATCCTCCCCATTGCATTAGGGTAATTTCTAAATCACTGATATGATTACATCTTCTATAGCAGCAAGGAGCCCTTATCCAATATACCTCAATAAAAGAATTTGCCTAAATACCTACATAGCATGAAAAGCTGAGAAACTCAATACCATTGCTATATAAAGGCATTATGAATTTTATCAGTTACTATGGTTCAGGAAGGGGCAGATGTACCTTTCAATTTAAATTCACCTCAGCTGCATGGAGCCCACTTAATTTCTTTCCCGAAACCTGGCCCATCTTTAACCTGGCCCTCTGCTCAAAATCTGGCCCATCTTTAACCCGGCCCTCACTGTTTAGAGTGAGTCTCAAATTATTTAACATGTTATCCTTCCCACCTGAGCCCAACCTGCCTTTAAAATTTTTTTCAATCTATGGTTTCCATATTTTAATCACAGTATATTCATTGTTCCAAATATACCACGTACTTGCCCAACTCCACATTTTTGTTCATGTTCATCCTGCTATCGAGAATGACCTCTTTTCCTACTTGTTCTGGTTATTCTCTCAAGTCTATTTCCAATGTTTCTTCTTCTGAGAATGGACCTAATCTAAAATGAACTGCTCTCCTCTCTAACTCCCATAACTCTTAGTTTGTACTAATCAGATTTATACAGAAACTTATTATGACTATACCTGTTTTCTCTGCTGAGATAGTGAAGCAATTCTGTGATGATGGAGAGAGAGCTGAGTTTGAGGAGTCAGAATACCTGGGGTTAGTTCCATTTTGGTCACTTCCTAAGCTCAACAGTCACATCTCGAAAATGTGGATGGATATATAAAGATTAAATAAGATTAAATTAGATAACATAAATGAGAGCATTATAGGCTTGTCACGTATTGGGCAGCAGGATCACGAGCTCTCTGAGAGTGGAAACACGCCTAATTTACCTCTGTGCCTCCCCTCTACCAGCACACAGTATGTGTTCATTGAATGTTTGCTGAAGAAAATAAAAGGAACATGATAAAATTTCCACTTTTATCCAGGAGACTGACAGAATAAAAATAAACTCTGCACTTGTACAGAATATTTGACCTTTAAAAGTACTGACATTTCTTAGGCTTGTCTTTATAACATCCTGGAAAAGGCAAATATTGTCATTTTCCTTTTCCACCTAAAGAGACTGAGGCACAGAACAATTAAATGGCTTGACTAGGCTCATAAAGTTAGCCCAGAGCTTGAGAGAGACTGGAGCTACGGTCTGATGCTCTTTATTTGAGCCTAGAAGAGTAGGTTGTCTGTAATGATTTGATATTTGCTCCAGGGTGGGAATTAATTTACATCTCAAAATCATTTCAGAGGATATGTTTTTTACACGGGCAAGATGGTGCATGTTTAATTCCGCATTTCTGAGAAGGGGAAAAAATTAGATCAACTGTTACTGCCATGATTTTCTCAGCTCCATACATGTACTATCTGTTTTCCTTGGCTGTTCTTTCAGAGAAGTTATCATCTTCTACTTAGTCCCATGAAAAACATCTCAGAAACTCTTGAGCATCATCTTATAGTGAAAGATGGGACAGCAAACTCCAAACACATATCTGAGTTCGTATGATATGTAATAGCTTCTCATTTCAATCAGAATATGACTGCTTATTGAATTAGATCAGGCTAGCGACAGTGGAGTAGAAAAAGCCTGGGCTTCGGAATCAAAATGACCCTAACAATTCTAGCTGTGTAACCCTCCAACATTTACTTCCTCTGTATGAGCTTTAGACTGTTCATCTGCATTTGGATTGAATACTTTCCCAACAGGGTAACTCTGAGATTTAAATGAAGCAATATACCTATAGAGACGCTCAAATACTGGTTACATAATAAATGTTAGCTCTTTATGTACAGTAAAACTCATTTATTAGAATCACTGGGGAAGCAAACATTAAAAATAAATGAATTATTCAAATAGAACTCTTTCTAAAATAGATGTTATACTTCCTTGCTTAGCAAATAAAATACAATAAACATAATTTAAACTCCCCTTTAGACTCATGACTTTCATTCAACACATCCTTTATGGCACTGTGCATAATGCAGTGATGTCTTCAAGGCTGCTACTGAGTTGTATACAGCTGCCTTTGCCCTGAATCTGCCACACATTTAAGTCCTGTTGTGTTACCTCCTTGGACTGGTTTGTATCTGCCCCGTTTTCTCCACTGCTTTGGCCTTCTCTTAGGGCCTCACAATTTCTAGCTTGGATTTACTACCACAGCGTAACCAGTTTCCCTATTTCCAGTCTCATTATCCCCAAGTCCTTCCTCTGCACTCAACAAGAATTTGAAAACTAAACCCGACTACTTCACTTGCTTGTTTAAAAAACAAAACAAAACAAACAACCCCCCCCCCCCACCTAACCACAAAAGTTCCAATGGCTCTCCCTGGACTATAGCCTAAAAGGTCCACATTAGCATGGTGTGTACACGGATACCTCTGTGAGCTGACCTATCTATCACCTCTCTAGCCTTACCTCACCTCGCCTCTCGCCTCCTGCCTCCCGTACCTAACCCCTCACAACCTCAGCTCCAGTCATGCTGAGCTGGGCCTTGTGCAGCAGATTCCTGAGGGCAAATTCCTGGCCCTTTTCACACCTTCTTGCTCTTGATCCTGTTGCTCTCTCTGATTGGAAAACTAACCCTGGTTTTCTGATAAACACTTACAAATCTTTCAAAAGGTACCTAAAGCATCTTAGGTTTTAGGCAACCTGTCTTGCCCTTCCTTCCCCAATTCTCTGACTGGAAGAAGTGACCACTTACCCCCTTCCTTTGTGATAGCATGGAGCCCTGGGCAGATACTCATCACACCACAATGTTGTGGGATTACCTGTGTACCTCCCACCCCCATTAGACTTTGTGCTGTCTCCCCAGGCACAGGGTTAAGTACTCTACAATCACTGGGTGAGTATCTTTTTGAGTCTTTAGTTTTCTGTCTCTCCTTATATCAGGTTAATTTTTAGCTGATATCCCCATCAGTTCCTCACATTATTCTACTTGTAATCTACAGTCAGAACTAATCTATTGCTACATAGGTTTGCATGAGGGCCTGTAGAGATTTTTTTTAAGGCAAATCTATGAGCTTGGGAAGTTCATGCTCCTACCGACCTTTATTTTGGCTATTAGCTAGTTCTTAGTGGTGTTCTGGATTTTTGAGGTTGACAGACAAATTGTCCACAGAGAAATGGAGTGTAATATGGTGACAGCCACTTACTGAAACCTTTCCTAATATGCCAGGTTCTGAGTCAGAAACTGAGGATAGAAAGTCCTGGTCAGCAAGGCATTTAAGAGGCTCACGTGGGGCTTCCCTGGTGGCACAGTGGTTAAGTATCCGCCTGCCAATGCAGGGGACACAGGTTCGAACCCTGGTCCGGGAAGATCCCACATGCCGTGGAGCAACTAAGCCCGTGTGCCACAAGTACTGAGCCTGAGCTCTAGAGCCCGTAAGCCACAACTACTGAGCCCAAGCACCTCATCTACTGAAGCCCTCGCGCTCTAGAGCCCGTGCTCCTCAACAAGAGAAGCAACCGTAATGAAGCCTGTGCACCGCAACGAAGAGTAGCCCCCACTCGCCGCAACTAGAGAAAGCCTGCACGCAGCAACGAAGACCCAACGCAGCCAAAAATAATAAATAAAATTTAAAAAAAGAGACTCGTGGATTATTTACATCATTTAAAACAAGCTTATGACATAGATATTATTAACAAACACACTCTATTTTTTGAAAAGATGAGTGCGCAACTAGCTATGGTGGGGGAGGGGGGTCGGTACTCAAACCCAGGTCTGTCTGACTTCGGCTATGCTGTCATTTCACTATCTCCCGTTCCTATTGGAACTAACCTCTGGTTACAAGAATGCAATGTTCCTCTTGGGAAATTTTCTACATCGCCTTTCCTCCTATCACAACTCAACTTTTCATTCCTGAATGTATAAAATCAAATCACAAAGTTAGACAACCTGAAGTTAATGGGACTTTCAGAAAACTTGTTCTGATGTTATGACTTATTATGGTAGCTGCAGACAGGTGAGAGAAAGTAGAGTCTGAATGTCAAAAGCCATTCATGTTCTCAGTTCAGCAAGTATATGGCCTTCTACTAGTAAAGGAATGGAAGTGGACTGGGGCATTTGTCCTGGGGCTCAGTACTGCCCACTGACCCAACCCAGAAGTAATTGCTACCTCTGGAAAATCCTACCTTTCTTAAAGTCTGAGCACAAGTTCAATCACCTTGGAGGATGGAGATGGGGGAACTGGGCTTCTCAAATGTGGTCTACAGCAGAGACTGCAAACAGGCTTTGTCTCTTGTGCCAAAGCAGAGAGCATTACAGTGGCCACTGAGAAGGATTCTGAAGTTGTTTCCAGACTCAGAGGGAAGAATGCTGGGAACAAACAACAATGTCTGTTCTGAGATCAAGAGAAGCATATCCTGTATTTACCATCATTGGTAGAAGTTTCAACTGTCATTTAGCATAAGCCAGCTTGTGATGCTACTTAATTTAGAAGTCTGTTCTAGTTCCTGAACTCAGCAGAAAGCATACAGACAGAGTGAGATACAATCTGTCAGTCAGGTCCGGCACATCATAGGTGGTCAATAAATGTTTACTGAAGGAATGAATGCAAAATTCTACGGCTTTATGTTAGCAGAAGGATACAGTTCTTCCCCCTGCCCCCAATAATCGAGGGAAGTGGGCACACCGAGGTCACTTTGCAGAGTCCTGAATGCTGAGAGTTGAGGGCACTATACTATACGAGCCAGTAGTTCCCAAACTTAGCTGAATTCTCCAAGATGCTATGTATAAACAGAATCCCTTGTGATGTTCTGATTGGATAAGTTTAGGGTGAAGTCAAGGATTCTCTTGTTTTTGTCTGTTTAACTATTTGCTAGCTTCCCAGGCAGTTTGTATGACAGCCAAATTTGGGAACTACAGCTGCAAGGTAATATGGTACCACTGAAGTTCTTAAGGACAGGAACGACTTACTCCCATCAGATATCTTTGTTTCCAGTTCCCTCAACTCTGATTCCTGTCTGCCCATCGAGACCAGGCCTGTCCCTGCCTTTGCTGAGATCCTGGACCTGCCAGACCTTGTCCTGGTGAGTCAGTTTCCAATCCCAAAGAGCTTTGCCACAGTGCCCTCCTTCTAAGGAAGATGAGGACTGAGCACAAGTTTTGCAGAACAGCGGAGAGATTAATATACCGTAGTGGGAATAAATCATGGATGAGGAAATGAATGAATAGCATGTTTCTGGATTTCAAATAGCATTTCTGGAAACGAAAGAGTCGTTCTCCTTTCCCAGTTCAATTAGTTTTCTTATGAACTCTCCCTAGCATTCTTCATTGCAGCCAATTATCTAACGTGTTCCAGTATGAAAATCTGGTCATTACCAAAAACATAATTGATTTGATCCGTGCTCTGACACAACACTTTGCAAAATGCATGTGCCTTCATATTGATTAGTCCTGCTGGGCTATTATTTTTCAGTAAAGCAGAGAACCACGTTGGCAGTGGACAATGCAGTAATATCACGAAAATATGAGCTCCTTATTTCTGTGGAAAGTTACAGCATGGAAAGGGTAGATGGAAGTCCAATAAGGATATCATTTGTCCTAAGACTTGGACTAAGAATCTATTTATATCCAACACTGCCCTTCTGCAGGGGAAAAAGCTAAACTAAGAGAGGGAGCAGGGCAGAGTGGAGAGAGCAGGACCTGGGCCTGGGAGACTGAAAGTGAATTGCCACTTTCCAGCCTTAGGACTGGGCAAATTCCTCAACCTTTTTCATTCATAGTGTACTTGTCTATAAATTTGGGCACATTATTACCTACCCCACAGTGCTACCCTGAGGAAGAGCAAAAGTGAAGAGAGTGCCTGAAATATATTATTAAGTGCTCAGTGAATACTGGCAAGGATGCAATGTTGCTAACCAAGTCACAAAATTAGTTTGCCAGTTTTTGTTTCCAATTTTGTTGACATATATAATGTAATCTTGTATATTTAAAGAAAAAATTAAGGCAATATGATCACATTTTAAAGAACGTTCTTATTATTCCTTTCACGCTTCTATTTTCTACGACCATACGGTCTATTTAGGCCCATACTCTGTTTTTTAGTGGAAAAAAACTGTGTGTGTGTGTGTGTGTGTGTGCGAGAGAGAGAGAGAGAGAGAGAGAGATCACACATTCAAGAAATTTTATAAAATCTCTCTAGAGAATTTAAAAAGAAATAAAATGGCTATTATGTATAATCCACCAAGGCAAAGAACATTAACAATAACTTAGACTCCCTCCGGTTGCCCTTCTTAACAACAGCATGTCCCTCCTAAACACTCTCTGCCCATAGGTAACTCTCCTGAATTTACAGCAAATCATCCCCTAACTATCTTTATAGTGTTACCACATATATGTATCCCTAAATAATATATGGAATATGGATATAGATATGTAATCACATTGTATATGTTTTCCTATGACTTGCCCCTTAGAGCCCATATTATATTCACTGTATGATTATAACATAATTCACATATCCACCTGACTGCTAGACATTGGATTATCTTTAGATTTTATTAATAGTATTAGTATAAATATATATTATACATGTCTCCTATGTATACGTGCAAATTCTCCCTAAGGTACATACCGAACAAATGAGCTGTCAGGTTATATTTTCAACTTTACTATATAATGTTAAATTGTTTTCCAAAGCAGGTGTTCCTGCTGACACAGTGGATGAGAGTTCCAGTAGTTCTAGATTCCCTCCAACACTTGGGATTGACTAGACTTAATTTTTGCCAACTTGGCGAATATGAAGTGGTGCCTTAATATACTTTAATTTGCAATTCCTTGACTACTAATGATTTTAAGTAACTTTTCATATGTTAATAAGTCATTTGTGTGTGTTTTAAGTCCTTACCCATTTTCTATAGGGCTGTTTGCACCTTTCTCATTGCGTTATAGTTCTCCATATATGGTATTCTAGATAGTGATCTTTTATCAGCTATACATGTTGCGAAGACATGTTCCTTCAATTTTCAATTCATATCACATTTCACCTCAGAAAAATCAGATATAGGATCCAAAGGTTGTCATTTCTCTAAAACTGCTGATATCGATAGCTACAAATATAGACAGATTTCAAGATAAATAATTCATTAGTATGGTTTAAAAGAAATACATTCATGAATATCTTTGCTCAAGCTTGCAGAAGGTGCTTGAAGAGCTTATTAAAATATACCAAACTAATTTAAAAACTACAAGGCAGCACTGTGATGAAGAAGGCTGTCATGTCAAGACCCCAAATACACTAAAATTTTATATATTCACAGTGACAGTGGTTTATATATTCACAATGACAATACTTCAAATGGCTTCTTTTACTCGTAAGGCATTCTGTCTATTACTAATATATTTATAACCCAGCCAGTACAGACAAACCTTACCAAGTTGACCACTGAATTTCAAGTGTGGTCTTAGTGTAAAACTTCTAAGAGTAATTTTTTCCTTTGATACAATTGTCTTGGAGTCATATCTTTAGTCAACTCATCTTTGGGTTTATGAGGAACTTAAGAATACACTCTATCAAAAATCCAAGTATTTTTAGGATAGTGAAACACTCTGTATGATACTACAGTGATGGATATGTCATTATATATTTGTCAAAACCCATAGAATGTACAACACCAAGAGTGAGCTGTAATGTAAACTATGGACTTTGTGTCAGTATAAATTCATCGATTCTAACAAATGTACAACTTTGATGTAGGAGTTTGATAGTGGGGGAGATTGCATACACATGGGAAATTTCTGTACCTCCTGCTCAATTTTGCTGTGAACTTAGAACTGCTCTAAAAATAAAGTCCATTAAAAATTAAATAATTAAAAAAAATTTTAATGCAGGGAGAAATGAGCTTTTTAAGACTACTAAGAAGTAGTATTGGATAATTCAAGGGGGGAAAAAAAAGCAAGCAAACAAACATAAATGTCCCAACTAGTTTCTAAAGCAATGGCACCAGGGAAATAATGACTGCAGAGAAGACAACGATGGTAACAGCAACAACAAATGTTTACTGAGTGCCAGGCAATCATCTAAAGAGTTTTACCCCAATAAACTCAGTTAATCTTCACAAAAACCCTATCGGATAAGAACTGTTACTACACTCCTTTTAAAGATGAAGTAACTGAAAATCAGAGTTTAAGAATAATTTCAACATCACTTAACCAATTAAAGGTGGAGCAGCTCTAAGCATTGGGAGATTTCATTGGGCTGCTCTACTGAGAGCACAATCACCTCGCAGATCACCACTCACCTTCAAGAGGAGTGCAGAACCAGGCTAGTGAATGGATCACAGAACAATACACCCAAGGGTACTTCCACAGAGCTGTATGCAGGCAGGTATTGAATGTTATAACATAATTTAAAGTTCAGGGTTCCACTATGGTCCATTAATGTGAGAACTTCATGTTTCTTGCATTTCACGTGTAAAAAGTAATAAACAAATCTTGATTAAATAGAGTCGGGAGACCAGAATGGGGGGGCGCTCATGCCCTTGGACAACAGCAGAGCCCAACAGGAAGAAAGAGACTCTTCTTTCCTGGCAAGGACTCAGCTAATGAAAAGCCATGGACCCAATGTTTACTCTAGCCCTCCCAACTTCCTTTTTCCTTCTATAAAAGAGTTCTCCTTCCCTTGCTGTGGAGGGAATTGCATGTGGCTCACCGTGGTTGCAGACCCTGAATTGTAATGCTCTGCTGATCCCTAATAAACCCATCTTGGCTGGAGAGATATCTGGCAGGCTATTTGTTTTAGGTCAACACATGGCTGTCGGCATTTTTCTGATACCAAGCCATGCAAGGTAGTGATAAAAACACTTGCATCTGTGTTATGCATAGCATTTCCCACCCTAGACTGTCATTATGACCTACTTATCTGTGCACATCGCTTGACTGGAGATTCTTGGGGAAGGGGGCACACACTTGTCGTGTGTCTTTTCTATGCTAGATTTTATGCAGCCCTTTGGAAATGTCATTCTCCAGTCATCAGTATCTCTGTGGTGTTTAACTTCATTTCAAGAAACAGAGATGCTGCCATATGAAAACATAACTTAGTTACCTTCGTGTACTAAGAGAATTACTCCAACTTGGTATCCACAAAGGAATTAACCTCTTTGTTAAGAACCAGATAATTCATAGTCAGGAAAGAAATTTAAAGACAATATAATGAACAGGAAAAAGCTAATCCATATCCACCTATCTAAATCTGTCGGCATTTTCTATTTTACTGAGAAATCCTTTAACATCTCCACTAGCATTTCTCATCCTTTTTTTAAAAAAAATTTACTTATTTAATTTTGGCTGTGTTGGGTCCTTGTTGCTGCGCGTGGGCTTTCTCTAGTTGCATGGAGCGGGGGTTTCTCTTCGTTGTGGTGCGTGGGCTTCTCATTGCAGTGGCTTCTCTTGTTTTGGAGCTTGGGCTCTAGGTGTGTGGTTTTCAGTAGTTGCGGCGCGTGGGCTCAGTAGTTGTGGCACACGGGCTTAGTAGTTGTGGCACCCGCAGCATGTGGGATCTTCCCAGACCAGAGATCAAACCGATGTCCCCTGCATTGGCAGGCAGATTCTTAACCACTGCGCCACCAGGGAAGTCCTCTCATCATTTTTGAAATCAAAGAATCCACTTTAGCTGTCCTTTAGAAGCATTAGCCCACCACAGTTGTTAGTGTCTCCATGGAGTTGACTGTACCTCCATTTTAAGAAAGAGAGGTACTGTCACTTGAAAACTGAAGTGTTTTGAATCTCATACTCTCAAAATTCACAGAAGGAACCATCTCGGCTAATGTATTCATGAAATATAGTAATGGGTTCTATGGCAGAGACTACTAAATTACTCTTCAGTATCTATTTTTCCCCTCTTCCTTTTTTTTCCCCCCTCTTCCTTTTAAGGAATACAACACCTCCCTCCCACCCACAATGGAGTTTTAGGAAGGCATACCCAGGTAAAGACTATATTTCCTACAATCACTTTAGAAAACTTTTAACAATTTATTTTGAAGTATTTGCCTACCTAAGACCTTGCAGTTTCACTCCTGTATATAAATCCAAGAGAAACGAGTGCCTATTTTCTTTAAAAGACTTGTAAAAGAATGTTTATAGCAGCTTTATTCATAACATCCCCAAATTAGAAACAACCCGAACATCCTCAACAGAAGAATGGATAAACAAATTGTATTATATTCATACAATAGAATAATGCATAAAGCAATAAAAAGTAGCAGACTACTGAAACACAGAACAATATGGATGACTCTTAAAAACATTATGTTGAGCCAAAGAAGCCAGACATGAAAGACCACAGACTACACAGTTACATTTATACGAAGTTCAAGAATATGCTAATCTAATCTAGATGAGATTAGATTCAGATAGAATTCAGAATAGCGGATATCTCTAAGGGTGGGGGTTGAAGCCCAGTACTGACTGGAATGGAGCATAAGGAAACCTAGGGTGCTGGAAAGTTCCATATCTTGGTATGGGTGATGGCTACAAAGATGTATACTGTCATTAAAATTCATTGATCTGTGCCTTTTATTGTGTATAATTATATTTCAGATAGGTAGACCAGGAGGGGGAGAGGGAGGGAGAGAGAAAGAGGAGACAGACAGACAGACAGACAGACACCCTGGGAGTGCCAATCCATGGCACAACCTGAAACCCTCCCTGTAGTATTTGAAACCAATACCAAATATGTTACACTTTCAAGGCAACCAGTTCTTAAATTACCAAGGCTAAAAGGTGGGATGTGTGCTTCCTCCCTAGTTACGATATGTTTCTCATTTAAATTATTTATTTGTGTCTGGCATATACCAGCTGGATGTCAGCTGGAAAACAAAAAAAAGTCAATCGAGGGTTAAAATGAGTGGTTAATCTGTCTGGGTATAACCAAATGTCAACAATAACCTCGAAATTCTCTAATAATTTGGAAGGAGAGTCTGTGCACTCACCAGAATGGTACAAACTTGGGAGTCAGAATTACTCCTGTTTAATTCTTGACTCTGCCTCTGTGTGAACTTGGCCAAGTTCATGGACTCTGAGACTGTTTCCTCATCTGAAGAACGGGGTTATAATGCTTGACTGATAGTGTTGTTAAGAATATTGGCCGAGTGGATGCATGAAGAGGCTTTAGAATGTAATACACACTCAACAAGTTCTAGCAACTATTATTCTCCTAGGAAGATGAGATCTGTATTTCAAGAAAGTGATTCAGTGTGTACAAGTTTGACTTTAGCATTTAATTCATTTAGTTGTATCTTGCCCTGTACACAAAAAGTTCAAAGTACCTACAATATATTTATTACTAAATAAAATTACTCTTTAATTCACAGTACCTCTGATACCTTCAATTCAGAAGGCAAGAGAGAACACGTGACAGGCGAGCAGCCGCTGCCAACCCCTCCCAGGAAAGGTGGGTACACAAGGAGGCTATCTCTCTCCTTTCTCCTTCCCATGCATTTACATGCAAGCACCTCCTCGCATAGATTTTATAGCATTTTTTAAAACAGTGCACTTGGCTTCTATCTCTCTGAGCAATAGAATTGATTTAGTAGTCTTTGGGTCAACCTGACGTCACAGAATCTTTCAGACACCACAGCTGATTCTAACATAAGATAAAAGCAGAGTTGGTTATGCTGTTTGTTAGGTGCCAGGCTAATGGAGGAAGTGTTTCTCCTTTATTTATAACTCCATTATTGAGATTTAAAATCCAACAAACCGTGGCGGTGTTCTGTTCCACAATCAAGGCCTTCAACACAACAGACTGTTCACAGAATCACAGATAGGAATTATGTACACGTTCCCACTTTGAATCCCCTGCTGTCCAGGAACCTTCCTTCCTGCCAGCAAAGTGACAACAAGCAGCCAGCATATTCAAACAGAAGTCCCCTTTTAAAGTAAAATATTAGGTGAAACCATACGAAACACTGACAATTTCATATGGTTCAATCTAATATTTACATCAAATCATAGGATGAGTTAAATCAGAGGTGAAAATGACCAAAAAGGAGCTGGTAAGAGTAGGAGTATTTCCTCTAGGCCAAGTTCTTCCACCAGGGGCACAAAATGCCTACATGGTGATGAACTTAGAAAATACCCTAAGCCAGGCAATCCCTTAACCTCAGACATGCCCTGCTACCTCAACACCCAGTCTTTGCGAAGACTTCATGGGCTTCAGAGCCCTGAGAGAACCACGGCCAGCCGTGCACCCAACATGCCCCAGCAGGGCTCCGTGTGCCCTCATCCTCAGAGTCCAACACGTTTACTGCCAATGAGAAATCTGGCTCTGCGCTCTTTTCTGGCTCCAAGCACAACTAGGACAGATGGAGGGGCCCTGGGAGATAGAGGTGGCAGAATTTTGAAATTTCCCATTAAGCTGGCTTGATTTTTATGCCCACACATTAAAAAAAAAAAATTAGAAGAATCAGATTTCAGGAAATTATCTAACAACTGATTTTAAACCCCAAAATAAAAAACTATTTTTTCCCACTACTGATAACATAGGTTGTGTATAAAAGCACATGTAGGTTTTTGCATGAACACTCCCTTCTCCCCACACCCTACCTCCCTACTCCCACCCTGAAGTTGAAATAAGCTAAAAACTGAAATTTTTAAAATGCAGTCTCTTTCTATGCCCAAGCAAAGAAAATCCTATTGGAAAAGTTTGTTTCTAAAGTAGCCATGTTGAAGCCCTATGGTTTTCTCTTCAATTTTCTCTATTAATCCAGAATTACCTCTTTATGTGCAATAGAATTAACCTTTTGGGGGCAAAGACTGTCAAATGAGCACAGGTTGGACACCACTCTGTAGGAAATTTGGTCAAGTTTTAAATGCTTGGTTCTTGAACTCAAATGCCTGTACTTATGGCAAAAATGGGGATTATTTTCATGCCATCAAATTTTGAGTGTAACCCCAGGGTTATACTCCTCAAATATCATACTAGGTTAAAGAACTGAAATAACATTGTTCAGAGTCTCCTCTTTTCATGTCCAATCTTTAAATTCACTGCAAATAGCAGTTCTCCAAGATCTGAACATCTATACTATGTAGCTCCCCCAAAGACTCTGATTAAAACAGAATCTGAGAGCCAATGGATATCAGACAGGAAGAGATCTCAGAGATGACCTTGTTTTACATCTAAAAATCTGAGGACCAGACATGAGAGTTCTTTGTACAAGGTCATACAACAACTTGAACCTAGGTCCTCCAATTTTCCCCAGGCTTCATGGATCCCAAGGTGGGAAAAGGAATGTCCCTATCTATGGGTATGACTGGAAACAGAGCAAAAGAAAAATGGGAAGGTAATTAAGCATTTATGGAGCCCTGCTATTTTCTTGGCACGGAAGCAAATAAAGCAAGGAGAGAAAAGAAGAGAACTTGGGGAATAGCAGTATAGCTACCATCTATGGAACAGTGACAGGATAACAAACCAAGGGTAACCGTAATGATATCTAGTGTTTATTAAGTACATCCCATCTTCCTAGAAGTAATGCATTATTTACTACTTACAAGAATCCAGTGATGATAATGATGATGATGATGATAATAATAACAGTGGCTACCATTCATTAAGCATCTCTTCATATGGGCTGAACACTGTGTTAAGCATTTTATAGACAGTATCTGATTTTATTTATACAACATGATAATGAGCTTGTTCTCCACAGCATAAAAATGAACAAGCTGAGACTTAGAGCATATAAATCACATGTCCAAGGTCATACAACCAGTAAATGTAGGAACCACAGTAAAATCCAGGTCATCTGATCAAAGAACTTAAGCTTCTAAGCGCACCACTATTCTGATTCTCAAAAACAGGTTGGTTAAAAATTAACACAAAACCCTTCCTGTATCAACACTGCTGGTCTTTTTAATTTTCCTCAAGAATAAACCAGATCCAAAGTAAAAGCCATTATTTTACAAAGAATATTCAAATTGTCTAATCTATTTATGCTGCAAACTATAGTGAATCACAATTTTGGCATTATATCTAGAACTACTACTGGCTGTGGTCATTCAAAAAATCCTGTGTTTTAACATGGGAAACAATTTCATAGCCCTTTTGAGTGTAAAGGGAGTTGGGTTTAATGCATGTATATCGAGACGAGAGGGGAGAGAGAGAGAAGGGAGAGGGGAATATGATGGAAGGAGGTACTATTTATTCACTGCTTCTAGGATTCTGTAGGAGACCATGCTGTTTAATAATTTCAGCACTATAATTTTAAAAGTCAGTAGCTCTGGTAATGAAGTCTATGACTGAAGCATGCTATAAAAAAAGAAACATTGTGTGGTGGCTGGTCCTAGACAAACTGACAAGCTTTGTTCTATCTTTTTGAAACCAAAGGCATTATTTACATACACTCCGCTGTAACACAGAATCCCTTCACTGAAAGAGATTTTTACTTATCTGTATGTAAAAATAAAAATAGTTGAATATGACCACATATTTTCTTCTTGTGCTAAATTACTGGTGAGAAAAGAAAACCACAGAAATTCTCTGAATGGTACCGAATGATCTACACTAAAACTTAACTATGTCTCCTTGAGCAGCAATCACTTGACCATCTTTTTCTTTGCCAGCCCCCCATTCCCCGCAAGCAGTAAGGTGCTATGACTCTGTGCTGAAGGACGGCAACATGGGACACTGAAGGGCTTCTTTCCCAGTGGCAGTGGCAGCTGTCAAGGTGATTTAATACCTATTCAAAGGCCATTTTTTGCTTTCCAGTTCTCAAGGATCTAATTTACCTTCAGCTTCTCTTGCGGGGCAGTGGTTCAAATGGGTAGGAAGCATGTTTTTGTAGTAGTACACAGGTATAAACAAAGGTGATAGATGCCTTTATATTCTTGACTTTAGCCATAAGTTTGTAGAAACTGTGCACATTAGAAAACAACAGAAGGTTTAATTTTCCATTTGGATCCCCAAAGAGAGCATAGGATTGTGCTTTTTCCAAGGCAGTTTATCATCGACCCATCCATCTGTCCACCCATCCCCTACCTACTCCCAAGAGCAAGCACCAGGCTAGGTGCTTTAGGTACATACACAGGCACTAGAGCAGAGTAGTAAAGAGTCAGACCTGGGCTTGAATATTGGCTCCACCATGCAGGAGCTGTGTAGATTTAGGGCAGGGTTGTTGACTCCTGAGTCTTAGTTTCCTAACTGTAAAAGGGACTCAATGATATTGCCTTATCTCTCATTGAATTAGTGTGGTGATTAAATAAGATAAAGTACCTGACACATAACCAGCATCTGATAAACAGGAGACTTATTAGGTAGCATCATTCCCAGTTTAGGTGTGAGAAAAGTGAAGCTCAGAAGAGGTAAGCGGCTTGTACAAGATCTCAGATCTAGTAGTGATGGAGCCAGGACTGCACGCTAGGCATGTGAAAAACACAGGCTCCTCACAGCACCATGCTTCTCTTCTAATGAGCTCACGGTCTGGGGAGGAAAACAGTCACCTAAACTTGGAGTGTCCCACAATCCCTGTTAACTGAAGTGCTATGATAGGAGGGGGCAGAGAGGTGTGGGCCAGGAAAACTCCCAGGAAGATGTGCCTGCACTGGTTCTTGAAAGGCCTTTGAGCATCTCTTAGACAGAAATCCTAAGGAGGAGACTATACTCAGATTGAAGAAAGGGCCTGTGCAGAGGCAGGGAGAAATGAAAGAGCAGGGTGCTCTCTGAGGCTGTAGCCCAGGGTCTGTTAGGGGAACCAGTGGGGGAGCTGGGGGCAGAGTCCAGACCAAGATAATCTCCTTTACCTTGTAGGTGTGATCAGGAGCCACAGATACAGTTTAAATAGATGGATGAAATTAAGAGTTAAAATGGCTGGAAGTGAATCACACTTGAATCTTTTCCATTTTCACTTGGAAACAGAACATCTCTCCCACCAGGCAGGCTCATCTAGTGTTTCCATGCCAACCGATTGCAGATAGGCTAAGCCCTAAGGCAGGGAGTGGTGCAGGGAAAGAAGACAGAGAAAGAAGAGAGAGCAGGGGAGAGGCCAGGCTCAAACTGTGGGGGTGGGCTGTAAAAAGAATGGGGGGGGCAGTGCACTACAGAGGAGGAAGGGGGGATCAGTAAGCACCAGAAACGAGGATTTGGTAAACCTAGTCGTACTTAAATTTATTGCAAAGCCTGGTCATTACCTGCCCCACCCCCTCCACACACAGATGCAGCATTCAAACCAGGGTTTTTTTGAGCTCACCTATACTCTGAACATTTTCAAAGGAACCTCATGCAACTTACGAAATTCTAACCAGTTCATTTCCTATTCACTGGAAATCAAAATAGGAATGTTAGAACTCTGATTCTCAAGAAATCTCACCAATCTTTTCAACCTGCTTTCCAAAGTTACTTAGCTTTGAACTAGGAAATCTTATTTTTGCTAAGTGTTAGCAAATTATAGCATCAGGTTCAAGGATGGTTTCCAAATTCTGAATCTGGATGTGATCAAAATTGAAAGCAATCCCAGGAACTGGCCCTCCCATTAGCTGCAGGTTGGCATTAATGAGACTTCTATGCAAGCAATCTAAGACTTTTTAAGCTATTGTTCTCAGGTTGAGGAGGAAGTAAATAAAGTTAAAAAAAAAAAAAAAGAAAGAAAGAAAAGAAAAAGATTAAATAATGGTTCTTAATGTTATTGCATACTGGAATCACTAGAGGACCTTTAAAAAAAAAAATAATGATGCCCAGGACACATTCTCAGAAATTCTGACTCAATAGGTTTGGGCTGCGGCCTTGGGCATCAGGGTTTTTAAAAGCACTTGTGATATTGTGATTTACAGTGAGATTTGGTCTTTGTCCCATTCCTGGCACAGAGCTCCTAAAACGCTTGGAATGTCCTAAGTGCTAAGAGCCATAAAGGTGTCTCCTGTTATTCATAACAAGCCCCTTTCTACCACACCTCAGTTTCTGTTAGTGAGCTTTTAGAAAGTCCCTAAGGATGGAAGCTGCTTACCCAGGGAACCATGCAACTAGAGGGCTGGAGCTTTCAGCTGCACTCCTAACCTCTGAAGAAGGAAGAGAGGCTGCAGGTTGAATTAATCGTCAATGGTCAGTGATTTAATCAATGATACCTAGTAATGAAGCTTCTATAAAAATCCTAAACGATGGAGTTGAGGGAGCTTTCTGGGTTGCTGAAAACATGGAGATGCTGACAGCGTGGCCCTCACTGGGAGGGTGGCACTCCTGGAGAGAGCATGGAAGCTCGGTACCTCTGCCCCCATATCTTGCCCTAGGTATCTCTTTCACCTGGTTGTTCCTGAGTCTTATTCTTTTACAATAAAACAGTAACCTACAAAGTAAACTATTTTCCTCAGTTCGATGAGCTGCTCTAGGAAATTACTGAATCCGAAGAGAGGACTGTCTGAACCTGTGATTTACAGCCAGCTGGTCAGAAACACAGGTTAACAATCTGGACTTGTGACTGGCATCTGAAGGGGGGCAGTCTTGTAGGGCTGAACCCTTAACCTGTAGGATCTGACACTATCTCCACGCAGACAGTGCCAGAATTGACTTAAATTGTAGGACACCCAGCTGGTGTTGGAGAACTGGTCGGTGTGGGGAAAAACCCAGCCATCTGGTGTCGGAAGTGAAGTATTCAGTGAGTAGTATAAAGGAAAACAAAAGTTATTTCTTTCAGCTCCCCAGGTGATTCTAACACGCAGCCAAGGTTGGCAAACACTGAGATAAAGCAGGAAGAACCAACTAGTAAAACAAACCTACTTTAGAGACTCTTCTTGGCCCTTCCCAGGAGAGAAAGCCGGTGTGAACTGGTCACATTGGGACATGACCTATCCTGGCAGGCGCTCAAGACAGACCAATCTAAATTCCACGTAGGAGGGGGAGGTGGGTTTGGCCATCAGATTCGGACATGCTTTTATTGCTGGTCTCCCCACTAGATCAGGAGTACCCTACAGCAAGGACTGAGAGTATTTATCCTTGTATTCCTTGAACCCACCTTAGTGTCTGGCACATGGACTATCAATAGTTGTTTATAAAACGAATGGAAAGCAGGAGGAGGCACAAGTGAACGAAATGAATGTCAGACCTAATTCTCACCAGACTTCCTTCTTAGCACATTCAATAAGTCATGGGCATGGGCAACAGCAGCTTTAATGAAAAACAAAATAATACAGAAAATAAACAACTGGACACCCTTTGTAATTTCCGTTGAATTTAATGAATACTTACGGAACTTTTTTCTACTTGGATTCTGTGCTACACTCTAAGAGCCACAGACTGAGCCTTCTAGCAAAAGAGTAAGTTCTAGAAGCAATGACTGCTGGTTCTACATCGATCTGTGGTTCACTATTTTAAGAATTCCTTACTTTAATGACGTTTTCATTGGTATAATATGGCTGATTCGGGTTTGTGTGGCTTAAAAAGTGCAGCGAGTAGTATTTTGGATGGGGCTGAGGCAGATCATTCAGCACTTCCTATGTTTTCAGCAGTGTTTCAAATAAATTCCAAAGAGCATTATTTCCCAAATTTGCTTTATCCCAAGTAGCACATGGAATTCTTGCTTAAATCCTGATTTCTAGGGGTTAGGCAAACACTGTCACAGAGGGTCTGTAAATCTTCAGAATACCTTATCCTGCAAAGTGCTGACTGCAGCATTTTTACAGGTGAAACGATAAAGTTGGGGGAGGGGAAAGAAAAGGAACTAGGACATAACAAATACTGTGTCTGTTTCATGGCAGACACTTTCTGAAACAACTGATACTTTTGTTGGATTTAATACTTATAACAACCCTTTAAGTGGATATTATTATTCCTTTCTACATTAGAAACGTGATCCCAAAGGTACTCTCTTCTATAGGTTAATTTTGCCTGTTTTTGAATGGAATCATACCGTGGTAGACAGAATAATGGCTCACCCAAAGATGTCCAAGCCCTAATCCCTAAAATCTGTGAATATGTTATTTACATGGCAAAAGAGACCCTGTAGATGTGATGAAGGTTAAGGACACTAAAGTGCCAAGAAACTATCTTGGATTAGCTGGGTGGACCTAATCTAATCCCATGAGTCTTTATAAGTGTTAAAAGTACAGAACCTTTCCTGGGTAGATGAGAGAGACGCAAGTGAGGAGAGAACTCGCAGTACTCAGCTTTTAATGTGAAGGAAAAGGCCACTAGCCATGGAATGTGGCAGCCTCTAGAAGATGGGAATGCCTCTCAGATGACAGCCAGCAAGAAAGCAAGAACTTAGGTCCTACAACTGTAAGGAAATGAATTTTGCCAACAATCCAAATAAGTAAGAATTAGATGTTCACTTAGCACCTCCAGAAAGCAACGCAGCCTGCTCATACACTGATGTTAGTCTGGTGAGACTGATGGACTTCTAACCTACAGAATGGTTAAGAAAATGAATGTGTGGTAATTTGTTATGACAGCACAGAAAACTAATACGCCTGTAGTTTATGTGTGTGGCTGGCTTCTTTCACTCAATATTATATTTATAATACTCCTACCTGCTGTTACTTGTAGCAGCCACTCATTCTCATTGCTGTTTAATATCCCCTTGTGTAAATATACTACAATTTATTTGCCTATTCTATTGCTGATAGACATTTGGGCTATTTCCAGATTAAGGCTATCACAAACAACGCTACTATGAACATTGTTGTATGTATTTTTGTTGAAAATACATAAATATTTCTATTGTGTATATACCTCAGAATGAACCATAGGGTATAATATGTTCAACAATAGTAAACATTGACAGACAGTCTTCCAGTGTGGTCATACCAACTTACCTCCCATGAGCAATGTATGAGACACTGCCATGAGAGTCTCAAACATTTACCAACATATCTTTTCAATAATCCTGGTGGGTAGATAGTGGCATTAGGGCTTGAATTTGCATTTTCCTGATGACCAATGAACTGAACACCATTTCACATGTGAACTCACCATTTACATATCCTCTTTCATGAGATACCTATTCAAGTCTTTTGACCTTTAAAACAATTTGGTCTCTTTTTCTTAATAGCCTGTGGCAGTTATTTACATATTCTGATTATAAATGCTTTTCCAGATCTCTGCCTTACAAATGTTTTCCCATGCTCTGTTTACACTTTTATTTTATTCATGGTATCTTTTGTTGAACAGTTTTTATTTTAATGTAGTTCAGTTTATCAATATGATAAATGTCCTTCAGGATTAGGGCATCTTATATAGTATCCTCCCTACGTATCACTGGATTCACTTTGGTAATAAATATTTTATTTTGGATTTTTGATCTTGTGTTTTATAAGAGAGACTGGACTGTAAATTTCTCTTCTTATAGTTACCATATCATGTTTTGCTATCAAGGAGATGTTAATATTGTAAAAGCTAAGAAGTCTTCTCTCTTTCCTAATTTCTGGAAGGGTTTGTGTAAGATGCTAGGTGATTTACAGACATTATTCTTCATAAAACCTTTTGAGTTGTGTACTTATTATCCTCATTTCATAGAAGAAGCTGAGGCCCAGAGGGAGAGGAAATGAACTGCCAGGGTCATGACACAAGAAATAGGTGGCAAGCCAGGATTCAAATCCAGGTACTTGTGACTCTAAAACTCAGGCTTTTTGCCTATTCCATTGCGCTGTGGACTCATGCATGAATGGCTGAGTGAGTTGGTATTCTAAGGAGTTAGTGTTTCATTCTATGACAGTTCCTAATTACTTCCTGCAGAGAGGAAACACACTGCCAAAGATGACCCCCCCCCCAAAAAAATACAGCTTTGCTTTTGGAACCTCTCATATCTGACCTTTCAAATATCTATTTCCTAGTGCCCCCTCACCCCCACCAACACACACACTGTCAGACCCCGAAGCAGAGTCTGGATTAAGAATAACATAGAAAAAAACAGATGAAAATAATACTAACTAGCTTTAACTGCATCCTGAGGCATATCTGATCCACCTTTTCACTCCTTGACAGCATTCTACATAGTTTTTTGTAAATAGTAGTCACCCAAGAAAAACTTAAACCCATATCCTTTCCACTATACCATATTTGCTGTAGGTTAATCAAAAGGTCTTGCAATCTTCTCATCCTGTATGCAGCAGGAAAGTTCATGCCTCTTTGATGAGGACGCTTGGTCGACGAAGGGTATGACCCTATGGTTTAAATTTGAGCCATCATAACTCCATGTCAAAGATCCACTCACCAACCGTCTTCAAGGTACTCATTTATTATTGAGGGAGATGTACTATACATTAAATTACTATTTTCTAGAGTAAAACTTATATGACTTCCTGTAACAATTATAAGTACCAACGGGAGTGAGGGAGCATAGAGGAAATCAAGCATATCCAAGAAAATGTGGTATTTCCAGAAACCCTGGACATTAAGGTTAAGACCAGGGATTTGGCAACAGACAGAACTAATTTATATTTGTTCTCCTTCTTTGCTGTCCAACTTTGGGCAATAACATGAACTATCTAACCTTGGTTTCAATAACTGTGAAATGGGGGTAATAATGACACTCCCTCATAGATATTATGAGATCTAAATTCTCATCACCATCTTCTTGTCCTCAGGATACCTGAATGCATTATATAATCAAGGACTCATAAGAAGATCTGAGTGTGTTGTGGAGGTGGGCATAGGATGGGGGCATCCATTTATGAGAGAAGGGGCAGAAATAGGGAATTTTAGGAAAAGAGAAAAGTGTTATAATCTTATAAAGGGCCAACACTGGGGTTCATTCAACACAGGCCTTTTAGAGATAGGGAAACTCTCTGCTGACCTGGATTCACAGCAACCAGAAACACAGAAACCCCTTCCTGATGACTAACTCAGAGCCCTCTTTAACAGGAAGAGAGCGATGAAACAGTTGAGAAGCCACAGGAACGGGTTAAGAGCTTTGTCTGGAGAGTAAGAACTACAAAGTTAATTTACCTGAGAATATATATTTATGTGACAGAGGTCACTAGAAGCTACCAAATATCCTGTTTGTTGTAAAGTTCTATTCAGTTCACATCGCATTTTCTCATTATTTTACCCATGAATCAGACTTTTTTTTTTTTTAAGTGTGGGAGCCATCATCTGAAAGGCCAAATCCACGTTTTTAAGAAAATTAAGGGGGAGTTCCCTGGTGGTCTACCAGGTAGGATTCGGCGCTTTCACTGCCGTGGCCCGGGTTCAATCCCTGGTTGGGGAACTGAGATCCCATCCCACAAGCCACACCGCATGGCCAATAAAAATAGAAGCATGTACAAGATGTAATCTGAAGAAACTTAAGGGGGAAAAGTATATGAAGTAACCCATCTGTTCTGTAACAATACAGTTATACAATGTTTTAAAATACAGTGGAAGACACCAGAATGTGATGATACCTTTTAAGAGTTCGTTTTTAAAATAAAGGATGCCACGGCTTCCCTGGTGGCACAGTGGTTGAGAGTCCGCCTGCCGATGCAGGGGACACGGGTTCGTGCCCCGGCCCGGGAAGATCCCACATGCTGCAGAGTGGCTAGGCTCGTGAGCCATGGCCACTGAGCCTGCATGTCCAGAGCCTGTGCTCCTCAATGGGAGAGGCCATGACAGTGAGAGGCCCGTGTACCGCAAAAAATAATAATAATAATAAAAAATAAATAAATAAAATAAAATAAAGGATGCCATAATGTAAAATATATGAAAGTACAATTTAAAAAATAATAAAAATCCTACTTTGATAATGGAAATTCCTTCTTACCTCTTAACAAGCATCACCAAAAAGCATCAGTTTACCAAAGAGGATGTTCACCAGCAATAGTCTGGGCTTCCTACTTATTGAGAAAATGGTATAAAAAATGAAGAAAATACATGAGGAATAAGAAAATCTAAAACACGGCTTTCTTCATCAAGAAAGGACAAAAGTAAAAAGCCATCTCAGGCATTTTATAATCATTTAAAACCAGAAAATTCAGGATTAAGAATTTAAACAAGTTAGCTGTCACAATGTTTGCCTTAATTTTCTTAGCTACAAGGTAGGATTATGTGGATAGTAGAAAGATGGAGATGCATCTAATGGGGTTTATAAAATTATAAATTTTAAAATTTGGAGTACTTTTCCTGATGCTTATATTTTGTTCCTATTTTTCTGACCTTAAAATGGCCTTTCTTATATAAAATGATGGCAATAATAAAGAGCGATCAATTTAAAATATAATTTGTATGTGGGTTTATTATTTTTAGACTTCTTACTTGGTGAAATTAAGTTGTCAATCCCATGTCAGGCCCCTGATTTTTTAAATTCTTTTTTTTTTTTTTTTTTTTTGCGGTACGCGGGCCTCTCACTGTTACGGCCTCTCCTGTTGTGGAGCACAGGCTCCGGACGCGCAGGCTCAGCAGCCATGGCTCACAGGCCTAGCCGCTCGGCGGCATGTGGGATCTTCCCGGACCGGGACACGAACCCGCGTCCCCTGCATCGGCAGGCGGACTCTCAACCACTGCGCCACCAGGGAAGTCCTGATTTTTTAAATTCTAATGCTGTTGGTCAGGGAAATCTATAAGTCTTGCAGCCTCTGCATGTAGGAAATCACACATGGAAAGGACACCAACACCCAAAAGGTTCCAGTGATTTCCAAAGTCCTCTGAGGCACTTTTGTTTTTGTTTTTGTTTTTTTGCTGTATGCGGGCCTCTCACTGTTGTGGCCTCTCCCGTTGCGGAGCACAGGCTCCGGACGCGAAGGCTCAGCGGCCATGGCTCACAGGCCCAGCCGGTCCGTGGCATGTGGGATCCTCACGGACCGGGGCACAAACCCTTGTCCCCTGCATCGGGAGGCGGACTCTCAACCACTGCACCACCAGGGAAGTTCTGAGGCACTTTTATACATTTTCTTAAGAATTTAGACCTGAGGAGCAAGGAGAAGGAGTAGTAACTTTTGCAGAACAGGAAGACTGTTTTGCAGAACAGTGTACTGCAGGTGCTAACTAAATGTGAAAAAAATGACACCACTTAACTTTTGAAAGATTTCCTACAGTGGAGAGTGATGACTGAAAGCAGGCCGTTGAAAGTTCAGAGCAAGTGGAATTTCAAGGTCCTCAAGCACTAAGAGGGATGAAAGATAGCTTTTCCACAGATCCCAAAAGCAGAGGTATGGATACTTTATACAAAGTATTCTTTTAGGTAAAAGACAAAGCTTGGCTCCTTGAAAATGTTCCCAATGCTGATATCGTGTTTCTTACACTTGCTGCACTATTTACTAAGGGAAACACACATGCCTTCAGCTTTGAGCAAACTGTCCTAAGCCAGGTGTTAGCAGGACTGGCATCATGGGTGTGGGCCTGCGTGGCTGCAGAGTCCCGCACTTAGTATTATGCTCTGCTCTCACTGTCTTTACATTCTAATTTTTGAATGTGGAGCCCCATTTTCACTTTGCACTGGGCCCCACAAATTGTATAGCTGACTGTGGGTCTCAGGCTGCATGTTCCCCCATGTTCGGGGCACAACGTATGACAGGCACTTCAATTGTGTTCTTTGATGTGGGGCTTTACCTGGCTAGGGCTACGCAGGCTGCAGAATCTGCTGGCAGAAAAGGGGCAGAGAATTTGTTCACACTGTTGTCATGGCCACAGCTCAGGGGGTCTCGCTCAATTTAACCACAAATCCGCATGCTCTGGGCATCTTCAAACTAGAGTACAGGACTAAGGTGACTGATATTCATTCAGCTGCCCATTCGACATTTAACAATGCATAAGTAGTTCTATAGAAATCATGCGGTGTGTTACGTGGCAGTAAATGAAACAGGAGGCAAACGTTAGACAAAGATACATGTGAGCTGTGGGTTCACACACCTTTAAAGAGACTGGAC
Source organism: Globicephala melas (assembly GCF_963455315.2). NCBI lineage: Eukaryota > Metazoa > Chordata > Mammalia > Artiodactyla > Delphinidae > Globicephala > Globicephala melas. The sequence goes on from NC_083321.1 coordinate 60,135,386, forward strand.
TGAGGCAAGGGCTTGGTACTACTCTATGCGTGGAGAAAAGAGTAGATAGTTCAATACTTTGAGCCACAGATTTCTTATCTGAAAACTGTGGGAAAACAATACCTACTTAACAGATATTTTAAATCAAATCAAATCAAATTTATGAAAGCCTTTCAATAAAGCCACATGGCACCATAGGTAGGGGCAGAGGACAGCTGGCTTAGGTTCTAAGCCCAGCTTAGCCTCTTATGGGTAAACTTCAGACCTGGTCTCCATTTTCTCTTCTTTACAGTGGGGCTAAAACTAGCACCTATCTCTTAGGGGGGCAGGGGCTGTGAGAATTATATAAGATAATCCGTATAAGGTGCTTAGCAAACTGCCTGGCATAGAATAGGATGCAATTATAATTAGCTGTTTATTACTAGGAAGTATTTTAGAAGAACTTGTGGATGTTTATTATTGTTTCTGTTCTTATTGATTCCCAATAAAAAGGAAAATGGGTTTGAAGTCTTAACCTATACTAAATATGGCATTTGTCTGGCTAAATGCGTTTTTTAAAAAAACATAGTTTGAGACAATTATCGCTACTGAACAGGACGGTTTATTCATGCGATCAAGAAGAGACAAGGACCTCTGTTAGGCAGGGAACCATTTGCAAGCCATGAGGTAATTAAGTAAAATTTTAATTAAAAGTTAAATGCTCTCCAATCTAGCAACATCCATAATTCATTCACTTGATGGATTCAGCAGTTACCGTAGGCCAGACCGTGCAGATACAGACTGTAACTGGGCAAATCTCCATTTGAGAGGTGCTCACCATTGGTGGAGGGGACAGGTGAGTTAAGAGGTGGGCAGTGGAAAGGGTGTGAAGGTTAGAAGAGAGTTTACATGGGGCAGAGGAACACAGAGGAGAACGTGCTTAACTCAACCAGCATCTATGAGTCACTGGTGATTCTCCCAGTACCATCATGTTTAACCTTCATGTTCAATTGATATCAATTCAAATATCAATTTGAATTGATATTCAAAAAGTTTGTTCAATAAGTACTTAAAGATCTCCTATAATGTGTCTGGCTCTGTTTCAAATGCTGAGATGAAAGGACCAATGTCCTGAGTTTATTCCCTTGTTCCTAACCGAATCACATGATTTAGGGTGGAGATTCCCTCAATTTTTCCATGCCCTCATCTCTCACCTGTTCTCTCCTGTCAACATTCTGTGTTGTGCCTTTTATTGTTCTGCCCTCTTTTGTAGCTAGAGCTGTTCAGATTGTTCTTGGAAGTAGTAATTTTGGGCTAACAGGCTACAGTACCTCCTCTGGAGATGTGAAATGTCTAGAAGTATGATTACCATGGGGCGGGGGTGAGGATCAGAACCCAGGCTGGTAGAGTGATTCTTCAGTGCCTTCAGGGCAGAAAAGACGCCCTATTAATCTTTTTATTCCCCAGGGCATAGTAATAGCATAAGGTAGATGGTTGTGGCTCTGAAACAGTTTTCTGGATGAATGAGTGAGCAAGTGAATGAATGAGGGTCTGCCATTTTTAAAAATGATATCTGATTCTAGATCTTGGGATAGAGGGATAGATAAAAAAAATGTGATGGTCAATGGTAGGGTCATCCATGGTACTACTGTCTCTCTTTCTATAGAAATCTAAAAATTAAAAACCTTCTAAAGTCGGGGCCAGCCTATGATTTTAGGTGAAGGAGAAACCTCCTCCAGATCCCCAATGACCCCTCCTCCGTTCTATTTCTGGCACAAAATTAGCTGCCTGAAGACAAAGCCTTTTGTTCCACAATTAAGGATGCAATTAAAAATGCAAATGCCTGAAAGAGTGCACATAGTGCTAATGAGTCTCAAAGTATACATGAAGAATCAAAATCTATTCCGCTTTAAAGGAGGCACCAGCTTAGGAGGCAGGCTCTGAATAATGGAAGGGGTAAAGGTCCTCCCCTTTACCTAACGGGCCCATCTGGCAGGCTCTTTCATAGACTTAGTTTAACTTAATCCTAACAACAAGTCTGTGAACCAGGTATTATGTCCATTTTACAAATGAGAAACTCAAGTTTCAGCAACTGAGCAACTGTGAAGTCTGGATCAGATGCCAGGTCTACCCTGAGGAAGTCAGTATAAAGCATAAACCAAACAGAAGGTCTATCAATATGAATGTAACCTCTGCCCCTACAGGATTAACTTCTTCCTCACTGTACTGCAGTACAGTGGGCATGGGCTCCAGTGAGAGACACACCCGGGTAGAGAATATGGCTTGGCCACGTAGCACCATGTATAGGTTATTTTTCCTTCTACAAGGTTCCTCCTCTGTAGAATGGGGATAATAATCATAATTATGTCATAGCACTGTTTTAAGGCTTAAACGAAGTCAGGAGTAAAGCACTGGTACACAAGCTCTGGCCTCTCAGTGTGGTTCCAGCTGCCTACCCTGACTTTGCAATGCCCTCTCCAGATCTCTCTGGCTTCCCAAGTCTAGACTATCTCCAGACTCTCTGCCTCATTTTGTTAAACTGTTTCAGGTACCTGGTCATGTCTCCCCCAATAAGATTTTAAGAGAGGTAAGAAACGCTGAATCCAAGGTGCTATAATACATTGTATTTCTGAAAGAATAAATGATAATTTTGCCAAATAAGAATATATGAGTGACTGAATGAATGACAGGCAGTAAAAATGCCATTGTAGGCCAGCGCTGCGCCAAGCACTGGGCAGGGGATGCACACAGGATTGAGACATGTCCTATGGGGACGGCTGCTGACAGCATGTTGGTCCAAGGCTGGAAGGGAAGAAGTTCACAGATTTCATGGCTTTGCCTTAAACGACCTGGAGAAATCCATAGCCAGGTGAAGTTGGAAGCAGCTTTGCACTGGAGCAAAGTCCCCTGACTGGCTTCATTCCACATTCTTCCTTTGTATCCCCAGGTTACTGACCAGCAGTACAGTGGGGGAAGGAAGTAGAGTGGAAGGATATGTTATTGTTTAAAGAAGAAGAAGAAAAAATACCAGGGTCTCTTACTTATATGATGAGGTTGCTTTCCCCTCCCACCAAAATCAATCAGGTAAGAACATCTTTCCTCTAGAATGAAAACCCATCAGGATAAAGAATCCTGGGTGAGATACGTTTGCTCAAGACTTGCTTCAATGTAACTCCCAGCCCTATGTCCCTAGAACAGGAAGATTAAGGGTGCCGAGAACGAGAAAATGGATGAAGTTCACCCTGAACCCAGCCCCTACCCCAAGTCCTCTTGCTAAGAGGGTACAGGCTGTGTGTCATGGTCTAAATGTATTATTGAATTAGGCCTCAGTTGAAAGAGGGTCACAGAGTTCAGCAGGCAAATGAAGCAGCCTGAAAGGCCCTGCAGAGCCCGATGCGTCCTGGAAATCCCAGTACCAGTAGGTAGTTCCTGCGTCCTCAGGACACAGCCAGACTCCACACACTTGGTATTGGGTTTCCGTAGGACTGACTGCTCAAAGGTCCTGGCTTATCTTCTAATTTTTTTCTTTCACATTTGTATAGGAAAGAGAGTCTAGGAATTAATTCATCCAACAAATATTTACTAAGGAGACTTTCTTATGCCAAGCACTGTGGCATAAGGCACTAAGGATATAGTAAAATTAAGACATTAACTGGGATTTGCAGGTCCAGTATTGATGGTATTGCCATTTCAAGGAGCTTTCCCATGAAGCTTTAATAAAGACCAGAGTGATCACTATTTTCATAGCTGAGTTTTAAATACCAGTGGTCTTCTGGGTAGATTTCATTGTAGGAAGCCTTATAGGCATAATGTAAAGATTAAAATAGGTTAATAACTGCAAGGCATATAACACATGAGGTATCATAAAAGGACAGTTACAATAATGATCTACATACTACTTGAATTGCCTGCAGATATGTACAATGAGAATCCTGAGGGAAAGAGGTCTGTGCTCTTACTCATCTCTATATCCTTAGCATCTACGGCAGACTGGTATATTGTAGGTAAGTACGTGAAACCATGTTTGTTGAATGAAAGAATCGATGCCCTAATGAATCTATGTGTAAAAACATTATGTTAAACAATGGGGCAGGAGGCAGACCTCAGCATTTGTTATATTATATAGCCTTTGAAGCAAAAACTGTCAAGGAAAGTAGAAAGTTTGAGTTACCAGTTTAAAATGTGGACTTCGAACCACTGTAAAAAGAAGAAAATCCTTCAAATTCAGAACAGAAAACCATGAGCAGAGGGCTTAGAGTAGCTGAAGAATGCAGAGGAAAAATGGAAGAAATTGTGAGGATAGGGACGCTGATAACACCCATGAGGAACTGGAAGGGCCAGGTGTAAGCAAAGCAACCCTTTCTTCTTAGCTGTGTCTCCAACTGAATTCTTTTTAGATTCTGTCTCTGGACAGACCCTTGTGGGGGATGAGAAATGCCTGATGAGTTGGCACAGCTGGGCACTCTGGAGCCATAGAATCCTGGCCTTTCCCGTTGGCTTTCATGGGGTCTAGAGGACTGAAAACATAAAAGGTCTCCAGGAAGTCTATCCTCCTTCCCTTGATGAAGGAAAGCCAAGGCACAGGGAGACTCACCGCTGCTGAGAAAAGTGTCTCCGTTCACAAACAATTCTACAGTCTCTCTGTCCTGCAGGGGACAGGCTGCCTTTCTAATAAATGATAAACACCACTGACATTAATCAGTTGCTTCGCATGTGCCAGGTATTTAAATTCACCATTTTACTTTATCCTCACAACCACTTTGTGGTATCTTGTTACTAATTTCACGGATAAAGACGCTAAGGACAGAGAGACTGACTTGTCCAAGATCACTGAGCTAGTAAGTGGCAGAACCAAGATTCAAATGTTTGTCTGTCTGGCACAATGCAGCAACCGTGCTCTTAAATAAGCATTGTTCTCTACTGCCTCACACACAGGACCTGAATGTCTGGCTCACATCCAGTCCCATTCTGTGAGCTTGGGGGCAAATATTTACCTTCTCCGAGTCTCACTTTCTTCACCTGTAAAATAGAGGAAATATCCCCTGATTCTTCGAGGTGTTGCGAGAATCATACGGGGAAATATATGCCAAACACTAACATAATGGGTGACCCACAGAAGACGCCTGACAAACGTTTCCCTCCGTTTCTACTTCCTCATCTATGCCAGGGAGAACCGCCTTCCAAGCTGGCTAGGACACCAAGGGTCTGGGGATTCCAGAGATGCTAACTGTAACGTAGTGAAGATGTGTTCTCCTGCCTATGTACTGTGTCATCTGCCTGGAATGCTCCTCCGTGTTTACTCCATCTGCAAGCTGTAGATCACAACCCATTAGTGAGTTATTAAACCAAGTTAATGAGTTGTGACCTTCACTTTTTTTTAAAAAAAGAGGAAGACAAATAGAACGGAAAATAGCAAAGTTCACTGTACATTAAAGGTACACTTTGATGAAATTCTTCTTTCAGCTTTATGTGCGTATGTATTTACTGGGCCATGATGAATAATGTATTTCTTACTTTGAGTAAAAAGGTTTGAAGGCCTCTGGATTAACTCATACAAAATCTTCAAGAATCAATTCAGATATCCTTATATAAGGCAGCAGTAAAGATTCTCGGCCTCTCTAGAGGTAACTTTTCACACCACACTGCATTGTGATTGTCTTCCCCTCAGCTGTCCCCCCCACTAGATGTGAGTTCCTTGGGGACAGGAAACATGACTTCTACTGCTGGGTCCTCAATGTCCATTATAGGTCCTGGCACAGAATATACACTCAAAAAATGCTTGATGAATGCATAAATAAATTATAGTAACTGACTAAACATAAATTCACAAAATGCTCCAAATATGAAGCAAACAAACAAACAAACAAACAAAACCTAAATTCACAACAGAAAGCTTATTCACTTGAACTCTCAAAATCGGTACCTTTTATTAACAAACGAACATGGGCCAAGTTTCTCTTTTATATTCTTTCCTGTGACCTTTCACTCCCCATTGGTGGACTTACCTGCTTTTCTTTCTTCCCCTCTCCATTCTCCCAGTGTCCTGGGTGCTCTTGCTCTCTTTTATCAGAAGAAAGGATCTCTCCTTAGCCATTTGCACTTCTGTGTGAATTTAATCCCCTGTATCTCTGACCTTTCTTCATAGCTTTTAGATATAAAGGTGCATTCCTATTAGTAGCAGGAAAAGCCTTGTTCTGCTATAGGGATGCATTTAACAACTGATAAGAAGACAGGGAGTGCATATTTTAGAGCTAGGGAGACCTCAACCTGCCCATATGGAGAGCCCCAAAGTACATGCAATGAAACCCGAAACCCCGTATTCCAGTGGTTCAGGAGCCCAAGTGAATCTATGGCTGAAGAACTGATAATGTACTTGTGGAGCATTTTGAAAAATACTTTATTCAAATTTTTAATATTTTATTTACTTTTAAGGTTCTACAACTACATGTTTCACAATGCAGGAAATACACAATACGCATAGCCCATTAAATCAAATAGATGCAAATCACTGGCATACAACACGTACAGTATTATCATTAGCGACAATCAACTCCATTTGCATGGCACTACCAAAGCACTTCAAGCACCTTACAAAAAAGATTAAAAGAAGGAAAATGATTACAACTAGATTGGAAAATAGAGAGGGCTGGTTCAAGTTTACAACACCGCCTGGCTCAGATGTGCTAGTTCCCTCCCTCTCTCTTCCACACTGTCGGGCAAATAAATCGCCACCACCAGGGAGGACCATTTCTAGTAGGGGAATGAGGCCAACTTCTGCAATATCCTGAGGAGATGCACTATCTTGGACATGGTCAGCGCAGGGCTAATGCTGGGAGTGTGAGGTGTGAGAGAGTGTGTGCGTGTGTATGTGTTGTGCATATAGGGAAGAGGAGGTGACTCCAAGGGGAAGGGTGGTTTTGTGGTGCAAACAAATGTTCTATTAAGTCAGCTAAATTGTTTATTACAGAACAAGAAGCTGCTTGCTTTCTGGTTTAGGTTTCGGCTTCATGGAAAAATACGAATAGTACTAAAGAAATCCCCTATGAAATCCCTATAGTACAGTTTATCCTGTGTAAAAACCCCAAAGAGGTTTCTGTTTGAATTTCTCCTCTCAGCTAATCTACTCCTTAATCCAAGAGTCGGCCACTGTGCTGATGGAAGCACACTGGGATTCATGGCCAAAGTGCGTTCAACAGCTGAGACGCACAAGCTGTCCCCTGAGCAGGTGGAGTGAGGTGGCACTAGGAGGCAGGACATCTAACTCTGCCACCAAATGGCTGTGGGGTCCCGGGCAAATCCCTTCCCTCCTGGGGCCTCAGTTTCCCCTTCTGCAAATTAAACAGTGGGCCTGGTGATAGCTAAGGTTCCAGCCCTAGAATTACATAAAGCTGAGCAGAATAAAGAGAATAATACTCCAGGGTGTCATTCTCAGATTAAAGAGACATGCTCATCATCTGATGTTTATATAATCAGAGAAATTCTGTTACTGATTTATTCTGAGACAGCAACTAGTTGACTTTCTAAAATAAGCACAATCAACTGGCACTAGTTCTATTCAAGCGATCTGGATGAAACAAGCATATCTATGAAAATCCTATAGCTAAAACTGGTGTAAAACAAACAAACAAACAAACATACTTAATCATTTTTAGTAAGAATCCCCTTTAGGCCTTGCCATTTCATTTCATTTTATTAATTAATGAAATTAATTAATTTAAATTAATTTATCACATTGCATGAGAACAAGGCCAGGGGATCTTGTAAGTTCTTTCCCTCTGATTTTACTCTATTCATGGTTCATATCTTTTCCAATTCTATGCCTCTAAAAGTCATTTAGATACTGAGGTCAGCCCTCTACAACACACTTTTCGTATCTTGTGAAGAAATAATTTGGGAAATTTCCCATTTAGTGTCAGCTATTTTTGAGCCTCATTTAAAAGTAGTTCCTCCTTTCAATAGTTGACCTCCAACTATTAGAATGTTAACAAGGTAACATTCTTTATTACCTTAAGTCTTCATCTCTTGTATGTTATAGTTTTATTTACCATTTTAGAGAATAAAGGTCTGATTCTGAGTAACACTATTATTTCAAATAAGTCTATTAGTCTTACATAATAGCATCATAGCACTTCATTTAATTTTCCTAATCCTCCACAACTTAATTAACAGGAGTAAGCTATTACCAGTATATTTTTGGCAAACTCCTTCTAGTACATTGACATGTTTATGCATTCTATTTTTTAACAAGATACCAACAATATGGTAATGTTTCCTTCCAGTTTTATTCTATATAACCATTCCATTTTTATTAGCTGATTTATCTCTAACCTACTAACCTAATTGGCTTTTCCTAATTTGCTACCCAAGACTAAAACATTTCAAGATTAGAAAATATTTTATATCACAAAGAATAGCAATACAACACAAGTAAGGAGAACAGAAACAGCTACTTTCCATCGTATTTGTGATGTCACTACAAGACATGTTCTAGGGTGGTCCTCAACAGTTCCTTTCACAGATTACACAGAAATGTATCAAAATAATCTTCCAAAACGCAGTTGAACAAATTTGGGACATTGATATTCTGGGTTTTTTTTATTTTAAATCTCAGGACTTCTGAGGTACTGGAACTCCCTGGAATAAGAAGGGACTCTATGCTTGTCAGAGAGGCCAGCAAATCAAGGCCTTCGAGAACCTGCCGCCTTCTGGAATCCTGCTCCCTTCTTGGCCCTGCTGTGCCTACCTAATACACACAAAAGATAACTTTATAGCCAAAGAGGAACCAACAGGACAAGTCAATCCAAGTACATCAATTAATGTCTATAACATGCACCTCATGTCAAGAAAAGACAGTGAAATTTCAGATCAGGAGGATATGGCCCTAGGTGGGAATCAGACCAGATCCTGAGGGAGAGAGAATACAGTGAGGATGGGCATGGTTCCTCCACTGATACCTGGATTCATCTGCACCATTAACTGGACATCACTCTCCCCCTCTGGCTGTTAATACTTACATTATTATTATTGTAAGTCATCATTCTTTTTAATTGAATGATAGTGGAATGAAGAATAGTTTCCAATTGGAATTAGGAAGATTTTCCTAGATTTTATGAAAAACTAGGAATTAATCCTTTAATATGACATAAAATCCTTAAAGAAATATGATGAATTATTTTTAAGAAACAACTGGATACTTCAAATTCACTGAGTTTTTACAGTTTGCAAGTGTACAGTTTTCTGGGTTTTTTTTCAAGTGGAGTCAGCACTGATGAAGTACATTTTGGGAAGAATATAGAAGGCTTATGCTAAGAGGTGAATGTTATAGTTGAGTGATGATGGATCTTACTCAAGAGTTAACTATGGGGATGAAAGACCACAGGGCATTTCAAGTTCAATCAATCATCTTTTTTTCTGGTAAATTAATGAGTTTTGACAGGCAAGGAACAAGTAACTTTTGTGGTTTGAGAATCAACTGGTTATGAGATGCCACAGAAGAAAGTCATTCTACCAAGACTTTAAGAAAAAAACCACACAGCTCTTTGAGAGAGTACTTCTGATTTCCAATCAATACACCAAAGTTAATGCATAGATGTCAAGCAGGCCAGGAAGCAATATGAGAATATTTTCTTCCCATACTGATGGTAAGCCAATGTCCAGGGCTTTGGCCCACATATTCAATTTAAGATGTATCAGAACTGAAAATATTTCTTATTATTTTTACTACAACCTATGCTAAGAACTTTACCCTGGATCACAACATGGTCAAAGAACTTGTTAAAAGCAGGGGCCTTTAACTAATTTAACATAATTAATAACATTTCAAAAATTTCTTCAAAATGGTTAAACTTAAGGTCTTACAGTGGTGTATTGACAAGTGTAGGTTAGTCAAGAACACGTGTCCCGTTGCTATAAGGCGTCGCCTTTGTCTCCCCAAGCTGATGGCTCACAAGTACAGATCACAGTAAGAAATACACTGTTGCCTACCTGACATAGAGAGAGCGTTTCTGATTGGTTCGCAGGGACCCGGACCCGGAGCTCATGCTGTGGTTCATCATCTGCTCTCGTAGGTCATGGATTTTGGCCTCAAATCGAGCGTAATCTGGGAATGGAAACGGAGGTGGCAAATTTGGTTCTGTGCCTTCAGCAAGTTAGAAATACTGCACACTCAAGGCAACCCTTCGTCCCTGCTGTTGGTCCCTTTGCCAAGCCACGGGGAGATGCACAATGCAAGAATGGAGGAACACAGAAGGTTTACTTTCATATTATTTATTTGAAGACATTCACCAGAGGGAAAGAACAAACCAGTTACTTCCCAAAACGTAACTCAAAAACATACCACCACCAAATCCCCAATATGTGAAAAGTCCATGGGGAGGAGGTGGGTGTTTTTATAAATGGGCTATACAAGGTATCCTTGTTGGTGATGGAAATGTTTCCTGTCTTGACTGTGGTCGTGGATACAGGTACTTGCACATGTGATAAAATGACACAGAACTCACTACACACACACACACACACATGATTACAAGTAAAGCTGGGAAAACTGGAATAAATTTGATGGATTATGTCTATGTCAACATCCTGCTTGTCATAGCATGCTACAGATTTCTAAAATGTTACCACTGGGAAAAACAGAGTAAAAGTACATAGGATTTCCCTGTATTGCTTCTTACAACTGCATGTGAATCTATAATTATCTCTAAATAATAGGATTAATTTAGAAATGAGAGGGTAAAAAACCCCAAAAGTTCATAGGATTACCAATAGTATAGGGGCTGAGGTGAGTCTCTAGTTACCCCCAGCCAGATAGACCAGAGTATCAAGTGTTTGGTGATGAACTGTGTAAAAAACGCCATTTAGGGCTTCCCTGGTGGCGCAGTGGTTGGGAGTCCGCCTGCCGATGCGAGGGACATGGGTTCGTGCCCCGGTCCGGGGGGATCCCACATGCCACGGAGCGGCTGGGCCCGTGGGCCATGGCCACTGGGCCTGCGCGTCCAGAGCCTGTGCTCTGCGACGGGAGAGGCCGCAGTGGTGAGAGGCCCGCGTACCACAAAAAAAACAAAACAAACAAACAAAAAAACGCCATTTAATTTTGCTAAGTTTTTCCCCCCCTGGGGGGCTCCTAGAAGCTGATTACTTGGGATCATACCTCAACTTTGCCTTATAGCTTTAATATAAAACATCACATGCCAAACTTCATCAATTCTAATACATACAATATATTTAAATCAGCTTCTCAGGAGATCAGGGTTCGAAAATAGTAAATCTATTTTAGAAATATTCAAAGAAAAAACATATGGGTCTAAAAAAATCAAGGAAATATAATTATTAAAAGATGCTATTTCATCACAGGAAAAATTTTTTCACCATATCAATCCAATAAAAAGAAAGAAAGAAAAATAGGTTTTAAGACACTCCGTAAAACAATGAGCACAGAAAAGGAAATGGCTTTTGAAGTTTCCATGTTCTTGATCCCAACTTGGTCTGTCACCTCCCTGGCACAACTGTGTCTTGCTTTCGGAGAATTTAAAGCATGAAGAATTTTCACAGAGGTCCTCAGTACATTTCAGAAAACAATGTGATTTTCAATTCAATTTATCCGTAACTTTTCACAAAAACAGGAATGACTAAATGAATATAATACAAGATGATCTACTTACAGTGTACTTCAAATTTTTTATAATAAAAAGTTCCATTAAATTTAAATTCAATTTACTGAATATCTGTTGGCTGTTGTGGCGTGGAATTTCATAAAGAAAATGATTTGACCTTAGTTTTCAATGATAGACAACAATGAATTCTGAATGTTAAATATTTTTAAAGTTTAGTGCTCTACAGACAACCCTAACTGACAGGAAATTTCTGGTGTTTAGGCGAAGTCTGATATTACCTAGATTTGGAAGACTTCCTGTTCACAACTTCTCTTTGAATAATTAAATCCTAAATGTTTAAATAAGCCGAATACCTATTTAACCTAAAATCTATTAACCATAATTTAAGATATTTATTTCATTTCATTTTAGCAGAGAGAGAAAACACTTATTTACAGCCATAAATATGATGCTACATGCAGATTTAAATCATTCTGAGCAAGTCATATTTTCTTGCCATCCTATTAATATCCAATTAATATTACTGCCAGCCACATGGCAGATGCTGTGCTCAGGGCTTCATAAGCATTATTTCATTTCTTATTTAAATTACAAAACGAAGTCCATGGATGTTGTAAAAATGTGAACCATACAGAAAAACACAGAACAAAAAATGAGAGGTCCCCATCCCCCCTTCTACTCTCTCACTGCTGTCCTTCCCTATAGCGTAGCCTATAGGTACATAGCTGGCGGATGCTGGACTTCCGCAGACATTTCTCAATTCATTTGAATATATACATACTCCCACACACATATGAGATCTTAATTATATATTATGCTCATGTTTTTTCCTCCCTTTTTAACAGTGTAACTTGGATCTTTTCCTACCCTCTCTCAAATAATAAGTATCATGTTTCTTAATACCCTTAATTACATTCCACAGTTTAGACTATAATTTATTTAACAATTCCCATATGACAGCCTTTGGTGTCAGACAGGGATCTTGGTGTACGTGAGCACATCCATGGCAGGTCTGTACAGCACCACAGCATGAGTATCAAAGCTTTGCACAGAGTCACACAGCCCCCATCAGCATTTTTTGGAGAAAATAATCTAGCCTGGAACACAGAGCTGGAACTCTCTGTTCCTTCTGAGCCATGCTCCACACTGTCACTAGCTAAACACCATGCATCGCCCCTAAGAATCACTCAATCTGCCATCTGTTCCCAGGACAACCCCTCTACCATTTGATGACTTTATTATCATGACAAAAACCTGAACTCCCACCTCCAACCATCTCCCCCCGCCCACCGAAACACCTAATTCAGTGCCAGTCCTCGACTACATACCGACACTTTGCTACTTTACTGTACTCATCACACCAAACTGCAGTCATTTGCGCCGTTGCTCACCTTCCCCATTAGATTGAGTTCAGCAAGCCTTTCCCTGTTCCTAACCTAGTGTCTGGTATGCAGGAGGCATTTAATAACAGGTGCTCAATAAACATTTTCTGAATGAATGAATGAATGAATGAATAAATAATGAACGAGGAAGTGAGAGGAACTGAAATGAATTCAGTTCTAAAATGCCTGTAGGACTGAAATTGCCTGTTTTCAATATTAAGGTTTTTTTTTAAATGTAGAAAGACAAGATGCTTCTCCTCTAGGACTTTGGTTTCAAGGCTAATTATTCTGCCTAATTTCAAGGCTTTACTCCTGTCTAATTATGGCCACTCCCAAATCCCACTGTTGTTTTTACTATTCTCTTGGCAGTCTCTATGCTCTCCCCATCTCAGCCATGTCATACATTTTGGAAACAGTTCTCTGATACTTAACTTGTATGCCATCAGCACTTTATTAGGCTCTTCCTGTGTTCTCCTTACTGTATGGCTCATTAGATCCCCAAAATGTTTTCTACCATCCTTTTGAAATGTTTATTCTGCATCGTATTCTATGGTGTTTACATTCTCCACTGTGGATGGGGAGGTATTATATTGTGTGTTGTATTGTATTGTATTGTATTTGTCTTAACTGGAATCCATCTTGTTCTCAACTTCTCCACTTTGACAATCATGTTAAACACAAATCCTGTATTCAAAAGTGTTTATCCCTCTTTGCTCCTTTTTGAAAAATAAAGTTTTACAAGTAATTTCATCAAAGCAAAAACAATAAGATCTGAGTTTACAAATATAAATGGTGTGTGTGTATGCATGTGTGAGAGAGAGACAGAGACAGAGAGGAGAGGGGCTATGTCTCCAGCCTCTCATAGTTAAACAAGTTTAAAGTTAGAAATGCTCTAGAAATAAACAAGAAAGTAGATACATAAATTGTGAAGTATGTCTTCTTTATGCTTTACAATAGTATTGAAAACTACATTTTCAACAAGTTAAAAATCTAACACTACCACGTCCATTTAATCTTAATTCCCTCTTCTTTCCCCAAATGTTTCATTCACATCCATGCCCTCCCCTTTGGGATATTTTCCAATAAAATCCTAACACTCAGGAGAACATTCTAATGAGATTTTAAAGTGCTCAATCTTTATATATTCTAAAGGAAAATTCATGTTTACTGAACTGTGCACCTGCAATAGACTACTTTCTGTGCTACATACTTAAAAATTATGTTATTTCTCCTAACAAAGCTCTGAGGTAAGCATATTATTTTAGAGATGAGGAAACAGGTTCAGAGAGGTTAACTAACTTCACCAAAGTCACAAAGCTTCTAGGTAACAGAGCTCCTTGGACATGGAGCTAGCATTCAACCCTGGATCTCTGTGAGGTCAGTCTGTCTCCATCACATCTTAGTACCTATTAAAACACCACAATCTTCCCTTAGAACCTAAGGTCTCCTCAATTCTCTACCCCTCCCTCCTAAAATCTCACTCTCCTTCCTTTCACCTACTGTATTATGTACATGCTGGTCCTCTCCTCTATTGTCCCATAAACTCCTTAGAGAGTGGGTATGCCTCACTCATCTCTGTTTCTCCAACCTCAAGATCTATCATTCCTCCTTCCCTACACATGGGATTGTACTAGGTGCATGGCATATAGTTTTGAAAAAGAACCTAAAGGAGTTTACTTCTTGAATGGGACACTGACAAGGAAATTAAGCAGGATAATGCTGAGGTGGGAAACTGCATTAAAGAAGCAGGACCTTAAGTCACTATGGAAAACAGTATGGAGGTTCCTCAGAAAAATTAAAAATAGAATTGCCGGGACTTCCCTCGTGGCGCAGTGGTTAAGAATCCGCCTGCCAATGCAGGGGACAAGGGTTCGAGCTCTGGTCCAGGAAGATCCCACATGCTGTGAAGCAACTAAGCCCGTGCACCACAACTACTGAGCCTGCACTCTAGAGCCCGCAAGCCACAACTACTGAGCCTGCACACCGCAAATACTGAAGCCCGCGTGCCTAGAGCCTGTGCTCCACAAGAGAAGTCACTGCAGTGAGAAGCCCACACACCACAACAAAGAGTAGCCCCCGCTCACCGCAACTAAAGAAAGCCCATGCACAGCAACGAAGACCTAGCACAGCCAAAAATAAATAAATAAGTTAATTAATTAATTAATTAGAAAAAGGATTGCCATATGATCCAGCAATCCCACTCCTGGGCATATATCTGGACAAAACTCTAATTCAAAAAGATACATGCACCTGTATGTTCATAGCAGCACTATTCACAATAGCCAAGACATGGAAACAACCTAAATGTCCATCAACAGATGAATGGATAAAGAAGATGTGGTACCTATATACAATGGAATACTACTCAGCCATAAAAAGAATGAAATAATGCCGTTTGCAGCAACATGGATGCAACTAGAGATTATCATACTAAGTCAGTCAGAAAGAGAAAGACAAATACCATATATCACTTATATGTGGAATCTAAAATATAACACAAATGAAACAGAAACTGACTCACAGACAGAGAACAGACTTGTGGTTGCCAAGGGGGAGAAGGTTAGGGGAGGAATGGGGTGGGAGGTTGAGGTTAGCAGACATAAGCTTTTATATAGGGATAGAAGGGATAAACAACAAGGTACTAACATACAGCATGGGGAACTATATTCAATATCTTGTGCTAAACCATAATGGAAAAGAATATAAAAAAAGAATGCATATATGTATAACTGAATCAGTTTGCTGTACAGCAGAAATTAACCCAACACTGTAAATCAACTATACTTCAATTTTTAAAAGTACAAACCCACTGGAAAAAAAAAGAAATATTACCTCTGGTTAGTTCTTTTTTCCCCTCTATAAATGATAAGCCATATTTTTTTAAATGTCACATTCTTGGGTATCGAAATCTAGTTGTTCCTGACTAGACATATTCATATTAGAATTATATCATTTGCTTTCACTTAGACATGATGAGTAATGATAGTAGACAGGGTAGAAAATTTGGATTATGTAGATATGGTCAGAATCCTGGCTCTGCCATTTATTAGCTGTGCATTACTGTGAAAGTTGGGCTCAATTTCCTCATAAGTAGAACAGGAATTATAACTGTACCTACTTCAAGACATGCTGGGAAGGTTACAACAGAGAGCTGATGGACCTAAAGGGTTGGCTCTTGGTAATTACTGACAATTCCTCCTGTTAATTTTCACATGTAATTCAACACCTATTCTTGTTCACTGCTTGCAGAAGTCATAACCCCTTTCTGTACCAGGTAAAATGGAAAGCTGTGTCTGCTCCCAGTACCCTCTAATACAGCCTTACTCTGCCTGTTATGAACTGATGTCTCTACCAGGCCAAAGAGCAATGATGGCCGTACTTGGGGACACCTGGCACCAGTGTGGAACTACTCACCTACTGGGCAACCACTAAATGGCTCCTCAGGGACCTCTCACAAATCCACAGTGATCTGGAGGTCAGGAGAATGATGCCCAATACCAAAGCTGCTGCCTTTTTCAGGAATATTAGTAACCTCATCCATCGGTATCATCTCAAGGCTTTAGCTACTGATGGACACTTGGATGGAGCAAGGGCAAGGGTGTGAATGCCATGTGCTACACATGAGAGGGGTCTCTGCCATATACCTGCTTCCTACACAATTTGTCAAGTGTGAACAAGGAGACCCAGAAGCAAATTCACCCCATCATCCACACAGGAAAGGAGGCACTGCCTCCTGTGAGGAGACTGGGGTTGTTTAATGCAATAGGATTAATCTGCATAGATTAAAGCTGAACAACTGCTCACATCTTCAAGGCTCGGATGCCAGCCTTGTGCCTGAGAGAAGAAAATAATAAGCTCACTGCGTTAGACTACAGCATGAAGCCATGGGCATGTCATCCTCGAAGTGAGCTGGTGAGTGGCATACCCTCCACAGTTGTGACCTCATCCAACTGTCTCATGATTGTCAGCTACCAGAGGAAGCAGTGAGCAGAGTAGGACAGGGAACTTTAGGCTGGGAGGCCAGCTTTAAACCTTAATTCTGTCGTTTACTACCAACACGGCCATGGAAAGTTTCTGAGCTTCAGCTTGCTCATCTGTAAATTGTGAGATTCCTCTCACAAAGTGGTGTGAGAATCAAAATGAGATTTGACATGAAGCATTTTGTAAATGTAAGATAGTTGTTTCTGTTGTTACTGTGATGGCCCCTCTTAAGACAAATGCATATCCAGTCCTTAGTCACACTAATGGAGACAGTAGCATCCTATTCCTATTTGCTCATTACGGATATGTGTGCAGCTTTAACAACAACTGGTAAATCACTGGGCTGTAAGCAGGATTCTGTACATCCAAGCAGAACAGGCTGCTTTCCTGCCAAGTTATCCACTTCCACACTCCAGGGGAAGCAGTCTGAAGAGATCACCTGCTGCTCACCCAAGAAGTGATGCTTTTACTATACAAACCTGAGCTAGAAGTCCGTGGTGGCTTATAAGCTAAGGAAGCCTGAGCTTTGGGGCACCTTCCAATAGGGTTGGGGCAAATATCAATGGTGTGCAGTCTATTGGAATCACAATATTGTTTACCTGGACATGACCGCTGTTGTCACCAGGGCCAGGTAGAATAGTTTATACCTATTATTAGCATAGCACCTGCTCACTGTTCCAGCAATGAGATACAGGTGAGCAATTGTAAATGTTGCCATTTCTTTGGGGGAAATACCTTCCTTCATTTATTCAGCAAACATTTCTTCAGGGTTTATTACATGCCAGGCACAATGCTAATTGCTAGGGATACTGAATCCACTGGGCAGTTCTTTGCCTTAAGGAGCTCATACACAGGCTCGTACATAGCCTTTAATTTTCTGGTTCTTTGGGGTGAGTATAAAAAGAGCATCTGCCACTTAGATTTCCGCTCCTATATGTGAATCAAGCACTTTCTAAACAGTAATGAGATACCTTCGAAGAAGCCAATACAGTCAAATACATGTTACAATGGAGAAACTGAGGGAGGTTAAATCTTTGTGAAAGACTGTACGGTTACTGGTAGAGTGAGAAGAGCAACTAGGGTCTCAAACCCGTACCCTGGAATCAATGTTCTGGATTTGAGTCTTGGCACTGAGTGATGTTGGGAAAATTCCTCAACCTCTCAGAGATGCTGTTTACTCCTTTGTAAAATGGGGAAATCTTTTCTGCACCTATACAAAGTTGTTCTGAATATCTAATACAATGTACTTCATTTTCATCTTTTTAAGCAGTATTGATTTCAAAAAGCAGTGCCAATTAATAATAGTCCTGGGCTTCCCTGGTGGCGCAGTGGATGGGAGTCCGCCTGCTCAGGCAGGGGACACGGCTTCGTGCCCCGGTCCGGGAGGATCCCACATGCCGCGGAGTGGCTGGGCCCGTGAGCCATGGCCGCTGAGCCTGCGCGTCCGGAGCCTGTGCTCCACAACGGGAGAGGCCACAACAGTGAGAGGCTCGTGTACCGCAAAAAAAAAAAAAATAATAATAATAGTCCTGTTTTTGGAGAGGGTGGACTCAAGACTCACTCAGATTTCACAAGCTGACATGTATGGGTGTAAAAGGGGGAAAATGTTAGCCTTATAATCAATGTAATATGATAAATAAAAGTGCTTAAAACTAGAAAATTCCAAACATATATATTACTGCTCTTTCTCCACTACTCTTTGTTTTTGCAAAAGATTATAGACAATTGTACTTTAAAAATTAAAAACTGTGAGACCATACTGAAAAGTACATTCTTCAGAAAAATATGAGACATGTTATTCTCCACTAGACTCTTAACCAAATAGGCATGTATAGGAGGATGGCCATAGAATACTGGTTATGTCTCAAGCCCAAGAAGCAATACTGTGTCAAAATTCTTTTGTATAATGAATGATACAAAAATAATTCTATTTACTTGGAGCTCAGAAAAGAATCAAAAGTTACCATTTCACCACCTCTTCTTTTTTCTTTGCCCTGAAACTTCAGAGTCAGACAGGCACAGAAGAGGACCCACCATGCAGACTTCCCTGCTGGCGCAGTAGTTAAGAATCCGCCTGCCAATGCAGGGGACACAAGTTCAAGCCCTGGTCTGGGAAGACCCACATGCCGCGGAGCAACTAAGCCCGTGCGCCGCAACTACTGAGCCTGCACTCTAGGGCCCATAAGCCACAACTACTGAGCCCGTGTGCCACAACTACCGAAGCGTGCATGGCTAGAGCCCGTGCTCTGCAACAAGAGAAGCCACCTTTATGAGGAGCCTGCGCACCACAGTGAAGAGTAGCCCGCACTTGCCGCAATTAGAGAAAGCCCGTGCGCAGCAACGAAGACCCAACGCAGCCAAAAAAATAAATAAAATAAAATAAATAAATTAAAAAAAAAAAAAAGAGGCCCCACCATGTTACATCAAACTTTAGAGACAGCTTTAGCGCTTTCAGACTCCAGCTGTTTTTCAGGTAGTCATGCTGGGAAGGGCTGCTGTTTTTATAGACTGCTATAGAAGACTAGCTTCCCTCCCATATGTGTATTGGCATGCCCAACTGCCATCAAGAGAGCTAACCTCTGGCCACTGGAAGGATTTTCAGCCTGTGGATCTCCACAATTCTGCCTAAGGATTTAATTAGCCTTTTACCCCAACTCCTGACTTATCTCTCAGGTTGCATCCTGCTTCTGTGTTAAAGTGGTGACATGGAATTTTCCACTACCGAAGATTTACAGATGTTTGGCTTACTTCTTATCCAAACTACTGTGTGTGTGTACGTGTGTGTGTGCACGCGCGCGCTGTGTGCGACACACAGAGAGAGACAGGGAGACAGAGAGACGAAGAGAAAGAGATAAACAGATTCAAAACTAAATTCCCTAGAATCCAACTATAACTGGGAAACCTAGACAATAGGGTGAGTCTGTTATCTTTTCCGAACTCCACAAAGTAAGAGATCTCCAGCACTGAGCATTAAGAACTTAGTTATAGATGCCATGAAGGCAAGACATTGTCATGCTTTTTCTGTATCCCCAATGTTTGGAACAGAGTGTGACACATAGTTAACAATTAGTAAATGCTAATATAAATGTTTGCTAAATTGGGCAAGCTAAATAAAGACTTCTGGGGAAAAAAATGATCCTTTTGTTTGCTAAATCTACTACAACGTAGATCAGACCTTTTAGAATAATTTTTAATAATATACTGAATTAAGACATGTTGTTTCTCTCTCTCTCTCAGTAGAATTGGGGTCATTTGTTTTGACCAGAACAAGTTTTTTGCACATCCTGGCTGGAGACCCTTTAAAGAGGTTTCAGGAAATGCTCAGGAATTCTTTAACGTGTGAGATGAAGTAAGTTTTATAGACAAACAACAGTCTGAATCCCCAACCAGCTATTTCGTACAATATGTGTGTAACTCTGAAAATCAGATATATCAAATTTCAATTTGGCTTCATGCCAGCTTTGTTTTATGGATTCATAAAGGCAGATTTTCTTTGATTATCAGGATTATTGCAAAGTGGAGTCAGCACAGAAACTTTTTGAATTTGGCAAAGCCTGTGTCTTCAGGCAACTGGGAGTAGCCTGGTGTAATTTTTTTCTTTTTAAAGCTCTGAAATAAACAGGTTTCAACTTTAAATCTTAAGTTTCACAGGGTGGATTTTGTGCAAGTTATTCAACCCAGAAAATACCTGGTTTTCTCATATGTACAACAGAAAAACACCACCAGCCTCATCAGATTGCTTGAAAATTAAATGTGATAGCATTTGTAAATGGAAAAGAAAAAAGACTAAGGTCTCTTGAAGCTTTATATTCCTAATTTATAAAATGGGGATAATGTTCATACCCTGCTTATATCACAAGGTTGTTGTAGGATCAAATGAAGAAACAGATATAAAGATGTTTGATAAACTGAATACCATATAAAGTGATGATAACAATTCATAACAATATAGCCTTTTAAAAATTTCCATTCTGCCCGGAGTATTTCCTCAGTATCTGAAATTTGTCCCCAAAGCTGTGAAATTTGATTTCTGTCTTGGCCATGGAAATAAAGCCACATAGGGCATCACGCTTAAGAGAGGAGATGTGAAACTCTGAGGGGAAAATGGAAACTTCTGGTATCATTAGGGCCTAGCTGACAATGGCAATTCTCCCTGAAGGTTTTGCTGGCAGGTTGGGTGAAAGGCTCAGAGCTGGGATGCACAGGCTGTAGTTTAATTGATGTGAGTCATAGCTAATGGTACATCAGAAGAAGGATCAAGGAGCTGTGCCTTCTAATTTAAGGCAAAATGCTTAAGACTACATCCAACCAGATAAGAAAGGCTTCCTTGGCAAATACAAATGTTAAATCTTTGCTGGATTTGTCCTGTTCCTTCTTTTGTATTAAAATCATGGAGCTAGAAGCTAACATAATAATGTTCAAGCTTCCTGTGTTCTTCTGCAGTAATAATCAGTTAGATCTTGCCCAGTGAAAAGGATGATATTCTTGCCTAATTATAGACCAGGGCAGAGAAAGAAGATAAAGCAGTCTGGCTCTAGAGGTAGGCAGGTTGGCAGACCCCCTGGATATGACATAAGGAGTACAAATATCTGTCTTGCTTCCACAACATTCCTATCAGATTTATCCTTTAATAGTATCTTGAGAAATACATATACATATTATCTTGGAGGATAACCCACCATTCCTAGATAAATAGAAGCACAACAGGAAGAACACTAAGAGAAAATGGAGGCTTCGAGAGGCTAGACAATTCACCCAAGGTCACACAGCAGAGCTGGGATTTGAATCCAAGTCTAGTTCCAGCCTCAACCAGCTTTTTTCACTACACTGATACTACACTTTGCCCTGCAAGCGACAGTGCTATTCCCTCTTTTGCTCCTGACATGTACAGGCTATCTGGCTTGGTCACCCTAAGTAACAGTTAATAACCAATTTCTGATACAGCTATACATTCATACCTACAGTGAATTCTATAAGGCAGGCTGGTAAGATCAAAACGAAAAGGCTTTGTTTGCTCTCCGATACACTTCCCAAACGAAAGTTTCTCAATATGTCATTACTGTGATTCTGGGTTTAAGATTCGAAGTCAACTGCAAACCATGGCTCCTGTTGGTGCAGGTTCACCAGACTTGGGGCTGACTGCCAGGTTCACTTGCTGCCCTCTGTCTAAGGAGCACTTACAGGGTTGTGGGGAGGCAGGAGATGCTCAGGAGAGACAGCAATCAGCCCTGCCTCCGATACTGCAGAATCTGCAGCGATTTCGGGCATGGATTCCCAGGAGCGGCTGCAGAGAGCAGGGCCATGTCACTGCATGAAAAATAAGGCTGAGAGTAGGAGCACTTCATAAATCTAAACTTACATAATAGACTGTGGGGGTTTTTGTCTTTAAAAGTATTTCTTTCTTACTTTTTTGTTGTTAAAATGTCCTTTTTATACTTAAGAGGCATAACCACCAAATGTAATGTATAGTGCTTGTTTGGCTCCTGATTAGGAAAAAGAAAAATTTAAGTCATTATAAACTGCGTATTAGATCATACCAAGAATTATTGTAAATTCTGTTGGGTGTGATAATGGCATTGTGGTAATATAAGAACATGTTCTCTCTTTTTTCTTTATAGTTTCTGAATACTGTAGGGATGAAAAGAGATAAATGTTGGATTTGTTTTAAAATACATCAGCAAAGAAAATACTTTAGGTGCTATATGATGCAAATTGGCAAACTTGACCATTATTGAATATGGGTGACAAGTACATGAGCATTCTTTGTAAAATTCTAATTTTGCATATGCTTAAAACTGTTCATAACAGAAACATTTAAATTGATTATTTAAAAAGATTAAACATCCTAATTGAATAAAGTTAAAAAGCTGGCAACATCACATCAGTCCTCCTCACTAGTATAGTGGACAGGGAATGATAGGGCCTGGTTCCTCTGGCTCCTGCCCCTGGGCACCCCTGCATGTGTCGCTCTGAGCCCTGGTTTGCTCATAGTACAACAGGTATAGTACACCTAGACCTAGCAGCAATTTGAAACTTCACTGAGGTAATAGGCATGAAAGTGCTAGGCTGCTCAAATGCTACTGTTCGGTCAGCAAACATTTCCTTATCATCAACCATGGCGAGGCTCTGTGCTAGACACCAGTGATAAGATGATTAAAATGTGGTCTCTGCACACAAAGACTTTTCATTACTGCTATCTAATGTCTACATTGATTTCCACAGTGATGGCAATTCCACAACTAGCTCTAGCTTCTAGTTTGAATACTGTCTACAATTCTTAATAAAGGCAAGAAGGTCCCTGCTTAACTCACCAGCTCATCTTTTTCTTAACGTCCCCTCTCTTTTGGTTTCTTCAGATTCTAGCTTTCGAGATTTCCTCAGTTCCATTCTCTTCCATGCTGTTCCTTCTGCCTGGAACACCTTTCCTATTGGTCTCCATCTGGCTTCTTGTCTTTCCCATCTGTCTTCAACATCATGTCCTCAGACAGCTCGCTGACCTATGATAGGTCCTTCACATGCAACTGATATTACTCCTTTGCAGTACTTCACATACATGAAACTAATTATCTGTAAAGACTTGCTTATTATTTGTGAGGCACACGGTAGATGCCTGAGAAATGTTTGATAACTGACGGAGTGGAGCTGCTGGTGTGACTATTCCTCCTTCATCCTGGCAAAAAAAGTGATCTAGCCATTTTGAAAATGTTGAAACTTTGATAAATATGTTCTATCCCTCCATGACTCTCCCACTAAAAGAATTTTCATTTTCCAACTGAGGTAAAAGGAAGAATTGCCAAAGATATGGATTGAGAGAACTATTTATCCTCCACTTCTTTCTCATCATAATTATCTATTTCTGAATCCTAAAACCACCTAGCTAGATTCGTCTCCAATCCTGATTACCTTTAACTTCTTGAGATGCTACGTGTGTTTCTATTTATTATAAGTATTTTATGGCATGCAACCAGAAAAATCACATAATGGGAAATTACCCACAGCCCCCAAACACACAAACAGGAGCTGAACAGAACTTCAATTGTTACCAATTTATGGTAACAATTTCATCCTCAGTTTAGTTATTTTTACGGTGCAGAAAAAAATTATTTTGCTTATTTCACTATTTTTTTCCTATAAAATTGTTCCCCTGATTTTTGGCAAAATATCTATGAGAAAGTGAAGGTCTCCCTGGGTGTAGAGGAAATTGAAATTGTCACTTAAGAAAGGACAAAGTGTTACCCTAAACTGTCCTCTGCACAATATTGTTTGCTAAGAAATGGGAACTCTAAAACAACGACAATATGGAACCACTGGGTGGCTTAAGGGATATATTATATTTGTCACTTAGCCAGCAGCATTCTGATGAAGAGCTGGGACAGTGACAGTAGAGAGATCAGAATCCTGGAGGTCATTTAGGGGCCTATTTCAATGGTCCAGGTGAGAGATGGTGAGGATAGTGGGAGTGGAGAAGAGGGGACAGACATTTGGGAGGTGTAAAGAAGAGGCTTGGCTGCTTAACTCAATGTGGCATATAAAAAAGAGGGCTTCCCTGGTGGCACAGTGGTTGAGAGTCCGCCAGCCGATGCAGGGGACACGGGTTCGTGCCCCAAACCGGGAGGATCCCGCATGCCGCGGAGCGGCTGGGCCCGTGAGCCATGGCCGCTGGGCCTGTGCGTCCGCAGCCTGTGCTCCACAGCGGGAGAGGCCACGGTGGTGAGAGGCCCGTGTACCGCAAAAAAAAAAAAAAAAAAAAAAAGAAAGAAAGAAAGTGGAAGTGTCCAGGGTTTTAGCTGGAGCAACTGACTGAGAACAGAAGAGGAGATGCCCTTGAGAGAGGCAAAGAAAATGACATAGAGTTCATATTGGCACACTAATTTTGAGGGGGCATCATTACAGCTCAGTGTTCTCGTGCCAGACTTTCTTAATGCTACTGACTGGGAGTACAGGGAGGTAACATCTTTAACAAGTGAAGTAATTTTATATAAATTAGATAACTTTCCTGGGTCTATGGAACTGTTATAGATGAAGACTGTGCTGCAACTACAGTGAGACAGTTGTGTGAAACACATACTAAGCTGATCATTCTATCCTCTAGACCTATGGAAAAATGAGAAAATAATAAAAGTAAGTAACCATTAAAAGTGACTTTTATGCACAAATAAATAAAAATATGCTATGGGAAAACTGATCCCTGTAGAACTGAATCAGGCAAATTTATCTTCCTCTTGATTAATAATTTAAAAAGAAATCCCAAGGCTGCTGCCTCTGGAGATGTAGGAGTAATTCTTATAATTAGACTCTCATCTGAACCGTGAGGGTGAGGATCAGAAAGCTGACTCAGCCCGGTGTCAATTATTTGCAGCTTGCACAGTGAAAGGCTAAAAATTTGGAAGATGTAGGATGACTGAAGTCCAATTCTGGGGGTTGCTTCAGCGCAGTCACATGATAAGTATTTACTGGCAAATTTCTTTCAATTAGTATTTACTGGCAAATTTATTCTCTATCTCCGTTAGTCTGGGCCCAGAAAATATCTGTGGGACTTGCTTTGGGGTGGAATTTTTATGCTTCCAATTCAAGAAACAGAAATCAATGCACTCCAACAACTTTCCTTTTTATGTAAACTCAAACAGAGCTGGTCTCTATGGATCAATCCAAGAAACTGCCCTTTTTAATACAATCGAGTTATGTTTGCGCTACTTTAGAATGAATCAACAGATCTACGGAAACTCGCAAGCCCACTCTGGCCCACAGAGAACTGCAACAGGCCAGCAGGTCCTAGCTGGCCCCTTCCGGATTCATCAGGACACAAGAAGGTGTGAATAGAACACCTTTTACACAGAAGCTGGTTTTGACCAATTGGCTATGATTGGAGGGTCCAACGACTCCTTTCTCAGGTTCAATTAATTTGCTAGAGTGGCTCAGAGAACTCAAAGAAACATCTTCCCAACTTTTACCATTTATTATAAAAGTATATGATAAAAGATACAGCTGAACATCTAAATGGAAGAGATGAGTACAGAAAGCTAAGTGGGAAGGGGTGTGGGGCTTCCATACTTTCTCTAGACAAGCCACTCTCCTAGCACCTCCATGTGTTCACCAACCCGGAAGCTCTCCAAACCCCGTTCTTTTGGGATTTTATGGAAGCTTCATTACAAAAGCATGATGGATCATTAACTCCATTTCCAGCCCTTACCTTTTCTCAAAAGAAAGGTGGGTGGGGCTGAAAATTCCAAGCTTCTACTCATGGCTGGTTCTTCCTGGTAACTAGCCTTCATCCAGGAGCCATCTAGGAGCCCACCCAGAGTCACCTCATTAGAACAAAAGAGACTCCTTTCACCCAGGAAATTATAAGGGTTTCATGGAGCTCTAGGTCAAGAACAGAGGTCAAAGACCAATATTAGAACAAGAGATGCTCCCAGTATTCTTAGCACTTAGGAAATTATACGGGTTTAGGAGCTCTGTGCCAGGAACTGGGAGCAGAGACCAGTACACGTTTTTTTCTGTTATCTCACACTCCTGTAGGGACTTGAATTCATGCTTTTCTAGCTCTGCTAAGTCATTTTTCACTAACCCATCTTTCCAGCTCCCAAAATCTTGTTCATATTTCTTACATGTGTTGTCAAGACTTACTTCTTTTTTTATCTCATAGATTTATACCTGTTTAAATTACTTGTTACTTTGATGGAATTTTGGAAAGGAACAGAAATATATGCAGGTATTCAAACTGCCAGGTTTAAAAGGAAGCTCAAAATTTATGTTCAACTCTATTAAATTTTTTTTAAATAAATTTATTTATTTATTTATTTTTGGCTGTGTTGGGTCTTTGTTGCTGCATGCGGCAGGCATTCTCTAGTTGCAGCGAGCGGGGGCTACTCTTCATTGTGGTGCACAGGCTTCTCACTGCGGTGGCTTCTCTTGTTGAGGAGCACGGGCTCTAGGCATGCAGGCTTCAGTAGTTGTGGCATGCAGGCTCAGTAGTTGTGGCTCACAGGCTCTAGAGCGCAGGCTCAGTAGTTGTGGCGGGCTTAGTTGCTCGGCGGCATGTGGGATCTTCCCGGACCAGGGCTCAAATCTGTGTCCCTTGCACTGGCAGGCAGATGCTTAACCACTGTGCCACCAGGGAAGCCCAACTCTATTAAATATAATCTTAGTGTTTTCTTGCCATCAGTCTATCGTCCCAAGATCACATAGACCCCAGCTCTGTCATTATTACATGTTCTGTATTTCTGAACCTTGCGACATCTGCAAAAAGTACAGAAGACCTCAAGAGGAGATAAGCTAGGATTCATTTATTTTCATATCTTTCATTCAGCAGTTATTAAAGTTTTTCTATCTTTCCAGATTGACATAGAATTATTGCATGAATCTACCTATCCACCCACTTAAAAAATGTGCTGGGGATAGAAATAAAGGATTAAACAATCTAATCCTTGACTTCAAAGAACTCACTATTTATTATGGAATATAGGCAAGAAAATAGATAATACTAATAAACTTGTTAAGGCATAAACAAGGAACTGTATCAGTACAGAGGAGAGGTTCCTAACCCAGCTTGAGAGGAAGTACAAAGAGGATGGTATTTGAGAGACGGTAACACCAAGACTTAATCTTAGAGGATGAGGAAGCACTGGGTAGGCAGAGAAGACTAGATGTAGGGGTGGCAGAAGGCAGATGAAAGCAAAGGGAGCAGCTGTGTAAAGGCAAAGGCTCATGCCTCTTTTGCCGCTAAAGAGGAGAAATTTCTCTCAATCATCAGAAAGTGCAGGACAAAGGGGACCGAGTCACCTTTTGATGAGCTAACTTGATGTCCGTGTCCTTCCAGGAGAAAATGAAAAGCAGGCCATTTATAATGAGCTCTTTGGCTCTTGAATTACCAAGTAAAACTGAGGTATCAGCAACTCTTGGCTGAGTAAGAAGCTTGCTAATAGAACCCCTGCATTAGTGGGAAGGGATTAAAAGGGCTTTGATAAGTATAAAAGCACCGTGTGAATACACAAGATTATTCTTATTACTACCACATTGCCAACCACCACCATCGCCAGGCTCGAGGCGCCCTCTACAACTTATAAAGTGAAGCATCTTCTCTGTGGTTTGGAGCAATGGCAACCTCCTGTTTTCGAGATTACACTACAGTCATGTAAGATGTCAGCAGGGTGATGGCTGAACAGGACTTCCCTGTACATTTCTTTGCAGCTTCATTTGCAACTTTTAAAAGTTAAAGAAAGAGAAAGAAGGAGGAGAAGAAGGAGAGGAAAAGAGGAAGAAGGAGAACAGCAGCTTTTTAAGACCAAAGATGGAGAGCATTTTCTCTGCATCTCTATTCAGGGCTGCAATAAACTGAACTCACTGTACTGCTGCAGATTACTAGAAACTTAGAATCCAATTAGGACGGTGCCATGGGCCTGGCAAAAGGGTAGATTAGAGCGCTGGCACAACCCTGGGGCTCAGTGGCAGGAGGCTGATTGGGGAATGTAAAGCATCAGCCTCTAAGCATAGAAACCACAGTAACAATTTTTAAATGTACTTTGGATAGTTAGCATTTAATCAAAATCCACTGTGAGGCAAGGTGTCTTCCCTGCTGGACATTCTATTTCTAGTTCTGCTACCTGGCTCAATCACTAGCAGGTAAACATGTCCCACCAGCCCCCAGCTTCTCCCAGCTCCTATGCGTCCTTGGTGCTAGAAGGTAGATGGTAAGAAATTCTAAGGCATGGTTGGGAACGGAGTCTTGAAATCATACACAATGAATAATGCCATCATTAATGACTCAGGGCATAAAGAACCTGTGGAGTGAGAAACTGTTTTTATGCAAAAGATTATCTGGATATTTGGACAAAACTAAAGTGAGGAGGCAGGAATAACCAGTACAAACTTATTTGGCAAGAACTTCAGTCCTCATTTTTCAGAGATTCAATTTGTATGCTGGTCATTTTCTCTTGTATTTGATTCCCACACTTTTCCTGCTCTGTTTTATATATCAAAAGGGTTGACTCCATGCAAGTTACATTGCCTAGGCTCCCTTCCTAGGCCAATGGGAGACACTGACGGAAGACTGGAGGGCTGGAGGAAGGGAGAAGCCAGGGTGTCTCTCTCTTCTCTCTGTTTCAGGGGGCATTTCAAGAATGTCTATTTTTCCTCCATGATTTCTACAGATGTTATTTCAGGGCTCTGTTAGCAGAGACTTGAAGGTTTCTCAGTGTGATCTTGCTCTGGCTATCTTTCATCAGAACAGAGAAGAGTTTTCTGACTTCATTTAAACATGTTAGTGGTTTGCTAGAGAATATATTATTTGGCTCCAGTGATCTTGATTGTCTGTTAAGGAAGCAGACCCAGACAAGACTGTTAACACTGCCATCCTAAAACCACTAGAGGGCTTTCCTGGTGGCGCAGTGGTTGAGAGTGTCCGCCTGCCGATACAGGGGACACGGGTTCATGCCCCGGTCCAGGAAGATCCCACATGCCGCGGAGTGGCTGGGCCCGTGAGCCATGGCCGCTGAGCCTGCAAGTCTGGAGCCTGTTGCTCCGCAACAGGAGAGGCCACAACAGTGAGAGGCCCACGTACCGCAAAAAAAAAAAAAAAAAAAAACCCACTAGAAAACACACTCAGTAGGTAGCACTAGTGCACCAAATTTTAATTATAATGCTTGTAGTAGGCTGAATAATGGCCTCCTCTCCAAATATCCATATACTAATCTGCAGAACCTGTGAATGTTACTGTCTATGGCAAAAAGGACTTTGAAGGTGTGTGATTGTGTTAAGGAACTTGAGATGGGGAGATTATCCTGGATTATCTGGGGAGCCCTAAATGCAATCACAAGGGTGATTAAGAGGTAGGCAAGAACATCAAAGGAGGAAGTAGATGAGACAACAGAAGCAAGAGGCTGGAGTGATGTGAGGAAGGGATCACAAGTCAAAGAGTGCAGGTGGCTTTCAGAAGCTGGAAAAGGCAAGGATTCCCTGTAGAGTCTACAGAGGGAACCGGCCCTGCCAACACCTTGACTTCAGCTTAGTGAAACATTCCCGATTTCTGGCCTCCAGAACTGTAAGACAATACATTTGTGTTGTTTTAAGCCACTAAATTTGTGGCAATTTGTTATAGCGCCAATGGGAAACTAATACAATGCTCTGAATATATACAGATTTATATATTGCTTTAAAAATGCCACATCTTGGCTATCAGCAAAATAATTCCAACCATACATGAATTCTAGCCTGCTATAAAAATCCTTGAGAGGTATATAAAACTTCTTTGCTTCAGATATCGCAGTAGATGTCATGATGTGCCCCTCAGATGTCCCTTCAAGATTGAAGCACTTACTCCCCCAGCTGTCCCTAGATGAAGAAAGCGGCATCACCCTCAGTAACTCCTCCTTTCTGGGGCAGCCTACATGGAGTTCCTGGTCAATGAAGGGGTGACAAGGCCCAGCCCCTTTATCCCAACTCAGGACAACTCTACAGGGCCATACCTTCACGAGTCTCTGTTGAAATTACATCAACATCCAACTTTTCCTTCTGCCCAATCCTACTCCCTTCCTCTGCATTTTGATTCTGAAGCACTCCCAATAAATTTGCCATCTGCCAATTTCCACCTGAGTGGAGCTCTCCCAGGGACCCAACCAGGAAAATTGATTTATCTATATTTAGTCAAAAGCACTACCTACTTAGTTAATTTCTCTTTATATTTGATGATAATTATCAACCCACTCTCCTATAATACATCAAACTAAAAAAAATAACTTAAAAGAATGCAAGACTCTCACAAAGGAGAATATGACCATTTACAAATCTCCCTCAGCTGAGGCCTTAGGTGCAGTGTGTTAGGGAGTGAGGATGGAAGAAAGCAGCAGGAAAGGGATGAAGACTGGCATGTCAAGCACTGACACTTATTAAGGAGTTATATAAGGATGAGGGATGTGCTAATGTTTCGTTCTCACTATGGCCCTCTGAGACAGATGTTACCTCAGTTTTACAAGTGGGGAATCTGGGGCTCAAAGAGGTTAACTAATACAGCTGGAGAAGAGTTGAGCCCAGAATTGAGTGCAGCATTGTTTGAATACAGTGACCATGTCTTTCCCTGCTATCAGGAGTAAGAATTGTTCTGACAGAGGTAAGGGAGATAGTATAAGGAGTGTTTCTCTATTACCTGCTGAAGAAGATCCCTGGGGGAGGTCTGTGCAGGTGAGGATATGCTGCTGCTGAACACACAGGAGGAACCAACCCTCCAACTCCCAGGAACTCGGGCAGCACTTGATCTTCTCCCTCAGGCATGCTAACACTCTCCTGGGCTTTCTCTTTTCTGGATTCTGTGAGGAGCTTTCCCACCTCAGTGCTTTTGCCCTCCACCTGGAATGCTTTCTTCCTGTTCCACCTTTCCTTCCAGGTCCAGCTGAAACGCTGTCTCCTTTGAGCCTTCTTTGATCGCCCCAAACAGAAACCGTGTCTCCTGCCTCCAAATGTCTATAGTATTTAGTATCTCTATTACTTCTCTGAGGGTTATCACATCAGATCCCCAGTATTGTAGTTACTTATGAATGAATCAAAATTTCCACACTGAACTGAAACCTGAAGGAGAGTTGACTAAGAAACAGTTGAACATCCCCAAAACAGCATAAAATTATTTGTCATAATATGTATTTATTGCTTAAAGTTCTCTAGAAACACTCAGTTCTTCACATTTCTATTTCTTTTTTTTTTTTGCGGTACGTGGGCCTCTCACTGTTGTGGCCTCTCCCGTTGCGGAGCACAGGCCCAGCGGCCATGGCTCACGGGCCCAGCCGCTCCGCGGCATGTGGGATCTTCCCGGACCGGGGCACGAACCCGTGTCCCCTGCATCGGCAGGCGGACTCTCAACCACTGTGCCACCAGGGAAACCCCTTCTATTTCTTTTAATAGGTAAATGGCCTGCCTGCAACATACATCTTTTATCCTTATCTGCATGGCCAACTCCTCTTTCTTTAAAATTCAAATTCTGTGCTCCTTTTAATAGCAAGTCTTCTCTAATCTTGCTCCCTTAAATGGAATTAATCATGCCCCTTCTCAACTTGCTCTATATATCTCACACATATATTCATTATTGCATTTATGACACCTTTGTAATTGCTTGTATGATTGTTGTAGTGGCCTCCCCTGCTAGGGTAGCCCTCCATGGAGGAAGGCATTATGTCTTACTTTAACTCTGTGCACTCAGCTCTTACTAGAGTACTTAACATATAATAGGGCCCCAACAAGTGCCCACTGAACTAAGAACAGAGTTTGAGGTCAAAAAAAGTCTCAGAAGGGGCTTCCCTGGTGGCGCAGTGGTTGAGAGCCAGCCTGCCGATGCAGGGGACACGGGTTCATGCCCCGGTCCGGGAAGATCCCACATGCCGCGGAGCGGCTGGGCCCTTGAGCCATGGACGCTGAGCCTGCGCGTCCAGAGCCTGTGCTCCGCAACGGGAGAGGCCACAACAGTGAGAGGTCCGCGTACCGCAAAAAAAAAAAAAAAAGTCTCAGAAGGAACCCCAGATATACATACTTATTGCCAGGATGACCAGGAACAAATTACTTAACCTCTCTGAGTTGGAAATAATGCCAACTACAATTACAAGACTATGGTGAGGATAAAAAAGATGACACATGTGAAAGAGCTGCACAAAGTGGGGCCCAGGAAATGCCCATTCTCCTCATATTAAACTGACAATTCATTTGTGACCAAATTGTTCATGCTTTTTATGTACTCAAGGGCTTAACACAGCCTTCTAAGCTAATTCGGGACAACATAGTATCTGGAGTAACCCTTTTGTAGAGTTTCTTTGTTACTAATATCTGTTAATGGAGGTGATGATGAAGAAAAAGAAAGATAAGGAGCTGGAGGAGGAGGAGAAAAAGGAAAGCACCCAGTGTACTCAATTTATTCTAATTAAATTACTAACCAGAAGGAGAATGCCCCAGGAAGTCTAATTTATAATGCTGTTTGGTTCTAAATAAAGAGCACCTAACAGGGAGACATGTAAATCCTGTTTCCAAAACACACTTCAAGGATTAGGTCATGTTTGGTCTAATGACCAAACCTCGCTCCCCACCTGGCTCAGAGTTACCAAGGTCACACTGACAGTCTAAAGACATGGCTTCTGGCTGGAGAAAGCTGTAGTGAACTATCATGGGGGTACTGGCACCTTTGCAGAAAGCAGGAAACCAACCACCTGAAATCTACACGTATTAGTAAAGCCAGCCTGTGTTGGCCCAATCAAATCTGGCCCTTTTACAGAACTGAATTCTTCATGGTAGAAGAGCATAGTTTCTCCTCAAATGAAATGCAGACTCATCAGAGAGGTGGTGTTATGTTCTTTTTCAAATCTTTGCAGTGCTATTGCTCCCTAGGCTTAGAGCCACAAAGCAGTGATTGCAGATGATGTAGGAGGGTATCTATCTGGCAACAGCCTGCACTTGTTTCATTTCTCCACCTGCTATGGAAAAGAGGGAGAGGACCAAGATTTAAAAGCTAATTATTCATTTTGAAACATGATTATTAAGATGAAGAGTGCTCAAGTGCACACTTGAAATTTGGCTGTGTGCTTTTTAAGTGTGTTGTCTTAATATTATCGTGGCCTGAGTAAAGATTAATGCCACCCGACCGCAGCCCTTGTGTGTGTCGTATCCTATCATGGGTGAGTTGTCACTTTCTTCCAGGGTGACCTCTCTTTGATAAGAATTAATAAACTATATTTTAGTTTTCCTTCTTCAGACCCTTCTTTTTGAGTTTCATAGCCCACCAAAGTTGTGCATGACTAGCCCAACACCTGTGAGCTTTTATATTTGCTTTCTTTTAATCCTTCCAGAAGCTCTGTGTGAAAGATATTCTTATAGCAATGTACATATGTGAAAACTGAGGCTCAGAGAAGTCCTGGAATGTGCCCAAAGTCACACAACTTGAAAGCAGTAGTGGCAGAAGTGGAACCCCAATCAAGTAACTTCCCAGCTGCGTATGTTGCTTTAGTTGTGGACACGGAATAATTGTCAATATGAGGAAACAGCTGAACAAAGAGAAGACAATAACTTTTCTATCACAAGCCCAGTTATAATGATTTAACATTCGTTGTGGGCTACATCATATTCCAAAGCAGTAACCACAAACTGAACAAACCTGAAACGGGGCCGATAACATCAGTGGGTTTGCAGTCAATCTCCCTTGCTCTCATCTTCTCCAGAGAAAGAAGACACAACTCACAAATGAACCATCTTTCAGTGCCAGTGGCAGCCTCTCCTCCCGTCTCCCAAGTGTCCATGCACAATTCCCTTAATAAGCATAAATCTTTCCTATGCATGTTACCACTACTTTTTCTTGTCCTGAATTAAATATATTTTGCCCATAAATCCAGGAAGGCTACACCTTGGGCCACCTGAAAATTCCCAGATTTGTGACTATCACTATACGTGTCCTATCCACTCATGAAACCCAGTAAAATATTAGTCACTTCTTTTCATTCCTCCATCACAGGAGGAATTTCTCTGGGGGGCCATTTTCACAAAGAAATAAATATATTTTACCTGTTAGTGAAAGTGACCATGCACATTCAAGGAGTAGGAAAATAAACCACACTGAGGGGGGAGGCTGAGAAACTTTTTTTAATTGGTGAATATTAAATTTTAGAAGGCTGAATTTATACTGTTCTGTGGATAAGGCTGCGTGTCCATCAGACTGGGAGTCCCTAAAGCAGCGATTGAGGGTTATCCATCCTTACTGCCACCTCTCACCCTTATGTGACGCAATTTTTACCAACTGAGTTTGGGGCTCTGTCTGTAGATGAGAATTAGACTAGCAGAGAATGGACCTCAAATGCTTTAGCCTGGCACTCAAGGCTCTTGTGATCTGCCCTCGGCCTCCCTTTTTTCTTAATGACAACCCTCCGTTACAAGATTCCAAGTGCCCCAGTGTTTTCAGAACATACTTTGTACTTTCTCATTCTTATTTCTTTTAATTCTTCAAAATGATGCTTCTTCTCTCTTTGCTGACATTCTTACCAATCTTCGTGATCCAGAAAAATTACCACTTCCTCATCTAAATATTTCATAACTCTCCTGGTCAAAATGAAACTGCTTTACTCACAGAACACACCATCATGATATCCATGCCCTGGCTTTGTATTCTGCTGATTATGTTAGGGGAAACACTGACTGAAGCCGCCCGCCCTGGCTAGGCAAGACAGTAGCCACTTGCATGAGTTATCTTACAACAGGGGGTCCTGGTAAGGAACAAGGAGCTAACAAACTACCACCAACAGGAAGAATTCGGGAAGGGTCAAAAGGAGAGAGGAGCTGCCGGTCCATATGTCCTACCAACCTCCTAGAATCCTTCTCTCTGGAATACATCTTGGCTGAGTGATGCGTGTGCCCCCAG
Source organism: Globicephala melas (assembly GCF_963455315.2). Lineage (NCBI taxonomy): Eukaryota > Metazoa > Chordata > Mammalia > Artiodactyla > Delphinidae > Globicephala > Globicephala melas. The sequence continues at coordinate 60,170,692 of NC_083321.1, forward strand.
GAAGGGCCCTGTGTCAGAACGATTGGCCAGAGACAACCCAGAAACTAACCCGATTCCCATAAAACCCGAGACTGCGAGCCACGTGGCAGAGCAGTCCACCTGGGCTCCCTTACCCTCCTGCTCTTCACCCAGGTGCCCCTTCCCAATAAAGTCTCTTGCTTTGTCAGCATGTGTGTCTCCTCGGACAATTCATTTCTGAGTGTTAGACAAGAGCCCACTCTCGGGCCCTGGAAGGGGTCCCCCTTCCTGCAACAGTTATATGTCTGTTCTCTTCCCTCCTGGAGAACACACTTCACAAGAATAGGAGAGGTGCCCCAGCTACCCCTCTAACAATTAATGCCCCTACCCAGCAGAGCTTTGTATCTAATGGATACCTTAAAATATCTGCAGAAACTGAAATGAGAGAAGTCATTTTATTTTAATGTATGGCAGCATTTCCTGAGGATATTGCTGGTGGCCACTTAATACATACATAAGGGGATAAGAACCCAGTACCAGAATCTGGTTTGTGTGGTCAGCTTGGGAGCACTGAGAGACAGGAGGCATGGGTGAGATCTAGGCTCAGAACAAGGGGAAGAATTAACCCAGACAAGTGCACCTGCATTCTGTAGCAAGCTGTTGGGAGATCCCAGTCCACGTGACCGTGGACGGTGTCATCATGCCTAGGTGGCCTGGCATAGAGTAGCTGCTTAATAAATAAGGTGCCCTCTGTGCTCCCACACAGCCACCCAGTGCTTCTTCATCTCAGAACTCACCACCAAACTGCATTGTAATGGGTGGCTACTCTGTTCTTCACCACTAGGGACCTAGGTAGGACATGACCATCTACAAACAGGCCTCAGCACCTAGTTCAGGGCTTAGCCCATAACGAGTCCTAGATAAATAGATAAAAGTCTGTTGAATAAATGAAGGAAAAAATGTAAGAAGAAAAGAGGGAAAGACAATAGACATGCACATGGACGTTTTCAATTCAGTTTTTCAGGAAAAGTGGTAGAAATCATGAACTTGGTGGGACAGTGTTCCTGGCTTCACCACAACGCGCCCAGCATTTCCTGTTCAGAAAATGCTAAACTGCCCCTGAGGGGCTTTGCCAGAGTGCTCCTATTGGGTCAACTGGGACATGCTTTGGGAGCAGATGATGAGCCCCACAGTCTGCCTAGGGAGCATGCACGTGTGTGCAGATTTAAAAGAAGCAAAAATATAAATTCTCAAAAACAGTCTTGAGAGATTTGATTCTGTAATTCACATTCAATCCGTTAAAAGAGAAAACTGAGAAGGCCTAGGTTAATTAAGACCACGCAGCAGCTCCCCACATCTCTATACTCTTGCCTACCACTCGTCCCCAACATAGATGGTCCAAGTTTCATTGCCTAAATTCAGATCCAAAAGGATCTAGTCCATTGCTTCAATATATGTATTTTTCCTAAATGGCCACCACATACGATTTTACTGTCCCAGCAGTGAGCTTCTGGCATCGTAGTGCTCTGGGGAAGCTGTGCTCATCCAAGTCCTGGCATCTCCTCACAGATGCCTAAATAGTGCCATAGGAATTCTGCAGATGAGATCTGAGTCTTCTAGGAGAGGTTCTGCCACAAAGGCATCCTGGTCAGCACCCAGCTCATCTGGTTAGAACCTTCTAGAGACTGTACACATCAGGGAACAACTTGCAGCACTTGCTGGCTGTGCAGAGAACTCAGAAATGTTAACAGATGGCATGAAAAACACAACCCTGAACAGTCAGCAGGGTGACACTCATTAAGAGTCACCACTGAGTCCACTTCCAGTAAAATCCCATTCCAATGAAATACCACTTTCCCAAAACCATCAATCTGCTTGAACAACAGTGACTACAGGGTACTATAATGCCTGGCCTGAATGAAGCTCTGCAGACAACGAAGACTCTCTCCAAGCCTCAGGGATTTTCCATCCACCATTTCCTCTGGGATAGGTCCTGATCACATCTTCCCTCTAGCCTTCTTTGCCTCTGTAGATGGGACCGGAAGCCACTTAGCACTCGGAATTTCCCTCCCTACCCTGACACTCATCACCCTGCCTTACTTTCCCTCCCCAGCAGAAAGGGTTGGGAGGAGAAGGTAGAGAAGAATGCATGGAGGAACTTGTTATTCTGCAGGTCAGAATTTGTTCCCCAGAGGAAATTTTTTCAAGTATACTCCTAATTTGTTTCTCAAGGAAAATCATTCCCTTTCTCCCTCTCCTCCTTTCCAGTGGATTACAATAACCCCAATGCAGGCTGTAAAACTACATCTACTTGTACTTCAGATGCCATCAGTGAATTAAAATATTGACACATGAAACTAAGGTCAGATGAACACAACCTAAACTCTGGATAATGATTCTTAGGTGGCCAATTCCAGACTGTTGTGCACTCACTGACATAGAAGCCAGAATGTTCCCTTCAGCACTTGTCCCTGCCCCAAGATGCAGAACCCCCAATATTCACGGATTTTCATACCTCCAAGTCTCCTTTCTACAAGGCCTCTTCCACTCTCCCATAAGCACCTCCTGAAGTTCTTCCTACTCATGCTCCAAGACCCAGTAAAAATGTCAGCTCTTCTCGTCAACATTTTATGAAGCCTCAACATTTCATGAAGTCAGCAAGAGTTGCTCTTTCACCTGTGTTCCCATAGCTCTTTGTTACAACATTTAGATTGGGATTTGTCACATTCTGTCTGTGATTTCTTGCTGCTACAACTCCAATGAAAAGGAATTAAACATTATAGTTAGTGCTTGGCATGGTAAGTGAATTAGATGGCTTAACAAAAGAACAGAACTCTTGAACTGATTTCCTTAATTCACTAACCCATTATCACAGGTGCAGTGAGATATCACATGAGCGAGACACCTGACCCTGTACAGATGAAAGGCTGAAATCCATTAGTTGGATTTTAGCCTGGGATCTAAGAGATCTGGGTTCTAATTTCACTCTGCCATTAACACTTTTCCCCAAGCTCACACCATGTTTAACCTTTGGTTCATCATTTACTTGGTAAATCTTATCAGTAAACTTTGCCTTTGTTACACTGTTGTTTACCAATAGTATCCATGTTTTCATAAATAGTCTACCCTTACAATTTTTTTCTCACTACCAAAGACATTAAGCCAAGAGAACACCCCCAGCTGCCTACAGAAAATAAACTCAGATTTCTTTCATGAACACACATACCTGTGAAGTCATGGCTGCAGAGGAAAGAAGATGTGGCTATGCCGTATAACCTCGGGCAAGTTCCTAAAGCTTGTGAAATAAGCCTAACAGCCATACCTGCCAGGATTGCATGATCACAGGCTACCAGAGCTAAGGTCTGGAAAACATGTAGCAGGAAGTAGCCTCCAAATGTTACCTATTTCTAGTAATTCTGTATGATTATAATCCAGCTGCATCGTGTTTCCTTATTCTTGTTTGTTTGATAGTGAATCCCCAACAGATTTTAAACTGGACACTTTCCGTGTCTAAAGGGCTTTTTTCAAAGATTATTTTTATGGTTCCTGTTTTCTTGAGAAGGGTGGGGACAAACACATAGAGATATCTTATTATTTCTGAAAAATGCAGCTGTACTATGATAATCTAAATTTCCTATAGACACATGAGATAAGCAGAAAGTTCTTGCTAAAAATGATCGGTCCAACCAACCATAATTATGTTAATTCTATCCAACTGACAGCAAGGAGATCAAAGGTTAAGTCTGTTCTCGGCTTCACAGTATGATAATGATAATAAACATACCTATTCTTAGTAGCCAAAGTATATATTGCCATTGTAACTGAAACCATCTGACTTTCATTTCTGGTAAGCTAAATGACTTGCAATATATATTCTTGTTTGAAACAATAGATCCTTTAGCTAGTGAAATTCACCTTTGGCCATTGTGAGCCACCTTCTCATTTACAATTTGCCCTAAGGCTTGAGAACATTAACAAATGTAACAAAGGACGTTGAAAAATATCTTCTCCCTTGGCAAGCCCTGGTATTGCCTACCTTCTCCAGCTCTCCACATTTTGTGCACGTTTGAGTTTCGCTCAACTTCTCTCTGATGTTTTCATCAATCCTTCCAGGACTGAGAATTTACTACATGCCAGGAACTATAATGAATGCTTTCTACACAGATCAATCTAATTTCTTACCCCAACAGCCCTGTGGTAGGTGTTAGCATCACCCATAGTTTACAGAAGTAGACACTTGCTCCAGGTGACACAGTGGAAACTAAATGATGGATCTCGGATTTGAAACCAGGTCCATGTGTCCAGATGCTACAATCTCAACTGCCACCCTACATTGCCTTGGCTGCCCATAACTTTCTTCACTGCCTCATCTCAGTGCCTGTCACAGTTCATGGTACATATTAGGAACACAATAAATTATGGGATAATAGTTACAATGACAGTCAACATGTAGTATTTACTTGTGCTACACCACATTCTAAGAGCTTTACATGTGTAAACGCGTTTAATCTTAACAAGTCTCTGAGGCTCATTTTACAGATGATGAAACTGAGGTTCACAGGGATTAATTTTTCTTTTTCTTTCTTTTTTTTTTTTTTTTAAATGCCCCGGTCAGGGAAGATCCCACATGCTGCAGAGCGGCTGGGCCCGTGAGCCATGGCCGCTGAGCCTGCGCTCCGCAACAGAAGAGGCCACAACAGTGAGAGGCCTGTGTACCGAGGAAAAAAAAAAAAAAGAATCCACCTGCCAATACAGGGGACATGGGTTTGATCCCTGGTCCAGGAAGATCCCACATGCCGCGGAGCAACTAAGTCTGTGCGCCACAACTACCGAGCCCGCGTGCCACCAACTACTAAAGCCTGCGTGCCTAGAGCCCATGCTCTGCAACGAGAAGCCACGACAATGAGAAACCCGCACACTGCAACGAAGAATAGCCCCAGCTCACTGCAACTAGAGAAAGCCCGCACAGCAACGAATACGCAACACAGCCAAAATTAAAAACAAATAAATTAATTTTTAAAAAAACTTACACAATATTATGAAAACAAAAACAAACAAAAATAATATACAGCCCTCCTTCCTATGTGCATATAGGCTTTAATGAGTCAAAGACGTGAGAAAGTGAGATGCCCTTTTCCCCCCAAAGAATAAACATTTATTTAATTTCTACTGTGTATAACGTCACATGTGTATTACTTAATGTAATCCTTACAACTATCCTATGAGGTGGGTATTATTATTACCAAAGCGAGGACCAGACAAACAAAATGAGTTGCTCAAGTTCATGTGTCTGACAAATGACAGTGACAGTATTTAAACCCACATTTGCCCCCAGAGCCTAAAAGCACTCTTTTTACACCATACTGTCTCCAAATAAACCAAATCTGAAAGCAGGACCAAAAAAATGTGATAATGAGTTTTATTTTTCTTACATCAGGTAGACTGTAAGTTCCTTAAAAGTGTTAACTATCAAGTTTCCAAACTAAACTACTTATGCAAGTATTAGTTATTACTATTATAACTTAAGATGACTCATATTGGGACTTTACAAAATAGATACTGTATATCTGAGAAAACTAAGACACAAAAAGATTATTCTAGAGAGTGAATAGAGGCTAACACTTGTAAAAAACAACAACAAAAAACCCCCAAAAACCCTGCAAACGCATAGAGTTTTGTTTTGTCTTTTGAACACTTGCTATGTTCTGGGAACCATGGTAGTCAACAGTCTTGGAGAAATAGGACACAACCTAGCCCTTAAGGAGCTCTTAGCCCAGTGGAGAGAACACACAAAAATAATAATGTGTAAGAACATTGTTCAGGTTCTATGACAGAAGATGTTATGAAGCAGGTCACAAATCAGCACCACGCAAACCATGTGTGACCCACAATCATGTCTTCTTTGACTCTGTGATGTTTTCAGAAATATGAATCAAGGGTTAACAGTTAAAAATTGAGAAATTTCACATCTGTGGCTACCCAAAAAGTGAAAAGTCTAATGACACTGAGTTCTGATTCCTGTTTGTGCACCATCAACTTGAGCCCAGTAGCTGCTACCTCTAAGGGTGGTGTGCACATATTATTTGTATGTAAGGACACATGTTTCTTTAACAATTTACAGGAGAGTTACCTATAGACATTTTCTACCAGGAGCACATTTGCTGTAATATTTCACCTTGGTAACACTGCTCATGTGACCCTAGATAAAGTCACCCACTGACATTTAAGGCGCATACATAAAAATTATCAAGGCAGTATTGACAGGAAGAGAAAGGACTAAGGTACATTAATTGTGTGGGGGGGGTGCAGATGGAAAGCAATGATGGGAAGACAGAGAGAATGGTGATAAAATTATACTATTTGACCTCCCTCCCTCCATCTCTCCCTATGCATACACTCCTCAGGACTTCTCCAGAGAGCACGTCCTTCCCCCTGTGGTTTACACCTTGGATTAAGAACAAAGGCAACTGCAAGTACTTGAGACAGCTCCCACCCCAGACTGCGCAGGGCACTGCAGGGCTGCCTCAATGGGGGGTTAAGTCAATCAACTCTACCTTACTTTCCTGCATCAAGACAGGGTACAAAGCATAGTGACCTCCAGCAGGAGGCAGATATGAAGGAGACTGGCAAATCCTCAAGACAGAGTAAATGAATCTTTCATGTAAATGAACACATCAGTGCATGCCCTGACATGTTCATCTCTCATTCTCAAGCCTACTGTGAGGAGGCAATGTTTACATGCCTACGGGACATCTGTATTTCAATATATCTGGACTGAGTTAATTTAAACCGCACTGATAAATGTCTTTGAAGATGGCCTATATTGTCTATGGAGAGAATATTTGCTGTGAAGCATGTCTAAGTGGCCTTCAAAGTCAATACAAACTAAAATGAAGCTCTATATGCAAAAGGCAAGCACTGTTGGGGCTTCCCTGGTGGTGCAGTGGTTAAGAATCCACCTGCCAATACAGGGGACACGGGTTCGAGCCCTGGTCCGGGAAGATCCCACATGCCATGGAACAACCAAGCCCGTGCGCCACAACTACTGAGTCTGCGCTCAAGAGCCCGCAAGCCACAACTACTGAGTCCACGCACCACAGCTCCTAAAGCCTTCGTGCCTAGAGCCCACGCTCGGCTACAAGAGATGCCACAGCAATGAGAAGCCCACACACCACAACAAAGAGTAGCCCCCACTCGCCGCAACTAGAGAAAGCCCACATGCAGCAACGAAGACCCAACACAGCCAAAAATAAAAACAAACAAATACATTTATTTTTTAAAAAAGGCAAGCACTGTCAATTAAAAGCTCACTATATGGTCCCAAAGGCACACCTCAGCTCTTCCCTTTCTAATCTTTGAATTATCTACCTTGTCAGAAATTTCATGGAAAGGAGACAGACTGGGCCAGTGTGGGAATTAAAAGAAGGGAATGATTATTTCTAAGATACCTATTCTGTGCCTGGCTCTATCAAATGTATCAACACATTTACTAATTTAATCTCCCACCATTAAATGTGACCACATGAGGGGCATATTTTGTCTCTTTATTCACTCACCCCGTACTTGCAGAACAATTCCTGCACATAGGACATGCTTGTTTTGGCTATCATATATTGGTCCTCAGCACCAATCCTTAAACCCCTACCCCAATGCTCTCCACTATATCACAGGGGCTAGAAGCCTGAGAACCCTATTCCCAGAATCTCTTGTTAGCAGGATTACAGTCAATATTGTTTCAATCAGAGTAACTTTCATGAGTTTGGGGATGTGGAAAGGTGGTGGCAGGATGGCACAGAAGTCTGTGGTGCTATGGCTTCTTACAGTTTCCTCAGATTCCACAGTGCACTGTTGGTCTCCAGATTCAGGGCTGCAAAAAATCTATGGCTCAGGCAATGGCTTCCTGAAATATCCCAGTTTGGGTGTATCCGCCCTTACCCCTGACTATCACTCCTCCAGCCCTTCCAAGAATTTCTAATCACATTAATACCCTAAATTACAACTCTTTTGCTTAAAATACATAAGGTGCTGTCTGTTTTCCTGACCAACTTAATGTTCCATAAAAATTAAACAACTGAGTGAAAAACCAACCAACTCAATGGGCAGTAGTATCCCTACGTGCAGTTGTAGAATTGAAGCTACTAGAGATGAAATAACTTAAGATTACACAGCAACTATTAAATGTCAGAGCTGAGAGCTGAGCCCTAGACTGTCTGATGCCAAAGTGCTTTTGCTTTTTCCATTCAGATGCTGCCCTCAATAGGTATAACGTACCATGTTGCCACCAAAATCTTATTTCAGAGGTTAAGAGCTGCTGTTTTCACTGCTCCTACGGCTAGTGCACTACTGTGGCTAGAAAGCTCACTATAAATTGGAAGGGTACATTAATTCCCAAAGCAAGCTGTCTATTAAATATATATAAGACCCAGTAGGATACCCTGTTAAAAGTGTACATTGTATCTGCCTTATCAGTGCAGATACCGTGTGTGTGTGTGTGTGTGTGTGGCACCCAGAAGCAGCTTGTAAAGTATTAATTGAGTGAATAAATGAATGAAGGTTCACTGGTTTTGCTTAGCCAGAAGTTCCTTTGCAGATTGTATGCTCTGGTGTCGCTTGGGTCATAAACCACTTGCGGGCTGGTAATTCCATTAACCTTAATGCCTGGATCCCTCCCACTGTTCAGCACTGGGAACAATACCTCCTAGGCTGTTGGTTTTCCTTGAGAAACCTCAGTTGTCAAGAGCATTGTAATTCTGAGGCAGATGGAGATAAGAATCTATACCTACTTTCCAAATGAAACATCCAAATGAAAGACTGAGGCACTGCAAACTATTAACCTACTTCTGTTGTAATGTAATAGAAAACTGCATTGCATTTAGAACCAAACAGATCTGGGTTCTCATACTGACTCCTGTCACTTACTAGACCTGAAATCTTGGGCAAGATGTTTCTGTGACCTCAATATTCTCATTTATATAACAGCAGTCGTGGTATCTCTAGAGCTACTGGAAGGAAGATCTATTACAGACAGAAAGCACCTAGCACAGCATCTGGCCCATGATAATGATTCAGTGAGTGAATATAGTATTGCCATCATCAATACTGAGGAAGGGTCTGTTGATACATAGGCAGGCTGGTCCATATTAGTCCACAAGGCTCTCCAGTTCCAAACTGGCAGCAGTGATGTGAAGGAACACTTAAAAACATGTTTTTCACATTTACAACTGTACTACCTAGAAAGGTTATATAATTGCAAAGAATTGAGTGTATATTATAACTTTTGTAGGTATCATGGTGTCTGGTGACTTTGGGTGGGGGAGAGTGGGAACGGCTGGCACAGAGTGGGTGGAGCAGAATCGTCACACCTCACTTTCCCTTAAAGTGAGACCCAAGATTAGACTTGCTAGAAGATTCTGGGGGTGGACAGGTAGAATTGGGTGCCTTTTGCATGCCTCAAGGTAGTAGTTAAAACTGTAGGAATGAATGAGGTCATGGATAGTTTGGGATTAAATGAGGGAAGACCAAACCACACTTGATCTCAGAAAACTCACAGTAGCAGTCTCTAGCCTGGTGCTTGGCAACAGCAGATTCTCAGTGAATATTTGTTGAATTAGTAAATAAATATCAGATTGGAAAGTATATCAGTCTTCCTTAAAATGCCTGTGTCCCTCACTTCTTGTATGATCTAGATTCAACTTATCTTTGAAAAGCTAACTGAGAATGTGTACTTCCTGAATATTCCGAGTCTCTCAGTTTGAAAATGTCTTCTGAAAGCCCATCAATCAGCACTGATACGTATTTCTTACTTTACCGAGACCTGGCAGGCACCATGAGTTTTCCCATCCTACTTACATAGTCTAAGCTCCAACTAGACTGAGGACAGAAAACATTTTTTTTATTTAACATAACTTGAAATTCCTCCGTGTCCAGCAGGGTGTTTGGCCACCAAGCTCTCAATAAATAGGGACGTAGTGCTTGATCAATCAACTAGTTTTTAAAGTACTGTCAGAGAAGGAAGAAATAAATGGATTTCTTTGGAACCTTAGAACTGTTGAAAAATAAAATGTGTGCACATAAATGATGTTCAGCTTGGAGAATAAAAGACCTAAGGAACCAGAAAGAGGGCACTGAGCTACTGGTAAAAGTAGAACTGGCGTGCGAGGGAGAATCTTGCATGGAAGAGGCCGGCAGAGTTAGTTCTAAAAGAGAAGAGATGGGCTCCTCTTCATTCCTCACCTGTTCCTGGGTTACCTTCTTATGTCAAGTACTGTGCCCGGCAATCCAGATACAACAATAAATAAAGCACAGTATCAGGTCTTCCGGACTTTATGGTGCAGGAATAAAACAAGGATACAGCTACAACGTAACACACAGCTTGGAGCAAAGGAGGGTACCAAAAGGGGTACACTTGTTAAAGATCAGAATAGCTCTTGGGTGCTCTGTCTCTGCCAAGGATGACCTGAGAGATGTGACAGACATCATGATTTGGGGGTTAAATAAGCTTGAAGAAAGAGAGATAAGAGAGAATTTTAAGACTAAAGAGTTTACCATTTTCTTTTATCTTTTTTAATGCATGTGTTGGATAAACTACAATAATAAAAATTCAAACCACCTTGTGTCCTAGACAAAAGAAACCCAGACCTAGAGTGCCTTTGTTCAACCATTAGGTAACCTGCCTAAAAGAAAATGAGTACTCTCTATTGCCCTTTTGGCAGTTCTCTGGATATTTTTTAGAGAATGAAGAGTGCATTGCCATAGAAACATGGGTTGGAGTTCTCTTACAGCTGTGTAGATCTTCGGAGTGAAAAAGACAAGGATGGGGCATACACAGGGGTGCATGTGTTGGGAGACAAGTCAAGTACAACTACATTCCACTGGGATTTTTCTCAGGCTTCTGCCAGCTTGACCCACCACCTCCCCCATGATTTTTATAAACATTTATGTGTCATATTCTCTGCTTCATGCTTTCACTAGCACTGCCTTTTAGATCATTGCTAGACCTATGTCATCATCAAAAAGTTCTTTATAGAGAACTGAAATCTCTTGCTTTTAATTCTCCCCCACCCCATGAGACCTACTTCTGCCCTCTGCAATTATATGTTTATAGTCTCTCATCTCTTCAAAAGGCTCTCTTGTTTGAATAATGTTATCAGTGTATTTGCTGTTCTAATTTGTGAACCTAAGCATCCCTGGTTTCTTTAAGTAATCTTTATCAGGTAAGGTTTCCAGACTTCTGTTCTCCAAGTGGTTACCTCTAGGAACAACTTAATTATAACTATCTAAAAAGTGACCCCTGTACACAGCACAAAACTCTCCCATGGGCTGAGAAGAACCGATACCCAAGAGAGGATCATGACTTTCCCAAAGTCACACTGCTGGTTAAGTGGAATGGGCACAATTCAAAGCCAGGGCTTCAGCCTTCTATGCCTGTTCCCATCCAATCTATAAGTATCAATGAAGAATAAAGTCCCTTTCATTCCCTCTCCAACTGGATCTTAACACAATAATCTCATTCCAGCCCCATTTGCCTTACTTTCAATAATCTTCTTCCAAATCCAGACATACACTGGAACTGACCAGGGCAACCTGGGATGTATGGTCACCCTTCTATAATTCCTTAGGCACAGTTGCCTTTTAATAATTAAAGCTGCATGTATTTATAGGAATAAATCAAGAGAATAAAATATAAACAAAACAAATAAAGGAGACTTATTTTAAGAAAAGATTTCTTAAAATAAGCTTTTGTCTTTTTTCTACATTAAAGATGAGATAACCTCTTCTCAGTGCATCCAATGAATTTTCAAGTGCATTTTTCACTTATTTGCCCTTTGAAATGGAATTAATGCCATTTAAAGGTGATACACAAACTCTGTCATCCCTCCAATTACAGCTATCTAAGTATATGACATTCAGGCAGACGTACATTGCTGGAGGATGGTGGACATGGAGCTGGTATAATGTTAATACATTGTCTAATTCACTTGTAAACAGGATTCTGTTTTCATTTCTGTCAGTCCTGAGATTTGGACTGAATTTGTTTCCTAGTCCCCAGGACACAAAGGGGCATATCTAAGTGATCTTTACAAATACTTATCCCGAATGTGAAGTTGACCACATGGCAGTTGGTCCAAAACTGCAACCAACTTGTCCAAAATTTGTAGGGTCTATGCTGGAGAAATTAGTGCTACTTTCTCCAGAAGTAGCTAACTTCCTTCTACTTGGTTCAGGGTCTGCTAAGCATGTGCAGAAATTAAAGAAAGAGGAGGAAGCATGGTCCCTGCCTCCCACTCACTTTACAATCTCCTAAGGAAATGAAGTAAAAAAACAGAATGATGAAACTCAAGCTGAAGTCCATTGAAGAAGAGATTTAAATGGACAGCACTGGTCAGCTCTGGCATCACAGACGTGGTGGGCATTGAAGCAGGGTAGAAGTTTCACAGAAAGAGTGGATGGAGGGCCTTCTGACTCATGCACAGAAACACCCAATTATTAATTTGTACTGTGCTTTTACTTTTTTCAGATCCTGTGCTAGGTTCTGAACACACAGAAAGAAAAGTAAAACACTCCACTGAAGGTTCTGTAACTGAATACTCAATACTTACTATTGGAACCATAATGGTTTGGGAATACATATTCCTTATTTGTAATTTAGTATCAGAAAGTGTATCTACACCACAGAAGGAAACAAATCCCTTTGGGCTCTCTTACATGCACATATTCATGAAATCCTAAGTTCGTGCTGATGAAGAAATTTCATTAAAAAACCCAGCAAATTCCACCTGGTCTGTGAAACAGGTTCTCTAGGGGATATCATGCATGTTTTTACAAATTCAACTCATTGGCTTGCTCCTGGGTGGATAACTAATTATCTAAGAATTCTGAGGGACAAATGGATTCCTTTCTATTGTTAACACATATATTCCCAGAAATTTATGAGAAAAAAATCAGCACTATAAGCAAATTAATATTTCCAATAATAGTATACTACCAAGGAGTGATTTGATTAAAATCTTCTCCTTAATACAATAAAAAGGAAGCAGATTTCCGTTTGTCTTGGCTGCTTCCGTATAATGTGGATCAAAGGCAAGAGTGTTGACTAGATCACCTGCCAAAGCCCCCTTCAGTCTTTCTGTTCCGTACTTTTTAGAGGTGTAATTTCTATTGATATAAAATAAGCCCCTGCAAAGGACCAAAAGAGTGTTCACAGGGCTGAAACGTGGAAGTTTTGTAGATTTACATGCAAAAATTAGGTTCCGATAACCATAATTTTTTTTTAAATAGAAGGAAATATTTTTCTTCATATTTTATCTCTATGACAACCAAATAGGTTTGGAAAAATGCTATCTTACACTAATTAAGAACATGGCCTCACAACTTGGCCTTCTATGAATATTAAATGCAAATGTGTGAATTATCTAGTTTCAATTAGGCGGCTGCATTCCTGGCTTTCAGTTATGAGCAAACACTGTTTTGTATATAGAACATGAATTGAGATTTGTTTTTCAGGAATTAGATAAAACTAGGGGAAATGAAAGGGAGCCCACTGCTTGAATCACACACCCTGATGCAGAACTTAGAGGTCTGTACCCACTCATTTACCTTTTCATCCTTCTATCTGACATTATTGAGTGCCTCCTATGAGCCAGTCAATGGAGGACAAAGAAAAATCTGTCCTTCCTAATGAGCTCCCTCTGGTGATGGCGACCCACGTAAACAGATAATTATGAAACATGCCCAGAACATTTGGGATATAACGAGGAGATGGAACCCACTGGTGGGCGGGTGGGGTGGGAGGGACATCTTCTGGGAAGATACAGACAAACAAACTCATGCTTATTTGTTTAATTATTATTTTATTTATTGTTTATCTATATCCCTACTCATTTTCCCTCTCTTGTATTATTTTGATGTAAATCATTTCATCTGTGAATACATCAATGTGTATCTCTAAAAGATAAGGACCTATTTTTAACATTACCACAATACCATTATCACATCTAAAATATTACCAATAACATCACCAAATAAATATCCAGTTGGTATTCAAATTTCCAATTGTCTCATAAATGTCATGAATTTTTTTTTTGAAGTTTACCTGGACCCGATAGGTTCATTGATTACAATTAGTTGATTTGCCTTTTAAGTGCTTCCCCTATGTTTCTTTTCTCCTTGTTACTTATTTGTTGAAGAAGTCTGAACTTTAAAGAATGAGTGGCGGATAAGATAAAGGAGAAGGGAGTAGGGAAAGAAGTTTAGAAAAATGGGTTGCCAGGAACAAAAAATACTGCAAAGGCATTGAGGTCTTCCTTGCTTTCCTTAAAAATACAAATTCTGTGATCATTTTTATTTCAAAAACATTGCCCAGTATAAACTATCTCCTTACAATGCCCTTCTCCGTGTAGCTAGTAAATTCCTACATCACCTTCAGGGTTAACTCCAGAAATTATTCCCCAACTTCTCAATCTTACATTGTCTCCACCCTGCCTAAAAGGATGTATTATCTGGTGTCTATCAATTAACCATGTTAGATGCCAGGCATGCAAGGATAAATGAAATCAAACCCCTGCCCTCAAGAAACTCACTGGGGGGTATTTTTGGCAAGAATGGAGGTGATGCGATACTCTGGCCCATAAATGTACATTTCCCCATATAATTTAGTGATAGCAAGTATACACTCATTGTTGTGTAAGGCATAATCTGGAAAGCAGTCAGAAAAAGTTAGATTTGCTATAAAATCATTAATAAATAGTCTTGCTCTTTCAGTTTCCATTTAAAGATAGAAAGTTTGACTTTGTCAACAGGCTAAATGCTTAGAATGTGTGCTTTCTTGCTTTTTTCTAATGTTGCTATGTTATGCAAAGGTTGTAAGAAGACTAATACTGGAAGATTAGATAATCAAATTATAATGAGTTCAGCTAGTTCCCTATGGCTCACATTTCCACTTTTTATATTGCTGTTGAAGCAACTGAAGCAACAAGCAATATAAAAATGTATTACCCAATCATATTTTTAAATGATGCTCTTGATGATGGAAGGCCCAAGAACACTTTTTCATTCACGTAAAGGCTATCAATATTTCCTTGGGTTTGCAAATTTTGGCCTTTACAAGTAAAAACAAAATTCATATTCACCATGCCAGCACCTAATACAGAGCCTTGCATATAATGGGCAAGACTGGGTAACACATGGGCTTTCCTGCTACTTTCTAGCTGTGTGATCAAGACTTATATTCTCCTCTCTTCTCACAGTGCTGTTATGAGAGGTAAAGGTAAAGAGGTAATGTGTACAAAGTGGCAATAAACACATGGGAGATTTAGTTATTATTTGTTAAATAGATGAATGAAAAAAAAGTGCATATTCTGCCCTGTCCTTCATTCCTGTCCTATCCAAATTCCTGGCCAATCTTTCCAGACAATCTCAAATATCTCCTTTATCACTCTTTAAAAAATTACACAGGGCTGTTTCTAAACATTTTAGGTCTTAATTATACATTGTTTCTGCATCTGAATATTATTCTCCTCCACTGTAGCCACAAGTTTTTTAAAAATAAGATGGGTCTTATACAGAAGCGATGTCACAATATTTAACAACTGGCTGTGCCAGGCGTTAACTCTTTAGTTAATCTTTAGTTAACCAATTAGCTCTGTGAAAGGCCTGGGAAAGCAACTGGAGTTGGGGGTGATACAAAGCAGTTGGGAAGGGGGAGGGCAAAGGAAACCTGTGAAAGGAAACCTCAAAACTAAACAAAGAAGAGTTTATCTGGTTTGTGCTATAGGAAGTAAAGTTGTGTCACGGGATAATGGCACCTTTTAATTCTGGGATGACATATGTGCTTTTAAATCAACATTATCCATCACCCTTCCACTATTTTTAGTTGCTTCTATCTCTGCACTGAAGAGCTGTCTAATTTGAAGAAGAAACCAGTGCCCTGGGGAGCATTTCCTACATGATCACTGCTGCCTTCTCTCACTCAAGCATGTTTTCTGAGTAAGTCTCTGGTTCCTCACTGACACAGCTGGGCTGTGACCAGTGCCATGCTTGGCTTCATGTTTTCTGAACAGATTTGTTGCACCAGAAGCAAATGGCAAGAGAAAATATACTTTGCTTCCATTTGTTGACATTATTGAGTGTTCTTTGGGAAGAAGGTAGATGAATGCGTATCTAGCACCACACTCATTAGGTAGGTAGGTTGACAGCATTTAATGACCTTCATGAATAAAAAAATAATATGCTATGATTGCATTTAGATGCCACAAAATTGTGAACAGTATGAGCAGACTTCCTACGGAAAGTAAATAATAGTCTTGTCACTTCTTCTATGCTGCAAAACTGGAAAAACAATCCAAAACACAGCTAATTTAATTTGGAGTCAAGAGTTTTAATAGAAACTGTTACCAAGCCCACCCAGTACAATTTTATCCAGGAAGTATTTTACTTTTTCAATGGAAAGGAAAAGTGAGTACTGCCTAAGGCTGAAGAACTAAAGAACAGATAAATTATATAAACTGTGAATCACACAGACACCAAAGTTTAATCTAATTTTGCTATAGAGCATTGATATTTGGCTAACAAATATTTTATTCTAGTCTATCTCATTCTCAATGTGATATATACTACACAATTAGCAAGTAAGCACATCTATTCAAAGGTAGCCTCATTTGTCTTATACCTTTTTTGTTTTTGTTTTTCTTTGTCTTATACTATTTTTTAGCATCAGAAATTTCATGACATCACAATCTAAATACATTTGAGGCATTGAGTGAATCATTAAACTTCTTTTTTTTTTTTTTCATTAAACTTCTTGAATAGGTTTCACAGAAGCAAAAAAGGATGACAATGGTATTGTCTAGCACTAAAATTCTATAATTTTGAACCAGGGAACAGAAATTTTAAGGTTCATATTGAATTGACTCCATATCTGTACTCACACTGTAAAATAAAAAGATAAAGACATGACTGGTTTAGCTTAAAACCCAAATGCTATCATCCAATAGCAGGTTTTGGTGAAACATACATTAGGTTTTCTGTTAATTACACCACTAGTCAGGTGGCTTCTGGCTGGTAACTTCTGCAATAGTGCCAATGTGAAGATAAATAGAGAGTTAAACAATTACCTGGTTAGTTTTTGTGGCTGCAAAAAGCTTTTTTTCTCTGCCTCAAAGCCTTTCCCTCTTTCTTATCTTTTGGCAAACTCCTACTCATTGTAGGGTGAGTCAGTATTTAAAGGCATGCACCATAGTATGCTTGGCCTTCTTTCCATTCTGTTATGTACTAATTCTAGTGGACATTTGTACACTGTGCATTGTACATATAGCAAGTTGAAGACCACAGCATCCATCCCATCACCACCACCACCCTTTCCTTTTTTTTTTTTTTGGCCACTCTGCGAGGCTTTCAGGATCTTAGTTCCTCAACCAGTGATTGAACCCCGGGCTCCCGCAGTGAAAGCGCAGATTCCTAACCAGTGGACCGTCATAGAATTCCCCACTATCTCTTCCTAACAGTAACAGCTGCCAGACTTTGTTTACGGGTTCATAAGGTTATGGGGAGGCTGTCTTTATCCTGTCTAAGCTTCAGAATGGGCTGGTGATTTGGCTTTATGTTCAAGGGTAAGCCAGTACGTTTAAAAGTGAATTTCAAGGACCATTCTCAAAGCCATTGCTTTCTGGCTGGATATGACTAAGAAAATAAGTTGTCCATGAGCGACTGACAATCATTCTGGGACCATGAGGGCAGTTAGTGTTAGGATACAGCTAATACCAAAACAGGCAGCATGCCAAAACTAAAAGAAACAGATTTCTTGACAAAAGAAATCGGTGTGCCACAGGATCAGACCTCTGAAGCTGGCTTCACTGCCGTACTTTTAAGTTACAATCACCAATACATTTTCTTTATTGATCAAGCCAGTTCCTTGCAATAGAAAGCAATCTCACCTGCCCCTGTTAGGGCACAGTGGGGATCACTCTGTGTTAGAACTGTGGGCTCACGTGTCCATTTCTCTTGGATTTCAAATGCGTTGAATCAAATGCGTTGATTCAAGGATGATGAGTGTTCATTTTTTAAATCTCAGCACCTAGCAGAACATCTGGCACTAGTCTATGCTTAATAAATGATTCATAATAGACAAATAAACAAGCAAACAAGCATATGAAGTAATAAGCTAATCGGAATTATTCCAGCCAGAAAATATCTTTCCCAAGTATTTTATATTTAAAAAAATTTTGACAGGAGTCCTCCTATCGAGTTAGATATCCATAACATATCCATAACCATTTCCTATTCTAATTCAATTCTCTAAAAATGTTTCTTCTCCTTTTTCCTCTTAATTACATAAATAATGCATGCGCATTATAAAAGTTCAAATGATACATAAAACATAAAAAAGAAAGTAAAAGTCGATGGGACTACCACCAGCCAAGGCATACACTATGAAAAGTTTTCAATTCAGAGGTTAAATGATAAATTTTGTTTTGTCCTGTTTCTGCTTGCCAAGTGTGGCACACACCTTAGTCATCACAGAGTCATCAGTTTAACTGCTGTATTTTCAGACTGGGGGAACGTTTGATATAGGCACACTATGTGCTAAGTTTTAACTGTGCCAGATGCTTTCATGTGGATGAGGGAATGGCTATTTACTGGGACATGAGTTACCGCATTTATGTTTTCCCAACAGCCTTGAGACAGGAATTACTTTACTTGCTTTATAGCTAAGGAAAGCAAGGTTGCAAGATTTGGTAGTAGAAAATATGTCCCAAGATGCATTCTACCTTTTCATCTAGAAAACTACTTTATGAAGGCGAGAGTAAAAGAAAGAAAAACAAAACAAACAGACAAAAAAATCACTCTGGTAACTGCATAATAGCTTTCATTGCATTAAGAACAAAACGAAACAGGGCTTCCCTGGTGGCGCAGTGGTTGAGAGTCTGCCTGCTGATGCAGGGGACACGGGTTCGTGCCCCGGTCTGGGAAGATCCCACATGCCGCGGAGCGGCTGGGCCCGTGAGCCATGGCCGCTGAGCCTGCGCGTCCGGAGCCTGTGCTCCGCAACGGGAGAGGCCACAACAGTGAGAGGCCCGCGTACCGCCAAAAAAAAAAAAAAAAAGCCCTCAAGATTCTTAATAATTACAGGGATTTTGCTGCCTGGAACTCCTGGACTGCTAGTTCTCCTCACGTGGGTCTTTGTCTCCAATACAACAGAAGATGGAAAGAAGCCACCTTCTGGGAGAATAAGACGCTGGGCAGAAGAAAGGGCTGTAATAGTGATAGAAGCCCACACAAAGCCATTGATCATCACCTCTGCTTTTCATACCAGCCTGTAGGGCAGGGTTCCACAGAGTTCCTTCAGGCAGCCTTCATCAGCCCCAGCACCAAGGGTTACAACAGCAATTTAAAACTAGAGATAAGAAAAGGGCACCTTAAATTACCATTGGACTCTCTGAGCAACTACATTTTCAAATGGCATAAAGGACAAATGACAGCGTTTTAATCCAGTTGACCCTAAAGTCACCTTCCAAAGTCAGTCTATGCCTCTGAACTAGAAACAAGACCAGTATCTAGCCTTGATGGATCAGGTTGCTGTCAATTCCAAAATGGAACTTAAAAAGCTTTTAGTCTGAGATCTTCATAGCTTTGACCACCTTCTTGTTCAAGTGATTTCCTTTGGTTTAATGGGCAAAAGGTCAAAAGCAAAAACAAACAAAAGCCCCACAAAACCAACCCACTGGAATTTTAGCTTCATTACTCTGAAGTACAGGTAAACATTCTTCAGTGCAGAGTAGGGCTGTGCCTAACATTTTGGGGGCCCAAGGTAAGAACACAAATAGAGGCCCCCAGACCTGGGCCAGCCCCTCTTCTCTTCCATAGTTCCTTCCTGCACCGCAAAAGGCCTTTCATGCAGATGTGTGGATATTCCAACTCACAAGTCCAAGCTATGATCAACAAAGTCCCATTCCCTGGCCTCACCCCTAACCCCATGCAAATAGCAACCCCTTGGATTTCCTCATGCCCCGGGGTGGGCACAGAGTACAACCCTTGGAAGTGGGCTCAGGATTGTCTGGGGAAGAAATTCTGGGATCCTGTTTACCCTGAATGTGGTCTAGAAAGCAAGCTCCAAATGGGCCCATCCTCTTGGCCCAGAGACTCCTCTAAAGCCAGAGGAATGCTGCCCAGGTGAAAGGACAATGCTAATTCAGGGTAACGTTTAGATCTTATCTTGAATTTGGTAGATTTATGACCTTTTAAAATTTCATGCTTTTTAATACTAAATTTTATACTTCAGTGAGAATTGTAACGATAACTCAGGAAAAAGTGATCTTGATTGGCACAGACCAAAAATGAGAGCAATGAAAGTCTCCTACTTCATTTTTTTATACTCCCTAAACTCTGATAGAGGTTAAATATGTGGGGAGAAGAATCAAGGCAACTATAGGGCCAAGATTCCAAAATGGAGCCATGTAGAGCTGGGCAAATCCTATTGAATCATTCCACCATGGTGGTTACAGTATAGATTCTAGAATCAGACAGGTTTGAGTTCAGATTCTAGCACTGCCATATGCCACTTTAAATTAGTAGTATTTAAATAAACTTCTCTCTAATCTCGTTTCCTAATTTGATAATGAGAAGCAAAATAGCACCTACCGGGTAGGGTTGTAATGAGGAGTAAATGAGAAAATGTGGGTAAAACAGACAGTACAGTGCCTGGGGCATAATAAATGATATTTATAATTAGGTACTTTAATGCAATGTCAGGGCTGGAATTATGGCCTATTCATTGTTTAGCAAATAACTTAGAAGGCTATGAAATATTATTTGGTATCAGTTTATCTCCATGCTCCCCATTTGACATCAAGTTTATTCTTTACATAATTATGTAGACATCAGATACCATTCTAAGAATTAGTGAAATGTGAACTGAAAGGTAATCATTCTGTGTTTACTAGGTTTCCAAAATAAAAACAAAATCATCTGACAGAAGTGTATCTTGCTAACAAGAAAATTTTTTATAATCTTCCTATTTAATGTGCGTATTTCTTTCAAAACCAACATCAAAATGAGCTAATATATTTTACAAAATTCAACTTCTAACCATAATGACTACCTTTTACTGGGTCCCCTTTGTGCCAATCAGTGCACCATTGGTTATACATACATACATCATCTATCTGGTGTAATCTTCCTAACTTCCCCTCCCCAATTTTACAGATAAGGAGAGTGAGGTGGGGACCATGGAGACACAAAGCCCCTGCCCTTTCCATCTGCTGACTGCTGAAGCCAGGTCTTAGAACAGCTCCTGTAAACCTCGCCCCCTTCTACCCCCGCCAACCTCTCTCAAAGAAAATCATATGTGTCATATAGGTAAAATGTTCATGCCTCTTTGGCTTATAACCCTTTTTTAAGAGACATGCTTTTTGGTGTGTACGTGTTCTCTTGTCACAGTTCGTATTTGTCTTGCTGTAAATTTAACTGAGAATAACTCATGCTAAATTTTCTTTTGTTGCTATTGAAAGAGCTTATTCTTGGTGGGTGGAGAAGATGGAAGATGGAAAAACCACCACCAAATGAGAAGAAACTCAGTTTATGGAAATTAGTGCATTGGCTTATTTCTCCATAAAACCACACTGAATCAAGACCCAGGTACTGCTGCAAAATAAACCAGGGGCTCTAGCAGGAGATTTTTTTAAATGTAGTACAGTAAAATTCAACATGCAATACATCGCAAAGGTACTTTACAACTGTATTGTTCTTGGCATTAAGATATATTAACACTTTTAGGAACCTTCAGCTGTGTGTCCTGAGCTTTACAAGCATCACGTGCTGACCAGACCATCAAACGCAGATGTTGGTTTATACCTGCAATGGTTTGCTGAATTTCCTATCTTAATAATTACTGCTGTAGCCCGGAGGCTTTGAGCTGAACGCAAGACAAAAAGACATTTTACAGACCCCTTGTGGGGCAGCCAGTTTGTAGATCAGAAACCAAGTCTCAGGTTACACACCCCTAAGTGCCAACCATAATACATCACTCCTCTGCTCTTTAAGCAGAACTTATTCAGAGAAATGGAAAATATGGAAAAGCTATTTATGGACAAAAGAAGAATGCCTGGAAAATGTGTTCCTGAAAAAAAAGATACATTCCATATTCCAAATTTGCCAAGTTTTGGTGCAATCAGAAAGTGTACTAGGAAAGAAGAAACAACTTTATTGGAAGTATAGTGGTACTGATGACCAAAATATTTATCAAGAAAAAGCAAAGAGCAAGCTGGTGGGGGGAAAAAATGCATATTTTTTTCAAGGAGATGTTAAAACAAGTTGCTTTCCTTGAGGATAAAGAGGATGTTCTTGTCAGATCTACAGACTGCACATCTAAAGAAAAAGTGCAATTATGCATAAAGTAAACGCTTTGGACAGACAGTTATGGGTTCAGAAGACAGTAGCTCCTTGCCAGTGAAATAAAGCAAATGTCAACAAGCCAGACACACTTGAAACATTCAGAAAAATGTCTTGCTATTCCTTTCCATACATAATATGCCATATGACACCACAGTTAAATCTGCTACTGCAAAAAAAAAAAAAAAAGTACGTCAATCTGTTGGTTTCCATGAGATTTGGACAGAGGCAAACAACACGGCAGAAAGGAGTCCAGGAAGGTACAGCTTTCGCTTCTTTCCTTCTGAGGAGGAAATGACTTCCTACAGTTAGCTGATCAGGAGTTAGCGCTCACTCTGCTTGGAGCCAGGACCTGGAGCATACCCAGATGTGGACCAAAACACAGCTTCAGGTAATTATTAACAGGAATAGGAAACTAGAGAAAACAGCCCCAAGTTACGCAAATACAACTGCCATGCTTTCTGCATTTGTCTGTCCTGCGGGTGGGATGTACAGCTCTTTCCATAACGATCCAGTCTTTTCTTTTCCTCCTTCTCCCACACCACCAACAGGCATGCCAAATGCAAATCTGCTCACATTCTGATCCCATTCCGGCAAAACGCAGGGACTACCACCATACCGAGTCTCACAATAATCTCCACAATGACAATTATTCAGAGTCCCTCAGTTCTGTTCACACAAAAGATTACAATTTGAATCTTGCCTTGCATAGGTTCAGCTCTGTCGGAGCTGGTTACCAGGCAAACAGTCTGTTTTAGAATTTACCGATTGCTGGGGAGGGTAAGCTGGGGGGTGGGGATGGACAAACCGCCCTGTACATACCTCCTTTTGGCAGCTAGGAAAAACAATTTCGTGACAAAGAGACTTGTTCTTTTCAAAGCTCACCCAACAGATGAAACTGACAGAATGAAACCAGAGAAACTTTAGCAACCAAAGAAAGCAGCCTTCCAAGGATCAAGGTGAATAATTGATTTGTCGGCTTTTGTTTCATCTTTTAAGCTATTTTGCTCATTTAATAGAATTGTGGAATTTGTCAGAAGCCCAAACACTGACACACACTTCTGACAGCAAGTGCATATTCCAAACTACAGATTCATTTGCCAAGCTTATTCAACAACGATTAGCTGCAAAGCCAGGGAACTTACCGAGCACAAAATTATTGGAACAAAGCAGGGAGGAGGCAGGAGGCACCAAAGGCAGCTTCTCCGTCTCCTTGGTGCCAGGTTCTCCTGTCTGCCGTCCAGTTCACACTTGCCTTTATAACTAAGACTCCGGCAGAACTCACTAGCAAAACCTGATGAATTATAAAACAGCCCCTCCTAGGCTCTCATACTTTACATCACAGGGGGTGACCATGCAGCGTCTTCTCTCCCTGGGTACATATATTTCCTTGTAACTCATCCTGATAAATATATCAGCCTGAGAAGCAGTGACAGTAATCGGTGTTTGGGATGTACCAGCATTAACCAATAAGACGCTTTCCCACCATCAGTACCGCACCCCATCCTCCACTTGTGTTCCCCCACACCTTGTTAAGGTGGATCCACCCAACCCAGTGGGGGGTAGGCAAAGATGGCAAAACGTGGATGAAAGCCCCTGAGTCTCCAACGCACACATAGCGAGGCATACTACTCAGGTTTAATTCTCATTAATAATTCTGTAAAGATCAGCCCTCATATTTGCATAGCCTGTCACAGTGTACCAAACACTTCACTCTCCCTGAGCCCCTCAGCAACCAGGAAAGGTTCAGCAGTGCTACAGTATAAATGAGCCACCCGAGAAGTTAAGTGACTTTGTCCAATGTTCACAGAAATGGAGGATGCAAGGAGCCCTAGAGGTTCGGGAGTTCAACCCGCTAGCTGTGCAGATGAGGAACCCGTAGCGAGAGAGACAAAATGACCTGCACAGGTCACAATTTCCAAATACGATTTGAGCTTGACCCCAAACCCCAGGTCTTCTGATGTCAAAACAGTGTCTTTCTATCCTATCCTACTGTGCTACCTCTAGAGCAAGGAAGCCCTGAAAATCGAGAGACATGCAGATTATCAGGAACAGTACCATTGATTGGCCAGAAATCATTAACAGGCAGGTAGCATGGAGGAGCAATGCCTGAGCTTTTTGTTTCCTCTCTGACAAGGTCAATATAACCTCTTTAGGTTCACTGAATATCAACACTAGAAATCATGTTTTTGATGATAATAGCTATTATTGGGAACTTCTCATATGCCAGGCAGTGTTTTAGGTGCTCAGCCTCATTTAGTCTTTATTTAATCTTCAAAACATTCCTACGAGGTAGGTATTAGCATAAACAACATATTGCAGATGAAAAAACTGAGATTCATAGAGGTTAACACATCCAAATAGGATCCCAGCTGCTAAGTGGCAGGGCTGGAATCAACTGCAGGCAACCTGGTTTCAGAGCCCACACTCTTAAACGTATCATCCTATCCCAAGCAGTGTTTCACATTCAACTGTAGGGGCAGATGAGCGATGCAAGCAGATTTATTTACTATGGCCTTTTGTAGAAATTACAGGAAGAGCACAGGTTTAGGAACCAAACAGCCTTGTGTTTAAACCCTAGCCTTGTCACTGATTTACAGTAACATGGGTTGCTTTATCTATAAAATGGGCATGATAATTTTTACCTTGAAAGATTAAGTACATCAAGAAAATGTAGTGCCTGGTTTATAATGCATACTCCCAAAACTATTGGCTATTATTCTTACCACACTTCTTTCTGGAAAATGGATTTCTGCCTCACCTTCTCCTTAAAGTGTCTTTTTCCATGTCAACTACTATTTGCCAAGGATTCTGCTAAGACTGTGAATCTGCCAGCCGGTGGAAAAAGGGAAACAACCCCAGAGAGGTCTATCACCCAGACTGAAGAACATCACCAGGAATATGGGGACTTTCTGCCAGAGAATGGCAGGCCCGGGGGCTCTGCTCGAGGCTGCCTGTTCAGGTCCCCAGCTCTCCACTTCTGCTGTTAGTCAAATGAACTCACCAGCCCAGGAAAGCATACTTAACAGCTTGTTGGCTATCCACAGTGAGACTAACTTGGCTTCCTTCACCTGTTTCAAACAAGCGCCTGCCACATAACAACAATGAAATTTTGCACACAGCTGCCTAGTGCCACTAAGTCAAGGTGTGCCAAGCAAGGAAACAGGTACTCTGTCTCAAAAGTTCCACCGCAAACTCCTGTCCTAACTCAATATAAACCAGGATTTGGCCACCTGACAGGTTCCAACCAGGTGAGTTCATCCATATAAGAGACTGCTATCTCCAAGGTATGCAATCAATGTTCCTTGAGAGACATCAGCAGTAGCCCTCTGTGGGACAAGGTGATGCTATAATTTTCCAGGCTATGCAGGATTAAGTATGAGAGACTTTCTTAGCTCTGTGTTTCTAGAGAATGACCGAGTGGGCAACTTAATTTGCTCACATATGGACTACTTTCTCCTTGTTTATTTTTTCCTCTAAGCATCTTACTAGGGGATATGGAATATATGTAGATGAGGTGCCCCCTCTTTCATGACCGTAACACTAGACACTGTAGAAGCAGAGGTATGCAACATAATTAGAGGGTCAGGGGAAGAGGGACTTGGGTTTCTAAACTGGTAAGAAAAGCCAGGTGTAAACACTGTGTGTAGCAAAGAGTAAATAATAAATAACTGATTACAAGATAAAGGGTTACTTCCAATATCAGTATGTGGGTTATCCACGTATGGCTTGATGTGGCTTGGTCTACTCTAAGTCCTTCCATGACTTCCAGCTTCTTGATCTACCATGATCCCCCAAAATTCCCTTCAGAGCCATTCTCCCCCTGCTGCCTGGCTATTCCACCATTATGAAACACCCCATGAAAAATTATTGTGGATGAGTCTTCATATAGTTTTTGTATTATAACACACTGTTCTGTCCCCATCAAGGATCATCATAACACATATTCTGTCATAATTACCACCTCACGCCACCAATTGCTCCCAGACGTAATGAACTATGTGGAGCCTGGAAGCTGCACCAGTACTTTGCTTATATTAGTGACAGTGCTGGTATTTACTGACACTTATTATGGGCTGGCAATGTGTTAAAACTTTACTTGCATCTCTCATTCAACCCTCACAACATTTTTTTTAATAGATTTATTTATTTATTTATTTGTGGGCTGTCTCTAGTTGCGGCAAGCGGGGCTACTCTTCGTTGCGGTGTGCAGGCTTCTCATTGCCGTGGCTTCTCTTGTTGCGGAGCACCGGCTCTAGGCGCGTGGGCTTCAGTAGTTGTGGCTCGCGGGCTGTAGAGCACAGGCTCAGTAGTTGTGGTGCACGGGCTTGGCTGCTCCGTGGCATGTGGGATCTTCCCAGACCAAGGCTCAAACTCTGCACCGTGTCCCCTGCACTGGCAGGCAAGTTCTTAACCACTGCGCCACCAGGGAAGCCCTCAACCCTCATGACATTTTGAAGTGAGCTGTACTATTATCTCTACTTTGTAGATGAGGACTCGGTGACTAGAGAGGTTAGCTGACTGGCACAATCAGAAAAATGACTGAAGTTCTAAGACTGCAGAGCCCACTCTCTTAACTATTATATTCACTGCTTCTAAGAAATTGAGATAACAGAGAACAAAAAATGTAAGTGTCCACTCTCGGTGTTTTTACCTCTTCACATCCCATTCTCGCCTTAACTGACTTCAGTCAGGTTTCACCTTCACCATTCCACTAGAGTTGCTTTTATTAAGGTAAATAATGACATGTTCACCAACAAAAGCAATGGCCAGAGTGGAGTCCTCAGTTTACTCAATCTCTCCACAGCTCTTTGACACAATGACTTATATCTTCCTTGAGTCAACCACTTTTTAAACTTGGTTCCTGAGACCCCCCCCCCCGGTTTCCCTCCTACCTCACTAATTCATCCTTCTCAGTCTCCTTTGCTGAGTCCTTCTCCACTTCCTGATCTTTCAAGTTTCTTGTGTCCCAGGGCTCATCATTAGACCTTTCTCATTATACTCACTCCCTAGGCCACAACAACCAGTATCAAGGCTTACATGCCATCTATGGATTAAAGACTACCACATGTAGATCTCTAGTCCTAGCCTGTGCCCTGAATGCCAGACTTTCATATCCAGCTGCATCCCACATCTGAGCATCTCCATTTGACCATCAAAACTAAACCTGTGGTCCCCACACCCTTCCCATATTTACTGTACTCCTAATATATACCATTTCAAAAAATGGCATAATTGTTCACCAAGTTGCTCTGGTCAAAAACCTGGGAGTCATTCTTGGCTCTTTTAAAAAAAATCTTATATCCCACATCTTATTCATCAGCAACTGCTGTTAATTCTGTCTTCAAAATATATCCCCAATCTTTTCTCCATCTCCACCTCTGCTCCCCACTCTATATCACAATAATCTCTCACATGGATTTCTGCCCTCACCTAATTCGTTTCCTTCCTTTGACTACTGCCTTGCTACAAATCACTGACTACATAGCAAGCAGGTTCTCTTAAAACAAAAATCAGACCCCATCACTCCCTACTCAGTTCCATTCTGTGGCTCCCCTTTCACTTAGGATTTACTCCTTCACTACAGTCAGGATTCTGCTTACATGTCTCCTCATGCAAGATCTAACCCCCTGACATCCTGTGTAGAACATCATCTTCTATCCCTCCATTATTCTCTACTCTCTTAATGGACTTTGTTTTTATTTATAATACTTATCTCTACTTAAATTTAGATTATATATTTATTTGTTTATTTTATTAACTTTTGCTTCCCTCCACTGGAATGTAAAACCAGGGGCCTTGTCTAGTTCATTCATGGCTGAGTCTCCAGCACTAGAACAGAGTCAGCCACATAACACATATTTTAAATATTTATTAAGTAAATGTGTTCAAAGTCACATCTTCACTACTTTTTTTTTTAAGATTTATTCATTTTATATTTTATTATTGCTGCGTTGGGTCTTTGTTGCTGCACACGGGCTTTCTCTAGTTGCAGTGAGCGGGGGCTACTCTTCGTTGCAGTGTGTGAGCTTCACATCGCAGTGGCTTCTCTTGTTGCAGAGCACGGGCTCTAGGTGCGCGGGCTTCAGTAGTTGTAGCACACGGGCTTCAGTAGTTGCGGCTCACGGGTTCTAGAGCGTAGGCTCAGTAGTTGTGGTGCACAGGCTTAGTTGCTCCACGACATGTGGGATCTTCCCAGACCAGGGCTTGAACCCGTGGTCCCCTGCATTGGCAGGCGGATTCTTAACCACTGCGCCACCAGGGAAGTCCTTCACTACTTCTTAGTTATATATCCTTGCATAAATTACTTACTGTCCCTAAGTCATAAATTCCTCAAAGGGCCACCAGGGAAGCCCTTTACTGTATTTTTAATGTATTCAACCTCTCCTGAATGACTCTGATACAAGAATTCCATGAGTTTAGTTAGTGTTATGGGTTAACCTGTATTTCCCCCCCACAAACTCATATGTTGAAGTCTTAACCCCCCAATACCTCAGAATGTGACCTTATTTGGAAACAGAATTGTCTGAGGTGTCATTAGTTAAGAAGTCATACTGGAGTATGGTGGGTCCCTAATCCAATGTGACTGACTGGTGTCCTTATAAAAGGGGGTCATTGGGACACAGATACGCAACAGGGAGAAAGGCATGAAAAGACTGGAGATATGCTGCCAAAAGCCAAGGAACTACCAGAAGCTAGGACAGAGGTCTGAAACAGATCATTCCCTAGCACCATCAGGTGTAGCATGGCCCTGCAGACACTTGGATTTCAGACTTCTGGGCTCCATAACTGTGAGACAAAAAATTTCTGGTGTTCTAAGCAACCTAGTTTGTGGTACTTTGTTATGGCAACCCTAGGAGATTAATACGGTCAGATATTATCCTCATCTGACACATGAAGAAATTGCAGCTCAGAAAAGTTGAATAACTTGCCCCAAGTTTCACAGCTAGTAATCAAGTAGGGCCTGGATTTAAATTGAGAGCCGTGTGACTTTAAAGCCTGCTCATAGCAGTAGCAGTGGTTCTTACAGGCTGGTCCCCAACCCCTGTTGGTCTAGAAAGAATGAGAAAAGTAAATAGAATGCAGTGATTTTTCAAGATAAAATGACCTTTCTTTATTATGAGATTATGTCTTTTCTACTCTGTTTTTTCTTATTGTTTTTGCTGTTAAAAGTTGTCTTTTTATTTCTGAAATGATGATGAAAATAGATCGTGGGTTTTTTGTCTTTTTTTTAATGTCCTTCATTTTATTGGCAAGATAAAAATTTGGCAACTCTGTTGGCCTATAAAAGTTTGTTCTGAAGCGTTTCTGGTCTATGAAATGTAAAAATCTGGGAACAACTGTTCAAATGCTGTCCTTTTCCAGCAAGCAAGAAAACCCTTCATATGTAGCCATATTTGGTGATAGGAAGAAGAAAGCTTTTCTCCCAATCAGCTGAAAAGGTCCCTCCCTGCTCATATATAAACTGTCTGTGCTAATGGTCATAAACTCTCATCTATTACCAACAAATTAATTTGGTATAATGCTATGCAACAAATTTGTGTAAGAATTTAACACTATTCATTCATAACTGAATTCAACAAAATTCAGACTTTTTCTTAGTCTTGCCCTCTCCTTCTTCCTTCTTAGTGAAGATTTTCTATTTCACTAAATTCTTGACTTGCTTTTGACTTGATCCATTTTCTTTTGGGTTCAGGACCTGTGGATTTGTGCAAACGTCTGAGGATTAAATGAGATCACCTCGGTTAAATATCTGGAATATTGCAAAAGCTTTCAGTAAATGCTAGTTCCCTTTAAAGAAAGAGGTAAAGCTTTATGCATCCAGCAGGGAAATAGCTTTAGGACCAAAGAAGATTTAGAGCAACTGAATGACTTGGCAAGATGGGCCAACATGAAGAGTGTTAATGAACTCTATCCTTTTGTTGAGCTTTCAGTGATCATGAGATAGTTTACAGAAATTGTGGCCATCTATTTTTATGAACTCATGTTCATGACTGGGTGTGGGCTTATATATATGCTCATATAAACATAGAGAGAAACTGGAATATACTGATAAATCATATACATCACTAATATAAATTTGATTGGTGTGAGAGTAGGTACCCTCTTCAGAAGGAGAAACCCAGAAAGAAAAAGCCTTCATACATATAAAAGTTTACTTCCTTTGTTTTACCATTATCTGGTCCCCTATAATCTAATTCATGTCCACCAATTTGCCCTATCCTGGGAAACCTTAATAAAGACAAACTTCAACCCATCTCTTTGCCGAAGTTATCTCAGACTGCACATCAATGATGGAGGAATTTCTTCATTCCATAAATATTCATGGAGGGTCTGTTATGTCTCAGGCACCTTATTACCATGTTGGATGGCAGGAGGTCAATACAATCAAGGTCAGATTTTCTGTCCCCTAAGGCGCTTTCAGTCCAGGGAGTAACAAGCAGATAACAACTAACTACACAGCTAGCATATTTTATAAGGACTCATTAGGGTGCTATAGATACCTAGAGGAAGGGCATCTCACCTAGTCTGGGAGGTGAAGTCAAGAAGGCTTCCTGGAGGAGGTGAGGTCTAAGCTGAGTCTTGATGGATGACTGACTAGGAGATATCTAATTAAGAAGATTTCTAATCAGAGTGAGAAGCATGTGATGTGCAGAGGTCAGCGGGGAAGGGGTTGATCATGGATCTCTGGAGGAGTGGAATTTTATCCATTTACCACTCAATAAACTAAGTACACGTGATGGAAAAAAGACTAATTTCAGAGTTTAGGAATACCAGAGAATAATCATTCCTTTCTCATGGACTTCTTCAATGCAATGAAGGTTGAAGTGGTAAATGTCATGCTTTATAGTTAGACAGTCCTGATTCATTCAAGCTGACCTTTACAAGTTGTTTATCTCCTCTGAATTGAACTTCGTTCCTCATCTATAAAATGGAGATAATTGTACTTAACATACAGCTGTTATTAAGTGTTATTCTGAAATTTAAAATGTGAAATATCTTGCTTCCCACCTGCCACAAAATAGACACCAGAGTAACTGTTAATTCATGTTCTAAAAACAGTTGCCTCGTTCTGAATAAGAACCTACATCACTCATACCAAATCCTTCTCAACCAGTTTTCTCAAAACTTTGTCAACATCATTTAAAGAAAATGTAAGCACACCTTCCATTATCTGAATATTTATATATTTATAAATTGTAGGATGTACAACCATATTACTATGACACAGTATGTACATTATAAATCCTATACCAAAACAGAAATTTAAAGGCTGAGATGAAAAGTTACTATAAAGAGAAAGACTATCATCTTGCATACCCTTAGGATGCATATACCCACTTTGGAGAAGAACATGAGCTCCTAGACAGACAAGACCTAAACTCATTTATACATGTAGCACCTAGCAGCACAGACCAAGTACAGTCAGCCCTTTGTATCTGTGGGTTCCACATCCATGATTCAACCAACGGTGGATCGAAAATATTTGAAAAAAAAAGTTCCAGAAAAGTTCCAAAAAGCAAGACTAGAAATTACCACACCAGCAACTATTTACATAGCATTTACCTTGTATTTACAACTATTTACATAGCATTTACATTGTATTAGGTATTATAAGTAATCTAGAGATGGTTTAAAGTATATGGGAGAATGTGCATAGGTTATATGCAAGTACTGGGTTGGCCAAAAGGTTCGTTCAGGTTCTTCCGTAAGATGTTATTTTATATAGTTTTTATAAGATGTCACTTTATATAAGTGACTTGAGCATACTCGAATTTTGGTATCCACAGGATTCCTGAACCCAATCCCCCAACCAACCAACAACTATACTAAAAAATGTCTACAAATTGAAGAGACAATACTGGGATATTAGGAAAAAAATTACAAAACTGGTGGCCTCAAAATGTCACTACCTGTCCAAACCAGGTTTTATAGTTTTAATTTTAATATATATTTTAATAATAATAAAAGCTTAATATAGTAGAAATGTTAAGTAACCAAAATGTAACTGTCTCCCTTTCCAGATGTTTGTGGCAAGTAGCTAATATATATTTTTTTAGTTTTAATATTTTTTTACTGAAGTATAGTTGATAATATATTTCTCTTTTACTGAGCAAATAGTAATAACAACCATTTGCCGAGTACTTAATAACAGGCAGACACTATGCTAATCACTTTACATGTTTTTTCTTATTTGGTCCTTGCAGTAATCATGGCACTGCACTGCATCTCTCTAGAGGACACTGAACATATTTTAGTGTACGTTAGGGGCCTATAAATCATGGCCTGCAGATCACATCTGGCCCACTGTCTGATTCTGTAGAGTCTGTAAGCCAAGAATGATTTTTACATTTATAATTGGTAGAAAAAAAATCAAAGGAAGAAAAATGCTTTGTAGCACATGAAAATTATATAATATTCAAATTTCAGTGCCCATAAATGAAGTTTTATTGGAACACAGCCATACCCATTCATTTATGTATTATCTATAGCTGCTTTTGCACAACAATAGCAGACTTGATTAGTTGCAGTAGAGAACAAATGGCCCATAAAACCTAATATATTTAGTGTCTGACCCATTACAGGTTTACAGTATGCTGACCCCCAGTGTATGTGAATGGAGCCCCCTGGAATTATGCAGGTTGGGAGTGCAGGATTGTAAGTCACAGTCCAGGTAACAATCCTATATGGAAATGGAGGCTCAGAGAGATTAAGTCATTTGTCCACGCTATTAGGAAATGGCAGAACCAGAGGCTTTTAGGGCAGATTTTTAAGGCTGAAATGAGCCCCTGATTCTACATAGAGTTCAGACCCTTTTTTTCTGATGGTCTCTTCTGGCTATATGATTATGAGCCACTGCCAATAAAACTTCCCCACTGTCTCCTCGGTCTTCTCTGTGCTCTCATGCCCAGATTTCAATATCTTTATGGCTAACGACAGGGTAGAGTGGGGAATGGGTCAATGGAACAAAAGCACAATTCACTCCTTCATAGCTACCTTCATGAGTCTCTCAAAGGCACTCTTGGCCTCTGAGTCTTGAGACTTTGCCGTCTCTGGCTGAGCTGAAAGTGATGAAAAGGACATGTGATGGAATGCTGGAAACCTCATTACTGGCTCTTTGCCTACAGAAACTCAGCCAGCTTATCTTCTTTCCCAAGGAACTTCAAACTTACACTGGCTCAGCTGGTTCTTTCCAGGTGCCTTTAACAAACTGTTCTGCCCAGATGAGATCAGAAGTCAACAGACCAGAATCTGCATATACTTTTCTATCCTGGAGCCTATGTCCCTTTTTCCTAACCCTCATTGTTGGAAATCCTCCTAGGATCTCAGCCACTCCTGGGTTATAATCTGGATACTGTAAAACACCAAGTCACAATAATTTCTTCCCGGACAGTATCCCGGAGAGCCAGATACATTAACATAATTTCTGTGGCTGCCCAATTACAGCCAGAATTTCACTTTCAAGCAAGAACAACTAACACTGGCAAGGCATCAACTATGTAAAGCTGTGGGAACAGCTTTCACATAGGCTAATCTCATTCAATCATCCCAGCAAACAGATTCATTATTCCCATTTTATAGATAAAGACACTAAGACTCAAGAGGGATTAAGCAGTGCATACTTTGTATGCACCTGGTAAGTGGTAGGTTTGGGCTTTAAACCTTGATATCTCTGACTTCTAAGTGCATGTCACTTTAGTAAAGGAGCCCTCCATGAAAAAGTTAGGTTTTTTTGCCATGATATTCATTTAAAAGCAAGCAAACAAATACCCCTTCCACCTCTTTCCCCAAATCTCTTTCCCAAATCATGGTGTGATTATTCTTTATAATTGGGACACAGAACAGTATGATAGAGTTCAGTGAGAGGCACGGTTTAAATTTACTGGCAAGTCATTTAAGCAACCGGATCCTCTGTAAATCTGTAAAATGGGAATAACAACCTGTCTACCTTGTACGGTTGTTGTGAGGATTATATAAAAGAATATAAGCATTCTATTATACATGAAATGTTCAGAATAGGCAAATCCATCCATACAGAAAAGAGATTGGTGGTTGCGTAGGGTTGCAGTGGGGGCAGGGAGATGCGAGGAAATGGGGAGTGATTGTTAATGGGTATGGGGTTTGGGAGGCGATAATGAAAATGTTCTAAAATTGATGGTGGTGATGGTGTCACGATTCTGTGAATATACCGAAAACCAATGAATTGTATACTTTAAATGGGTGAAAAACATAGTATATGAATTTAAAAATAATGTAGATAAAGAGCTTATTAGCACAAGGCCTGACACAAAGTAAATGCTTTATAAATGTTAGTTGGTCATAATTGTTCCGAGGCAGAAACTGGTTGGTTCACCCAACTCATTTCCTCTTCTGGAGCACAAAACTAGACTCCACCCTAGAAATTAGGTGCGGCCATCTGTCTGAGCTCTGGCCAAGGGAATGTGAGTTCTGGCCAATGAAATGGAATGGGCCTGGCCTATAACAACATTTCCCCAGCAAGCCTTCAACTTCTCTTTCCCTCCCACCAGCTTGATGCAAATGAATCCTTTGACCCTGGAAGCCACACGTTGAAAATGGAGGGGCCACAGCACGGAAAAAGTCCCTGAATCACTGCCTAGAGGAGACTTAAGACAAGTTTTGAACTTCATGAGAAAGAAAATAAACTTCTATTGTGTTTAAACCATTATTCATTTTAAGAGTTGACTGTAACAAGAGCTTGTATTATTGTAACCAGTGCATTATTGTTACATGTATTCTTCCAAATTGTCTGAAATAAATTGACTATGGATTGGCTGACCGTGTTGGGTCTGGGGTCCTGAGGGCACACAGGAAAGGCTGTCTGGCAAAAACATCCATGCCTTTAATACTGTCAAACAATCACTGGACAGTCTGGAGAAGGGTACATAGCTTCTAATTAGCTTTTCCAACTTGGGGAACCTGAGTCCTTGCTCTGCCCTCCAGTCCCTTCGTGAACAGCAGGCAACATGCGATCAGACCATGAGCAGCAGGAGGGCAGGAGCGGCAGGAGGGCAGGTGAGCCTGCCACTCTGCACTCTGCACTGCTCTCCTGCTCTCCTTCATGGAGGACATGTATCCCACCCTCTTCTCCTTTAATAGAAGGGAAAAACAATACAAATCAAAGATGTGACCCAAAGCAGATCATGTACCACCCTTGCACACTGCTTTTTTTTTTTTTTTTTTGCGGTACGCAGGCCTCTCACTGTTGTGGCCTCTCCCGTTGTGGAGCACAGGCTCCGGACGCGCAGGCCCAGCGGCCATGGCTCACAGGCCCAGCCGCTCCGCGGCATGTGGGATCTTCCTAGACCAGGGCACGAACCCGTGTCCCCTGCATCGTCAGGCAGACTCTCAACCACTGCGCCACCAGGGAAGCCCCACAGTGCTTTTTAAAGCAGTATTCTTCATGCTTTAAATGTGGAAGGCAGAGAGCTTTTGGCTCTCCTGGTAAATAACGCCAAAATATTTGATTGTTATTGTCTCTCATTCAGAAGATTCGCTGTCAGAAGGAAGAGCTCTGAGTCATGCCTTAGAAAAGGTGAACAGAGGATATGCATCCACAACCAAAGGTGGCAGAGTGAAGAGAGGACACTCACTGGGGCAAGGGGCTCTCAGGTTTACGAGCCCCTTCCCTCTGTCAGATGGGGCCAACAATGCCTTTCCAGGCACACAGTGAGGACCAGTGGCAATGAAAGTGAAAGCGCATTCAGATCTTATAAAACTAGGTGATGATTCCCAAGTATTTACCGTGAAGTCCTTTTACATAGCTTGTTTAATCTTCTCAACAAGCTTGTTACATGAGTAATAAGCTCCACTTATGAGATAAGGAAACTGAGGCTCAGAGAGGTTAACAGAGCATTCCCATGATCACCCATGTGGTGAGCAGCAGAGCCCGGACTCTAACAGGGACCTGATAGACACCGAGAGCCCACATCTCTAATCACCATACCTTTCCTGACTCTGAACAAATGGATTATCAAGGTGAATGGCTCTTTTACTGGAGAATCCAGGATGCCCAAAGCCAAGAGGCCGACCCCTGCTTATTGCATAGGCAAAATGTTCATAAGGCTGCTTGCATTCAGGCGTATGAAGTGCCTAAGAGAATAATGAAACAGATGGGAAAAGGAAGAACAAAGGCCATTGTCCTGGGCCCCAGAGACTAGCCTGCCTAAACATGATTCAAAAAGTTTTCCATGAACTCAGACCTCACAGATGTTGAATATCAGATCACTGCAGGTAGAAATGTGAACTTCCAGTTATAAAGCATGTCTTCTTGCTAAAAATCGCTTCCCTCCCCCAGGACAAACTCATAAAGAAAGAGAAAAGAATCTGAATTCCTCTCTGCTTCCTGTTTGCCAGGAGGTTTCTTTTTCCCTTCAACTGCAAGGTCCCATTGTTTCTCTCATTTCTTCTTAGCATGCTCTATTTAAACCAGATGGAGCAGTAGCATTTTGAAGCTAGTTCTGAAGCCCAGGGGACACGCATCATAAATAAATAAACAAATGAACAATTCAGCAATTGGTAGGTCAGGCAGGAATGAGTTTAACAACTGAACTGGAAAAGTAGCTGAAAATCTACTCCTTGATGAAAGATCTGAATGTGCCCCAAGTCCTCTCCACTCAACAGGTAACTACACTGCCTTCTTTCAGTGAATCAGGGGCTAGAGAGCACGCAGCAGTGGGGAGGCAGTTACAGAGGGCTCCACAAAAACATCCAGTGAGCCTCTGGCCACTCTGCGTTACCAACATGCTGACACAGTATCCCACGGTTGCTGTGAAATATTCATTCACCGCCTATAAAAGCAAGACATTTTCAAGTGCTGCTTTTCTTTAAATACACTCTCCTTCAAGTCTTACATAATCCAACTATCATCCCATGTGAGGCTTAATTTAAAGGAAACCATACGTTGAGTTAATTCACTGTGAAGGGTTATGGAAGTTATATTTATTTCAGAGAGTCAGCAGCTGTGTAACAGGGTGTCTAATATATGCCTAACCTACTGCCAGGTTCTGGAACACAAATATGAATAGGATCCAGTCTCTGTCCTTAAAAAGTTCATGGCCTCCTCAGAGACAGAAGTGTTCAAAAAGTAAGCGAAAGAAGTGTTACAGGTATTAAGGTAGAAAAAAGTGTATGAAGTGTTTAGTCATCAGCTCTAATGAGGGAAGAAGTATGTGTGGGGAGGTGCAGAGGACAGGGATTATGATTCGATAAAAGAGAGACCCATCTGTCCACCAAGAAGACCCTAGAAGCTGCTGTCTACGAAGGAGACAAGGTGAAACAGTGGTAGAGAAAGCAGGAAAAATAAGGGCAGCCGTGCACAGTGTCATGAAACAATTAAAGATTAGGGGTCACTGGAGACACTTGAACCTGGCTGGGAAATGGGCTTTGAGGGAGAGAAATGAGAGGCAGGCCTGGGGGTTGGAGCAGAGCCTTTGCTGCCCTGTGGGTCATGTGAAGGAGTGTAGACTCTAGACTTAAACAACAGAGTAAGCATGATCCGATTTGCACTTTAGAAGATCACCGTGGCAACCACGTGAAAGACAACCTGGAGATGTAGAGGATGGCAGTGGAGAGAACAGTCAGGAGCCTAGAGCAGCAGTCCAGGTGGGAGGGATAGGGCCTGATCTCAGGCAGCAGCAGTGGGGATGTAAAGAAAGGGAAAGAGGGCAGATGCCAAGAAGGTAGAAATCTGGGCTGGAAATAATGAAATCTGGATTCTAGTTGCAGTGTCACTACAATCTCTCTAGGGACCTTACACAAGTCCTTCCTTTTCAGGATCCTGTTTACCAACCTGTCAGGTGAGAGGGAGACATTTTTGTGGCTGTAGGAGAAGGCACCTTATTCGTGTGTTTGGTTCTCACTTATTCATTGGGTAAAGTCAGTCAGGGAAGACACTCATTCCTTGATTCAAATTTGGGGTCTTGCTATGAAAAAGAAAAGTGGTGGCACAATGAACTCAAACAAGGGAAAGATGAGACTTGAAATCCGTAAGCACTTGCTGATCACGAATTACGTGCAAAATGTGCATCACCATGTGCTATAGATAAGATGTAAATGGAAATGATGAAGACATGGTCTCTGCTCTTTGGGAGGGAAATGAAGCAGCCTGTGATTAATTCAATTCAACAAATACTGACTGAATGCCTATGTGCAGAGGATTATGCCTATATATAGAGGAATAAGACACAGTACCTGACATGGAACTCACAGTCACAAGTGGAAGAAGTGCTATTGCTATTAGACAGTTGCAAAGCACTGTGGGAGCCCAGAGAAGAGAATCTGTACTAAGTCCATCTTTGATCTTTGTCACAGAAAACAGAAGTACGAATGCCCCTTTCTATGATCCAAGACTGCTAATAGCTCCCTTCATGAAAGCAGATGAAACAAGAAGTCATTCGCTTTAAATAAAGAAGATCTTTCCACAGGTGAGGTCCTATGTGAGGTGTTCCATATGAGAGCAATAAGACACGCTCTTTGCCCTCAAAGAAATTACAGATCAGTGTACGTAACATTTTGTATTGTAGGAGGAGGAAGCAGAAGGTTGGATTCTACTCTTTCAAGCAATCCAAAATGCCTTGAATAGCACCTAGCATACAGTAGGTGCTCAGTAAAGGTTCAACTAAAGTGAACAATATCAAATTTGCTACTTAAAGAAAGAAAATGAAGTTGACTCTAAAATAACACATACTTGACATTTAATTATCTAAAGAATTCACTTAGGAAAAATTACTTTTATGTAAGAACTCACGAGTAATTAATCAAACCACACGCAACTGGCTTGTTGTAATACTAATTCAAACAGGTCTACATTCTCAAAGAGTTGGGAAGCAGATGGCATCTAATTTGTTTTAAGAGCCTTTGACCACACTTGGTGCTTTCAGCCAGGATGAGTTCAGTTTCTGAAGCTCTCAAAAAATTGAGAGAAATTAACTCCTAAGCCCTTAAATAAAATAAGTGGTTTCTAAATATCTAATCTGGAAAGACCATACTTGGGAATGGTCTTGTTTAGAAAGAAATGGTGTGTATTAGGGGTATGGAAGGAGAATTCCACCAGTAGCCTGGCTAAGAATAGTTGGTGACTTGACAAATGAGATAACATATGTAAAGAGCTTTGAAAAAAAGTAAAGGTGCTAACAGTGCAGGTGGGATTAAAAAAGAACATGCACCACACTGTGATATTTTTTCCTAAACAGAGAGACGCAGAACACTGAGATCCATCTGGAGAAAATTACGACATGTAATTTAAAATCTCTGACCAGTAAGAAATGATTCTAAAGGACTCACAATAGGCTTGGCTCATGGACTCTGCACTCTCCTATAGGTGCAGAGGTGGCGACCCTGTTGCTTACCATTGGGGAGAGAAAGCTATGGTGAAGCACAGTGATTTCACCTAAGGGCTTTTGGTCACTTTTCGCTTGGGTTGACATCTGGCTTCTGCCACTTACTAAGCTGTTAAGACCTTGGACAAGGGACTTCCCTGGTGGCGCAGTGGTTAAGACTCCGCACTCCCAATGCAGGGGGCCCGGATTCGATCCCTGGTGAGGGAACTAGACCCCACATGCATGCTGCAACTAAGAGTTCACATACCAAAACTAAGGAGCCTGCGAGCTACAACTAAGGAGCCTGCTGGCCACAACTAAGGAGCTGGCGAGCCGCAACTAAGGAACCCACCTGCTACAACTAAGACCCGGCACAAGCAAATAATAAAAATAAATAAATAAAGACCTTGGACAAGTCACTTAACTTCACTTAAGCCTCAATCCCCATCTGTAAATGAAAACAATAATGCCTATCACATAGGGCTGTTATGGAGAGTACATGAGATAACAGATGTAAACAGCTTAGTACAGTGGCTGGTATATAACAAGAATGGTAACTTTTATTAGCATTATAATTTTATATTATAGTTAACTATTAGTATTAGAATTACTGAAAGGGAAATTTTCTTTCCAAAATTGGCTAAAAAATGTGTTTCAAACATTTCTGAGACTGAAATAAAATATATGGGTGATGAATTTGCAGAAATGAGAGTAGGCATTTCATTTTAATGTAATTGTAATGTACTGAAGAACACAGCAGAATCTTGTGCCAATCACAAACCCTTTATCATAGTAACATTATTTCATGCATGAACCTGGATGTATGCACAGTGTCTTATTAACTATGTACTTAAATGTGCCATTTGGTAACACGGGTCTCCTCTGAATGCTATTTAATGATATAATACAAAGAACAGCCTAGAAGGACCTTGATTTGAATCTCACCTCTGTCACTCAATGACTATGTGAGCTCTAGCAAAACAAAAACCTTTCTAAGTTACCACATCTATAAAATAAAGATAATCATAGTTTGCACGCCTTTTAAAGAATTACATGAGATCATCATCACCAAACCACCATCATCACCGCCACCATCATCATCATCATCTGATCATCTTTACTGAGTTTTTGCTATGTGCCAAGCTCTGGCAGCCTTTACTAAATTATCTCACCCTCACTCATGTTGCCTTCCAGAAGTGTGATTGTAAAGTCAGGGTCTGCAGCCAAGAGTTCAGAACCAGCCAGATGGGATCAGTTCAGTTGACAGGCAGAGGCTGCTAAATGATGACCAAAAATATCAGTAGCTCTCGCTGCTTTAGAGGATAGCCAGGTCTTTGACAGGTAGGTAGTGGGCTGCAGACAGAGGTCAAGTTGGGCAGGGAAAATAGTTCTGAATGTACACAAACATCAGACACTTTGGGACCTGCAGTCAAACCTCAAGTTTCCAAGGCTTATCACAAATAACTACTCCCAAAGATGTCTAGAGCAGACATCTAAAGGGGTCCCAATAAAGGCAGACATGAGCAGAGGGATACGACCCCAAATATGTCAAACAGGATGAAAAGGCTGAAGAGAAAAAAACGAAGCACATCAACTTGCTCCACTCTAAACAGTACTCACAAGACTCAGAGCAGGGCATTAGGGAGGAAGTATGAAAGGGAGCAGAAGTAGGGGGCTGATGAACTGGGGAAGCACTGTGGCCTTTCTTTCTTTGTCAAATGATCTTCAGATTTCTGTGACCCTTGCGGTCAGAGGCAGGTGGCACAGGGGAATTCTATCTTTCTCTTCACTTTAAGAAAGTTATTTAACCTTCTGGGCTCTGGTTTCATCTTGAAAATTGGTATAATAAAATTATGGTACAATTTACATTGGGTTATTATGTACTTGTAAAAAATATAGAAGCTTTCTATGTACTGACATAAAAAGCTCTCCAAGACACATCAATAAGTAAAAAAAAAAAAAAAAAAATAGTGCAGAAGAGAGTGTATAGGATGCTTCCTTTGGTGTGAAAGAAAGGAGGTAAAAGAAAAAAAAATATGTGGGCTTCCCTGGTGGCACAGTGGTTAAGAATCTGCCTGCCAATGCAGGGGACACTGGTTCGAGCCCTGGTCCGGGAAGATCCCACATGCCGCGGAGCAACTAAGCCCGTGTGCCACAACTACTGAGCCTGCGCTCTAGAGCCTGTGAGCAACAACTACTGAGCCCGCAACTACTGAGCCTGCGTGCCACAATTACTGAAGCCACATGCCTAGAGCCCGCGCTCCGCAACAAAAGAAGCCACCACAATGAAGCACGTGCACTGCAATGAAGAGTACCCCCCGCTCGCCGCAACTAGAGAAAGCCCGTGCACAGCAATGAAGACCCAACACAGCCAAAAATAAATAAAAATAAAATTAATTAATTAAAATTTTAAAAAAAACACACAGGAGGGAAAATCCTGAGATTCTTTAAAAAAAAAAGTGTGTGTGTGTATATAATTTGCTGTATTTGTAAAGGAAACTCAAAAAAAATACACAAAAAACTAAAAATAGTGGTTAAGTATGTGGATGAGAAAAGGGGAGGAAAAAACTTTTCAACAAGTACTTTAGAAAAATCAAAAATTTAAATTATTTTAAATAATAAATTGAAGATAGCAATTAGTATATATATCATAACACTGTTTTAAAAAGTAGATGAACTCATGTATTTAAAGAGCTCAGCGTGACGCCTAACACATAGGAAGCATTAAATACACATTAGTGGGGATTATCATCTCTTTTTGAGAAAGGAGGAGGGAGCTCTTCCTTGGCCTCTGCTTTCAGCTCAAAGGTCAAAAGAGTTGGAGACAAGTTGCAGGAGCCTGGTTACTGGGGCTCTCACTGGGGCTGAAGGAGCAGAAAGGCTCCAATGACCTGGCTTCCTCCCTGGTCATCCAGCCCTGTTCCCTGGGGTTCAGGGGAAAAGGCTCACCCAGAAATAAAGATGGAGCTCTTACCCAGGAACTATAACACAGTAGACTAAAGTATGGAAAGAAAGAACTACAATTCCAACACAGACCAGATCTGTGCATGACTCCAAGGGTTAGAAATTATTTAAAAACAGGCATGCCTCAGAACAAAACATGAGAAAAGATGAACAGATGTCAATGAAATGTCACTTTCTTCCACTGTGCTGCTAAAAAAGGTTTCTATGTCCTTAAGGCATAAATCTCAGTGGATTAATTGGAAATGCCACAATGGAAAGAGAATAAAAGTAAAAAACTGACTCTGAATAGGTCCTTTATACAGTCACAAAATTAATAATCTACATTTCTTTTATTCCCATCTGCACTGAAAAAAGATTTAATCATCAGATACAAAACATAAGAAATTACCATGAATCACAAGTACTCAGGTATCCTAACCTAAACAATTGTTCTAGTGTTGCCTGTTTTACCTAGGGTTATGCTAAGTGGCTGACAAAATAAAGACTCTAAATCTTACTTCCTTTAGGATTAAAACACATAGTATTTGGAACATAAAAAAGTACCATTTTAAGCACTTGTTGGGGAAATAGCACACAACAGGATGTCTTGATTTTGTTAGATGCGTCCTTTAAGTAGGTTCTATAAAAGGAGCAAGAAGGCAGGGGTCCAGGAGATGGTGATGAAGCACCCCTTGTGAAGCTGCCATATTGTTAGCTATGGTAGTTAAGAATTCCAGCTCAGAAAGTAGACAGATTTGAGCACAAATCCTAATTCTATCAATCATTAGTTGAATAACTTCAGGCAAGTTACTTAACCTTGCTGAAGTTCAATTTTCCCATCAGTAATATAGAGATAAACACAACTTCTACCTTACAGGGATGTTCTGGGGATCAAAAGAGATAAAGTATTTAAGACGCTTAGCACAGTGCCTGGCATTTACTAGACAGCAGATGATCAGTAAATGTTAGCCCTTATCATTATCTTTTCATTCATTCATCCATCCACTAAACTATTATTGATGAGGGACCATTTCAGGTCAAGCTTTGGGTTAGGCAAAGGAAATCCAGGAAGAATAAGACAAAGTCCCTGAACACAGGAAGTTCTCAGCGCAGCATGGGGAGAGGAACAAAAGAAGGCACTAAGGCCTAGGGAATTTTATGATAGAAGTCAGCACTAGGCAACTGAGGCATAAAGAGTAAGCACTACAAGGATGAGGAAGGGGCTTCAAGGAGGAGTTGATGCTTGATATAGGGCTTCAAGCATGTATACATACAAGCCCTTTGGGACAAAG
Source organism: Globicephala melas (assembly GCF_963455315.2). NCBI lineage: Eukaryota > Metazoa > Chordata > Mammalia > Artiodactyla > Delphinidae > Globicephala > Globicephala melas. Next base: position 60,214,607 of record NC_083321.1, read on the forward strand.
GCAACAGAAAGGCACAGACACTGGTAGGGAGGGGCAAGAAGAAAGGTGTGAACAGGTCCCAGGGAATGAATAAGCCAGGCTGAGGTAAGGTCAGAGAGGGCCAGAAGGTTCATCACCATCACACAGGGCTGAGTATATAAAAAAGTTTCTGTAATTTGGTGTGTTTGACAACTCTTCTTTAATTAGAAGTCGAGAGGTAGTCAGCACTGTCCTGTCAGGGGAGTATCTCAGGAGTGCTCCATATTATTATGGTGAGAAGATAATTTTGTACTACCTTTGCCAACCTTAGAATTTATCTGCTGAAAGAGCAGCTTGCCTGATCTTGCCAGGAACTTATCCTTCTTTGCAAACTCAGTGTTGGCTTGAGATAAGAACTTGTCAGCAAATCGCCCCTCCCCCCACTTTTATTTTGCTTACAAATCTTCTCTTAAATAGGTAGTTTACTTCAGTATAAAAGAATTTAAGTGTCAGTATTGGTTAAAAATATATTTTTTTTGAAAGGGGATGTTGTGAAATGGAAGGGATGGAGACACAGAAAATTTCAAATATCTTCCGCTACTTAACAATGATGTAAAGTTGGGAATTTTTTTAACCTTTGGGAATCTCAATTTCTTTATCTATAAAGAGGTAGAATTCAACCCATCTCATGAAGTGGAATAATTAATGCCAAGTATCTACTACCAAGCCTGACACAGCTCTGCAGCTGATGGCTATCATTACTGCCTATAAAAGTAAAGTAGGTGATTTGGACAGCAGCCTTGCAAGACAGAAATCTGAGTCTGTTAAGGCAGAAGATGTGGGTGGAGGTGGAGGAAGCCAGGTCAACTTGCATCTCTAAACTGTACCATGCTCTGGCTGGGCAGGACCCAGTGAAAGCTCTACTTCCTGTGTGTTGAACACAGGTTGGACACACTCTGATCTCTCTCTCTCTCTCCGTACAATGAAGCTTCACGGACCAATAAAGGTTAACCAAAGTATTTTCTTTCAGAAGTTTTCAAGTTACTTCAGGTCTCCAGAGCTGAAGCAGTAGGAAGAGTTAACAGATGAGGCTTGTTAAATACAAGCAATTTTTCTGTAGTCCATACAAATGTACTTAGGAGAGTATGTGATGGAAAGAGAGCAAATGCACTCTGTTGGTAAGAAATTGCAGTTCTTCCCAAATGCACTATAAATGATAACATAATGATGCACCAATCCAGACCCCAGTGGGGAAAATACATTATCTTCTATAGTACATTTGTGCTGTTCAAGCGTTTCACAGACATGACTGAACTCTCATCAAGCCCTAGGAAAATCACATGCTCTAACCTTTAATCCAGTATCTTTAACTGGTAAAACTTATTACCTCTGTAGCCTATAAATGTGTTTTTAATGAAGGTCACTTATGATGGACTATAAAGGGAATCTCCCCTAACAACACATCACAGTGACTTCCCTGGCAGTCCAGCGGTTAAGACTTCGCCTTCCGATGCAGGGGTGTGGGTTCAATCCCTGGTCTGGGAGCTAAGATCCCACATGCCTCGTGGCCAAAAAAATCAAAACGTAAAACAGAAGCAATACTGTAACAAATTCAAAAAAGACTTTAAAAAGTGACTTAGCTAACAGGGAGCTTCCTAAAAACAAAAACAAAAACAACACATCATAGAAATCCCATAATCTGGATCCTGTGAACCCACTGATGAAAACAAATAGTAACCAAAAAACAAAATGGTACTTTTTTAACCTAGGTACTTGAACTGCAATATTTAATGAAATAATACACATGAAAATCTCAGAAAAAGATTAGATTCCAAATAATCTATCATTTCCATGCCAACTATCTTGAAAAGACTTGATTTTTAGAGGAGTGACAAATGTTATCATCCCACATAAATGACCCATAACAACTAATACTCATCCTGACAATATTATAGTGAAAAAAAAAATCAGAAACAACCGGAAAGTTTAATAATGGCAAATTGGCTAAACCAATAGTGTCAATTCCACACAATGGAATCCTAGATTTCTTTAAAATTCACTTTTACCAAAAAAATTAAAAAGTAAGGACATGAAGAAATGATCACAAAACACTGTTAAAAGAAAAAAGAGGGGGACTACCCTAGTGGCACAGTGGTTAGGAATCCGCCTGCCAAGGCAGGGAACAAGGGTTTGAGCCCTCGGCCGGGAACATCCCACATGCCGCAGAGCAACTAAGCCTGTGCGCCACAACTACTGAGCCTGCGCTAAAGCCCACGAGCCAGCGTGCCTACAGCCAGTGCTCTGCAACAAGAGAAACCACCGCAATAAGAAGCACGTGCACCACAACCAAGAGTAGCCCCCGCTCGCCCGCCACAACTAGAGAAAGCCCTCGTGCAGCAAGGAAGACCCAACACAGCCTACAATGAATTTATTAAAAAAAAAGAAAAGAGGTTATCATCTTACTATATACGTATGAATCCAATTTCATAGAATATAGAAAAAAATTGTAAAGACCACAACAAAGTCAATAGGTATTATTTTCTGTTTTTTTCTTATTTATTGTTATAATTAGAAAAGCCCAATTAAAATTCTTTTAACATATTTAATCTTCTAAGTAAAACTTTGGTGGGAGGTGGAGGTGTGGAAAAGAATGCATCTGAAAACATGAAAAATTTTGCTGACATTAAAGATGTTTGTAACACATGTCAAATAACATTGTTAAGTACTTATCTATAATGTAACTAAAATGAACCAGGATAGGAAGGTTTACATATAATACAACCCACCCTACACATTTCATGGACAGAAACAGGACTGAAATAAAATGAGCCAAAATGTCAAACAGTGGTGTCTCTGAGGAGTAAAAATTATAATTTCTTTTGTCCTTTCTTTCTTTTTTTAACATGCTTCTTTCTGTCTCTTCCAAATTTTTAACCATGAACGTGTAATGCCATTATAATCAGAAAAGTTACTTTTTAAAAAAAGTTATAACTTAGCAGGAAAAAAAATTAACCTAACCTTAAAGTCACTAAAATATTAAGTTATATAGAATAAACTTCTGACCCTGACTCCAAATCTATTTTACTTTCCATACTGCTAACATATAAAAAAAAACTATGTAAATCTAAGAAAAAAAATGCCTACATCAATTAAATAAGGTAGAAACATTCAGTCTCTACTTAACTCCATTGTTATTTTTTAAAGTGCGTCATTAGCGCTTCCCTGGTGGCGCAGTGGTTGAGAGTCCGCCTGCCCATGCAGGGGACACGGGTTCGTGACCCGGTCCGGGAGGATCCCACGTGCCGCGGAGCGGCTGGGCCCGTGAGCCATGGCCGCTGAGCCTGCACGTCCGCAGCCTGCACGTCCGCAGCCTGCACGTCCGGAGCCTGTGCTCCGCAACGGGAGAAGCCGCAGCAGTGAGAGGCCCGCGTACCGCAAAAAAAAAAAAAAAAGTGCGTCATTAAAAGACCTACAAATCCCCTGGTAATTAATTCTCTTTGCGGAAAAAAAACAATAACAAAAACAGACTCAAAAGCATATAAAAGCTTATTTTATATGGAAAACTAGATCTAATGCTTTAAAGGCAAAGGAAAGTAGATTTGCAGTCATTATACAAACCAACAAAATTTTCTTCCCTTAAAAATTCCTTCAGTAATTTTTATTAAGCTCTTATTCCATGTTAGGTATTGTTCTAGGTGCCAGGGATATAAGGATGTCTACAAATGAGATTAGAGACCATGCATTCCTTTCACAGGACATATTAAAGCAATGGCCAGATGACCAGTTGGCAAACATGTCATGTCATACAGGGGATCCAATTGTGTGAGGTGGCAATGATCTAGATGACCCATTTTTTAGTCTGGAAACCTCTCATTCCCACTACCCATTCTCCCTCCCTCCCTCTGCCCATTTCTATAATCCCTTAGAAAGCAGAGCCTGATTCAAAGGTTGGCATGTAATAGTTCATTTTGAGCAGTGATCTCAGGGAAGAGGAGGAATCAGGGAGAGTGAAGAGAGAAGGAGGGAAAGGCAATACCAGGATGTGGCATCGGGCTATTCACTGTTGTGGGTAACTGGGATTCAATCCTCTGGGACCTTTTGAGGAGCATCCATCATGCCATGCAGAACTCTCTCTCCAAGGGGTGAGGAGGGGAGCCTCTATCCACCAGTTCCTCCCACCCCCAGACCTCCAACTGCCAAGAGTTGCCACATGGGGTGTCAACTCCCTTGCACTTCCAGTTTTGTGCATGCTAGAGTGGTGAGTGAACTCCTGGGCAGAAAGCAGAGATAGGTGTGGCAGCTGAGGCAAGGTGGTGTCAGGTTACACGTGTGTGAAGGTGGTGGCTGCAGGCAAACAGACATGAGGCTGAGCATACAGAAGGCACCACCTGTAATGTTCCTATAAGCCATACGAGGGCATGATAATAATAATAGTGACTAACATACACTTAACATATAGACATTTTGCCTATATGTTATCACTTAATCCTCCAAATAAACTCCTCCAAAAAGTAAATTCTACTTTCATCTCTTTTTTTTTTTCCTTAAACAATAGAAATTTATTTCTCACAGTTCTGGGGGCTAGAGGTCCAAGATCAAGGTGTCAACAGGTTTGGCTTCTTCTGCGGCCTCTGTCTTTGCCTTGCAGATGGCCACCTGCTCACAGTGGCCTCACAAGGACCTTCCTCTGCACACACACCCCTGGGGTCTCTTTGTGTGTCAGAATTTCATCTTCTTATTAGCACACGAGTCAGACTGGATTAGGGTTCAGACTTACAGCTTCATTTTACCTCAGCCACATCTTTAAAGGACTCATCTCCAAATACAGTCACATTCTGAGGTACTGGGACTTTAGGGCTTCAGCATACAAATTTTGGGGAGGACACAATTCAGCCCATAACAACATGCAAGAGATTTACTAGGGGAAATATCTGTGAAAGATAAAAGGGAGCAAGGGAAGGTGGGATAGTTAGTCTGAAAACGGTGACACAGGACCCGACGCCTATGAAGGAGAGGGAGAAGACTAAGTAGACAGCATTTCAGCCTGCAGCACAGTTTGAAAAGTTCAAGTTAGGCTGATGGTAATCCTTCAGCCAAAGCTGCCCATCAGAGGAGTCCCAAACACCGCGGCAATGAAGATGCATTAGTACTCCTGCCATGTGCAGTCAGTGATAAGTCAGACAATTACAGGTACATAAAGAATTCAGGTTGGGGATCAGTTCTTACCGGTTTCTTTGGGAAGTGTCTCCAGTCCACCCTGACTATTCCACAGCACTTAATTTTGTTCCTGGACCCATGTGCCTAGCTCTCCAAGATGTTTATATACATCTTTTTCAGCTTCTGAATCTGGTTCATTCTCTCATGTTTTACTACACTCCTTTCCTTTCTGTCTTCTATGGCTCACTTATTATTTTTTTCAGAGGAACATCTGGTTCAACTTTTAATGAAACAATTATTTACTGAACTGAACTGATTACCGGCAAGAAACAGTAGCAGGTGCTGGATATTTATGCCATAATGGCCCACTATCTTGGGAGAAAACAAGCCTTCCCTTCTCATCCAGAATCAGAGGTACCTGTGCACTCTTTCATTTATGATATATAGGGCACAAACACATTTACCCAGAGGATTCTACATTCAAGTAATTTTACCACCATATCTGATATTAGTAGGGGCTGCAGAGAACCTTCCATCCCTAGGTGTTCAGGAAATATTATGCTTCAGTACCTATATAGGCACACAGGTAATATTCTACCTATGTAGATATACAGGTAGTTACTATATATTAATTCCAAAATATCTTCAAAACATCTAGCATAGTGAATTTAACATTTTTCAATAGAAAGGCCACATTAGCTGACCAGAAACCTAAAGGATACCATTCTTTACTCAGAAATCTAACAGATCCCTGAGGGCTGCCATTTGAAATTTCTCCTCACTTTTATGTGTTAAACTTCTTACTGGCTAGGGACCACAAAACGAAGTTCCTGTTGAATTCGTGAAGGCAAGAAATAAACGATGGGAAAAACAAATATCAATACCCAAAAGGGCTCTTTATTTATACATTTCCTCTACCACTGGCATGCCTTGGTCATTTACAAACCTAATCTGGGGCCAAGTTACGAACCTGATTTGAGAGAGACAGGCCTGGAGAGGTTAAGGCCTTGGCCAGCAGTTTATCATTAACCGGAAAGGGAACCCTGGCATTTCCCTTTCCACCAAATGACTTCTTAACCGGCCATCTTTCTTGAACACACAATTCATTTACAGTCTTGCTATGAAACTGTGAAGCTGCTCTCCTACCGTGACTCAGGGAAGGGAAGCAAGAAGCACACCCACAACACGGCACCATCAGCTAATTTTTCATGAATAACAGAAAGAGCACCGAACAATCTGAATCCCGGATCCAGAGCTGTGGGTCACCAGGTCGAAAACTTGTAGCGGAGACCGGGGGTGGGGGGGGGGGGAAGAGGAGTGGAAGTAAATGCTAGTAAAATTACCTTGACAGCGCAGAAACTTGAAGACTTTTCTGCCGACTAAAACCCACCAACTTTTCTCAACAAACGAGCCATGGGAGGCGTGGGCTGAAGCGAACGGACTTGCCCGCGGCGACGAATCAGAAGCACCCATCTCCGTCACCTTCCAGGTCGAGTCTGGAAGCCCGCGCACCGAACCCCCGGAGGAAGTCCGCGCCGGAGCCGGAAGAGCGCGGAATCCCGCGAGAAGCTAGGCGCGGGGAGCGCGAGGAGAGACCGCGACCATCGAAAATGCTCAGGCGCGCGTAGTGGAGCCGGCAAGGTACCTATCAAATCAGGGTTCAGACAGCCCAACTCTCCGTTCAAGTTCCCCAGCTGCCAATCTTGGGACGGGTTCACACCTTCTCTAAAGAGCTAACTCTCACCACAGGCCTTCCGTTCCGAGCACCCCTAGCAACCACCAGCGATTTAAAACAGAAGAACCTCACCTCTTTTTTAAACACGGAGGAAACAGGTTTCGAGAAGAAGCTAAGCAGGGAGGAAACAGGTTTCGAGAAGAAGCTAAGCAGTCTGCCTGAGGTCATCCAATAAATGGTGGACTGAAGATGAGGCCGAAGCACCTGCTGCAGAGCCCCAGTATACTACTGCCTCTCCGTGCCTGTGAGCATCCAAACGGCTCCAAGACCGGAAAGCGGAAGTAGGAATCAGTTGCCCTTCACAGTTCCTGTTTCTGTATCTGACCACTGCGAGTTCCTTGAGGGCAGAGATTGTGCCTGACTTATGCTTATCTCCAGTACCCAGCAGTGCATGAAATATAACAAGGCCCAATGCTTGTTGAGCCTAGTTGAGTGTCTGTTCCCTACAGTGGACTGGTGCTTCTTGAGAGCAGAAACCATTGTCTTATTCATCTTTATTTCCCGGCACCCAGCGCATGTTTGTTGACTCTAACAGAAAGGAATTAACTGAAAGGCAGAACACATTGTGGTTAAGAATATGTGGACTTTCTGTCAGATGCGCCTGGATTAGAGCCCCACCTTTGATACTTAATAGCTTACGATCTTGAACAAACTATGTAATAATCTCTCTAGGACAGTGCTCTCATCTGTAAAAAGGCATGATACTAAATTGCATTCTCATCACGGGGTTATTGTGATGATTACATGAGATGCATACAAAAACATTCATCAGTAGAGCCTGGCAAATGGCCAACATGCAATAAACATTAACCATTATCATCATTACTATAAATTCTATACTGTTAGTGTTTACACTACATTTGGAGTTCCTAAACTATTAGATTCAAGGACCTTTGGAATATTCATGATGGCATATATGGGAAAAGTTCTAGAACACAAAGAACCTAGTAGATGGACAATATCTGGCACATAGGTGGTGTTCAAGAAATATTTGTTGAATATTAAATAAAAGAGTGAGCCACATATGCTTTTGGCGATAATCATCAGCCCACACACTGAAAATGAGTAAAAGCATTAAAGGTTGCTAACTAACTAACATCCAACAGGGAGAAAATGTCAAGTGTTCCAAGTTCTGACTATAAACATAGAGGAGGAACAGCTATATAACCTACAGAAGGTATGAAGCCATAAAACAAGGCCAAAAACTGGGGACTTATTCTCAAGACAATATGATCACAAATTTCTTTTAATATTTGGCCTTGTATATCCCTCCAAATTAAATATCACTTGTATTTTATGGTCAAAAATTGCTTACTTCGCAATATTTCCTGTCGTGTTTTTATTACAGAACTATATATATTTTTTAAAGTACTGCTTAGTTAATTATAATTTGAGTTTAGATTCTGAAGACTTTAGGATCTATTTTAGAGACGTTATTTGATGGGATTTGGACCTCAGATTCTGTGGGAGAAATTAGATGATCGAAGGTCAATGCCCAAGGTGGTATGGTGATAGTAGACACTCTCTCCAGGTCATGACAGAAAGACCCAGTTCGCATCCTGGCTTTTCCACATATTACTTGAGTGACCTTGGACAAATTATTTCCTATCTCTGGGTCTGTTTTTTGCAATTTCTAATATGAGGGGGCTGTTGCCCATTTCCCTGACTTCACCTGATAATTTATTGGAAGGACATATGCAGAGTTCCTGGCGTGTGGCACGTATTCAATCACTGCCAGTTCCCATCCTCTTTTAAAGGTAAGAGATGAGCATGACACCTGTGGTAGCTGCCAATAATACTCATTCTCTTAGGCTCCCCTCTCAATCTAGGGTATGCAATCCTTCATCAAGAAAGAGTCTTCCTGAGAGGAGGAAACCTTTTTCTCAAATCAGAAGTGCGTATGACCAAATTTTACAAAAAAAAATTTTTTTAACAAGACAGCTCATTAGGCAACAAACCACAGTGTAAAGTTCAGCTCAACCTCACCGTGCTTTCTGGCTAGCTAATCTGGGCAGACTTTTAAGTCATGTTGGCTGGAAGATGAATATAGTGTTTCATTCGGCATCATTACAAATACCACCCTGGTGCTGGTAATATTCTTTGGACTGCCCATGATGCTTGGTGGCTAAGCTGCAAGTCAAGAGTTTAATTTAGCTTTCTGAGCATCTGCAGGTTTTGTTTTCAACAGAGAACTTCAAGTTACATAACTGTCTTGGCTTCTGCTTCAGAAGGTGAACCTTGACTCTCTAAATTAACTGTCGATACAGATCCTCAGGAGCAGAGCTTGTTGTACCTGGAAGCAGTTTCCCCCCAAATCACTTGGAAGGTAACAAGATGGCTCTTGACCTCTTTAGATGCTTGGCAGAAGAAGCAGGAGAAAGAACATTCTAAGCATAACTAGGTAGTCATTAAAAGGAGAGGTACAGCCTAGAAATCAGGCTAGGCTTTCTTTTTTCAAACTCTTTCTAACTTTACCGTGATGCTGTCCACACCCCACTGGACTGACCTGCTCCCTGTTACCAGTCACTGTTGTGGGTAGGCATTTTGCCAAGGGTTTTAGAGAAGGGTGTTAACCAAAGAGAAATGTAACATGATGAAAATGGGGCCCCTGGGAGCACATGGAAGCAAATGAGAGAGGAATACAAAGTGAATACACTGTTCTGTTTAACACATGCGAAATCAGGTTTGAATTAACACCTAACCCCAGCCCACAAGGTGCTTTCCATCTACTCAAGGGGACAGCACATTTCATTGTGACATGCAAAGTGCTAAGATGAACAATTTTTAGGAACATAGAGGAGGAATATTGGAAGAAGGGGGTAATCAGAGACTAATTAACAATAATATACAGTTCATATAATATGGGCCTATTTGCAGATACGGATGATATAATCAAAGCCTGAAGCTGGTACAAGGATGTTCATATAGTTAGTATAATTCAGGGCTTAGTCTTGTATCTAAATTTTCTGACTTCAAATCCTGTGTGTTTTCCCAGTAGTGACAGGAAGCCAAGGGCATGCAGAGTGGTTTCATATCAATATGCTACAGAAATGGAACTAAAATGTAAAGGGCTGGCAGGAGGAGGGTGGGGGAATTTGTTTTTAGTGAGTATATGAACTTCTATGTTACAAGATGAAAAAGTTCTAGAAATCTGTTGCACAACAATGTAAGTATACTTAACATTACTGAACTGTACATTTAAAAAATAGCTAAGGTGCTAAATTAATGTTATGTGTTTTCACCACAATAAAAAACCCCTAAGGGCTTCCCTGGTGGCGCAGTGGTGGAGAGTCCGCCTGCCAATGCAGGGGACACGGGCTCGTGCCCCGGCCCGGGAAGATCCCACATGCCGCGGAGCGGCTGGGCCCGTGGGCCATGACCGCTGGGCTGCGCGTCCGGAGCCTGTGCTCCGCAACGGGAGAGGTCACAACAGTGAGAGGCCCGCGTACCGCAAAAAAAAACAAAAAAAAACAAACCAAAACAAAAAAAACCCCTAAAATGTAATATTATACTAATAATTATAACACTAATTATAACATTAATAAAGTGTTATAATAACATAAGTACGCCAATAACTGTCATCGATAATATAATAAATATAACTGATATGTATAGAGCCCTAACTGCATGCCAGGAGCTGTGTTAAACATTTAACGTGGACTATCTCACTTATTCTAACAGCTCTTTTTGACAAATCCAAAGTTTAGATTAGGTAACATGCCTAAGGTCCCACACAGCTAGAGTGTGAGCTGGCCTGACTGTAAAACCATGGCCTCAACAGTCACTTCCCACACCAACTCTCCTGTACTGAACTGTGCAATCGAAGTATGCAATTCAAAATCAGATACACATTCCTTCTTGTCTCATGCACACATGGAGAACTAGATAAAGATGACAACTCGCCAAAGGTCAACATGAAGTCACTGATAAACTGTTTAAAGGACAGGGATATAGATGCTGTGACCACTCTGGTTGGTAGAGGCTCTGCACTGCTGAGGGTTAGTCAGATAACCAGCCTCCCAGTGTTCCTTCTTCTCATTTAGATACCCCTGTTGCAACATTTGCTTCAGAAGGAGGTCTTCCCAGGTAACGAGATGATGTCTGTCTGTGACCTGACATCAAATGAGTCACTTCACTGTCATCATGTAACAGGCACCTCAGTATAGATCAAGTTCACCCTGTGGGAGCCCTGAAAGTTTCCTGATGAATTTTCTATTTCTTCTGAAGTAATTGTGTTTAACACCCCAGGCTGACTAATATCAGTGTGTGACCAAGTTAAGTACCGAGCTAGCCAGCTTTTGCAGTTGTGAAGGCAGAAAAACACAACTGGACAATGAAAAGAAGGTCACTGTACAAATACCATGTCTCAACTTCAGGCAGAGAGGGCAAACTATGAGCTTGGGGTGTTTCCATTGCCGCCTTTGTATTTGGGTTTACAGGGAGCCTTGCTAATGAAAGTATGCTCCATGGGCAAGCAGCAGCAGCAAATCACCTGGGAGCTTGTTAGCAACAGAAAACTCAAGCCCCCTCCCAGAGCTACAGAATAGGAATCTGCATTTTGAAATGATCCCCTGGTGATTCATATGCACATTAATATTTCAGAAGCTCTGATATTAAAAACATGCACATTCTTACTTTTAAGAATTTAGTGTTTACTAAATGTTTAATTGCAAACTAAATTACTTCATAAAAAGGAAACGATAATTGAATATACTAGGCAAGATTATCATACTAGTTTCACAATGCTTTCACATGGTTTTTCTACTTTAATCCCTTTAACAACCTTTATCTCCCCTATCTTCTTACTGATAGAGGTATGGTCCAAAGAAGGTAAAAAGATCCACGTCTCTAGGGCAGGATTTGAACCTGGCACTCTGGCTCTAGATCCCCAAACTTTCCCTGTAAATCACACTACCTCAGTCAATGAATTCAGAAGATCACTCAGAATGGTCAGAAAAAGTAGGACTTGAACTGATACTTGAAGAATGGGTGAGGTTTGCAGAAAAGAAGGATTTCCAGAGCAGAGAAACAGCAAGCACATGAGCACTTGGAGACTGGCATGTGAAAGGAGAAGGCTGTAGAAAATATTTAAATGTAGGGGTCATGTCCCCACAAGAGAAAGAGGAAGAAAGAATGAAATGAGAGAAACCAGACCATGGAGGGCCTTAAAAGCTAGGCCAAAGGGTGTGGCTATTTGGTAACTCAACATAAGGAATGAAATTTCAGAAGATAAGTTATTCCAGTTTTATCCATTAGGCTTTTCTTGTAGATTTTAGTATGCAATGGTAAATATACTTTAAAAATGAGATGGATACATTCCAAGAAACACATTGGAAAACTCTACACTACTGCACATGACAATTGCACCTTCTGTAATTCTGCACCTGCTTCATCAACTGTTGGCTATATCCCAAGAGACCTGACATCACTGTTTTCTGACAGGGGCACAGAGGATTTGCCAGAGCACTTGAGAATGTGTGAGGATGAAGAGAGCATTGGCTAGGAACACAGATGTCTTTTAAGTAGGGCACTGCGTGGATGATTCATCTCTAGCATATCAAAAGAATGTGGAGTAAGTAATGTTGTCAGAGTGGACCTGAAAATATACTATTAGGTCAATGATGTGCAAGTGAGAATGTTTTTCTATGAAGGGTCACATATACAGAGCAAGTTGGTTCTTGAGCAATTTAACAAAACATAGATGGTTGCTGTTTAAAGTAAGAACAGGAAACACATAAGTTAACTGTATATACACTAAAAAAAAAAGTAGTTTAATAAAATGTGAAGATTAAGAAGGAAAACTGAGAAAGAAGAGAAGGGACTAAAATGTAAGTAGATGCCAAGGAAATGGGGAGAAAAGATAAAGAAGGAATAAGAGGAGGAGATGGTACAATGGGAAGATGATTTATTGAAAGTTATTTAGGTTTTTAATATCCACTATCTACTATAATAATATTCTAACTCCATGTGGTAGATATTATACCCATTTCACAGAAAAAGAAACTGATACTACTAGAGATTGAGTAATTTGCCCAAAATTACATTGATGGTAAGTGGTAGAACTGAAATTCAAATATTGAATCCACTTAACCCCTAGGAGGCACTGAAGCCAAACCATGTAACTGACTTCTCTAACATCTGTTTCCTCATCTGTAAAATGAGCTAGTACCTGTAAAGCTACTGGATACAGTAAGCTCAACAAATAATAGCTATCAACCCTTTGAAAAGGATTAGTTAACAGACTACTGATAACTACGGTTCTAAAGCCTCCTTGCCTCTGGGTCCAAGTTTGAGAATCAAAAACTCTCGGGCTTCTCTGGTGGCACAGTGGTTGAGAGTCTGCCTGCCGATGCAGGGGACGTGGGTTCGTGCCCCGGTCCGGGAGGATGCCGCGGAGCGGCTAGGCCCGTGAGCCATGGCCTCCGAAGCCTGTGCTCCACAGCGGAGGAGGCCACAACAGTGAGAGGCCCACGTACTGCAAAAAAACAAAAACAAAAACAAAAAACAAAAAAAACTCTCTCTCGTGAATCCTAGATGTTTTGGCAAAGAATCCTCAAATCTACCAGGCACCAAATATTCCCTAGACTGAATCAACAATGTCTCCTACATATACGTCCTACTAAATGTTAAATGTACATAGGTTACACTGTGACTAATTAAATATACATCAAGTTTAATTTCATGTATCATTGTATCAGTAAGTATTATCTCTATCAACAAATCCTAAAAACTACAAAGGGAGTCTTTGTATTCAAAAAGCCTGGGAAGGACCAGGAGTGTAATCCTTACAGTATTCCACACAGAGGAAGGGAGTGAGAGCAGCCAGTGAGACCTACATGTGACCTTTCTACCCCTTAGACTGAGGATCCTCACCTCCGTCTCCTTAATGATTATCCTCCCTCCTATCCATTCTTTTCACAGCAGAGATAAGAGATTTTTTCCTAATGGCAATATTGATCCTGTCACTTTCCTACTTAAAACCATTTAACTGGCCCCACTGCCTTCAGACCAAAGATCAAACTCCAGTTGGGCATAAAGATCCTTGTATGATCTGGGCCCTCCTTAGCCATCCAGGCTCCAACAGACACGGGTCTAAACTCCAACCTATTGAACTGCTTTCACTTCCAAGGACAAGAGCTCCTTCTTGCTTTCCTACTTTTCTACTTCCTGTTCTTCCTCCTTTCCACTCTTCAGGGCTAATTTCTCAGAATTTCACATCCTGGCTTTGATGTTTTTTTCTGCGTGGAGGCTTCTCTGATCCTCTTGTGAAGGTGCATTAAAGGTTCCTCCCTGGGCAGCCTATAAGACCCCCATAGCATTGCTTACATTGCATCACAATTGCCCCATAATTAGATTCTAAGCTCCACGAGGATGGAGAACATCTTTGATTTGTCCTCCAGTGCTTACTACCATACACGGCACATAGCAAGCACTGAATAAACATCTGCTGAATACATTTTAAAACTCCATGAAAAATATCCTATTTTTCTGTGCTCAAAGCACAGTTTTTGGTTGTTGTTATTTGTTCTGATTTTTTGCTTTTGTTAAATTTTAATTCCCTGTTGAAGAAAACCACGCATCAACAAATCTATAGTCAGAGACCCAAGCCACAGACAAGGAAGTGAAGAGAGCAGGGTCATTAAAAGTGACCTCAAAGAGTCAATAGCCCCGGCAAGTTCCGGCGTCCTTGGCCAGGTCTCTTACCCTCACCTCCGGGCTTTCCCTACCTAACCAGTGGAATTAATTCTAGTTGCTCAATTTTTCATGCCTGTAAGAACTTCAAGGTCCCTCAGTAAGCTTTGTATGGAGCAGGTGACAAAAATTAATTAATAGTTCAATGGGCATTGCTTTAAATGTACTATGATTTTAACGTGGAATCTGTATAATACCTATCCCTAAGGGTATACAAACTTTCAAAACCCTTTCAACTTCTCTTCAAAATGCATTCCAAAAAGAATTAGGTTATGGCATGGATTATAGCCATTTTGCAGGTGGAAACCAGAAGACAGAGAGGTCAGGGATAGTTTTCTTTTGAACACATAAAAGAAGGTTTTGAAAAAGGGATATTTTCTTTCTCTAATCCCACTTCTTCCCTTTTGCCATCATACAGACTTCTCTCATACCATCTTTTTTTTATAATTTTTTTAAAATTTTATTTAATTTATTTATTTATTTCTTCGGCTGCGTTGGGCCTTTGTTACTGCGCACGGGCTTTCTCTAGTTGCGGCGAGCAGGGGCTACTCTTCATTGTGGTGGGCAGGCTTCTCACTGCGGTGGTTTCTCTTGTTGCGGAGCACGGGCTCTAGGCGCGCTGGCTTCAGTCATTGAGGTACGTAGTTGAGGCTCAGTAGTTGTCGCTCACAGGCTCTAGAGCGCAGGCTCAGTAGTTGTGGTGCACGGGCTTAGTTGTTCCGTGGCATGTGGGATCTTCCCGGACCAGGAATCAAACCCGTGTCCCCTGCATTGGCAGGTGGATTCTTAACCACTGTGCCACCAGGGAAGTCCCTCTCATACCATCTTTAATGCTTTATTGTGCTTGGATTTTTGTTTGTTTGTTTGTTTTTGTTTGTGTTATAAATCTTTCTTCTTCTAAACTTTAAGCTCCTTGCAGGCAGACGCTAGGTGTTACTTTTCTTTTTGTCCCTACTTTTCTTTTTGTCCCTAGCTTAGGTTCCAGACTTGTGCAGACATGCAAACAATGTTTGCTGAAATGTTTCCCCAGCTCTTAAAAGTTCTCTGCTAACTGTGTTCTTAGGCTGTCAGGTAAGCAACTCTGTCTTTATCAAAGAAAAACCTTAGTTTCAAAAGAAACAAGTATTTCCTGATTTTTTGATTTTCACTTTAACAATAGAGGACCTACTTAAATATATTTTTCAAATACGTAACTCCTAGATATTAATGCAGATAGATGCAAATCTCTCTGGAGATTAATGGGTTCCTGCCACATCTTAAAGGAGGCTGCCAGAGAGAGAGGAGCAGCTGAAGGTTTTGTAGGGGCTTAGTCACATGGTTCAATAGTAACAGAAGGGAATGAGTAGAGAAGAAAAACAAAAATAAAAACAAAAGCAACCATTCAATTAGTGCAGATGGAGAAAAACAGCCCATAAGCTAATTGATTATAGCTATCATGACAGCTGATTACAGTGTCTGCCTGTAAAAACACAGAGCCAAAAAAAAAAAAAAAAAAAATGCACAGCTCCATTTGGCTGCCTTTCATTGGTTCAATGGTAAAATTCCCTCCAAATAGATGATGCAGTGCAATCCAGCCCTTCTTGGGTAATAAAGTGAACCCAATGATGTTTCATGGTGGGAGGTCTCGTCAGCTGAGCAGCCTTGCCCACTGTGGCTTGGATTGTCTTGGGAGCTAAGTGCTACATCAACCACACTTCTGTGTATAAACGCAGACCTCTGGGATACTTCTTTTCTGTGCCGAAGTGACTTAAAAGCGATGACACTATTAGGGCTAAAGATCCACTGTCAGGCAAACCATCTGCATCTAGGTGTTTCTTTAGGATTGAAGATAATTTGCCCTCAAGCCTGCTCTCCACTCCCCCTGATGGCCCATGACTGCTAGTGGCCCATTCTGCTCAAGCAATTACAAAGACAAATGTAGCACATGCCCTTGGGAGGAAAGATAGATCATAAATTACAATTACAGCAAATTACAACGCAGTGCGCTGAATTCTTTGATGGTGCTCTTGGGGCCCAAAGGAGGCACACACTTTTGCTGTTGGGCAATTGGGGGTAGAGAACACTTCTCAGAGCAGGTCTAGAACTGGGCTTCTAAAGTCAGTTAAGAGTTTTTCAGACATATGTAAAACACATAGCACTGGATCTAACAAAGATTAAATTTTCAAATAAAGAAATATTTTGTTATTTATGAAAGTATTACTATTAATTGGGAGAGAGAGTGTTTTGGCAGGGAAACAACACGCATGAAGGCAATAAGAAACATCCCATGCTGGATATGGACTTCCCTGGTGGTGCAGTGGTTAAGAATCCACCTGCCAATGCAGGGGACACGGGTTCAAGCCCTGGTCCGGGAAGATCCCACATGCCGCGGAGCAACTAAGCCCGTGCGCCACAACTACTGAGCCCACGTGCCACACCTACTGAAGCCTGCGCACCTAGGGCCCATGCTCTGCAACGAGAGAAGCCACCACGATGAGAAGCCCATGCACTGCAATGAAGAGTAGCTCCCGCTCGCCTCAACTAGAGAAAAGCCCGCACACAGCAATGAAGACCCAACGCAGCCAAAAAACAATAAATAAAAATAAATAAATAAAATAAATACATTTTTTTTAATTAAAAAAAAAAAGAAACATCCCATGCTGGAAACAAGGAACAGTTCTTTGTGGCTAGAAGAGGAGGGGAGTGACAATGGAATTCTCGGTTTAGCGAGATGACTTTGTTGGCAGAGTGGAGAGTGGATTGATAGGTTAAGAGAGGGAGATGGAGTCAGGAGACCAATTAGGCAGCTGCTACAAAAAGTTCAGTCAGGATGAATGGGACTACCCTCTGAGGGGACAGTACGAGGAAACGTTGCCCTGGGGTAAGAAGAATCAGCAGCAACCAGGTTCTAACACATTGCAAGGCCAGCTTGCGCCTCCCGGGCCAGGCCAGTCTCCGTCACATTCATGTCCAGACACCTGCAACCAGGGCTGGTTTAGTTCTTAGTCTCTGGCACCTATAGATGCTAGAGCAGCAGTTCTCAGCTCTGCCTGCACCTCACCTGGGAACCACTTTTATAATGTAGGTGCCTCAGCTCCACTCCAGACCTACTGAATCAATCCCTGGGCAGATCTCCACTTATTAAGTGCCTCACACAGCCAGAACTGAGAACCACGGCTCAGCAGTCAGGCACAACAGTGACTCTTATTCAGTGCCTTTCTCAAAAAGTCTCCACTTGTGTGTGCCTGGCTGTGGGGACACATGGTAACTGGATGGGTATGCCATCCAGCTGATCATTCTAGGAAGGAAGCGAGGCCCTACCACTATGTGACTTGAGTGTCTCGCTCTTGAAAGCTTTGAAAATGCCTGTGAACACACCGAAATGAGGGGTTCCAAAAGAATTTAGGGGGCTGACTCCACAAAGGCAGAATAGAATATAGATTCTCAGTTACCCAGTGACCATCAATAATGATGCAGGAGAAAACAAAGATCTTAGCCTTGGTCCCCCATGATCGGACTGGGTAACTTCCATAAGTTTCACCTGTATGGTACACTCTGACTCTGCAACCAGAACTCTGCACACTGGAGACAAGACAATCATAGTGAAAAGAATGACATCCATCTGAATTATGTCTCAGTAAATAAAATCGTTTCAGTTTCCCAAGCTCTTAATCTACAGAAGATACTACGCTAAGTACATTGCATTCCTTATCCTGTTCAAGACTCTCCAAAACCCTAGGAGAGAATTCTCAGATTCAAAACCCTAGGGCTTCCCTGGTGGCGCAGTGGTTGAGAGTCCGCCTGCCAATGCAGGGAACACGGGTTCGTGCCCCGGTCCGGGAAGATCCCACATGCTGCGGAGTGGCTGGGCCCGTGAGCCATGGCCGCTGAGCCTGCGTGTCCAGAGCCTGTGCTCCGCAGCGGGAGAGGCCACAACAGTGAGAGGCCCGCGTACTGCAAAAAAAAACAACAACCCTAGGAGAGAATTCTTAGATTCTACAGATGGAGAAATGAGATTCTGAAAGCCCAAGTAACTTGGGAAAGCTTACCGAGCTAGGAAGCGACAGATGCAACCCTGAACCCAGATCAGATCAAACCCATATGGTAAACACCACTCTTACTGCTTACATGTCTCCAGGATTCGTAGCCCATTTTGGAATGTAAACTCCTTGAGACCAAAGGCTAAGTAAAATTTAGGATTATCTTTGAGTCTCTCCCTTAGACCTCCTCTACTTTTGTTTTTTGAATTACTGGATTTTTTGAGAGAATAAGGTCAGGGAAATTCTGTCAATATCAGGCCCCTCCCTCCTGCTGCCCACTGGGTCTGAGCATCCTTAGTGGAGGCAGCATTCAAGAGGCTACCTCTGCCAAGTGCAGATCCTGTTCTCTCAGGGGAGAAAACAAACTACACTGGGAGCCTGAGAGTCCTTTCTGCATTTAGTGTATAAATCTATTGAGCATATTAGTTACTTTTAGAAGTGAAGCTGGACACTCAGGGAGAATTTTGATAAGAAAGGAGTAGCCGGGCCTTTAGCACATGAGACTCAGAGTTCAATGACTTGTTCAAAGCCAGCTTTTAGTAGACATGTTTTTACCTATTATTTTGGATATTTTATTATGTCCAGGAAGGAAGAGAAAGGGAATAGTTATGGGCAAGGCTATAAAGACACTGAGACTGCAAAACTGAGATCCGTGTCAATGCATGAGTTCATTCATTCAACAGATATTTATGACTGAGCAACTAACTGTGGGCAGCTTTTTATTTGTGTGGTTCCAACATGCATGAATTTCCACTGCTATGGTTTAATTAAGGAACACCAGCTCCCTGACAATACGATTCAAATTTTGGTGACCACAATATATTAACTGTGAGTGAGTGAGTACATCATAAACTTGCTCTTAGCTCTTTGTTCCACAAATCACTACATAGTAACAGATGCACATCATGATCAGCAGCTCATCACGGTTACTTCTTTCAAAGTCTGCTGGGAATGGGTCACTGAAGACCTGTTGTTCAGTTCACACACAGACAGCAAAGCATGTAGTTCTTTTGCTGCCTCATCTCCTAGTGGTAAGCCCACATGCCATTTTACAGAAATGGATAATCCAAAGAAGGAATTTGCCAACGACGATGAAAGTGCAGCATAGAAACAAAAAGTGACAATGCTGTAAGTGAAATTCAAATGGAACAGTGGAATTTTAGAAGACATAGCTGATCGGGGGAATGTTGACACTGCCACCCTTTGAGAAAGACCAGATATGCAGCCAGGGGAACTTACTAAAGGCAAACGTAGGAACATAAATGAAGAAAGAGGTTGGGATGAAAAGGATGAAGATGTCCCAGAGGAAATCACACTGGCAAAAAAGTGCACATTAAAAGAACTCTGACATATTTCATAACATTGAAATGGATAAAAGGTTGGAAGCTGATCCAAACCTAGAAAGGAGTGACAATTCACTAAGGCATAGGAAAGTTCAATATCTTAGACAATGGTATTTTTTTCCCCACTGATTATTCAGATGTCATCTTTATGACCTCTCCCTATGATGCAAAAGCAAGGACTGCTTGTATTAAGTGCCAGGCATCAGAAAACACAGTCCCTGAGGAGCTTCAAGATGGTGGAAGAGTAACAGATCAGATCACCTTCCTCCCCACAAATACATCAAAAATACATCTACATGTGGAACAACCCCTACAGAACACCTACTGAACGCTGGCAGAAGACCTCAGACTTCCCAAAAGGCAAGAATATCCCCACGTGGTAGGGCAAAAGAAAAAAAGGAAAAACAGAGACAAAAGAATAGGGACGGGACCTGCACCAGTGGGAGGGAGCTGTGAAGGAGGAAAGGTTTCCACAAACTATGAAGCCCCTTCGCGGGCGGAGACGGCAGGTAGCGGACACGGGGAGCTTCAGAGCCACGGAGGAGAGCACAGCAACAGGGGTGTGGAGGGCAATGTGGAGAGGTTCCCGCACAGAGGATCGGTGCTGACCAGCACTCACCAGCCCGAGAGGCTTGTCTGCTCACGCGCCCAGGCGGGAGGGGGTTGGCAGCTGAGGCTCGGGCTTCGGTCGGATGCAGGGAGAGGACTGGGGTGGGCGGCATGAACACAGCCTGAAGGGGGCTAGTGTGCCACAGCTAGCCGGGAGGGAGTCCAGGAACAAGTCTGGAGCTGGCGAAGAGGCAAGAGACCATTGTTTCAGGTGCGTGAGGAGAGGGGATTCAGAGCACCACCTAAACGAGCTCCAGAGATGGGCGCGAGCCGCGGCTATCAGTGCGGACCCCAGAGGCGGGCATGAGATGCTAAGGCTGCTGCTGCCGCCACCAAGAAGCCTGTGTGCGAGCACAGGTCACTATCCACACCTCCCCTCCCGGGAGCCTGTGCAGGCCGCCACTATCAGGGTCCCGTGATCCAGGGACAACTTCCCCAGGAGAACGCACGGCGCGCCTCAGGCTGCTGCAACGTCATGCCGGTCTCTGCTGCCGCAGGCTCGCCCCGCATCCGTACCCCTCCCTCCCCACGGCCTGAGCGAGCCAGAGCCCCCGAATCAGTGGCTCCTTTAACCCCATCCTGTCTGAGTGAACAACAGATGCCCTCAGGCAACCTACACGCAGAGGCGGGGCCAAATCCAAAGCTGAGCCCCAGGAGCTGTGCGAACAGAAAAGAGAAAGGGAAATTTCTCCCAGCAGCTCAGGAGCAGCAGATTAAATCTACAAAACAACTTGATGTACCCTGCATCTGTGGAGTACCTGAATAGACAACGAATCATCCCAAATTGAGGAGGTGGACTCAGGGAGCAAAGATATATTATTTTTTCCCCTTTTTCTCCTTATGTGAGTGTGTATGTGTATGCTTCTGTGTGTGATTTTGTCTGTATAACTTTGCTTTTACCATTTGTCCTAGGGTTCTGTCTGTCCATTTTATTTTTCTTCTTTTCTTTTTTTAGTATAGTTTTTAGCACTTGTTATCATTGATGGATTTGATTTTAGGTTTGGTTAGTCTCCTCTTTCTTTTTTTTTATTACTTTTCTAAAATTCTTTTTTATTTTAATAACTTTATTTTATCTCCTTCCTTTCTTTCTTTCTTTCTTTCTCTTTCTTTCTCTTTCTTTCTTTCTTTCTTTCTTTCTTTCTTTCTTTCTTTCTTTCTTTCTTCCTCTCTCTCTCTCTCTCTCTCTCTTTCTTTCTTTCTTTTCTCCCTTTTATGCTGAGCCATGTGGATGACAGGCTCTTGGTGCTCCAGCCAGGCATCAGGGCTGTGCCTCTGAGGTGGGAAAGCCAAGTTCAGGAAAGTGGTCCACAAGAGACCTCCCAGCTCCACGTAATATCAAACGGTGAAAATCTCCCAGAGATCTCCATCTCAACGCCAAGACCCAGCTCCACTCAACGACCAGCAAGCTACAGTGCTGGACACCCTATGGCAAACTAGCAAAACGGAACACAACCCCACCCATTAGCAGAAGGCTGCCTAAAATCATAATAAGGCCACAGACACCCCCAAAACACACCACCAGACGTGGACCTGCCCACCAAAAAGACAAGATCCAGCCTCATCCACCAGAACACAGGCACTAGTCCCCTCCACCAGGAGGCCTACACAACCCACTGAACCAACCATAGCCACTGGGGACAGACACCAAAAACAACGGGAACTAAAAACCTGCAGCCTGCAAAAAGGAGACCCCCAAATACAGTAAGATAAGCAAAATGAGAAGACAGAAAAACACACAGCAGATGAAGGAGCAAAGCAAAATCCCACCAGACCTCACAAATGAAGACGAAATAGGCAATCTACCTGAAAAAGAATTCAGAGAAATGATAGTAAAGATGATCCAAAATCTTGGAAATAGAATGGAAAAAATACAAGAAACGTTTAACAAGGACCTAGAAGAAGTAAAGAGCAAACAAACAGTGATGAACAACACAATAAATGAAATTTAAAATTCTCTAGAAGGGATAAATAGCAGAATAACTGAGCAGAAGAACGGATAAGTAACCTGGAAGATAATACAGTGGAAATAAATACTGCAGAGCAGAATAAAGAAAAAAGAATGAAAAGAATTGAGGACAGTCTCAGAGACCTCTGGGACAACATTAAACACAACAACATTCGAATTATTGGGGTCCCAGAGAAGAAGAGAAAAAGAAAGGGACTGAGAAAATATTTGAAGAGATTATAGTTGAAAACTTCCCTAATATGGGAAAGGAAATAGTTAATCAAGTCCAGGAAGCAGAGAGTCCCATACAGGATAAACCAAGGAGAAACACACCAAGACACATATTAATCAAACTATCAAAAATTAAATGCAAAGAAAAATACAAAAACAGCAAGGGAAAAACAACAAATAACATACAAGGGAATCCCCATAAGGTTAACAGCTGATCTTTCAGCAGAAACTCTGCAAGTTAGAAGGGAGTGGCAGGACATATTTAAAGTGATGAAAGGGAAAAACCTACAACCAAGATTACTCTACCAGCAAGGATCTCATTAAGATTTGACAGAGAAATTAAAACCTTTACAGAGAAGCAAAAGCTAAGAGAATTCAGCACCACCAAACCAGCTTTACAACAAATGGGAAAGGAACTTCTCTAGGCAGGAAACACAAGAGAAGGAAAAGACCTACAATAACAAACCCAAAACAATTAAGAAAATGGTAATAGGAACATACATATAATTACCTTGAATGTAAATGGATTAAATGCTCCAACCAAAAGACACAGACTGGCTGAATGGATACAAAAACAAGACCCATATATATGCCGTCTACAGGAGACCCACTTCAGATCTAGGGACACATACAGACTGAATGTGAAGGAATGGAAAAAGATATTCCATGCAAATGGATATCAAAAGAAAGCTGGAGTAGCAATTCTCATATCAGACAAAATAGACTTTAAAAGAAAGACTGTTACAAGAGACAAAGAAGTACACTACATAATGATCAAGGGATCAATCCAAGAAGAAGATATAACAATTGTAAATATTTATGCACCCAACACAGGAGCACGTCAATACAGAAGGCAAATACTAACAGCCATAAAAGGGGAAATCGACAGTAACACAATCATAGTAGGGGACTTTAACACCCCACTTTAACCAATGGACAGATCATCCAAAATGAAAATAAATAAGGAAACACAAGCTTTAAATGACACATTAAACAAGATGGACTTAATTGATATTTATAGGATATTCCATCCAAAAACAACAGAATACACACTCTTCTCAAGTGCTCATGGAACATTCTCCAGAATAGATCATACCTTGGGTCACAAATCAAGCCTTGGTAAATTTAAGAAAATTGAAATCGTATCAAGTATCTTTTCCAGCCAAAACGCTATGAGACTAGATATCAATTACAGGAAAAAATCTGTAAAAAATACAAACACATGGAGGCTAAGCAATACACTACTTTATAAGCAAGAGATCACTGAAGAAATCAAAGAGGAAATCAAAAAATACCTAGAAACAAATGACAGTGAAAACAAGATGACCCCAAACCTATGGGATTCAGCAAAAGCAGTTCTAAGAGGGAAGTTTATAGCAATACAATCCTACCTTAAGAAACAAGAAACATTTCAAATAAACAACCTAACCTTACAACTAAAGCAATTAGAGAAAGAAGAACAAAAGTACCCCAAAATTAGCAGAAGGAAAGGAATCATAAAGATCAGATCATAAATAAATGAAAAAGAAATGAAGGAAACGATAGCAAAGATCAATAAAACTAAAAGCTGGTTCTTTGAGAAGATAAACAAAATTGATAAACCATTAGCCAAACTCATCAAGAAAAAAAGGGAGAAGACTCAAATCAATAGCATTAGAAATGAAAAAGAAGTAACAACGGACACTGCAGAAATACAAAGGATCATGAGAATACTACAAGCAACTATATGCCTATAAAATGGACAACCTGGAAGAAATGGACAAATTCTTAGAAATGCACAACCTTCTGAGAATGAACCAGGAAGAAATAGAAAATATGAACAGACGAATCACAAGAACTGAAATTGAAACTGTGATTAAAAATATTCCAGCAGGGCTTCCCTGGTGGTGCAGTGGTTAAGAATCCGCCTGCCAATGCAGGGGACACAGGTTCGATCCCTGGTCCAGGAAGATCCCACATGCTGCGGAGCAACTAAGCCTGTGGGCCACAACTACTAGAGCCCACGCCACTAGAGCCCATGCTCTGCAACACGAGAAGCCACCACAATGAGAAGCCTGCGTACCACAATGAAGAGTAGCCTCCCCTCTCTGCAACTAGAAAAAGACTGCAAGCAACAACAAAGACCCAATGCAGCCATAAATAAATAGATAATTTTTAAAAAATCTTCCAACAAACAAAAGCCCAGGACCAGATGGCTTCACAGGTGAATTCTATCAAACATTTAGAGAAGAGCTAACACCTATCCTTCTCAAACTCTTCCAAAATATACCAGAGGGAGGAACACTCCCAAACTCATTCTACGAGGCCACCATCACCCTGGTACCAAAATGAGATAAACATGTCAGAAGAAAAGAAAACTGCAGACCAATATCACTGATGAACATAGATGCAAAAATCCTCAACAAAATACTAGCAAACAGAATCCAACGGCACATTAAAAGGATCATACACCATGATCAAGTGGGGTTTATCCCAGGAAGGCAAGGATTCTTCAATATATGCAAGTCAATCAATGTGATACACCATATTAACAAATTGAAGGAGAAAAACCACATGATCATCTCAATAGGTGCAGAGAAAGCTTTCAACAAAATTCAACACTCATTTATGATAAAAACCCTCCAGAAAGTAGGCACAGAGGGAATTTTCCTCAACATAATAAAGGCCATATATGACAAATCCACAGCCAACATCATCCTCAGTGGTGAAAAACTGAAACCATTTCCACTAAGATCAGGAGCAAGACAAGGTTGCCCACTCTCACCACTATTATTCAACATAGTTTTGGAAGTCCTAGCCATGGCAATCAGAGAAGAAAAAGAAATAAAAGGAATCCAAATTGGAAAAGAAGAAGTAAAGCTGTCACTGTTTGCAGATGACATGATACTCTAAATAGAGAATCCTAAAGATGCTACCAGAAAACTACTAGAGCTAATCAATGAATCTGGTAAAGTAGCAGGATACAAAATTAATGCACAGAAATCTCTGGCATGCCTATACACTAATGATGGAAAATCTGAAAGTAAAATTAAGAAAACACTCCCATTTACCATTGCAACAAAAAGAATAAAATATGTAGGAATAACCCTACCTAAGGAGATAAAAGACATGTATGCAGAAAATTATAAGACACTGATGAAAGAAATTAAAGATGATACAAATAGGTGGAACTATATACTATGTTCTTGGATTGGAAGAATCAACATTGTTAAAATGACTATACTACCCAAAGCAATCTACAGATTCAATGCAATCCCTATCAAACTACCACTGGCATTTTTCACAGAACTAGAACAAAAAATTTCACAATTTGTATGAAAACACAAAAGACCCCAAATAGCCAAAGCAATCTTGAGAAAGAAAACCGGAGCTGGAGGAATCAGGCTCCCTGACTTCAGACTATACTACAAAGCTACAGTAATCAAGACAGTATGGTACTGGCACAAAAACAGAAATATAGCTCAATGGAACAGGATAGAAAGCCCAGAGATAAACCCACGCATATATGGGCACCTTATCTTTGATAAAGGAGGCCAGAATATACAGTGGAGAAAAGACAGTCTCTTCAATAAGTGGTGCTGGGGAAACTGGACAGCTACCTGTAAAAGAATGAACCTAGAACACTCCCTAACACCACACAGAAAAATAAACTCAAAATCGATTAAAGACCTAAATGTAAGGCCAGACACTATGAAACTCTTAGAGGAAAACATAGGCAGAACACTCTATGACATAAATCACAGCAAGATCCTTTTTGACCTACCTCTTAGAGAAATGGAAATAAAAACAAAAAGAAACAAATGGGACCTAATGAAACTTCAAAGCTTCTGCACAGCAAAGGAAACCATAAACAAGACGAAAAGACAGCCCTCAGACTGGGAGAAAATATTTGCAAATGAAGAAACTGTCAGAGGATTAATCTCCAAAATTTATAAGCAGCTCATGTAGCTCAATATCAAAAAAACCAACAACCCAATCCAAAAATGGGCAGAACACCTAGATAGACGTTTCTCCAAAGAAGATATACCGATTGCCAAGAAACACATGAAATAATGCTCAGCATCATTAATCATTAGAGAAATGCAAATCAGTACTACAATGAGATATCATCTCACACCGGTCAGAATGGCCATCATCAAAAAATCTACAAACAATAAATGCTGGAGAGGGTGTGGAGAAAAGGGAACCCTCTTGCACTGTTGGTGGGAGTGTAAATTGATACAGCCACTACGGAGAACAGTATGGAGGTTCCTTAAAAAACTAAACATAGAGCTACAATACAACCCAGCAATCCCACTACTGGGCATACACCCTGAGAAAACCATAATTCAAAAAGCGTCACGTAGTACCACCATGTTCATTGCAGCTCTATTTACAATAGCCAGGACATGGAAGCAACCTATGTGTCCATTGACAGATGAATGGATAAAGAAGATGTGGCACATATATACAATGGAATATCACTCGGCCATAAAAAGAAACTAAATTGAGTTATCTGTAGTGAGGTGGATGGACCTAGAGTCTGTCATACACAGTGATGTAAGTCAGAAAGAGAAAAACAACTACCGTATGCTAACACATATATATGGAATCTAAAAAAAAAAAAAAAAATGGTCTTGAAGAACCTAGGGGCAAGAGGGGAATAAAGACGAAGACCTACTAGAGAATGGACTTGAGGATACGGGGAGGGGGAAGGGTAAGCTGTGACAAAGTGAGAGAGTGGCATGAACATATATACAGTACCAAACATTAAAATAGATAGCTAGTGGGAAGCAGCCGCATAGCACAGGGAGATCAGCTCAGTGCTTTGTGACCACCTAGAGGGGTGGGATAGGTAGGGTGTGAGGGAGGGAGATGCAAGAGGGAAGAGACATCGGGATATATGTATATGTATAACTGATTCACTTTGTTATAAAGCAGAAACTAACACACCATTGTAAAGCAATTATACTCTAATAAAGATGTTAAAAAAATAATAATAGACAAGAATAAAAAGAAAAACACAAACAAAAAAACACAGTCCCTGCCCTTTGCTGGTCTTACATCAAACAAATTAATTCTATAAATCTGTGATCAATTGTTCTGTTTAATGGGAGTGTTAGCTTAGCTCAGACTATCCATAAGGGATTTAGAGAGGAATTGTGGGAAGGTAATTAGTAGGGGGTTGGCTATGGAGAGAATAAAATAGCAAAGGAAATGTTGGGAGGGGGGTGCTCCCAGTCTGAGGAGAATGCAAATCCCCCAGCCCAGCAAGTCTACTTCCTGTCCCACAGGCCCAGTGAGGAGTGACTCTGAGCTGGTTTTTAAACTGGCTGCCAACAGTTCAACTGGTAATGTCAGACACATGTTAACTGACATCAGAATACAGAGATACAGGTTAAGGTTCCTTCTCAAAATAATCCAGAAACTGAAAATGCTACCAAATGCCACTCTCAGCCACCTTGTGTGAATAAAGTTTCTTAAAACCAGTACAAAGTGTTTGGATGCAGATCTCCAAAGCTATGGACATGCAAAGTAGCATCTGGGGCTGCGAAAACATGCTCTTCAGGAAATCAAGTCACGGGAGTGTATGAAATGACACATCTGGTTTTAGGCAGTGGCTGTGATTTTTAAGTCCACAATGTATATTATGTTGGGTTGTTTTGTCCATCATAAAATGTTTGAACTTTCAATTTATTGCTGCTACCGAGGAAGATTACAGCTGTGTGATAGGCACGTGGATGCTCCCAGGAACACAGCTGGTAAGAGGTGGACGGCTCCTTGGGATTCATCTCGTCCAACCTCTGCAGTTAAATTTTTTTAAATGGGGTGAATTTAGTCTAGAGAGGCCAGCTGTCTAGCTCCACAGTCAGATTTCTGCCTCACAATAACAACAGCCAACATTTACTGAGTACTGTGTGCTAGGCACAGTGCTGAGCGCCTTATATAGGAAGCGTTGCCTCTTTAAATCCTCACAGATCCGTGAAATAGTTGCTGTTAGTATTACCATTTTATAATGTGGAAACAGGCTTATGTTATTCAGCTAACTTAAGCTAACCATGAGGGAGCTGCGATCTGAAATCAGGTAGAATGATCTGAGCTGACATTCTTAACCACTAAGCTAAGACTGTTAATAAATGACCTTTTCTGGATAATTAATCATATGCCCCCAAATAAGGTAATCATGGTCCCCGTCCCCTAGAGGACTTTAGAGTCCAGCTTTCCATATACAACTACTAATTTGTAAACAACCTTACGAGGTAAGTGAAATAATTTCCATTTTGCAAATGAGGAAACTAAAGGCACAAAGTTCAGTGGCTTCCCAAGGTTACATAGCTTATAATTGGTGAGAGTGGGACAGTCTATCGGTTCTTTCAGACCCATAAACCTGCCTCCCTGCATAGAACTATCCTGTCCCTCAGCAGGCTCTGGCTATTTGAACAGAACCTGCATACATCAAATATCTGATCTGAAATCAATATGGATCCAGGCATTTCCGGAACCCATTTAAGTCAGCGGCAAGAATTTCACATTCTTAAATTTCTCTCTGTGATATACAGCAGCAACAGTCCAGCAGCTCACATGAGGCAGGTTTATTATGAAGAGGCTAAAGGTGAATCGAACTCTTGGAGTGTGGTTTGAGGGCGGAACTGAGGCGGCGGAAGAGAAAAATTCACCGATTCTTATTCCCCCAGAGCATAGACAGCAAGAGACAAGAAAACAGAGCCGCCTTAAGAAGATGCCTGCAAGCTGTGGGCGCTAAGAAAAGGCCGGCATTGCAGTTCTATGGAGGGAAGGGGAGGGGACTCTGCCGTCCTCTTTCCATTTTCTTGGCCACAATTCCCCACTGGTCTGTCAAGAGAAATGGGTCTGAGAAAAGCAGCATGATTCTCACCACAGCTCCTTAGCCAGTTTACAGAGGTTTTCAGCATAGCAGGCAGCTGCTTCCCAAATTCAGCTCTGCTCCCCTCTTCCTGGTTGAGTTTACAGTGTATCAACTCCGCCTGCCAGCACACAGTCCCAGTGCTCTTGAGCTGGGGCCAAAGTCTCCGAGGAGTGAAGCAGGTGGGGCCACCTTCTCAGGCTAGTGGCAGAGCTAGTTTGAGATGCTTTGCCACACAAAAGGGCCAATTTAAGAGACGGGATTACTTTCTCCATTCCACCCTTTTAAAAGCAGGAACAAATCACTTTCCAGATGACTGTTTCACTCACCTCTCTCTCTTTCTCTTCTCAGCTAAAAACGCCTTAGCACTGGAAAGGTGGTGGACCTGGACGCCTGCCTGGGGAGTCTGCTGAAAGGATCCAGGAAGACTTCTTCCCCCCAAGTCCCATCCCACCCTCCAGCTTAGCCCCGGGTGTTTGAAATTCCAACACTGAAGTGTTAGTCCAGTATCTTCTTTTAAAATGTAGAAGAGAGTAAACAAAGTTATTCACACTGTAGAGTTAATTCTTCAGCTGGCTGGCTGGAATCTGCCGGTTCCCCCAGGCCAGGAAATGCCTGCTTACATCAGCCTTCAGGCAGGAAGAGTATTCAAAAAAGGATAGTTTAGGGATGTAGAACTTTTAATTTCACCTTTTGGGTGGCAACACCAAGTGTCGAGAAACTATGTTCCCTAAGTCTGAGAAATCAACCCCTGTTTTCATTTCTATTAAACTTGGAAATGCCCTACTGTCAACATCAAGACCTTGTAGTTTAAACTCGTCTTGATAATCCGAGGATGAAGAGCTAAAATTTGGAAATGAGGATGATTTTTATTCTTACCTAAAAGCATTTTCCAAATATGCTTAAGGATTCTTAATTTTCATGTAGACTGCAATTTTCTTTCTGTTTTGATCTGTACGATATATGCATGTGAAGCTAAGGTGCAGATACTGCTATTCATGTGTTGATTGATCGATCAGCTGCTAAGTGGAGCCCAGACATTTAAATTTCCTCTCTCAACTGTTGATCATCATTACAATTCAGTTGAATAGGGCACTGTTTCCCCGCCCTCTCTGTTGCCACTCAAATCAGATGTTATGCTCACCATGGTAACCACCTGCTCTTTCTCCCTGTTATTTCATTCATTAAACTTAAAGTGCACAGGCTAGAAAATATTATGATTTAAAAAAAAAAACTCTAATAGGAATCAATCAAGCTCACCTAAGACAGGGAGTCATTTCAGTGTAAATGTTTTCTTTAAAAAATCAGTTGAAAACATGTTCATCAGAAACAAATCATCACTAGGAAAACAGAACTGAGGGGTTGAATTGTCTCAATTGCTTGGAGATTTTTTTAAATGTTCAAAGTGGTTTTCAGGGATAAAGTGGGATTATCACTGACACTTCTAACTGGTCTTGATGGAAAGGCTGCCTTGATGGGCTTGAAAGCTGTGGGAGTCTCAGAGGTTGTAGGTTGGGTCATAAAATGAAACAAGGTCTGTTTAAACCACACCTATGGGTGTAAAAGTGTATTTTTCTGTATAAATTTCTCTCCCTCCCCACACAAAAACATTAGAGAAAAAGTAAAAATTTTTTTCCTTAAGAGCAGTACTTTGCTCATTTGTAAACAATTAATATTGACTGTCGATCATAGTTCTAGATGCAAGGGAGCAGGCTGAAATCAGATGAGTCCCTGAGGCTGGAGCTAGGAGTCTGGGCAGGGAGACAGATAATCAATGAAACCCCCAGAAGGATGGGGGCTGTTCAATCACAGAGCGTGTCTCTATTAAGCACCACTATTTGACCACCATTTCCAAGGCAGTCACCCACAAGTGGGAGTCTATCACTGAGGCAAGTCAGTTGTTGCACATCCTGTGGGAGACCACATCCGCCTAAAAACACAGTGCATTGAGGAGTTTTCATCAAGAATCCTCTCTTTCTCTTTCTTTCTCTCTCCAGGCATCCTGAAACGTTGCCCCTTTTGGCTCCTAGAAACAGACAGTAAGACCCCTACAGATGAAAACTCTCTTCCTGCCCACAAATGTCTACCTTGTCTAAGACAGGTGTTTTGCATCTTCCCAATCACCAACATGGACGGGAGATAATTGCAAAACGACTCTCCCACCATCACCAAATTATTATTTCTAACAGAGAAATTCTGGTTTGCAGGGACCAAGGCTCTCCATTTCCTCTGCTCACTGAGGTTGCGATTTCACTTTCAAACTGAACGGGTTTATTTTAGAGCCTCTGCATAGAAAATCTCACCCAACGTGATCAACAAATCTACTTATTCCCTGGTTGAGACTGCCTGCGGACAAATTTTGAGTGTAATGCTATTAGTAAGCCGCACTGGACCCTCTGAACAGACTTCAGGGACCCAGGGACCATCCTGAGTAGAGACCACTGTAAATGTCATTCACAGCCATGACCAGCTGGTCCCACCCACCTTCCATTCCCCACCTCCCAGGGCTCATATGGTTTGCAGGAATGAGGTTTATAGGGAAACTAGTACAACAGGACGCCTTTGTACTGTGAGTGATGCCAAACTCTGACATCAGGAAGGCCTGGAATGCTCATTGTCATTTGCTTCCGTTTGCCCATCTGCTGGCTGCCTCATCCTCCCCAAAAGCTCCCAAGGTTTCTTTGTGGCTTTTCCAAAAGCTTCCAGCTTCCTCTTCTATTCAAAAGTCTTTCCAATTCTAGTATCTTCTGTGCAAAATAGAAAAAAGGGTGAGGGGCACAGAATGTAAGACTAACAGATTTGGGATTTGATATAAAGCTTAAGGCTACGGGGTCTGGAGACTTGATTCTAGTCCCACCTCAGCCAAATCCAACTGGATGCTTTCAGTCAAATCACT
The DNA here is from genome assembly GCF_963455315.2 of Globicephala melas. Lineage (NCBI taxonomy): Eukaryota > Metazoa > Chordata > Mammalia > Artiodactyla > Delphinidae > Globicephala > Globicephala melas. Next base: position 60,247,054 of record NC_083321.1, read on the forward strand.
TACACTTAGTTTTCTCATCTGTCAAAATGCATATTTAATGAGATCAAACAAGAGGAAGTGCTCTGGAAAGTTAAAACTTTGGTACAAATGTCATATGCAACAGAACTATTATACAGTAGAACTCATACTATAGTTTTGAGAAGATTTCAGACAAAATCACGGATTTCAGAAGGCATATAGCCTTTACTTCATGCCATCACAACCCTCCTAGTGATCTAAGTTAGAAACTTCAGCCTCAAGCCTTGATTCCACATCTAGTGAGGTATTAATCAATCCCATCAATTCTACCTCCAAACCGTCTCTCTAGTCTGTATGTAGTCCTTCTTTGTTAACACTGTCATTGCCATGAATGAGGCTCTCTCAAAATTGGTTCCTTCCCTCTAATCTTACCTTCTCTCAATGCATTAGCCACAGCAGCAGTCAGAAATCTCTTTCTAAAATGGTCAACTGATGTTGTCTCTCCTCCATTAAAATCTTTTGCTGACACCTCATCAACTACAGCATAAAGCCTACGTTCTCAGTGAAGCACATTACTCCTTCCACAAACTTGCTCTCCTGATTGATAGCCTCTCTTCTCACTGTCTTCTTCCTGGAGAACTGGTGGCTTTGCACAGATAGCTCTTTCTTCCTTTTTGTCCATTGACTCTGTTCATTCTTCTAACACACGTTCAGACACTGCTGCCACTGGGAATCCTCCTGACCTTCTCAGACTGGGTTAATGACCACCCTGCTATTCCCACAGCACCTTCTACATACCTCGTATTCCAGTATTTCTCACATGATCCTGAAATGTTTTGGATCGTTGCTTTGCTGAAGGTACAACTGGTAATACCCAGTGTAGCATTTCCGATGGCCTGGTTTTACTGAATCATGAAAAACTCAGCACAGATCCCTGGACGCATCTGACAGCTCTGGGGCAAGGAACCATCCCTACCTTACTTTCGGTAATGGCCTATGTCATAATGGCAACACCCTTGGCTTAAGCCTGAATCACAGACTCCTCCTCCACGAAACAGATTTAGTTTCGGGGAACACGTCTGGTTCCTCCACTTTAAAACTGAACTGAACAGGAACTTCAGAGTGTGTATATCAGTGGTGGCAAAGTAGTACCACATAGTTACTTTGCCCAGACGTAAGTTAAGGTCAGTAGAACACTGTTGCCCTGGTTTTGGTTCTTTCCTTCTACAATGTAAGGATAATCGTACTTCTAGTTAGGTAGCTTCCAGGTTACTGTACTGTGAAGATCTCTTAATAAATTATTCTAGACAATGCTAGGTTAGAAACAGTTCCACCCAGGAGAGGGGTGTACAAGCATATCTTTCTTGTGCATCAGCTGTTTAGCAGGCAAAGGTAGAAGGCTTGAATTCTCCTGATGTTTTGCCCTAGTCTTATTCACTCATTGCTATAAAGGGTAGTATTAACAGTTATTCTGAAAATGTCTCTAAATACAAAGTCTAATGCTGGGTAACTTCCATTCAAATCCAAAGCCAGAAAAGGAAAGGTGACTTACTAGGCATAAGTTTTGGGAGGCACTTAAGTGACAATTAATGAAAACTCCAAGGAAGGTAGAGTTTTCCAAAATCATACGTCAAACGATAACAACGTCTGTGTGGGACAGCCCAAGCCTTCCTGAAAAAGAAACACCCCAATCCTCCCCAGGTTAATTATGCTTACTCATACAGGAATTACATTTCCTTAGCCCCTGAAGCTGGGCATGACACCCTGGGGCCTGGGGACAGTTTACACTTAGAAGGACTTGCCAAAATTGACTACACAGTACATAACTTTGCATTAAGTCCTCCAAACCAGCCTGACCAGTCTTGAGCTGAAAAACACAGGATCATCCTTTTCAGTGTTACTGATAAGGAACTCAGCAATAGTCAATTCAGTGCAGCTTCGGAGCCTTTAGACTACATTCTGGGCAAAGTAGAATCAGCAAATTTTACGCACCTTGGGCTTCCCTGGTGGCGCAGTGGTTGAGGATCTGCCTGCCAATGCAGGGGACACGGGTTCGAGCCCTGGTCTGGGAAGATCCCACATGCCACGGAGCAACTAGGCCTGTGAGCCACAACTACTGAGCCTGTGCGTCTTGAGCCTGTGCTCCGCAACAAGAGAGGCCGCGACAGTGAGAGGCCCGCGCACCACGATGAAGAGTGGCCCCCGCTTGCTGCAACTGGAGAAAGCCCTCGCACAGAAACGAAGATTCAACACAGCCAAAAATAAATTAATTAATTAATTTTAAAAAATATTTATGTACCTTAATAATTGGGTGTTTTACAGTGAAGCTGAGTTGCCCATTTCTATACAGATTCACTTACTGCTAAATGAACATATGACCATTTAAATATGTCTTCATTTAAGAAGAGAGAGCATGATACTTTATATACCATAATGTCAGATCAGAAACCATGCAACTTGTATCTGAGAATTAAATTGCTTTTTAAAACCAAAAGTAAAACAAAACAGGGCTTCCCTGGTGGCGCAGTGGTTAAGAATCCACCTGCCAATGAAGGGGACACGGGTTCGATCCCTGGTCTGGGAGGATCCCACTTGCTGTGGAGCAACAAAGCCCATGTGCCACAACTACTAAGCCTGGACTAGCCTGCGAGCCACAACTACTGAGCCCACATGCCACAACTACTGGAGCCCGTGTGCCTAGAGCTCGTGCTCCGCAACAAGAGAAGCCACTGTAGTGAGAAGCCCACGCACTGCAATGAAGAGCAGCCCCTGCTACCGCAACTAGAGAAAGCTCATGCGCGATAACGAAGACCCAAACGCAGCCAAAAATAAATAAACTATAAAAAAAAAAACAACTTTTTTTTAAATTGCAGATACAATACAAATTCATGATGGAAAAAAACATGAGTTTTATTTAAAGAAAAAATATTAGGACAAAATAGATATTAACACCCAGGTCAATCATTGAGAGCGCTTTGTTTAGTTCCTTCTATGAATTTTTTTTTAACAAAGTTGAGATCACACTGCACAAAAAAATTTGCACTTTACTATTTCATATGCTGTATACTGTACACATTTTCCTGTGTTTTAACAGCTCCTTGTCCAGAACATTTTAATGGTTCTTTTTTTGGGGGGGGGGCATGCTGCAGAGCATGTGGAATCTTAGTTCCTAACACCAGGGATTGAACCTGCGCCCCCTGCAGTGGAACCTTGGAGTCTTAACCACTGGACTGCCAGGGAAATTCCTTAATGATTCTTTAAAATCTTTCTGAGTGAATTCCTTGGTGATCCAGTGGTTAGGTCTCTGTGCTTCCAATGCAGGGGATGTGGGTTCGATCTCTGGTCAGGGAACTAAGATCCCACAAGCCATGTGGGGTGGCCAAGAAAAAAGAAAAACAAAATTAGTAGATGTATTGTAAATTCCTTAACGTTGCCCCATTGTAGAAAATTTGTGATACAATATTTCAGATTTTAAGATTGGATATTTAACAATGTATATGATATTCCCAAGTAATTTAGAGGACTAAACATATTAGCAAGGGTCAGAAACACCTAAATAATAGTCATTATATGTCGACTAGTGGTTATGAGTTTATTCTCTGGAGTTAGCATACTCACTGACTTCACATTCTGGTTCTGCTTCAACCGAGTGACCCTCTGTGTTATGTAATCTTCCTAACGTATGAAGTTTTCTTATCCCCTAAATGAGAATAAGAGTTGTACCACCTGATAGGTTATCACTAAATTAGTGTCATTAAAGCACTTAGTGCAGTGTTTGCCACACAATAGTCAATGGATGTTAACTATTTAAGAACGATTATTGATGTTATTAGTACATTATTTGATATTATTAGCAGTAATTATTTCTATGATTAGTAACTTATTGCTAATCATTCGATTTTGCTGGGCTGCGGCAATGTTGTCAGAAGAGACCAAATGGCACTTACTGATTAATTTAGATCTAAACAATTCTTTTAAAATACGTCATTTAAGGAGAAAGTCATTTTGCATTTTGGGATGTGATTTCAGAAGGCAGGTACAGAAAGCTCTTTTCTGGAAAAGAACCCAGTTAAGGCTTGGTGAAGTCATTGTTTAATTGAAACATTCTATCTCAAGATTGGTAAAGAGTTTAAAGATAATTTTGTGTCACATCTCTCCCCTCACTCCAACTAAACCAGGTGACCTTCAACTATTCTTGAACATCTCATACACTGGGGAACTTCTTACCTACCAAGGTAGCTCTTACACTTAGAAAATTCATCTTATATTGAGCCAAAATATGTTTCTCTGTAGCTTCAACATATTAATAATAAACCCACAGATCACCTCCAACAAGCTTTAACATTGAATTTTCAATATAGTGAATTGATGGGGATCACAACTTCTAATGGATTTATTTTGGTGTTTGAAAGAGATTGGTGAGAGCCCAAATGTAGTAAAACCAAGACTGCATTACTCAGACTTAGTGAAAAACTGAGAAGATTTATGTGTTCACTATCATGTGTGCTTTCCTGCAAATTGAATAATCTAAAATAAAAGGAAAGCTTAATGATTTTTCTTGGGAAAGAAATTTCTAAAGCTAGAATTCTAAAAAGGCTTTTTAAAAGTTCATATGAAAAAAAAGTTCATATGGAAGCTCCTGTATAGTTTCATGTTTCATCTGGGGAGCAGAATGGGGGAAGGTCAGCCTTGGGACAAGTTTTGGCTGGGTTGGTAAGCTTGCCGCTCACCTTCTGATGGCATCTGCTTCTCCATAACTGAACCACTTTCTACACAGAAGTGAATGCTTAGAAGTATTTAGAAATGGATATCAAATGACAACCTTGGTAAACAAGGGGCTATATGAGTCACAAAAGCCACTCAACAGAACTTAACAAAATTCATCATCTCTCGATACTGTGGACCGTATCTCTACAGATCTGTTTTAGCCATCAGGCATGCTTAACTGTCACGTTATTAGAAAAGCAGAGCTTCTTTGCATGAAGATTACCTGACTGCAGTTGCTATTATTTTTCTACTTTGCAGTCTTTAGCACAGAAGCTGGCAAGTAGCTGCTATTCAATAAATACTCAGGCTGATTGAATGACTATCTGTCCCTAAGGGTCATAGATAAATGTCTAGTCCCTCCAACATCTGGTTACCCTGGTAGTTACTCAGACATTGGAGGACTGCCACTTACTCTCTCAGCTCCTTCCTCCTCGTCCACTGCCATCACTTCTTTCCTCCAGGCTATCCCAGTACCCACCATCTCTTCTTACAGTCCACAACTTCAAACCCAGTCATCCAAGGAAATTCCAAATGTGCTTTTGTTTGTTAGCTTTTAAAGAGGGAAGATCTCACTTCTGGGTCTCTAAGACAGAAAAGAAGAAGCTCCTACGCTCTCTGTGGCGGTCATGGTGAACTCATATCTGGACAGCATTCTTTAAGGTGGTTTTCAAATTACAAATCACAACCTATAAGAGAGTTGTGAAATCAACTTAGTATATCATGATCCATATTTTCTTTATAAAAAAATAGAGTAGAAAGTATCAGAGGGTATTGCACATAGTAAGAGTGTTAGAAAATCTAAATTTCAGTTTTCTAATTGTGGGTGCCTGTGTGCAGTTATGTATATATATTAATATATCTATGCATATTTGTCATACATACACACTAGGGCATCCTACAAGGTACACAGAATTTGGCCTAGGTATTAGCCCCTTTTCCCCTGTTTGTCCTAGTACCTTTGTGTAGGGCTTGAACTGCACCAATATAAGAGGCAACTTTGTGTACGTGCGTCCTTGAGTTTTAGAGTAAATGTATTTCTTGTTGTAAGCTGGGGCTTACAACAACAACAAAAGTTGAATATTAACATTGGCCGACTGGAGAGAATTAGGAACGGAAGGTGAGGGTATCACAATCATGCCACATAAGCACAGGCTATTTTGCAATTTCATACGTACTCACATTCAACCAAGAGCTGCTGACCAGTAACTGCTGAGTGAATTATGAAGGATCATTAATTTGGTACTCAAATTAGTGCATTACGAGAATTTATTAAGCACTTTAATTTGGCATTCCTCCAGGGGAGCTAGCTGCCATATGGTGCTTGGCTATGTTATACATCTTCTACTGTACAGGCAGGGAGGTGGAAATTCTGAAATTTGAGGGCAAGTTGTTTTTTAAAAATCCACTGCATCTTCCATGTTTTTCTTGAGTCTGTCATCACTGTCTATTCTTGCTTTTAATTATAAATTTAGTTTTATCATTAACTCTTCTATTTGCTATTAATAATTTTGTCAACCCTTTGCATATATAAAACATATTTAATGCAAATACATAATTTACATTAAATATATTTTGTCTTAACATTTTCTAATAATTAGGCTGCAGGATATATATATATATATATATATATATATATATACTCAAAGATAAATCATCTCTACATAGGGATAAACATATCCCTATTACTAAAGCCTATGTAAACATAATCCTCCCCACACCCACGATTTGTTTTCACAGTCACATTCTTCATTGCCAGCAGGTTTGTTTGCCGCTGGAAATTGAGAGTGATGGGGATAAATGAGACATACATTGTTTTTGGACTAAGTGGCCTGAAGTCTAAAAATGTGAGATTCACCCATTTTACAGATGAAAAGACTGAGGTCTAGGCATATGAATTGACAAATCAATGTTAGCAAAGGTACTTGGACAACAACTCAGCTCTCCAGATTCTCTCCCTCTGCCTTCAAATCACTCAGACTCCAGGTACAACCCAGAACACAGAGCCTGATCCAGAGCAAAAGTTTTACAAAGTATGTGCTTAGTCACTTGTTTTACTTACTGTGAGGTTGAACAATATAAAATTACAGATTTGTTAGGTCAAAAACTGTCAGATATTGGCACTTTCATATGGTTCAAGCTAAACAGTGTTATTTTAATAACTCCAGCCTCTGCCACTCTGAGATCTTGATTTTCACAGAAGAAGCAGCATAGTGCATTTGTTAAGATCAAAGACTTGAGCCAAACTGCCCTAGTTCAAGACTCAGATCTTCCACTGCCTGGCCATGTGCCCTGAGCCAGATGACAGATTTTCTGCCTCTCAGTGTCCTCAAAGAGGAACAGAATACTATATGATGCTATTATTATTATATTGTTGTTTTTATTATTATTCCTAAAACTCAACATACTTGCTAGTTAGCCAAATGGTCTGATCAAGTTTGGGCAGCTTTATGCACCTGTTCTGAAAGGTGTTTTCAGACGTGAAATCTTTTCTAGAGACAGAGATTTTGGACCCTCTTTACTTAGCAAGGTTGGCTATTTATTTGTTTGACTGGCATTTGGCCTTATAGTTTCCAACGTTTCTCTCAAAGGTCCTATTTCTCTCTGCAGACAGCATTGGTTAATAAGTAAAACAGAGAGGCTGAAACATCCTAGCAACAGAAATCAACTGTGTGTATGATTTGTTGCTCTGTTTTTACTTCATCTATTTTTGAAAATATGGTTGCTCTTTTAAGTGCCCATTTCTTCTCCAGGCAGTTAAGCTGAAGTATTGCTCTAAAGAAGAAGAAGAAAAAAGAAGTATCCAAATTTGAAAAACGGTTTTGGTTAGCTCATGATGTAGAGAAAAGACAACAATTTAAGGGTAGATCAGAGTGCAGTAAAGTGATTCCAATGAGACCTGATGCTGACTAATTACTTCTCTATAGATGGTGGTGTTCAATTTACTAAGCATCTGTGCATGTCGGAATTTGGGACACTGTGGGTGGTACGAGTCCATGATATCTACATAACTCAAAAAGCAGAACAGTCCATCTACAAGCATCATTTTATTAAGTGAAATAAAATACAAGTGCAAAATCTCATTTTGCAGTTAAGTGGTAGACCACGTTGTAGGGTCCCCGAAACCAGTCCTGCTTGGATAAAAGTATAAGTAAACAGATCAGGCCGTGGAAGCAATGCCTCTTCAGAATGGGATTTAGAACAAGATTTAGAAGAGAGATGCTACAGTGATGCTGGGAATGATTCATTACTTCCCAGATTTAGGTCTGGGGATGGAATAACGTTAATACAACACTTTTATGAGAAGAATTATATATGGAACTACTTTCACTGTACTCCTACAATTTCCTACGAAAATACTAATTCTCATGAAGAAAAAGTGGATGGAGCAGAAGAAAATAATCAGACAAAAAAAGATGAGAGGGTTTGTTGAGAAATGAACGTTCATATTGATTGATTGTTATTTTAAACCATGCTTTTATTAATGGTATAAGCCTTTCTCCTCTCTTGGACCTATGCTTTTCTCTCCCATTCTCTTGAATCTAAAAGATGTATTACCTACTTAAGATGCATTTCAAGTACCAACATATTCAGTGGCAAGGTATTTCAAAGTGCACTGTCTCAGAGAACACTGATTGTAAAAGGAAAACAAATCGAACTGTATGCTTGGTCCATAGTCAACCCCTCTACATAATTGTTAAATAAATGATTAATAAAACAATGAATAAATTAATAAACTCATGATTAGGAAAAGAGTTTCTTTTACTTAGCCCTGCTATGACTTTGGGGTTTCAAATCACATTTTGATCCATTTATTTGACATTCAATAATGGATTTAGTACCTTCTTTATATCAGGCATCATTCTAGGTGGTGGATATACATGATCTCATGACATTCATGCAATCTCAGTTCAGAAAACTACTAGCTGCCTTTAATCTACTCTTCGTTTTCTTGATCCCTGGAGTTTTCTCCTTGGCCATTTCACTTAATCTGTCAATTTTCTCATCTACAAAATTAGGACAGTGTTGTGAAGAACGATTTAACTAGTTCATGAGGGCTTCCCTGGTGGCGCAGTGGTTGAGATTCCGCCTGCCGATGCAGGGGACACAGGTTTGTGGCCCGGTCCGGGAAGATCCCACATGCCGCTGAGAGGCTGGGCCCGTGACCCATGGCCGCTGAGCCTGCGTGTCTGGAGCCTGTGCTCCGCAACAGGAGAGGCCACAACAGTGAGAGGCCCGCATACCGCAAAAAAAACAAAAAACAAAAAACAAACTAGTTCATGAAATAACTTGGGAAACACTAGGGAAACTAAAGGTAGTAAGTATACATGTATTACAGGTTGGTAGTAGATCCCTGCGGTAAAGCGCAAAGGCTCTGCGTGCAGCCTGCTTGGATTTGGATCTTAGTTCTTCCTGTCACTAGCATGCTGTCTTGGGCAAGATACCTCTCCATCCCTCAGTTTCCTCCTGCGAAAAGGGAATAGTAATAGCACTGACCTGTATTTGTCAGCTCAGGCTGCCATACAAAATGCCGTAAACTGGGTGCTTAAACAACAGATATGTATTTTCTCACGGTTCTGGAGGCTAGAGGTTTGAGATCAGGGTGCCGGCATGGTTGGTTTCTGCTGAGAGTTCTCTTCCTGGCTTGTAGACAGTCGGTCGCCTTCTTACTCTGTGCTCACCAGCCTTTTCCTCAGTGTGTGTGTACAGAGAGAGAGAAAACTCTCTGGTGTCTCATTTTATAAAGGCACTAATCCCATGATGAGGCCTCTATCCTCATGACCTCATCTAAACTTAATCACCTCCCAAAGGCCCCGTCTCCAACCACTGTCACATTAGGGGTTAGGGCTACAATATATGGATTTCGGGAGGACACAGTTCACTCCTTGGCTTGACGTCATAGGGTTATTATGAGAATTATGTATATTAATCTGTTTGAAGCACTTCAAACAGATTCACTTGGTGAATTCTCAATAAATGTTTGCTGTTGTTATTTCTGGAGCCAAGTGAATAAAGAGGGCAGCCATTTAATTTACAAAGCAGATTGTTTAATAATACTGTTTATAGAAGATATCTAGAGACCAAACTCAGTGATCTTTAAGCTCTGGGTATTCTATATAAGGGCATTCTCAAATACATCCACACAACTGATTAAGCAATAAGTCAAGGGACCTTGGAGAGGTCTTTCCTTCTTTTTTGTCCCTTAACTTTTCACAGTTGTCTTCTCAGGACTCCAGCTGGCTCATCTATGAAAGCTTCTCCCCTCTCTGGAACATTCTGCACCTCTTCCGTCTTTGTTCCACTTTCTGTGTTGATGGTTTGAGCAGAGGAGAGTAGGAGAAATGGTGAGGCTAGTGTCTAACCTCAGCTCCTTAACCACCGAAGGCCACGGTTATTGATAGAAGCTCTATTTTAAACAAAAACTATGCTCAGCGTCTTCTATTTGAAATGGTTTCCTACCTAGAGGTCAAATAGTCAACCTGCAGCCAATACAACGGTCTCCTCTGAAACTGTTTTCTTTTCTTTTTTTTGATTGCAACACGTGTCATGTGGAACATCCCTGACCAGGGATCGAACCCCTGCCTCCTGCAATGGAAGCGCGGAGTCTTAACCACTGGACCACCAGGGAAGTCCCAGTTCTGTTTTCATACTTAAGTTATGGGAGCCTCACTATGATACAGGACAGTTCTTTCTGTTTTTGAACAATTCCATAGACAGAAAATTCTTCTTTATTTTGAGTTGACATCTACTTCCATAATGCCTACACACTGGTCCTAAATTTATCTTCTGTATTACGCTGTTGGACACATAGTAAATCTCTTAAAAGGTCTAAGTGAACTGAACTACTTCTTGAGGTATTCTTGTTGACTTACAATTTTCCCATCTTCTCTTATTCTTCCAGTGATGCTGTCCTACAAAACCTTCCTTTTTTCTTCTTCACTTCCATGTCTGTCCCCATTTGCTCTATTCCCTCCGTTCCCGGCTCCATATTAAGGGCCCCCAGGAGTTGATAGTAAAGGGAGTGAGTGGATGGCATTGAATAACTTATGAAGAAGTTAGTGATAATACCAATTCTCTTCCTTCTGATTTTTCTGTGAGAAAAGGAGGTTCATATCAAGTTCAGATTCCAGAGAGTCTGTGTTTTCTGGGGGGTTTAAACATACACCATCACAAATTATATACTACTGAGCTATAACCCCAGCCAGCTCCCATTACAATGTTTACCAAAACCTACATTAGCAAACTATTTACTGCCAACATTAATGCTATAATTTAGCGATTTAGGCTGCCTGGGAATGATGTGATAGGCAGTATAAAGCTAAGACTTCTTTTTCCTAGTTGTTACATTTTAAAGGAGGGCAGGCTTATCTTTGGGGGTTGTTCCCTAAAGGCACACATTAGTCACATGTGGGCCACTGGCATTATTGTCCACACAAAGTGTACCTGTGTAGGACAGTCCAGCAGGGTTGGCTGTGTTTTCTTAAATGCATTAGGCAGAAAAGCTTTGAAATTTCCCCCTGTCTCAAAGCAGAAAGAGATACAGTCAGACTGGGAAGCTATGCTTTGTACAAAGAAGGACAGAATTCTAAGTCATCAGCTATCATTAAAGTTGTCATCACTTTTCTCATCCCTATGAAATCTGCTCTGCTCAGAGGTTCTCCATCCACCCAAATGCCTGAACATTCCATCTTATTTACCAAGTTCTGTCAAGCCTACTTCCTGGGAATGTGTCTAGCTGCACTATAATGTGTCTTCATTGTCTCTCAACTGGACCATGATAGTAACTTCCTTGCTTTACTCTATCCATTCTCCTTATTGCTCTTGGGGTAGACTTTTATTTATTTATTTATTTTTTGCAGTACGCGGGCCTCTCACTGTTGTGGACTCTCCCGTTGCAGAGCACAGGCTCCGGACGCTCAGGCTCAGCGGCCATGGATCACGGGCCCAGCCGCTCTGCAGCATGTGGGATCTTCCCGGACCGGGTCACGAACCCGTGTCCCCTGCATCGGCAGGCGGACTCTCAACCACTGCGCCACCAGGGAAGCTCGGGGTAGACTCTTAATATACAAGTCTTGCTCAAAATCCTTTAAAAGTTGCCTACTGTTTGAAGTGTAAGTTCCAAAGTGTTGGAGGTGAGCACAGCTCAGGGAGTACATAAGATAATGTACTTGTCAGGGAAGAAGTAGCAGCGCTTCTATTCATATTAACGTTTTCTCTTAAAATTAGAAATCCAGCTGTGTTATATTCAATATATGGATTGCTGCTGGTGCTTTCACTCAGTCCTTCTGTCAGTGCATCTCTCTTATGTTTAAGGACTGAAGGAAACTTGAAGAAAGAGAGGGAGTTTCACAAAGTAGAAGGGCCAGAGTGTGCCGCATTGGTTTTTGTGTGCCGAGTCAAAAGGATCTGAATTAGAGAATCTTTATAGTATTTTGCAAAAAGCTAGAAAGTAGGCATAAGAATCTTGTGTACTAGACAGAGATTCACTGGTTATATTGTTCAAAGTACTTATGAGGTGTTAAACCTAATAAATTATACATTTTAATTTTTTAATTAGCATCCAAATTTTGCTTTTATTTTCTGTGTATGATAAGTTGTTATCATACCAAATGATGGGGTTTAGGAAATGGCAGGGGCAGGAAGGACTCTGACCTTTCCTTGAGGCAGGTCTAGAGACCCTCATGTGAGAGGTGCCTTCCCTGTACCTGGAGCACCCTTATCTCTGAAGACAGACGGATGCCAAGAGGAATGTGAATGAACAAGCATTGTCAAGTTTCCCCTAATTTACTACAGTTAGCTCATACCCTTTGTCTTATCCATTCCCCAACTTCCACTTTTCATCAAACCTAGTATAAAAACACTCAGGTTTAGGGTTAGCTTGTAGAAGATAATATAATAGCTTCATAATGTTAATGTAGATACTTATAAAATGAGATATAAAACCACTAACCATAAATAAAAAGATTGGTAAATTTGATTATATTAAAATTAGGAATTTCTGTTTCTCAAAATATATCACCAGGAGAGTTAAAGGGAAAGCCATAGCAACATATAACCAACAAAGAGCTGATCCAGAATATATAACCTACACTTACAAATCAATAAGGAAAAAGAGAGAGAACTCAATAGAAACAATCAAGGATATTCAATAGCTGATAAACATATGAAAAAGGTTCAGCCTCAACCTCATTAGGGAAGTCATTAGGGAAATTGCATTTTAAACAAAAATGAGGTTTCTCCAGGAAGGTGGAGTAGACATTTTTTTCTTATTCTTCCCTCTAATTACAACTAATAACTCTGGATATTATATATAAAGAAAATATAAGAAGACTCTGAAAGGTAGAGAGAAAGCCGCAGACTGGCTAGGGATCTCAGGACTCAGCACAGAGCTGAATTCCCTGGGTTCTGTTACTGCCTTGTATATTCCAGAACTGGGTGCTGGAAAAGCCAGCAACCCAGGAATGCCAACAAAAGCAAACAAACAAACAAACCAAAGCCCCCCTCAAAAGCTTGCCCTCCCTCATCAGAGGACCAGGAAAGGAGCAGTCTAGCAAGAACAGCTCTACTCCAACCAAACACTGCAGAAAAACCTGCAGCCCCATCTCCACCATCAGCAACAAAGGCTGAATGGGAAGCCAGGCTTTTCATCCCCACTGGTGTTTAAGTGGAAACCATGGTGTCCGTGGGGACCATGTGGGTCGACTGGACTTTCACCCTCACCAGGCAGTAATGAGGTACCCCTACCCCTGACTGTGGAGGGGGGGGTGTAACAGAAGAGGCCTACTGGAGAGTCTTGAGATCCCATTCCCACCCAGGAGTAACAAGAAGCCCTTCCACATGCCCACCCTCTGGGAGGCCCACGTACAGCTAGACTCCATCCTCTTCTGGAAGTTCAAAGGTCCCCCTTCACCTACCAGAGCAGTGTCAGAGGAGGCTTACTGAAACACAAGATTTAAATAAGATCCAGAGTCTTATAATATCCCCAGATAACCAAGTTTCAATCACATGAAGACAAAATCACTCCTCTTACCAAGAACCAGGAAGATATTGAAATGAATGAGAAAAGATCACTAACACACACTGAGGTTGAGATGATACAGGTGTTGGAAGTTTCTGGCCAGGATTTAAAGTAGCCACTGAACTTCATTGAGCTGCATTGTTTCATTAAGCAATTATAAACATGCTTGAAACAAATGAAAAAATAGGAAGTCTCAGCAAAGAAACAGAAGATAGAAAAACTAAGTGAAAATTTTAGAACTAAAAAACACAGTGACTGAAATTAAAAAACTCAATAGATGAGCTCAACCACAGAATGGAGAAACTCAAGGTAAACTGGAAGAGAATACAATAGAAATTCACATCACGTTGTATATATTAACTATCTACAGCTTTTTGTATGTCAATCATAACCCAATAAAGGGGTTTAAAAAAACAGTAGAAACTATCCAATCTGAACAACAGAGATAAACAGACCAGAAAAACAAAACAAAATAAAAAACGAAAAACAGAGCCTTGGAGATATGTGGCCTATAACAAAAGACCTAACATTCATGGCATCTGAGTGCCAGAAGAAGAGAAAGAGAGTGGAGATGAAAAAAGTCCCATAGATCTACCCTAAAAGAATGACAAAGTTCTACAAATAGGAGGTGATGACAAAAGAAGTAATCCTGAACATGATAAGAACAAATTATGGATAAATATGATACACTTTCCTTCTCCTGAGTTTCCCAACTTCAGTTTGACATTTGAAGAAAAATTATAACAATTCTTAATGTAGCTCTCAATGTACGTGGAATAAAGCTAAGACAACTATACTATAAATTGGAAGGGTTATAAAGGGAGGTAAAGTTCCTCCACTTCTCAAACTAGAAATGTGTCAACACTAGTAGACTTTGATGATATATATGTATACATATGGGTTATATATCAAGTATAATACCTAGGGCAAACAATGAAAAGCTATACAAAGTGATACACTCCAAAACACTATAGATAAATCAAAATGGAATTCTAAAACATGTTCAGGTAACCACAGGAAGGCAGGAGAAAGTAAACAGAGAAATGAAAACCAGAAAGAAACAAAAGCATGAAACAGAAAACAAAATAAACGACAAAAATAAAATGCAGCCCCATATGTAAAAAATGAGAAGAAGCAGGCTTTACAGATTTTTCCCATTGGCTATTATTCTTTAAATGAATAGCATTTTGTGAAGAACGCTTGCTCTTAAATGCCAAAACAATTTATAAAATGCTAAAATTTTATATCTAGTTGAGTAAAGCAGATTGTGATTTTATTCAAAACTGTCTTTTTCTTAATTTTATATTGATGTGTTTAAAGCTATAAAATAAAAACAAAGCAAATAATGAAAAAACATTTAAGTAGATATGGGTATTTTTAATAATCAAGATGATTAGGTTCAATATGGATGTCTCAAACTAATTTTGTTTTATAACCTATTTGCAAACAAGAAATTAAATATCAATTCTATAAACTGTCTCTCACACACACACACTGTCTCTCCTTTTTACTGTATCAAAAGATGATGTGGTTTTATCTGTCTCTGCTGATGGAACTGCCGTCCACAATCTTCTAACTTAGAAGTCTCTAATACTCTTTTCTCTTTTCATAACTGCTGCATTCAATAGGTCCTCAAATTCTTTCAGTTCCATTTCAGAAATCTCTCTCCAATCCATTGCCTTTTCTCTACCTTAAGTATCCTATTTTATATCAGGTCTCAATCTCTCTCTCTCCTGAGCTATAGAAAGAGCATCCAGTTTTATTTGTTCTAACTCATATCAGGACAGGTTTGTCCCCTGCATAAAGCTATTCACTGGCTTCTAGTTGCCTTCGTGATTAAGTTGAGACCCCTTTATGTGGTAGTGTTCTTCGTTAAATTGACCACCGTCTTCCTCCTCATTTCCCCTTGCTTGCCTCTCTTGTCCTTAATCCTATAGTCACCTGGAGTCCTATGCCATGCCTTGAAGATGTCATCCTCCTTTAGGACTCTGGCACGTTTTATCATGCCCTTTCTTCTGCCTGGGATGCCCCCACCCCCAAGCTTCTCCACCAAACTTCTACGCTTTTACTCACATCAATTTTTACTTCCCAATTATTGTCCCAGTAGTGAATGCACCTTCGTGTGTGTGTGTGTGTGAGAGAGAGAGAGAGAGAGAAAGAGAGAGAGAGAAAGAGAGAGAGAGAGAGAGAGAGAGAATGAATGAGGTGAGGGAGGGGGATGCAGCAAGTAAGAGAGTGAGTGTACGTGTGTTAAGGAGACCAAGAAGGTTAGAGTGGTATTTGGTAGTGGTGGAGGAATTGGTAGGAAGCTTTGAAAATATATACACCCTAGGAGTGGTATTAGATTCTCAGTTAAAGAGCCCTTGAAATTTTTGTTTTGTTTTGTTTTAATTTGTTGTTTTCTCTTCATGCAGGAGCTGATCTTAAGAGTATTTCCTTGCCAAGAGCATAGGGTTCTGCTCTTTTATAATCAAGGGAGATCCATCCCTTTTACATGCAATTTCAATCAAGAAACCCCAGATCTCTATTCCAAACTGTAACCCAGTTGATTGCATTATAACCTGACAGTCTGAAGCCCTAGTAAAAGAACTATGATTCACAAGTTGTACATAAGAAATAACCCTGGACAATAAAAATTTGTTACTGTTAATAGTTCTACATTCCCTGCCTGGCCAACCCACACCCATTTATGACCTCATGGTACGTCCAGCTCTCTAGTAAAGATGAGGTTATCTATCAAGTTATTACAAATGAATGATGCAAGCTCAAAAGATAATCTGATTAAATCCTCCTATATTAACTCCATGCTCACCCTAAAGCTTTCCTTTTTTTTTTAATACAGTAGGTTCTTATTAGTTACCTATTTTATACAAATTAGTGAATATATGTCAATCCCAATCCCCCCATTCATCTCACCACCACACCCCCACCTCCCCTACCCCCTGCTTTCCCCCCTTGGTGTCCATACGTTTCTCCTCTACATCTGTGTCTCTATTTTTGCCCTGTAAACCGGTTCATCTGTACTATTTTTCTAGACTCCACATCTATGCGATAATATACGATATTTGTTTTTCTCTTTCTGACTTACTTCACTCTGTATGACAGTCTCTAGATCCATTCATGTCTCTACAAATGACCCAATTTCATTCCTTTTTATGGCTGCGTAATATTCCATCGTATATATGTACCACAACTTCTTTATCCATTCATCTGTCGATGGGCATTTTTTGTCGCTTCCATGACCTGGCCATTGTAAATAGTGCTGCAATGAACATTGGGGTGCATGTGTCTTTTTGAATTATGGTTTTCTCTGGGTATGTCCCCAGTAGTGGGATTGCTGGGTCATATGGTAATTCTATTTTTAGTTTTTTAAGGAACCTCCATACTGTTCTCCATAGTGTCTGTATCAATTTACATTCCCACCAACAGTGCAAGAGGGTTCCCTTTTCTCCACACCCTCTATAGCATTTGTTGTTTGTAGATTTTCTGATAATGCCCATTCTAACAGGTGTGAGGTGATACCTCATTGTAGTTTTGATTTGCATTTCTCTAATAATTAGTTATGTTGAGCAGCTTTTCATGTGCCTCTTGGCCATCTGTATGTCTTCTTTGGAGAAATGTCTATTTAGGTCTTCTGCCCGTTCGTTTTTGGATTGGGTTGCTTTTTTTTTTTTTTTTTTTTTTTTTTTTTTGCGGTACATGGGCC
The DNA here is from genome assembly GCF_963455315.2 of Globicephala melas. Taxonomy (NCBI): domain Eukaryota; kingdom Metazoa; phylum Chordata; class Mammalia; order Artiodactyla; family Delphinidae; genus Globicephala; species Globicephala melas. The sequence continues at coordinate 60,264,501 of NC_083321.1, forward strand.
TCTCACTGTTGTTGCCTCTCCCATTGCGGAGCATAGGCTCTGGATGCACAGGCTCAGCGGCCATGGCTCACGGGCCCAGCTGCTCCGTGGCACGTGGGATCTTCCCGGACTGGGGCATGAACCCATGTCCCTTTCATCGGCAGGTGGACTCCCAACCACTGCACCACCAGGGAAGCCCGGGTTGCTTGTTTTTTTAATATTGAGCTGCATGAGCTGTTTATATATTTTGGAGATTAATCTTTTGTCCATTGATTCATTTGCAAATATTTTCTCCCATTCTGACGGTTGTCTTTTCATCTTGTTTATAGTTTCCTTTGCTGTGCAAAAGTTTTTAGGTTTCATTAGGTCCCTATAAACCCTCCTATATTAACTCCATGCTCACCCTAAATTTTTCTGACAATATCTTAGTTTCCTATGAAGATTTCCCATCTGCTTGGGAGATAAGATTTTTCTGTACAGTAAATTCCCTACATACAAACTTTCAAGTTGCGGACTTTCAAAGATGAGAACGTGTGTTCGCATGTCAGATCACATAAGCTAGTTTACATGTCTGGCGTACATTGTCAGGTGCGTGCATCCTCTACAAGTGGTTGTGCTTTTGTGTACTTTACTGTACAGTACTGTATAGAGTAGAGTAGTATGGTATCTTTATTTCAAGCCCAGGATGTCTGCAAGCAAGCATAAAAGCAGCAGTGATGTAAGCTGCTACTGCTAAGAAGCACCAAGCGATAATGATGGAAACAAAAGTGAAAATAATTGAGAGAGTGGAGTGACAAGAGGAAGAAGTAACTAAAGAACCAAAGAAATTCACGATGCAGGAAATGGCAAGGGGATTTTCTTTATTTGAGGAGGCACTGTTAGTTTTTTGAAGCACAGGACCCGAACGTAGAACAGTACACGAAGGTTGCAGCAGCCGTTCAGGATGCAATCCAGTGCTACCGTGTCATCTATGACGAGGAAAGAAGAGCCACTGCCCAGACATCACTGGATCGTTTTTCCAAGAGGCTAGACAGAATTGAATCCAGAAAGGAACCAGAACCTGTGCCATCCACATCAGGCGTGAGTAAAATTGCAGCTTGCCCTCCGTCTCCTGTTGCTGACGATCCTTCAGCTCTACCATCTCCCACCTCCTCTCCCTCCTCCAGTCAGTAACTCTTCGTGCCTGTTCACTCGATGCCAGCCCCTGTATGCCAGCTGTTGTACTGCACTACTGTAGTTTTCAAGGTACTGTACTGTAAGATTAAAAATGTTTTCTTTATTTTTTGTGTTTGCTTTTTATGTATTATTTGTGTGAAAAGTATTATAAACCTATTACAGTACAGTACTATATAGCCAATTGTATTGGGTACCTAGGCTAACTTTGTTGGACTTGCAAACAAATTGGACTTATGAACACGACCTTGGAATGGAACCCGTTCGTATGTAGGGGACTTACATTGTTTTGTGCTTTTAAGTCTGTAAAAGAGTAGAAAAGTGTTAGATGTTACATGAAAGGCAAAATGTCAGCTATTATATAAATGGCAATTCCATGGAGGGTTAGGTGTTAATGGAGCTAGATTGCCTGGCTTGAATCCTGGAACTTCCACTTACAAGGTATATGACCCTGGACAAGCTAGCTTATGTTCTCAATGCTTGTCTCCTTATCTGTAAATTGGAGATAAAAACAGCATGTACCTCATAATGTTGCTATGGGGATTACATGAGTGAAAATAGGTAGAGTATTCAGGAAATAGTGGATGTTCAGTAAAGGTTGGTTATTTTTATTATGAGGTAGTGGGTAGGATCAGTCGGCCCTCAGCATCTATTCTTACTTCTTTCTATGGAATTTTATTACTACAGAGGCTGGAAAGCTAAATACAACATTTTCTAGACTCCCTTCCAGCTAGGGTTCATGATACAAATTGAGTTCCCACTGTTAGATGCTCTTCTCGTATTTTTTTAGAAGGCGGAAGTAAGAAAGAGGCCTTTCTGTTGTCTTTCTGCTGTCAGCAAGGTCATCCAGAATTGAGTGTTAAGAGGCAGTTTTGTGGTGGTGGAGAATACAGCAACTGCTTCCTAATCCTTTTTCCCTTGTCTCTAGGTCACAAGTATAGTGGTATGTTCTTGACTTCAATCCATCTACAGCCTCCTAATTCCTACTCTTCCAATTCTTCAGTGATACTACATTTAATTCCCTGCATTACATTTCTTCCCTTTTAAACGTCACAGGATGGTTTTTATTTTCCATATGAACTCTGACTGAATCGCATGGCGACCTGTGGTTCTACACATGAGTACAGGGCTGGGATACAATTCAAGCACTGTGCTTTATAAGGAATTCGACTTGTAAGGGATCACTTTTTGGCAAACATGTGAACTCATTTCTGATGTTGAATGTGGAAGTCAACCTCACCACCCTCTGTATCAAGAAATGACCGACTCACATGTATACATTTCCCCTAGGCACAGTCATTCTCACATAGCAGAGAGTGATGTTACAGCGTGTTCTAGACCCAGATGGTTTAAGCCTGACCCAGAGATCATCTGCTTTTAGAATTCTGAAAATCCTAAGCAGCCTTTCCGTCTCTGGATCCATTACCACTATAATTTGATAGCTGAAAATACTGACATAGAAAATGCCTCATGAATGTTTATGATTCAGCACCTCTGGGAGTCTGGGACAACTGTTTGGCACCAGGCTTTGGTTATAAACAAGGGTTTCAGGAAGTTTTTTATTCCACCTACACAGCAGCTAGAACTATGTTAAGTTAGCTGCCCAGGCCTGCCCTGTAGCCATCAGATTTCATTCTGAAGTAAAATGATTAATTTCCAGAACATTTTATGTTGAGGGAAAGAATAACTCACTTTCCTTGCTGAGAATTTTAATCCAGGCTGGCTCCATGCCAGCTAATGTTCTTAGGATGCTATAATATACACACCTGTCACTAGCAATTAGCAAAAACAACTAAAAATACTGATCAGTTCCCAAACTCTCTGGATATCAACATTCGAGTCTGCTTCCCATGTATCTTGATCAACTCATCTACTAATCCTGAGGCTCTTTTTCCAGGATTTAATGCTACATATATTCTCAGTGCTTGTGAGGCATACTGTAGAACAAAAGCCTGGCTAGATGCTGTCAAAATAGGTTCTATTGGTTGCATTCTTTACATAGCAAGAAGTGTTCAGATTTGGGGGATGGGGGAGAAAGGTGTGTAACACTATCTCTAAACCAAATTGACAAACTTGCATTGGATTTAGCTTTCCTGTTCTACCCCAATCCTTCCGCTTCTGCTTTTGATTCCAAAACCTCCTGTCTCTTCCAAGATCTTACTCTCCCTATTATTCACTCACTTTATCTTTAACCTCTCCCTCTCTCCTAGATTAATTTCGTTTTCAACAATTAAATGTGTTCAAGTATTTTCTTTCTTAAAAGTTTATAACAAGAAGGTGATGTTTAAATCTCGCAAAATAACTGCTTGCATATTTCTCCTTCCTTTTGCATATAGTTTAAGGGTAACTTTCAGGTGTACTATTTATATTGGCGTTAGACAATGTATGTTAATTCTTCATTTTACTTCCAAAATATAATTTCTCCAACTTTGTTCCCTCTTCATTGCCCCCCACCCCCAACCCAAATAAGAACTAGCAATTGTGCAGAGTTTTTGGTTTTTGTTTTTCATTTGAAATGAAAGAAAATGTTATCTTTATGCTTTGAAAACATCAGATGTATTTATCTTTAAAGCATTTTCTTTTTTCTTTAAAATTTTGTCTTTTTTAATATATAAATTTATTTACTTATTTATTTATGGGCTGGGTTGGGTCTTCGTTGCTGCACGCGGGCTTTTTCTAGTTGCGGCAGGCGGGGGCTACTCTTCGTTGCCGTGTGAGAGCTTCTCACTGCGGTGGCTTCTCTTTGCTGCAGAGCACGGACTCTAGATGCGCAGGCTTCAGTAGTTGTGGCACGCGGGCTTAGTTGCTCCACGGCAGGTGGGACCTTCCCGGACCAGGGCTCAAACCCGTGTCCCCTGCATTGGCAGGTGGATTCTTAACCACTGCGCCACCAGAGAAGTCCTACAATATTTTCTAACTCTAACGTTTTATGGAAAAGATATAACATAGATTTTGGTCAATCGTGAAGTTTTGCCTGACTCTGCAGCAGCTGTAGACCAGTTCATCACTGGTCATGGCTCCATATATGGCTTTTGTGGGGCTGGCCATCACAGGAGAGAGATCCTTTCAGACATGTGCGGCTACCACATTGAAATTCTAGTAGCACAACTATGATGAGAGGTAGCAGTGATGATTAGCCTGGAAGGCCATAGGATCAAATCATAGCTGCCAGAAAGGTAAAAATTTTGCCTTTCTTCTTGAAGGTGTAGTCATGATAGTATCTGTTTTAGGAACAATTTTATTGCTCCTAAGTATCCGAAAACAGATACTCATTCAAACTACTTAAGCTAAAGTGGGAATTTTACTGTCAGGATATAGGTGTCAGCTCTAAGAACCCAAGGGAAAGATGTGGAATCTGACCTTGAAAGAGTCTAGAAATGGAGTTTTCAGTTATCGTCTCCACCATTTGTCTCTCTCTCCTGCTGTATGGTCTCCTCTTGTTTCTCTCCTGTGTCAGTTCCATTCTTCTTTCTCTCTGAGGACCCACATTCTCCACACACATGGCCCGACACAACAGCTCCAGCTCTGGTCCCTGTCTCAGCTTTATGTCATCTTTGAGTTTAAGCACGAGCATAACAGAGAGAGATGAATACCTCTAAGACCCAATTTCAAATCCCAGGAAGGATGCTGATACTTTAATTTTGGTTCATATCTAGCTGTGCATAGTGAAACAGGATTATTTCTTATCAATGTGTATGTAGGGACATATATGGAGGAAACTGGCAGACACTTTTAAATTGTCTAATACAGGCATGTCTTATAAATATTGCAGTTTTATTCCAGAGAGAGAATGGCCATAAAGCCTGACCTCATGAGATGAAATAAGTGAAGCATTTCTTTGCTTCCTAGTAAGATTTATGTTGCTATCAATCACAAAGACCGCCCTACTTATAACCACCTGTGTTACTGGATAAACACGATTCTCTGGGATCAGATTGTCACGAACTAATTAGACCCATGTTCCCTTTCACTCTCAGGAAGGGAGAAGTCTGATTTGTGCTAAGGAAAAATCATGGGCAAAGTCCAAAAGAGGTCACCAGAAGAAATGCTCAGGCTTGTTTTTGCTCTGGTTTTTAAGTCAAAGCATCAAGACAGACCTCTAAGATTTTCATATTACCCAGCTCACTATCCCTAGGATTTAAGGCTAAAACTCATTTAGGAATAAAGAATGTGACTTTGCCTACTGTTCCCTATGGGAAGTCCCTCTGGAAATCTAGTAGGTATTCTGCAGCTGGCACCACTGACCACTTATAATTTTATTAACAGTTATGAGCAGTATTTCCTTAACATTCCTAGTAACAGTGACATCTAGGACAGTTAAAGAATGGCTTCATCTGGTTAATCAATTATTCAGACCAATAAGAATTGTTATCTGTAGAATAATAGGTCTTTCTGAATAAATGATCATAGACTCCCTTACTTGTAAAATCTGGTCTGAGGTGTCATAGAAGCAATTGAGAGAGGCTCCATTCCCTCCTGTACCCTACAATCATCTCTATTTTCATCTGTTTTACATAATATGGTTGTCAAAAAATTTTCATTTGAACAAATAATTTTATGACATCTATATATACACTGTGCTGTCTCCTCAGGAGAAAACTGAGGGTCCCATAAAAGTTAGATTTCCAACATTGACCTTAAAAAATAACATTAAAACTAGAGAATATACTAAATATGCTTTAGTTTTTCAATAATGATTCAAAAGGTACTTTGGGACTTATTGTATCCTGGCGTCATGTAACTTCTAGCTTATAGTCCAGGTATGAAGTGGAAAGAGTTCATGTATTCCTTTATGCATTTAATAAGCTTAATTGATTACTCCCTTCCTCATATACCAGGTACTTTACTAGGCACTAGAGATTTAACAATGAGGAAAACAGATAAACTCCCTTCCCCCAATGAACTTATATTCTAATGAGGGAGCAGAAAAACATTTAGATAAATAAAATATATGTTTGATAGTGATAAATGTAAAGGATAATAACAAAAAAAAGGATAATAAATGTAAAGGAAAATAACAAAAAGTGGAATATAAAGTGTCTGTATACTGTGGAGGGAGGAAAATTCTCAGTGAGATGATAACTTTTTATTTATTTTGAATTTTTGAATTTAATTTAATTTATTTTTTTATACAGTAGGTTCTTATTAGTTATCTATTTTATACATATTAGTGGATACATGTCAATCCCAATCTCCCAATTCATCCCATCCCACCCTTACGCCACTTTCCCCCTTGGTGTCCATATGTTTATTCTCTACATCTGTGTCTCAATTTCTGCCCTGCAAACCGGTTCATCTGTACCATTTTTCTAGGTTCCACATATATGCGTTAATATACGATATTTGTTTTTCTCTTTCTGACTTACTTCACTCTGTATGACAGTCTCTAGTTCCATCCATGTTTCTACAAATGACCCAATTTCGTTCCTTTTTATGGCTAATATTCCATTGTACATATGTACCACATCTTCTTTATCCATTCATCTGTCGATGGATGTCAATTTAGGTTGCCTCCATGACCTGGCTATTGTAAATAGTGCTGCAATGAACATTGGGATGCATGTGTCTTTTTGAATTATGGTTTTCTCTGGGTATATGCCCAGTAGTGGGATTACTGGGTCATATGGTAATTCTATTTTTAGTTTTTTAAGGAACCTCCATACTGTTCTCCATAGTGGCTGTATCAATTTACATTCCCACCAACAGTGCCAGAGGGTTCCCTTTTCTCCACACCCTCTCCAACATTTGTTGTTTATAGATTTTCTGATGACGCCCCTTCTGACTGGTGTGAGGTGATACCTCACTGTAGTTTTGATTTGCATTTCTCTAATAATTAGTGATGTTGAGCAGCTTTTCTTGTGCTTTTCTTGGCCATCTGTATGTCGAGAAGCTAACTTTTTAATAAAGAGTTGAGGAAAGGGGGCCATGCAGATACTTTGGGAAAGAATCTTCCTAGCTAACCCTCTTTGCTGGGACCAGCAAGGACCTGATATGGACATGTGCCTGGTGTATTAGAGGAACAGCAAGGAGGCCAGTCAGACAAGACCAGAGAGATCAGAGGGAGAGTAGCTAGAAACAAAGAGAGTTAACATGCAGCATCTCAGAGGTCAAGAGTAAGAATTTGGCTTTTACTCTGAGTGGGATAAGAGGGGTTTAGAGCAGATCAGTGGCATGATCTAACTTACATTTGTGCTGAAAATAGATTGAAGGGGGGAAGGACATAGTTAAGAGACCCTTAGGAGTCAATTGCAGTAATTCAGGCAATGATCATCCTAGGGACTAGGAGGAAAAGAAGAGGACGCTAAGAAGTGGTCACGGTCTGGATATAGATTTAACCTGTGGCTGAGAGAATTTGCTTATGGACCAGATGTGAAGTATGAGAGACGGAGAGAAGTCAAGGATGACACCAAGTTTTTTGACCTGAGCAACCCAAAAAAATGACGTTTTTCCATGGCAGTGGGAAAGATTGTAGGAGTTGCTGGTAGTAGGATATTAAAGATTAAGAACCTCATTTTGGACATGTTACATTTGAGATCCTATTAGCAACCAAGTAGAGAAGTTAAATGGGAAGTTGAACATGGATCTGGAGCTCTTAGGGGAGTTCCAGTGTCCAGACTTCAGCCAGCAGTGAGACTTAGCATAGACATGGAGTTTAAAATCATGAGACAGGATGAGATCAATGTGGGACGAGGTATAGATATTAAAGAGAGAACAAAGCCTGGGAGCACTCCAAATCATACGTCTTGGAAATGAGGGCAAATCCACAAACAAGATGGGGAATTGAAAATCAGAAAGAAAAATCATACAAGTGTGGGTCATATAAGCCAAGTGATACAAGTACCTCTAGGAGAAAAGAGTGGATAACTATATCAAATGCTGCTGATAGAGAAGGTGACCCACAGAAGTGACAGTAGAGGTCATTTGTGACATTGAGAAGACAAAGCAGCTTTGGGGAGTGGTGGGGGTGAAAACCTGATGGAATGGATTCAAAAGAGTGGAAGAAGAGAACACACAAAGAGAACTTTTCCAACGAGACCTGCTGTAAAGCAAGTTCGTTTGGTTGTTTTAAGATGGGAGAAATAGTGTGATTTTTCTCTGGAGGCATTGATCCAATGAAGAGGGAAATGTTGATAATGCAAAAGAGAGACAGAATTACTGAATCAATGCCTCATTGATTAAGAGAAAGGAGAAAGCCTTGGCCAGAAACATAGGGAGTCCATCCACAGTTCCAGGAGAGAAGTCACAGATGCGGGTAAGTAGGCAGATAAGGTGGTGGCAGCTTGTGGAAATTCTCTTTTGATTAAACAAAGTTTTTTTTTTCAAGAAAACAGAAAACAAGCTCAACAGCTGAGAGTGAGAGTGAGAAAGGAGTTCTTAAAGGTTTGAAGTAAGTGGAGAAAGATAAAAGAGTCATCTAGGGGAGAGTCATCAATGTTTTTTATAAATCTAGAGCCTGTTTCTCAGCTTTAAGTTATGGAGTTATGTGCAAAGTGAAATAGAGAAAGAAGACAATAACAGAAAATTCAACTGAATCCTGCCTCTACCCCTTTCTTCCCCTTTCTCCCCTCTCCTTACTAAAGACGTCTTTGTCCTAAACATGGAAGTGGCTTAGTTAAAAATGTTGGGTTTATTCATTGCAGCTCTATTTACAACAGCCAGGACATGGAAGCAACCTAAATGTCCATCGACAGATGAATGGATAAAGAAGATGTGGCACATATATACAATGGAATATTACTCAGTCATAAAAAGAAATGAAATTGAGTTATTTGTAGTGATATGGGTGGACCTAGAGCCTGTCATACAGAGTGAAGTAAGTCAGAGAGAAAAACAAATACCTTATGCTAACACAGATATATGGAATCTAAAAAAAAAAAAAAAGTGGTTCTGAAGAACCTAGGGGCAGGACAGGAATAAAGACGCAGATGTAGAGGATGCACTTGAGGACACGGGGGGGGGGGGAAGGGTAAGCTGGGACGAAGTGAGAGAGTGGCATGGACATATATACACTACCAAATGTAAAATACAAGCAGCCGCATAGCACAGGGAGATCAGTTCCGTGCTTTGTGACCACCTAGAGGGGTGGGACAGGGAGAGTGGGAGGGAGACGCAAGAGGGAGGAGATATGGGGATATATGTATATGTATAGCAGATTCACTTTGTTATAAAGCAGAAACTAACACACCATTGTAAAGAAATTATACTCCAATAAAGATGTTAAAAAAAATGTTGGGTTTATAATTGGGGGAAATTTATCCTGAATTATTCAAATAACTATATTAATTCTCTACTAGTAGATTATCTTCTGGTAGAAAAAATATTTATTAAAATCAATGCTGACTTACTTTGCATGGAGGGGGGTAGAGTTTCTAACATTAACTCTTTTTAAAATTAATTTTTATTGGAGTTTAATTGATTTACAATGTTGTATTAGTTTCTGCTGTACAGCAAAGTGTATCAGTTATACATATACATATATTCACTCATTTTTAGATTCTATTCCCATATAGGTCATTACAGAGTATTGAGTAGAGTTCCCTGTGCTATACAGTAGGTCCTTATTATCTATCTATCCTACAGTTATCTATTTTATATATAGTAGTGTGTATATGTCAGTTCCAATCTCCCAGTTTATCCCTCCCTCCCCACTTTCCCCCGTGGTAACCATAAGTTTGTTTTCTATGTCTGTGACTCTATTTCTGTTTTGTAAATGGGTTCAGAGTATCTACTATGTTATAAATACTCATTTATAAATACTCATTGGAGTTCCTACTTTACATTAAGTGTCAAATATATTCAATAAGAGGATTGGGATTACAAATAATGAATTTGATTTCTGTCTTGCCTAGTTGTGTTCAATTTATTGTGTTGAAATTGCCCATGTTCAGGACATGCCTTATGGAGAAGCAGTGCACCTACTAATTAAAGTGGGTTAATTGCAAGAACATGTATCATTTGCATTGAGAAGGTAGTGGGCTCTTGTCCTCACTGATGTTAAATAAACTAAGGATCTATTGCTCATGATCACTTCATATTCCTCACTTCAGTGCCTGCTTTCCTGGCCTCTGACCTGATGATTAGAGAATCCTGGGGGGGAACCAATGATTAAGGTCCTTATCTGTGACTGCTAAAATATGTCAAGCAAGAGACAGGAGCATTTCACTGAAATACAAGATACAGAAAAATAATTTGCCATGTGAAAAAGAAGTACTAATGAGAAACCATAGAGAATGATGAAAGGTAGTTATAGGGACAATGTTTACAAACATAAGATCCAGGATGGAAAAGATATAATTAACATCAATGATAATTTAATCTATAATTATATTCTCTTCTAATTGCTGTAATGGTTTTCAATTAAAAAAGGGAAAAAAGTTAACTTGCTTCCGGAAAAATGAATATTACTTTAGGTGAGCTTTGGAACATATTTCTAGCTGCTAAATACCAGGAAAGTTTAAATGTCAGATCCATTTGTTTATGAGAAAATTTAAGTGAATATTGCCTATGGTTAATATTCAAAAGGTAAATTGTGTGTTGCAAGGTATTATCTACTTTTACCTTATTTCAAAGAAGATTATGTAAATAAAGCGATATTTTATTTAATATAGATTGCTAAAATAAATACAATAAAAAACTAAAAAAGAATACAAGCTAATATTTTTTACCAATTAATTATTTTTTACATACACAACATAAATTACGCATTGGATGAGTGACTGTAAAACTGTTTTAAACTACTCAAAATCAAGTCCAATCTGATGCTGAGAATATGCGATATGATTGTAGATGATGTCTATAAGCAAACGGTGAACAGTAGGCATGATTTTGATGACAACTGTGCTTTCAACTTAATATTCTTATTATATAAATATAAATGTACATACACAGATATATATACAACATTTTAAATATAATAGACTCTAAACATCTAGAAAATATAGTTAGACTTATTAACAAAGGGTAAATGTAAGGATATTCTGTTACTTCTCCAGACTCAACAAATATTGCTTTGATTTCTAAGTCCCCAAAATTCAATGGTCACTGATTAAACAGATTAAAGGGCACACATTTCTACTGGCCAGGAACCTGAGCTATTGCAATAAATGTGTAAGTGACATGAAATGGTTAACCACACAACCCCAGGGGTCAGTTATTCGACCATTTAAAATACAACTCTGCTTCTGAGAGGAAGGGAAAAGAGAGAGCAGTGAGGCACGGGAAATGACTATAGAGAAAAGTCTTCCAGGTGAGGAAGAGGTGTAGAGGAGAGACTTTTCTCGTGGCGGATGGGAACTGACTGTCTTCCTAGTTGAAGTTGGGATTATCTACACAGCATTTGCTCCCATAGTCTCCGCAGAGAAAAAAAAAAAGTGTTTTGCTGTGAACAGCTACAACAGAAATATCAGCCGAACTAGAGCAGAGAAGGCCATAACTACTCAGTTCTCTAGATTGCACCGTTTGTGGGATAGCAAATAGAAACACTAATGGTCAGCACTGTGCAAACGTGGCAGTGAAAGCTAACTCAGTCAGCGTATCCTCTGATCTTACACATGAAGGCTGAGAATTCTCTGTAGTGCGTGTGTCTGGGAAACAGATCAGTGCAGAGACAGAAGAGAAGTAGGCAGATAATGGAGAGGCAGTCCCGGACCAGGACCAAGACAAAGATGACTGATTCCTAGATCATAACGGCAAGTCGTGTCAGCAATCAGCAGAAGAGGGTATAGTAGTGAACACCAGAACTGCACTGCGGTTACAGTTCTAGAGGAGCCAGAGATTTTGCATTTTGCTAGAGTGGACCTTTGGCATTCCTCAGCCAGCCATCCCCAGATCATCCACGATCTCCAAATGAGCAGATAACATTTTTAGCCCATAATAGTTGTCCTGCCCACTCTTCTCACCACAGGAGTTCTACTTTCTGACAAAGGAAAAGAATTTTCTGTCTCTTTCTGTTCTCTTCCCTGAATTTCTTTCCTACGCCTTTTTTTTTTTGGTGGTGGTGTTGTTTCACAAAGAAGTATGGGAGTCACCAAGTAATTAGGATGAGAAGAGAACAAGATGATTCTAAAAAGTGGATGCACCCCAATGTTCATTGCAGCTCTATTTACAATAGCCAGGACATGGAAGCACCCTAAATGTCCATAGACAGATGAATGGATAAAGGAGATGTGGTACAAATATACAATGAAATGTTAGCCACAAAAAGGAATGAAATAATGCCTTTTGCAGCAACATAGATGGACCTAGAAATTATCATATTAAGTGAAGTAAGTTAGACAGAAAAGACAAATATCATATGATATCACTTATATCTGGAATCTAAAAAAATGATACAAATGAACTTATCTACAAAACAGAAATAGAGTTACAGATGTAGAAAACAAACCTATGGTTAACAGTGGGTAAGGGTGGGGGAGGGATAAATTGGAAGATTGGGACTGACATATACACACTACTATATGTAAAGTAGATAGCTAATAAGGACCTACTGTATAGCACAGGGAACTCTATTCAATACTCTGTAATGGCCTATATGGGGAAAGAATCTAAAAAAGAGTGGATATATGTACATGTATAACTCATTCATTTTGCTGTACACCTGAAACTAACACAGCATTATAAGTCAACTCTACTGCAATGAACATTTTTTTTTAAAGTGGATTTGGGTGGTCAGTAGACTCTCTTACTGTAGACTTACTCTTAGTAAGAAGTAAGTAGACTTACCCTTAATTAAGAGTACCTCCATATCCTTATAACAAAATTACAAATTACTACAAGCCATGGACCTTCAGAGTCACACTTAAAGAGCTGAAAATGAATTTTGAAAATATCAAAGTTCTACTGTATATAGTTTTGCTTCAGTAAAAGAGTAAACTATGTGTTATTCATTCCTTAGCATGTTTAGTTCTTTTCAACGAATTCTTTGGTTAATTATATAAACCCTAGAGCCGAGGGAATATCTCCAAGTGTCATTATGGAGGGGCACCATCCACCTACAGTTAGCTGAGACAACCCTCACTTCAAGTGCCCAGAGTGAAATCCAGAAAGCACGACTTGCTTCAGAACCATGACTCACTGGGGCCTGTCACTGCCTGGTGGGCCACAAGTTTCTTTCTCAAGTGTGAACTTACAATGTTTCCTGAGCTGAAGTGGGCAAATAGCTGTTCACCCAGGGTAATTATATAGTAGCTAAGTACATAATACTGCCAAATGCATTTATTTTTACCATACTTTGGAAGACTAAAATATGTTGCCAACTTTGAGAGTTTTTATGTGAAAAAAAATGAACAATCAAAACAACAATAAACCATATGGAGAGATACTACAGTAGTTTCAAGTCCAGGACCTGAAGCTAGACTTCCTGGTTTGAGTCCTGGATCTCCCTCTTTAAAGTTGTAAGCCTGAGCGTATTGCTTTAAATCTTGATGTCTTAGATTCCTCATTTGCGAAAGGAGATAATAACCTCTCCAGGTTCTTGTGAGGATTAAATGAGCTAATACATGCAAAGCATTAGAACAGTGTCTGACACCATAGAAGTGTATGACACTCAATAAATGTAATCCAAAATAGCTTTGAAGAAATATATAAACAAACACAAAAAGTTTCTATCTTTATAATCTAATACTGGGGACCATCATAAAGAGCATCCTTAGGGAGTCTTAGAGTTTATTCTTAACCATAAAATATAACATTTGTATGACAAAGTAACCATTATATTTAGCCTTTCAGTCTTGTTCAGCAAATATTTATTGAGCATATACTATGTGTCAGACTATGTTTTAGGCACTACAGATATATAAAGAATTAATATGGAAATACGTCATAGCTTTTGTATTAACTATCTCTATATAAAGTGCACGTGTGCCAAATGATAATAGTTATCATCTCTCCCATTCACCGAGTGCTTATTTTGTGCTTGGTTATCTATCAGGAGGTTCTGTCTGCATTGTTTCACTTACATAGCTTACTTTTGTGGTACTTATATGATCCCCATTTTCATCCTGAGGAATCTGAGACTCAGAAAGGTTAAGCAATTTTCCCAAGGTCTGTACAGTAAATGGTGGAGCTGAAATTCAAACCCAGGCCAGTCTGATTCCAAAGCTGGGGGCTCTTAAACTTCCTGATATTTTCTTGGTTCTTCCTGACTGAATTCCAATGAATTTACATATTTCAAACAATTTGGATTGAATATAAATGTTTTCACATTCTAAAACTTTTTAAAGCTAGAACGTCATCACTGAACAAATGACTACTTTATGGCTCAAAGTGGCCCTAGAATTGTTACAGAGGTGAGCTAGGGACTCAGTGGGATCCAAGATAGCCACTGAAAGCATAATGGTAGGGATGACCTACTGTGTTTGAAAGCAAATTGTCCTTAAATAGAGGCTGAGATGAGTAGGTGGAGCCTTTCAGACACTGGGGACAAGGGTGCAGACCCTTTACGTAATTTGTGGGTATCAGAACCAGGGCTTCTATGCCTCATGTTGATCTCTTTGCTTCTCATCAACTCTGCCTACAGCTGCCAGACTAATCTTCCAAACCTGCCACTTCTGTTTGTTAGTTTCCCACTCATTTTCATCAGCATCTAGTCCAGGCTTCTTAGTTTATCATTTAATGCTGTTCACTTTCAAGGCCCATACTCCTTTCTACGTGAAGATTCTGGTCACCAATTCCAATGTGTGGGCTTTTTCCCCACACCACCAAACAATTCTCAAATACCAAGTAGGTGTCCTACAATTCAACTATACCTGGAGATAGGATCAGATTCCACAGGTTAAAGGGCTCAGTCCCACAAGGTTGCCCTCCACTTCAAATGCCAATCGCAAGTCCGGGTTGTTACTTATACTTCCCCCGCCCCGTTCTTCCATCCAGTCCAAAAGCCACTTCATTAACTAACGAAAGAGGGAATTCCAAGGGTTTTAGGAGCCCTACACCAGAAACGGGGACGAAGACAAAATTTATATTTCTTATTATAAACCGCAATATCACATACATCATATTTTACTACCCCCACAGATATATGTCCCCCACCCCGGCCAGTCCACTGGTGGCCTGGAGTCCTTGATCCTTAAGTTTACCAGGCATGTTCCCATTTCACAGCTTTGCAGATTTGGGCTTAGGCTGCTCTCTCCTACTGTCTCTAGTCACATTTAATCTAATCCTATTGGACTCCAGGACAGCACAGATGAAGTCATACATGAGTCACACATGAAGCCCACCTCTGCCACTTAATAGCTGGTGATCTGGGGCAGATTACTTGGTCTCTTCAAGTCTCAGTTTCCTAATCCATAGAATGGAGAGAATACAAGTATGTACCTCATAGGCTTGCTTTGAAGATTATATAAAACAATTCCCTGAATCTGCCTAGTCCAGTGCTTGGCATATAGTAAGGGCTTAATAAAAGTAACTTAAAAAAATTAAGTATCACAGTTTCAATCCTACTTCCCATGCTGATCACTCTGGGTTTGATTATATCTCCCTCTTCTTTACTCGTAATACTGCCTGCAATTGTACCATTCCATTTATATAATGTCTTACGCTGTTTATCATTTTGCAACATGATATCTTTATGGATGTGGGCGCTGACCTTTTGGTGGAGAAGAAACCATAAAATAGATGCTTTCAATGGCCACAGAGAAAGTACACTTCAAAAGATGTGTCCATTATTTCCATTGATTGATTAAGTGGTTAATTGATTGCTTCATTCATTTATTCAATAGACATGCTTTGAGTATTTAATGATTGATTCATACAGATGAATCAGAAAGATTCTGCCTTAAAGGAGAGAAAAAGAAGTGGCATATATTACTATGACGCAAAGTAAAAAGTCACAAGTGTCTATCTGTATGGATAAAGCACAGTGATGGTTCCAAAGATATTTGGATAGAAAGATGGCAACTGGGAAGTTTTACTGAGGAAGAGCTGCTTTTGGAGGACAGGTTGTAGGAGGTGATTAGAAACTAATTGGTGAGAAGGGGGTGGCTGAGTGGCAGAGGGCACATTCCAATCGAGGTACATGCATCAGCACAGGCTTGGGATTGGAGAGTGCCAACACCCATGGTGAACAGCAAGGGAACATCAATCAGATGGGGGCATCTAAAAGCTCTTTTCAAAATTCAGTCGACCCCCTAGGCTTTCTTTTAATTAACACAACTGTGACCTTGGAGACTTGAGTAAACGCCTTTGCTTTCCAGCTGTTTTATTGATTTTTGGTCGTAGGACTTCAATTTTCAGTGGGTCCTCCCTGAATTCATTGTTCAACTAGTTACACTCATGCTGCTGTACTGCCACACCACATGTTTCTTTGAGAAGTGACTCCCCTCTCTTAGAGAGGGTCCTCTTGCTCCCATATTATAGAATATTAGAGAGGACTTTGGAGGGTTTTGTGTTTATAGTTGTTTAAAATGCGTATCTCAGGGCTTCCCTGGTGGCGCAGTGGTTGAGGGTCCGCCTGCCGGTGCAGGGGACGCGGGTTTGTGCCCCGGTCCGGGAGGATCCCGGATGCCGCGGAGCGGCTGGGCCCGTGAGCCATGGTCGCTGAGCCTGTGCGTCCGGAGCCTGTGCTCCGCAACGGGAGAGGCCACAACAGTGAGAGGCCAGCGTACCGCAAAACAAAACAAAACAAAAAATGCGTATCTCAGCAATAAGATTTATACCAGCAGTTGAAGTGGACCAGCCAACCTGCTGTTCTTCGCTAGGGAAGGTTCTGTAAAGAACACCCAGGAACCCAAATTAGTAATTACAACACTGATAATAATTACCAGCTCAGTCCAGCTCCCAGATCCCAGAACTCACAAGTAGGGCATCAGAAAGAGGGTCTTGAAGTTCCTGAAGATGTTCTATTAAATCATCCCAGCATGGATGATATCAAGCTTGGTCTGTGATTTTTGGAGGGCAGAGAGGACCTACTCACTCTCCCTGCTTAGGACGTTTCTATTCACTGCCATAAACACTAAGGCATTGACAGTGGAATTGCTTTTTTGTTTGTTTGTTTTGAATTGCTTAATAAACAAAGTCAATACCCCCAAACCTCTTGCCTGGCCAATATCACTGGGACTTTCTTGCCAGTTCCTGAAGTTCACATGTTGATGTGAGCTTGTGGACACGCTCAGTTCACTAAAATCTCTGTACCTGGCTGGCAGAAACTGTCTCCAGGTTTAAGGTGAATGAAGAAGAACAGAATGCCAAATTTGAGAAGCCCAGCTATAATTCTCATTAGCAACAGATGATAAAACTGAGGCTCAAAGAGGTTGAGGGGCCTGGGTCTTTTAGGTGCATAAGTGCAAAAGCTGAGACCCAAATTCCAAACCCATGCTCTTTCTTTTATCTAGACTTCCAGTTCAATGCCTGCTTACTCTCTTCTTTAATTCACTCTCTCCATCTATCTATCCTATCCAAATAAATCAGTTACAAATCCAGTCCCTTCTCTCCGTTTCCACGGCCACAATCTCTTTGTTAGACAACTGTAGCAGCTTACTAACTGCTCTACCTATCTCTAGTGTTCCCCCAAATCTCTGTTCATGTAAAATGCACTGTGGTCTTTTAACACCTTTGGAATATTCCTCATTGTCTTATAAGAATAAAGGATAAACTTCCTAACATGGGTATAAGACCCTTCAAGGTTTAGCCAATTTTTTCCAATTCAGACTTAGGCTGTATACATTTTGTTTGTTGATCTCTCAAATCTTCACCCTTCTTCACTCTGCGTTGTGCCTGGAAGCTGATAAACATGGACCACCCGTGGCTTCTGCTTAGGTTTGGCAAGTGGAAAACACTAACAGGAAATCAGAGGGAGGGAAGACAGTGAGAGTGGGCATTTATTCTGCTGGGTTTCTCACTTCCGGGTGCCAGTTCTATCAGGTGAACCTTTCTCTGTGGGTTCAGGTAACTGCTTCCCCAAGAGTTCAGGTAACTCTTGTCCCTTCTAGACTAGTAAGGGTAACAGTTCCCTGCAGTTAATAGTCCTGGAGTCTCTCTTAGGTTTTAATACATCTTGTCTACTCCTTTGTAAGTCATCCCTGTGTTAAACTCTCTTCAAATGATTCACTTTGAGTCTACCAGATGTTTCCTGCCAGGACCTCAAGTGATATTTGGCCAATCCTCAGCTTACACCTGAGATTATAATTATATTGAATAGTGGTAGTCTCTGGAACAGATGTGCCCTGCTCACTCTTTTCTGAGGCTGTATACATGTTGTGCTATCTGTCTAAATTGCATTCCTTCTCCCCACGTTCCCGTTGCTCCCAGCGTCAACCTTCAGGTTTCAACTTCAATTACTGACTGCTCCCAGACTCCTTCCAGTTGAATGCAAATGACTGTGATAAAGGTCTCTTAGCCCCCTGTGCTGCCTCCTATTGAACCATCCCTAACAATGCATTGATGTGTGATCCCTACTGGACATGGCCTTTGAAGTCCAGGGGCTATGTTTCATTCATCCTTGTAAACTTACCACCTAGCACAGAGCTTAGGACATGGCAGCTGCTCAACAATCTTGTTTCAATAAAATTATTTTTATTTGCATGTGGAGCTTTTTCCTTTGGCTTGAAACTTTTCTTGGAATCCACCAGGGAGTTATTGTAACTACAGGTGCTGGGCACTGAGCAAGTATCAAAAACCTGTGAAAAGGATAGTACTTTAATCTTTGAGAAGTTCACAGTCCACAGTCTAACTCACAGACTATTTAAGGGCTCAAGTAAGAGTTATGAGTTACTTAACTCAAATATGAGTTATTATTTTGAGGAAGATGGACTCCTTTATCTTAAGTATAAGATTTCCCTGGCGAATCAAATGTCTGATCCTTTATTCCTGCCCATTACCAAAAATCTGTTAGCTATTGCTGACTCAAAAAGCAATTTTAAGACGTTCTTAATAAGCCTCTGGTCCTTGAGGGTAGTTGTCTGACAATACCCAGCAGAACAGGGAAGACCATGCTGCAGTTGGGTCATACTACTCAAATTTCAATAGCTTTTCAGCAAAATTATGGAGGATGTGGCACCCCAGTTACATTACCTAACATTTTGTTCAGAAGATTTCACTGACTATACATGCTAGACTGTGCCATAAGTTCAGGAGTTCAGTAGTACTTTTCATGATAATGATGATGGTGAACTTAAGTACAGAGATTAAGTATTGTCATGGGGCAGCTTCTTAGAGACTTTGAAAATCTGGGTCAGGGTTGTGATATGGTTTAGAACAAGTAGGTTTTATTTTTTCTCTTCCCATACATCAAGGCTTTTGAGAAGCAAACTTCCTGTCTAATCCTGAAGGCAAAGCCCCCTATAAAGGGCTTCCAATAATACCTCTTACTAGTTTGGGACATCAGTTCTCCTTCATGGTATGGTTACATACTGATATGTCACCATTGGTAGTGAGATGTATCAAAAGTAACATTTTAGTAATTTACTTAAACAACTGAAATTTGGGTCTGATTTTTAAATTAGTGTGAATTAAGATTGTTTTTGTAGTAACTTCATTCTTTCAATTACTTGCATTCAAATTGCTTCCTTGATTAGGAATGCACAGAGTAAAGTTATCATGAGTATTTAGAGAGGCCCACAGAACCACAATCCATCTCACTTATGCCAAAGCCCAGGGTCTGTCAAGTGACTGTTCACTGTGTGAGTTGCAGGGAAAATGTGAATGATCACCATATTTTATCAACTGAAAAATGCAAATTTTTTCACATTTTAACGTCTCTGAATAAGGAATGCATCTTAGAGTCAATGGTGTCTTGTTGTAATAGTGGGGTTATTTCTTTTCTTTTTTAATGGAGCAAAAAATAACACGACATCTTACATTAGTTGCATTTTGGATTCAAGGTTAATTACTCCAGGACCCACATCCCACTCCTTACTTTGAAATTTCTCTCTAGACAGGCTCATTGGTCCCTCCAGTACCGCCCTCAGAGTTATACTCTCCCTCTCTCTCTAGTTCTTTCATATTAACAACTCATTTAAAAAATATTGAGTGTCTATTTTGTGCCAGATCTCAAATTCTGGTAAAGTATTTCCATTTATGAAACAGGCATTGCATCTAGTCTGGGGATTCAGAACAGGAGGTAAAAGCCAACTTGGCCAAGGGTCTGTTTTGGTGGATTCCTAACTGCAGAGGAGTTGTTTAGGAATGAGAGGCCATTTCTAAATGAATAGGAGAGTGCCTCACACGAGTTTATCCAAAATCCTAGTAACACTATCACATGGCCAGAAGCATATACAGGCACTGGCTACCAGACAGAGCTGGGAAAATCAGAGTGGGGGTCATGGTGGTGGGGGTGATGGCTGGGGGAGCCCTTTGCGGCCCTACCACCCCCAGCTCCTGGACCTAGAGAGTGCTGACGTGTAACAGATGTTCAATATATGGTTGTGGCATCAATGACCACATCTGGGCAGGCAAAATCAGATTAGAGCAATTTGAATGAGTGGTACTAAGAGAAACGGAAATCACAAATGCCAGTGGCCCTAGAAGAGTGTGTAGGGCAGGTAGAAGCCTAACATCATGGACCTTGCTTTGATCTGGATGTTAGATGGGGGTCACTCTATCAATACTTAGGACTTACGATCTTCAAGGCACCATTCTAAGAGCTTTCCAAATACGAACTCATTTCATCTTCATAATAATATTATAAAATATCTACTATTATTAACCCCATTTTACTAATGAGGATACTGGTGCACCAAGAGGTTAAGGACCTTTTGCCCAAGGTCCTCTTATAGCTAAAAAGTGACAGATTTAGGATTGGAACACAGGAAGTCTGGCTCCAGAATCTCTGCTTTGATCCCTTCACTACAATGCCTCTTTATTCACCCAGCAGGTGTTCTCGAAATATTTTAGCCACTATAATCATAGCTCCTTTGAGGCCAGATGTCTGCAGTCTGTCCCAGTCTCAGGAAGAGGAAAAGTCAGCTCTCAGGCTGCAGAAGTTAGGCCAGTAAGCCTGCCCTGTAGGTGTTGGCAGATAGGAAAGCACACATCCTGGATTTGACCTGGAGATGATCCAGGTTTCTGGGAAGACCATTCAAAACTTTACCCCAAACTGCATGCTCCATTATAGTATTAAAATGACATTTCCCTCTCCTGTTGTCCCTTTTCTAGGCTAATATTGGGGAAAATGAGTTGACTTTCTTTGTTCCTTTTTTCCTCTTTTTTTGGTCTCTGGTGTTGTAAAAATGTAGCCTAAAGAAAGCCCGAGGGGGCTTCCCTGGTGGCTCAGTGGTTGAGAGTCCGCTTGCCGATGCAGGGGACACGGGTTCGTGCCCCGGTCCGGGAAGATCCCACATGCCGTGGAGCGGCTGAGCCCGTGAGCCATGTCCGCTGAGCCGGAGCGTCTGGAGCCTGTGCTCCGCAACGGGAGAGGCCACAAGGGTGAGAGGCTCGTGTACCGCAAAAAAAAAAAAAAGAAAAAAAGAAAGCTCTAGGGAAATTTTCATAGTTACGTGTCAACCTATTTCTTTTATCAGTGTTTAAGACAATTTTTAAACTGTCTCCATCTTCTCTCAAACTTCTGGGATTGAAATTAAACATCTTAACAGGACACAGAATCAACAGCAAATTCTTTTTCTTTTAAATTACTGTTAGAGGAATTAATTGAAACACTTAGAGGTAGCAGATTTGCTTTGTTAATTCTCCTGATAGCTTAGTTTCTGTCTTGAAAAGGTGATTTCTCTTTTTAAATTCCATACTATTACTACATTACATTGATTTAAAGTGCCGGGTCCTGCATTGTTATTTTATAACCAGAGAGGAAAAAGTCCTTGAATTTGGGCTTGGCTTTGAACAGAAATCACAAAACTGTCTGTGCACAGGAGCCTGAATCTGGGCCCTGGTATCTGCCACTACCAACATGCCTTCAGTTCTAACAGAGAGGTTAGAAGAAGTTTCCCAAATATAGGATTAGGATCCATTATGTAGACAGATACCTCAGGCAAATATGGTAGTCAAATAGAACGCGCTTTTTCAGCCTTTGAGAGTGGGAAGTCTTTGTTCCCAGTGTCTAGCAAAGGGCTGGGATGAAGGAGGCATAATACATGTATTACTGTAGGAAAGTGTTGCCTGATCCTAACATGGAAAGCAAAGGCATCAGAATCACGACTCAAATACATACAATGAAGCGACTGGGTATGCTCGCCTGGGCTGTAGACGTGGATAATAAAAGAAAAGCAGGCCCATGTGTAATCCTGAGCGTACTGGCAACGTATAATGTCCACTTTACTTCCTTGACATTGTGCTTTGCTGGGCAACTTGGATGTTGGTAAATGCTATTATCATATTTTCTTCTTGTAAACAATGTGGGTAAGATTAATTTGGGGGTATTTCACTGAATGCTTTCTTTCACAATGTTAAGAGGTCAGACTATTTGAGACTGGTATTTCTTCTTTGTGCTCCCTGGCAATGCTGGATTCTACTGTGTTCCTTCTTCTTATCAGTTTGGAAAATGAGGAAAAATGAGACTGTTGGCCTGTCTTTAATTCTGTTACCAACAGTTGAGGGAAAACATATGTGCCTTGTATTTTGCCAAGGCTATCTTTTGTAAATAAACTGTCATTGTTAATTCTGGGGAGTGTTTCTGATTCATTACTAACAATGATTTTGCATATTATTATCTCTTAGAATTTTAATTTATATATATATATATAAAATATACATATATATTTAAATTTTTTATGCAATTCTCTCATCTTTTATGATTTTTCAACATTCTTCTTAGTAAATACAATTATAGTTCAACATATCACAAATAATTTTATTGAATACCTACTTTGCGCTTAACAGTATTTTAGTCGCTGAAGATAAACTAATAAATAAAGTAGTCTAAATTCTTGCTCTCACAGAGCTTACTTTCAAATAGAAGGAAGACCGTAAGCAAATAAAGAAGATAATTATATGTAGTGATAACTGCCATGGAGAAATTGAAACAGGCTATCATCTTAGTATGAATAGGTAGCATGCTATGATGGTCAAGGACACTGGAGCCCCACCACTACCCAGCTGTGTGATCTTGGACAAGTTATTTAGGCTTTCTGTGCCTTAGTTTCTTCATCTCTAAAATGGGGACAACCATAGCCTCTATCTCAGGGACTTGCTTTAAGGGTTACATGGTTATATATGGAAAGCACTCAGAACAGTCTCTGGCATTATAGGCCCTTCGCAGTATTGGCTTTCATTATCTTAGCAGTTACTGAGCATTTTCTTCGAGCCAGAAGTTCTAATTATGACTTGCTCATCAAAATAACCTTATGGGGCTTCCCTGGTGGCTCAGTGGTTGAGAGTCCACCTGCCGATGCAGGGGACACGGGTTCGTGTCCCGGTCCGGGAAGATCCCACATGCCGCGGAGCGGCTGAGACCGCGAGCCATGGCCGCTGAGCCTGCGCGTCTGGAGCCTGTGCTCTGCAACGGGAGAGGCCACAACAGTGAGAGGCCCACGTACCGAAGGTGTTATCAACACTTTTTCACAGATGAGAGAGTTAGAGAGGCTCAATAATTTTCCCAAGTTCACGCAGCTAGAAAGTAGCAGAAGTACCGTCTTTGACTTCTGTTCTGTCCTCAAACATATTTCTGTCTCTCTTTATAGAAGTTTTGGGTTTTTTTTCCAAATATTTACTTTCTAGCAGCTCAGTAATTAAACCCATTATATCTCTAATCTCATGTTTGTGGCTAGAAAGATAATACATATTTTCTGACCATAAAATTCATCCTGCTTGTCATCCTTCTCAGGTTTTTCCTTTTCTGACTCTGATTTTTTCTCCCTTTTATACGTCTTTGTTTTGCTGCTGCCTAAAGTTCAGCTGTTCATTATCGTAGCAATATATTTATATACATTTGATGTCATTTTATTCAAATAGAATTCATTAATTATCAACAAAATATGTTGTCCCTTAGAGGTTAGATATAGTTTCCTATGGCATTTGTACTTTTTAGGTTAAATGCTTTAGTGTAGAGAGCTTTAGAAAGTATTTCCATTTGTAATGCCCCAGATTTTATCCACTTAGTTGAAATTCAATATTGCTACTATTTTTCTTTTCATGACCTTTCAGATGTCTTTTTTCTTTTCCTAATCACAGTGCCATTTAAACCAAATGATATGCAGAAATCCTCACTTCAGTGGTAATCTGCTGTCTTTTTATACCCAGTTCTAAACCATAATCACTACTCTCTTCCTTCAATTGCTCAGATGCTTGGTGTGTATTTTATTAAGCAACATCTTGCCAGACTTAAGAAAAGTGCTCTCTTAGAGCAAAAGGGAGTTCTAAAGCCCCAGGGCTCAGCAGTACAATGTAGCTTTGCACATTTTAAGACCATGCATACAACATGTTTAATGAGGCTTTGAAGAGAAGTGCTATCAAATCTATGAACCTGTCCTATACTAGTTATGTGACCATGGACCTTTTCTCCTTTCTAAAGAAGTGAGGAATAGGTGAGGACACAAAGTGTGGTAGTTGAAATCTGACTGTTGGCCCCTCTTGGAAACATGGTGTTCCAAATGGACTCCTGAATCAGGGAGACCACTGTTGGAATTTTGCTTCTGCCACTTAATTATGTAAATTCTCTGGGATTTTATTCCCTCATATGAAAAACAGAGATAATAATGTAACAGTGTTTGTGAAGATTAAATGGCATAACATGTAAATATTGAGACGCACTAGCCATAATGATAACAATTATCATTATTAGTTGTTACCTACTCTCTCCTCGTTCATTTGTGATTTTTTTGAGTTCTTGAACCTGGTTCACTTCTTAATATGTGGACAATTCATGGTCGTATAAAGCAGAAACTCACAACCATTTATTTTTATTATTATCTTTAGAGCCAGTATCAGCTTCTCCACATGGTCCAACCCATTTTCAAGATGCTTAGGCTTAAAAAAATCACCAGCACTCAAATCTTCATTGGTTGATTGATTGAGTCATTTATTAAACATTTACTGACTACCTACTGTGGTATCTCTCTTTCCCCCATGAAGCTCATAGTCTGCAGAGAGACTGGACAGTTCTTTGTATGAATTGCAAGACTGAGAGAGAAATGCAACAATACAAGAAAGTGAGGTAGCATGTAGGAAGCAGAGTTACTCTACTGGCGGTGGTGTGAAAGCCAGGAAGACTTCCTGGAGGAGATGATTTCTAGCTTGTTTTTCAAAAGAAAAAGAATTTGTCAAGTGGACAAAGGAAGAAGGGAATTCTGGGCAGAGAGGCTAATAACTGCTAAGTCACAGAAGATGAAAGCGTATAAGGCTCAATAAGTGCATTTAAATTTTATTCGAAAGACCAACTCTCATTTTATAAAATAAATAGATTATATTTTATATTCAGATATTATATTTGCATCTTCTTTATAGCTTGTTCTACAGTCTCAAGCTCTCTGTAAATTTTTTTGAGGGGTTTATAATTAGGAAAGGCAAAGATAGAATTGCAATGAGGAAACACAAATTGTGAGAGAAATTTAACAGCTCGGGTAAAACCTTATGATAATGCATACATAATATTTCAATATCATCAACAATCACACAATGATCAAATAAAAGATCAACAAGAAAATCCGCTTTCTTTGCTTCCAATAAGACAATTAAATATGCATAAATCTCCTAGAATGAGGGGGAAATGTGTTCCTAACTGTGATTTTCCTCAGCAGTTTTCTTTCTTTTTTAAAAAAAAAATATTTATTTATTTATTTAGGCTGCATTGGGTCTTCATTGCTGCGTGTGGGCTTTCTCTAGTTGCGGCAAGCGGGGCTACTCTTTGTTGCGATGCGCGGGCTTCTCATTGCAGTGGCTTCTCTTGTTGTGAAGCACGGGCTCTAGGCGAATGGGCTTCAGTAGTTGTGGCACGTGGGCTCAGTAGTTATGGCTTGCAGGCTCTAGAGCGCAGGCTCAGTAGTTGTGGTGCACGGGCTTAGTTGCTCCGTGGCATGTGGGATCTTCCCGGACCAGCGCTTGAACCCGTGTCCCCTGCATTGGCAGGCGGATTCTTAACCACTGTGCCACCAGGGAAGCCCCTCCTCAGCAGTTTTCTCAGCATGTCCTCCCCGCTACCCTCTTCCCAACCCCAACAATCTTCACATCTTCATTTCTTTGGACTGTGTCAGCTGTGTTTTGATGATTGTGTAGACACTCTACTTTCATTATTTCTCACTAATAGTTACCCAAAGCAACTATTCATCTGCAATTTTATGGGTCATTGTGTTTCTTTAAAAAAATAGGCTTTGTGTTTTTGCTGCTCATTGCTAAACCACCATAGCTAAGAGTTATCACTAAAACTCTACCATTCCTCCTTTTGCTTCCTGGAAAAGTCTCCCACAATGAATGATACCTATTTTTAGGAAATTTAAATATTTAAAAGAAAATGAAAATATTAAAAATTTGGATAAGATAGGGTGTGATTATATTATAAAGAAGTTAATCACTTATAAAGACTCTTTTGCGTGACCTTAAACAAAGAGGAATTTATATATTCACTATCCCATAATAAAGATTATTAAATATCTTTATATGAAGATATCTATTATATGAAACTAAGTAACTCTTGCACATATTTCCAAGGGAATGGATTGGCTTTAACCCTGATTTAAGATCCCTTTAGTCTCCAGTGACCTCTTTAGGGGATATTAAGTGTTCCAAATTTGTCTAGGAAAAAACCCATACTACTTAATGAAGAACAATTGCATGAAGGATTCTTTTAGAAATTGTGATCCCTTGGCAATTTACACAGTATATTGGATATTATGACAGTCACACTGAAAGAAAATATAATACTAATTATTTCTGATTTGAGAAAAATATCTCAATATATGAGGAGCATATGTAAATGGTAATCCAACTAAGAAACAACAATTTTTTATTCCTGAATTCTCCAGGCTATTAAGCATTCTCCTATTAAACATTTTTTTTCCCTCTAAAACACTGCACATAAAACTCACTGATATTCATCTATGGTCTTAGTTTCAGTTTTCACTTAAATAAGTTACTCATTTATTACATGGCTGCCTATAAGGGCAAAAGGAAATGAGGTTGATGGAGATGAAGTAGAAATGAGACTTCTCAGTATACAAGTTTTAATATTATTTTGATTTTTGAAAGCATATAATTATACTATCATTAAAAAATAAGGTTAAAATGATATACCATTCATCATCAAACATTCACCCACTAAAAATACATAAATACGTTTTCTCAGAATATATTTATTTAGCAAATTTATGGAAAGCCTGATCATTCTAGATTGATTCAGCTATCCTTATGTCAATAAAAGAATTATAAAACAGTATAATGCTAAAGAACATTTGAAGAACAGTATGAAGCACAAGAAATAGAATCAGAGGATCTGGGGGCAAGTTCAGTTCACAGCACTTACTAGCATGACCTTGGGCAAGTCACATAACTTCACTAAGCTTCACTTTCCTTATCTATGAATTAGATTGATGATAATATCACCTGTCTATTTACCTCTTGGAGTTGTTTTGTACATCATGTGAAAAATTGCAAAGTCTTATACTTGTTACAGTTAACATTTTATATTTTATTTAATGTGTCTAAGACTTAAAGAAATGTACAAAGCCACTATTTGGTTCACTGGGATAAAAGTCTGTTTGGTTTGCTTAATTTTTTGTTTTCACACACCAAACAATGAAAGTAAAACTAAGAGTGTCTTTGTTTTTGGCAGCCTGGTCAGCAGCGATGCCACAATCAATCTGGGGACCACATAACCTACTCTCATAGATCGACTATTTTTTTTCAGCAAGGAAAATCAATGTTTTGGAGCTCTTGTTAACTAACATGACTCTTAACTGGCTTTTCAACAGGGATGAATTTGCTCTGACACTTATGGTTCAACAGAAACTACAAGGCATGAACATTTGTTTAGCTGATTCATTCATTCTACAAATATTTATTGACCTCCCACTGTGTGCCAGGCACTGTTCTAGGCCTTGAGGACACAGCAGTGATTAAAATACTCAAAACTTGATGCTTTCATGGAGTTTACATTCTGGTGGAAAAATAACTGAGCCTTCAGCTTTTTTTTTATCCTAACCACACACACACACCTTAATTTGAACGGCTTTTCTTGCCTTCTGCTAAAACAGCTTAAAACTGTTTTTTGGTGGCATAATCCTTCATGTGTCCAAGACCAAACATGAACAACAAATAAAGTCAGCTCTGGTTGGAGTGGGAGTGAGGCCAGGACCCAGGCTGTGTCCACCCATACTCCCTGACCTTTGCTCCTGCAATTCCTTCAGTGGACTCTAGGAGTCTTCAGAGAGCAGTTTGACACTCCCACACAGGGTTATTTCCACATCAATTCTATTACCTGAAGAAATCCCTCAAAAGCCTGTCTCCACAGTCTTCCAAGTTCCTTTCCCTCTCTGGGTCTACATTTCTCTCTCTTTCCACATAATAATCACATTATAGGCTTTCTAGTCTTTCTGATAATTGCCATAATAATGAGAGTTATTACTTAATGGAGATGTGCTATTTGTCAGGAACTGTGCTTAGCATTTTACATGCACTGGTTCTCTTTATTCTCTAAATCATCCTATGTCATGGATGTGAATCCCCATTTTACAGATAAAGAATGATATTCTGAGAGGTGAAGTAATTTGTTCCAGATCACACAGCAGCTAATGGTAGAGTTGGAATTTGAACCATATCTATTTCACAGTAGAAACTCTTAACCACTAATGCTTCCCATATTCTGGGAGCCTCTGGCCCTCTCAGGGATAATTCTAAGAATCGTGCCAAGCTCTGATTAAAGCAGAGGGGTACAGTGTCTACTATAAGAAGCCTGTTGTTGAGGGCTATGATCTTAGCTATCATTTATGATGGCCTTCTACATTCCAGACATTCTATATCCACTTCCTCCATTTCTTCCAGCAAATTTGGAAGGTGAATATGATCACTCCTTTGTAATAGGTGAAGAATTTCAGGTTCAGAGAGGTTGTCAATCACGTAAGGCCTCACAGGTAGTACGTGATGAGCCCTCTGCCTGCCTTTATGCCAGTTTGGGGCCACAGCTATTCTCAGAGCTGAACCACAGGCCCCAAACTCCAATATCCTGAAAACAACAAAAACAAATTAAAAAAGAGAACCCTTTTTTTTTCAGCCTGGATCTGCTCTCTGGCCCAGGGTCTACTCCAAGCCAGTCCTGCCTGTCTCTGTTCTCAGTCACGTCTAGTTCTAGACTCCACGATCCCACCTGCCTCTGGCCCTCCCTAACCAGAACATTGCCATCTCTGTTTCCCCATCCAGCTCATTTTTGTCCCCTCTCTTCCTCTCTCCTTTCTCTCTCTGGGAATTCGGCATCTTTCCTTCTTCGGATTCTCCATATCCTTTACATCCCTTCCCATTTTTCTCTCCAACCCTCTTATCACCATGTGAATCTGGTTCCTCTTCCTCTCTTCTATGAGAAGCAGTCTAGTGCAGTGGTTGTGCTGGTTGTTCTGGAGTCTTTCTAAGACTGAGTTCTGGTTTTACTCTACTCATTAGTTGTCTGACCTTGGGAGAACCACTTATGCTTTCTGAGTCTCAGTTTCCTCAGTTGTAAATGAGCAAACGGGCAAAGCAATAGAATCTATGTCATAGGTTCTTGAGAAGTGTAAGTAAGTTAACATATTTAGAATTGTTAAAGTATTTAGAAGCTTTCAGAATGTCATCATGCACATAGTGAGTGCTCCATATAGGCTAGTCTTAATTATTCTTTCTTGCAATCATCTCCCTTTCTCTTTCTCTCTTCCATTTTTTCTCATCAATAGTTCCTTATGCTTTAGTTAAAATTAAAAAGTGAACAGAGAGTTTCTGTAAAATAGATACATTAATTCATTGGCATCATTCATTTATTTTTTCATTTGGTCTGCATTTATTAAATGCCTACTATGAGCTAGGCACTGTGCTAGAGACCAGGGATACAACAGTGAATAAAATATGCTTTTCCTTGAGGGGTATATTTGTTTTGTAACTAGTCAAAAGTCTTTGCCATACTTTAATGAAACGAATGAATTTATGCATTTTAATAAGCCCACATGTATGTCAATTGGTTTTGTCACCTACTTTCCCCCCTGAGTCTGTCTACTTCTATTCTGCCACTGCACTGATCCCACCCCCTTGATGAATGCTTTTCAGCCAGTCCTTCCCTAGCCCCTTCGGAGCTCTCTAGCCTGTTTCTATTCAGCAGCCAGATCCATCTTTTTTTTTTTTTTTTTTTTTTTTTTTTTGCGGTACGCGGGCTTCTCACTGCTGTGGCCTCTCCCGTTGCGGAGCACAGGCTCCGGACGCGCAGGCTCAGCGTCCATGGCTCACGGGCCCAGCCGCTCCGCGGCATGTGGGATCTTCCCGGACCGGGGCACGAACCCGTGTCCCCTGCATCGGCAGGCAGACTCTCAACCACTGTGCCATCAGGGAAGCCCCAGATCCATCTTTTTGAAAAGTAAATCTGATTCTGCCAGCCTACAGCTTGAAACCTTTCAAAACTGTTGCTCTCAGGAGAAAGAACCAAATACTTAACACAGTCCTGGGTGATCTGCCTCTGCTTCCCAATTCCAACATCCTAGGCGCAGTGTTTCTCCCACCTTTTCCTGTTTGCTTTCAGTCCTTCCATAGCACCATCCTCTCTCCTCCAGAGGTGACTTTGCACACCTTTCCCTCCTCTTCCTTACAACTCCTTTCTCTGCTCTGTCTTGACAAATTAATGCCTACTCACCCTTCAGAGTAAAGAAAATATTATTTGGGGGGATGTCTTCTTAACCCTCTGTCGAGTTTCTTGTTTGCTTGGGTTTGATCTGGTTTAGTGTACTCTAAGGGTAACTTGAGTTTCTAGACTCTAAGAGTCTAGATCCAAGTTTCTTTTTCTAGAGTACTCACCTTAGCTTGTATAGTGTGATTTTACTTGGCTGACTGTAGGTACATTAGGGAAATGTCCATATCTCTTTTGCTTATCTTTCTAGCTCTAATGTCCAGGGCACTGCGTCACTCATCAGAAGCATTTAATAAACATTAGCTGAATAAAAATTGAATGAATGAATTTTTGTTCTGTTATTCCTTTTTTTTTTTTTTTTGTGGTACATGGGCCTCTTACTGTTGTGGCCTCTCCCGTTGCAGAGCGCAGGCTCAGCAGCCATGGCTCACGGGCCCAGCCGCTCCGCGGCATGTGGGATCTTCCCGGACCGGGGCACGAACCCGCGTCCCTGCATCGGCAGGCAGACTCTCAACCACTGTGCCACCAGGGAAGCCCATATTCCTTTTTTTTTGTTGTTTAGTATAATTTGTTTTTTTAATTCTAAAATACATTAATAATTAATATTGATAGGAAGACTGATAGACTATGCAATTATTTATTTTACAAGGAGATTCTGTACATCAGGGAAGCATCTTGAAGTACAATACAACGGGCTTTTATTTCTTCTTTACATGATGATTGTGAATTGTTACTTACGTGGAAAGAGAACACAAAATCCACTTTATATATACATTTATATAAACACCTGAAAAGACTTGACTCCCAAAGTATCTTGTTTCAGAAGAACATGAATGAGATGAAAGATGAACTAGATTCCTTGGTGGCACATAGAAAGCAGACAAGTAGCTCGGGAAATCAAATCCTGTTTCAAGCTTGGCACATTAAGGGAAAGGAAGGCGGTGAAAGGGGCTTGAAAAATGTCATCTGAAGCCACAGAGGATGCTGGCATAAGCCAAATAATTTCCAAACCAACAAGACAGAAAGGTTCGAAGAAGTTAACCCTTAATGTGTGGCCACCTTATATACAAACTTCTAACAAATTTGTAGAATTGTCACTTATATTCCCTCGGTCATATTAAATGTTAATGATCTTGAAGGAGATGTGGGCTCAGTGTATCTCCACAGTCATAACGCACTTGACATTTACTGAGAAATCCAAATACCTCCCTATTCCCCATGTGGAGGGAAGACACTACCTTTTAAGGTCACTTTAGCTTTGCTTTAACCTGATTGTTCAGCAAAACTTACATGGGCATGAAAGGAGGAAAAGAGAAAAATCTTCTCAAAGATCACATACAGAACAACAGGGACTGCAGAGGAAATCAGAAGAAATATATAAAATAGCCACAATTTTCTGAACGTTAAAGGGAAAAAGCCACATTCATCAGTTAAGTAGAAACTATTTTTTCCCTTCCATTTAGAATGTATAGGAATTAGAGGGAAATAGTAAGGCTGTATGGTTTTCAATAAAAATTCAAAGAAAGCGACTGAATCTTCTGTTTTAGGAAATCATATTAATATATATTACACATACAAAAAGGAGTGGGGCCTGAGTCAATGCCCAGGCACCAGCTGCACTGGCTACATCTTGAAAGAGGAGGGGTGAGTGAGGTGGAAGCTCCCAGAGAGGGTCAGCAGGAAGATCAGTGTTGGTAGTTAAGGCAAAGAGCGCAGCAGGAGAAGGCAAACGGTACTGAGGAAAAGAGAGGAGCAGTGGGTCATAACTGCTTCTCCAAAGACCTTTTTCTACCTAGCACTCCACATCCACAGGACGTTGCTGTGACTCTGGCTGGAAGTGGGGGGGCTGACAGCATACAAGTGCTCCCACAGAGTTGCTGCAACTCTGCTTTATGGGGGAGAATACATCTCTTGGTTAGAATGACTTCGAGTACATTTGGTACAACAAAAGTACAATAGCCTATACAAGTTAAGCCATGAGTCAGTTTTCTGCCAAGTTGGCCTCAATGTAAAGGCCTTTTTTTGGTTTTGTTTTTATATATAGAAAATATATATGCTTTCTCATTTTCCCAACTTGGAATCTGGTTGCAGCTCAGATTGTTGAACAGATAGGAAAAACATATGTTCCCAACATTTCTTCAAGATTTCTTTCTTTTTTTATATAAATAAACGTCAGAATGACTTGTGCCAAAAGGAAGAACATGTCAGATTCTGAGCTTCTCTTGGGCTGGACTGCCTGAAGAGGACTGTCCTGCTGTGTTAACAGAGGTATAGTGCAATGCTTTCAGCTGACATGCCAGTGTGGTATGAAGGCTTCCCCTGGAGGTGGGGGCCCCTTTTTTCCAGAAGGTTGGGGGCCTCCAGAAGGTTTCCCCCATCACCAACTGGATGTGATGGTTAGAATTTAACGCCTACACAGGTGGGTCTCACAACAGGACAGGGCAGGTAAGGCTAATGGTGCAAACCGTGCCTCAGCACAGGCAGTCATCTTGGGTGAGGGTGAGGTGCAACTCATAAAACTTGGAACCTGCAAGTCACTCAGAACATTGGTGGCTGGTGAGGGAAGAGCCCTCAGGTATGCTGCAACATTAAAAGGTTCAAAAGCACTGACAAAAAGTATTCAGTTTTGCCCAAGGCAGCACGTGAGAATCCATTCCAGTGAAATGCTACATTCCTAGAAGTGCTGTTCACCCCAGAACTGTATCTCAGAGGACTCAATTCTGGCTGCGCTGAGAAGCGCTGAAGTTCCCTCCATGTCGCTCTGGAGACTGAAGCAGCGAAGCAGCCCTGCCTTAGGGGGTTGTTTATATCCTCTCTCAAACTTCAGCATCATGGACGGCGGTAGTGTGTAAAATGTTTGCTCTCCTCATGAACTTCCATCTCTGAGCTTTTCAATTCATTTAACTCTTTTCTTACGGCGGCCTTGTCAGCAGGGGTCAGTTTGGCCCAAGGTTTGTCAGCTTGCTGGTCATAATCATGAGCCTCTGTTACCCCCACGTATTCATTAAACCTCAGAATATTCCTGGCAAGTAGTTCAGCCACAGTTGGCCTTTGACTGAGCTTTCTCGTGAGCTGACGTTTAATCTCTCGTTTTTCTGTTTGATGATCAGCTTCATTTTTAGGTTGTAGTATGTTTCATTGTTCTAGCTCTTCTGGTGTTGGCCTTTGACTCAGTCGTAGTTCTGGAGTCCAGAAATCCAAAATCAAGGTGTTAGAAAGGTTGGTTCCTTCTGAAGTTTCAGAGGGAAAATTTGTTCCATGCCCCTCTCCTAGATTCTGGTGGTTGCCAGCGGTCCTTGGCATTCTTTGGCTTGTAGATACATCACTTCAGTCTCTGCCTTAGTCACATAGTGTTCTCTCTGTGTGTGTCTGTGTCTCTCCGTCCAAATTTCCTTCCTCTTATCTGTTCTGTTACTCCTTAATTTTTGTAATGCATCAGTGGCTCTTTACTAAGAAAGCAAATTATCTTTGGCAGTGGGAACATGAATATGAGGAAATGGAAAGAGGGAATAAGAGTAGACTATCTTGAACCAAAGTACAATTTGGATACTTTTGCTTTTTATAGACTTAGTCAAAGAGTCTACCAGGAACCGTATTATAAAGCACATTAAAGATGTATACTTTATATTTCCTAGGCTTGGTTTTTCCATCCTGAAATTGCTACTACTTGTGATTCTGAGAATTTAAGATATTGTCCTATTTCAGTTTTCTGTGCACTTGATTTCTTGAAATTGATTTTTTCATATTGCTTTCTTTCAGTCTCAATAAATCTAGTTGTAAGCGTGGTAATTACAATTTAATTTATTAAATGGATAAGATTTAGGTTACAGTGGGTCTACAAACAAAGAGACCATGTACAGTAAGTCGTTAATCTTGAAAGCCCCCACAAGCAATAAGTGCTTCCACTTGAATTACATTTAAAACTATTATTGCAGGGTTCAAATCCTATTAAACACAGAAAGAGAAAATTTCCACAGATATAGAGCTTTCCCCTTCCCACAAGTGGGTGAAAGCAGAATTTCCATGTTTTAAAATGTGTGGAATAAAAAGAGAACATTTAGAAATTACCTGCTTGTGATTATTATTGTTTGATGACAAGCTTTAATTAGAAGACACAGTAAACTAAATTTCACAGAATGTCAGCTGGAAAGAGCCTTAAAAATAATCTCTCTAGGGACTTCCCTGGTGGCTCAGTGGTTAAGAATCCGCTTGCCAGTGCAGGGGACACAGATTCGATCCCTGGTCCGGGAAGATCCCACATGCCGCGGAGCAACTGAACCCGTGTAGCAACTGAGCCCGTGTGCCACAACTACTGAGCCTGTGCACCTAGAGCCTGTGCTCTGCAAAGAGAAGCCACCGTACTGAGAAGCCTGCACACCACAAAGAAGAGTAGCCCCCGCTCGCCACAACTAGAGAAAGCCCTCACGCAGCAACGAAGACCCAACGCAGCCAAAAATAAATAAACAAACAAACAAATAAATAAATCTCTCTATCTTAATTAACAAACAGGGGAATCAATGTTCAGAAAAGTGATGAGGCTTAAAACACGGTCAATAAAGCATTGGCTGCAGAGTCAGGGAAAGGAGAAGATGTATTTTTACATTTGAGGATTGGCTTAAATAGGGGGATAAGCAAACAGATGCAGGGATAAACTAGGTGGGAACCCAGAATATGGTGTTAAGTTAGTAGGTATTTAAATCTGTCTTGGTTTATATTCTTCTTTTTGTCTCTGTAGAGACAGTTATCTAACATCCTGAAATTTCGTATCAAATGGGAGGGTTATCTAACAAGGATTTGTGTTCACTTTGCGATCCTTGTATACTCAAGAATAGAATTAAGACTCTTTATTTCCATGTAGTTGATCTGGATGTTGCTAAAGACAAGTAAGGATCCAAGAAATGTTCTTGGTTACCAAAATATCTCTAGCACGAGGATTTACTTAGCCTCTTTCAGTACTAAGGAGTGAATGCTTTATGTTACCGGATACCAAGAGATCCCCCAAATAATATAAACTTAATATATAGATGAAATACACAAAGATCAATATATTTAATTATGGAATGAGAGTTGCTATGGAGATGGGAAGAGGGATGATACAGTGGGAGGAGGTATGACTTATAATTACCTTTGTAAATATTTTTAATCCCTTTGATATGAGCTTGGGCTGTTGTATTCCCAGGATAGATAATGAGGTCAAGAGAGTTTTCTAAGAGTCAGGAAATGGTACCTCCCTTTGTAGTCATTACATTTTTCTAGGTCCAAAATGGGGTGTGGGCATGGAGAGAGGGATGCAGCATCATTCATCATTAAAGTATCTGGAAGGAACCTCCCAATGAATCTGTACACTCTATTTGCAGGAATCATCCCTTTGGTCATATTTTATAGTGCTATGTGTTAGATGGAGGCTGAGGAGAAAACAAAAGCAACTGGGAGAAGGCTAGGAAAAGGAAGCACTGAGGAGACATCCTGGGAGATTTCTAGTTGCAGGAGGCAGCAGTATCTGCTGGTGGAGGTGTACGTATGTGAGAGAGAGAGGTGTAGAGAAAGACATGGCTAAGCAGTACAAATTCTAGAGTCATATGAAGTTTTATTTGTTTCCTTCCTAATATTTTGGTAAAAATTAGAATATACCAACTAGATTAATTAAAACAGATTTAATGCAACATATTTGGAGAAATCTGATACGTGGCAATATAGACTATCACTGAGGATGAACTGATTGATGATGGATGGATGAGTGGATGGATGGATGAATAAAGGGTTCTATAGAAAGAATTTAGGATGAGGAGGAGGAAAATCATAATATATTTGAACTGTTTATTGAACTATCAATATATCCAGATTGGTAGGTTTTTTAAATTAACAATAATTGTTTATACTTTTAGAGCTCTCATATATATCATTTAACTCTGATACATGAACAACAGCAATTAACAACAGTAAGCTAGAAAGGAAAGTGAAGTTTTGTACATGAGAAAGCCCTGAGATGCCATGAGAATTTCTTTTTAACTCCTTAATGTCCTTTTGATCAGAACAATATTATTGGATGATTCCTTGGGCTATTTAAGCCATCTGCTCTCATGAGCTATTATAGCGAATTAAAAGGATTAAGAAATTTATTAGCTGCTCAACTTTAGTAGTTATGACAACTTTTAAGATATTGAACTGCTTTCCTATCTAGAGGCTGACTGAGCTTCAGCTCCCCCACCTGTGAAATGAAGAAGCGGGACAAGATGGTATTAAAAGGATTCCTCCAACTCTTAATTTCTATTTCTCAATGATTCTGGTTAAACCACACAGAATGCATCAAGTTAACTAGATTGTTCATTCACTTCTTCTTAAATCATGCAAAAAAATGCAAAGAAAAAGGATGTTATGTTAGTGACAAAACTTTCAAGTAATGGAATTTATGCTTCTATACCACCTGAGGTCAGGGGTCATGTTTTTTATCTAGAATTTAATAACTGAAGGGTTATTCTGATAATACCTTACCCATTCTAACCTTTCGTTTTTGTAGGTAAGAAAACTGAGACTCATAAAGATGAATAACTACCACAAGGTCACACAGCTAGAGTTGGCATTAAAATACTGGTCTCGTCGAAGTCCAGAGTCCTGCCCAGTACTTTCCACTCCAGTGCTCATCTTAAATGTTTCCTGATGATGCTGATGCAATTTCCGATCAAGACCCACAGCTAGACTTTATGAATCTTGCCTGGGCATTTGAGATGCAGTTATTTGTACTGAGAAAATACTTCAACGTGCCACAGCTGCTCATTCGTATGCATAAATCTATGTAGACATTGATTTAAATAAAGAAATATAGCTTGCATTGCAAGTAGGTTTCTTGGATGTTGTAAATACTCTCCTTTCCGAGAACTTTCAGAAGGTGTCAACATTCTTCCAAGGTTAAGTTGCATATTAATTTCAAGCTTTTATTGTATCTTTTACTCTATAGAGAAATGCACCTTGGTCTCCAGCTCTGGTTTAAGCTCGATAACTTAATTCAGAGTGGTTACTCTGAAGATCAGAGTTTCACTTCACGCTAAAAAGAATATATACTCTTTCCCCCCTGAATTAGATACACAATTTAAAAGAAGTAAAAAAGATTATTTAAATTAATTTCTGCTTTAAAATATAGTAAGTTACTCAAATAAAATTTATAGTGATGGCTGAATGACTTTTTTTTGATTCACAGAGCCATCCATTAGGATGGTGTTCAATCTTACTTCATCCCAACTCACTGCTTCTTTTTTTTACATCTTTATTGGAGTATAATTGCTTTACAATGGTGTGTTATTTTCTGCTTTATAACAGTGAATCAGTTATACATATACATATGTTCCCATATCTCTTCCCTCTCGCATCTCCCTCCCTCGCACCCTACCTATCCCACCCCTCTAGATGGTCACAAAGCACCGAGCTGATCTCCCTGTGCTATGCGGCTGCTTCCCACTAGCTATCTATTTTACGTTTGGTAGTGTATATATGTCCATGCCACTCTCTCACTTTGTCACAGCTTACCCTTCTCCCTCCCCATATCCTCAAGTCCATTCTCTAGTAGGTCTGTGTCTTTATTCCTGTCTTACCCCTAGGTTCTTCATGACATTTTTTTTCCTTAAATTCCATATATATGTGTTAGCATACGGTATTTGTCTTTCTCTTTCTGACTTACTTCACTCTGTATGACAGACTCTAGTTTCTTTAACTCACTTGCAGGAGAGGCCATAATGAAAGAGAATGAAGCCTGAATAGGTTCACTGTGTCACTAGCTGAGGAGTTCTAGCAAGATTTATGAATTAGCTTGATAATCTGTATTTAGAGGGGAGGCATAGGCAAAGTAGAGGTGAATGACACGTGAACTTCTTAGACCCCCTGCAGCTTGATCTGTTCCTAGTAAAACCACTGAGCTATGACTAACCACTGAGTGACACATGTCAGAAATCAAACCTTGTGATATAGCCTCATGTGACTTTGCCCAGTACTCCAGGTAGAGGAAGTCCCACCCAATAGTGTCAAATGGCAATTTTTGCAGGGTCCCTAAGTATTCTAGAGCAGTGCTTCTCAAACTTTAATGTACGTACAAATAACCTGTGGATCTTGATAAAATGCAGATTCTGATTTAGTTAGCCTGGGTTGGGGTTCAAGATTGTGCCTTTCTAACAAGTTCTCAGTTGCTATCTATGCTGCTGGTTCACCGACCACCCTTGGCAGACCAAGACTGTAGAATAAGTCATCTCTTCCCCCAGTTTCCTACATGGCTCATTCCATCACTTCTTTTAAGTCGCTGCTGAAATACCACCTTATTAGCAAGACCTTCCCTACACACCATATATTTCTCTGTCACTATCATCTTTATTCTTCTTCCTATTTAATTATACTACTTATCACCATTTGACAATGGTGTTGACAGCTCGTTAGTTTGCTGCTTTATCATTTTCCTAGAATGTTGACTGAGGCATAGTAAATGTTCAGCAAAAAAACTATTAATTGAATGAACATGGCCACTCTGCCACAATTCCATTCCATAAACCAGACCACACTTATGAGTCTCCAGGCAGTAATCAACTCTGTCCTTTGGGATTTTCCTTTAGGAACTCAAGCATTCTTTGAAAGAATAAAAGGTGGAGGAAATCAGGCCCCTCCACGGTCTACTCAAGTCCCTGCTTGCTGATGGGGACCAACAGCGACTTTCTCCTTCCTACTTGCAGGCCCTTCTGAAGCCCTTGCAATGTCCCCAGCAGTGCCCTGAGTAGCCAGATTAAAGGCCAGGGGATATTGGTGGCTTTCATGGGGACAGCTTGGCAATTGATTGTCTCCATTTTGTGCTCTATCCAACAACTTATACTGTTCACTTGATTCTCCTAGTGAATATCTGAGGGTTTGTTATTTCAACCTCAGGCAGTAATCTCACACTAAATATAGGTGCTATTGTATTAGTGAGAAGGCAACAAATGCTGTAAAGATTTGCCCCAATCTGACCCAGGGGAATGCTGTGTTAGACTCTCTTTGACAAATGTATAATTAGGTTGTAATCAATGCCTTTTTATTCATCAATGATGTTAAAGTTGAGTTACAGAGATTTAAAAAATGAAATGTGAGACCTTTAATAGTCTTTTCTTTGTTCTATATTACAGAGCAAGAGCTGTAGATTTTCTGCAATGCAGGAGAAAGGGAGTTTACCTTTAGGGTTGCTAAAGGTTTTGTAACAACAACAGCAAAAAAGGCACCACCTAAAAAGAGCATCAACACCAAATGTCCAATATAGGGATTCATCTACCATTTCTGCATCTAATATCAAAACGCCAGGGCACTCATTTAATATTCACTCAAATATTTCTTAAACATCTACTATTAATATTTGCCAACGTACTAAATATATTATATTGCACTTCTAAAACAAGGTGAGACACATTTGATAACTCTTTAATAAAGCATAGTCAAATTCATATTGAGCACATTAACATGGGAGATAAAATAAGTGATAGAAGGGTCCTTGCCCTCTAGAAGCTTACTTAAGTGGAGGAATGTGCAAATCACGACAAGGGACACACCAAGTGTCTGAATATAGGTCTAGGGAGCTCAGAGAAAGAATCAATCAACATTGATTCAGCAGATTAAAGATGACTTTGTAGTGGAATTGGCATCTGAGGGCCTTCAAGATGAGCAGGAACACTACTGGTGGAAAGGGAGAGAAGGGAATTCCAGGCAGAGGAACCCACATAAGCAAAGGCCCAGAAACACGGCAGTTCAGGACGAAGGGCAGGGGCAGGGAGCAGTCCTGTGAAGCAGAGCCACAGTGAAAAAGGATGATGCTGGTGGGTGGTGGTTGCAGGAGGGGGCATGAAGGCTGGCTGGGACCATACTGTGAAAAGCAAGGAGTTTGTATACAGGCATCTTGGGGTGATATCTTCTAGAATGGTAATTCTGAAAGCAATGAGGAAGATGACTGGGAGGGGTAAGGAAATGGGTATATATATGTGTGTGTGTGTAGTGGAGGTGGGTGGGCATTATGTTTCCTTTTTTCCAAGTAATGTTGGAGTAATTTCACTAATTGAATATAGGTAATTGAAATTTTTACAAGAATTAATTTCTCATATTGCTTAAGTAGAATTTATTCTGTAGTATCAGGTACATGATCCTTTTTTAAAAAAAGAAAGAAAATAACATTATTATTTTCTTTCTATTATTAATGTAATACATGTTAACTTCAAAGTAAGCATGTGACGCACATTGGATAAAAAATGATGGTAAAAATGAATCACAATCACACCAGGAGAAAGAAACATTTGTTTGTATGTGACTCTAAATTTGGCTTCAATTCTGCCACCTAGAACTAGGTATTGAATAAGACTGATGATGGATAGAGTAATTCAGACAACTGGGGCCAAGTTCATTTTAGGCAGAAGTGAGTATAACAACTTTGGCCTTACCCTGTGCAGTGAAACTTGCCAAGGAAGACACTTATTGTTATATTATGATAATTATAAATTATTTATCATTATTTCAAAAAATGTGCTAAGTACTATGAAAAATACAGTTGGAAACAGTTTTGTATTTTGCAATATACACTTATTTACCACTTATTTTCTGCTTTGAAGCAAAAATGAAAAAGTGCAAGCAGTAAAAATGAATCCCTTCAGCCTTCAATTACTGTCAAGTGGAAAATCAAGTACTGAAGAATGGTAAACTTTTCTTCATTAGTTCAACAACTTTTTAAGAAATACCAGTTATATGTACAACACTGAAGATAAATTTATCAGTGAACAAAACATAGGTTTTGGTGTCTGCACGCTTGGAACTCACGATCTTACGTAGCTTATCAAGATATTCTTTCTCCCTGCTCCCTGGAATAGAATTCTCACCCATTTTTCAAAGTCTGGTTGCATTTTCCCATTTCCATGAAGTACTCTCATACTGTTCTGCCTCCTGCAGGTTTATTCCTTCTCTGACATTCCATAATTCTTAGAGATGGTGCCATTATCATACAATTTTGGTTATATGTCATCAGGAACTGATCTCTATTAAATGTATCTAAGTCTCTTTTCCTGAAGGAGATAAAAAATTCCTTAAAGACAAAGACCTGGGATAGGGTAAAAGTGGAATTTTCTGAATATCTAGTAATATTGAGCAAGGCATCTAGAATATTCCTGATAAAAGTATTTGAATGTAAGTGAAAAACATTTTTGCCTGGTTCTTGACCATGTTACAAGAGATGTCAATAAAATTTGTCTTAGCAAGGATACCTCACAATACTGGTGCAAATTAAGGGGACTTGGTGAGAATTTCCTAATGGAATCTTATGGTATACTCTTCTTTTAACTTGTTATTTTAAAGGCAAATTGATCATTATTTCTTAAATATGTCATATAATTTATATGTCCCTAAATGACCTAAACAACAATCCAATCAGTTTTCCATTTCAAACAATAGTTAAATTAAGCTATATTAAGCTAAATTAAGTTAAATTAAGAATAGTTAAATTCTTCTCCCTTTGCAAAGGGAGAAGAATGATTGCTTGGTGTTGCATTACCACATTTCCAACTGATTTAAAGCCATGACAAATTAGAATGCAGTTAGGCTATTAAAATGGGGAAGTCATTCCGTGAGTCTGATTTGTACTTTGGCATTTTGAAATACTAAGCTTGTTGTTGTTATTTGCAGGTATCTTTAGAAGCGCTTTAAACATCAATTTATTTGATTTATAAGACATGCTTTGAACAGGCATCTTGATAAAGTACAGCATAGTATCCAAAGTGAGTATATTGCTTAAAGGAAACAAAGCTGTAAGGAAGCTTAAGATGAAGATTTATGCTGATAGAACTAGGACATGCTTGTCCTTTATTGTAACTTTTAAAGCTTGTAATCATGCTGTTCAAGGTTATTTGAATGACTGTCTTCACTATCAAGAGCTTCTAATTGGTGTAACTGTGGTTCTGACCATCTTATCAGTCTCCAGAATTGTTTGAGATGAAAGTTTTTGGAAATGGGAAAACAGTCAGAGATATTTATGCCTTGCATCAGATTATGGTGTAGGGCATAGAGTTTGAGACCCAAAGATAACAGCTATCAATAAAATGGAAGAATCCCAGGAACAAGTTCTTACTCTATATGAAGTAGAATTTGTTCATCAAATGGTGTTAACCCAGATCTTTTTCATTTTCTGTTTTACAATGGGTACTTTGGAGCTGTTTATTCCTATTAGAAGACATATCTACTAATTTTTAAGAAGTAGAAAGACTTGTCAAAACTGTCTGAGAAGAGCATGGTTCCTTGGTGCTGTCATCGTCCATCTTTGACAAACACAAATCCCCTCTTCCCAGATGGCTCTCTGGCCATATCTGGGCTAGGTCAATAGAAGAAAGCAATTAATACTTTTTTTTTTGGTATAACTTAATTGCAAATTCTAATTCTAAAGTCAGGCAAAGTGAAAGTGACATACCAAAACACATAACGGCAGAATGTTTTCTTTATTCTCTCGTAAAACATGTGGTTGGCCACCGTTAATGGTAAAACCTAAGATGTCACAAGAAAGACACAAACCTCAATTTTCCAAACATCAATAGACCAAATGT
This sequence comes from Globicephala melas, assembly GCF_963455315.2. NCBI lineage: Eukaryota > Metazoa > Chordata > Mammalia > Artiodactyla > Delphinidae > Globicephala > Globicephala melas. The sequence goes on from NC_083321.1 coordinate 60,307,896, forward strand.
TGCTAAGAAAAAATCATTTGAAAAGGCCAGAGAAGCTCTTTATGCATGTGGATGCACAAAGGCTCTTCCTTGAAGGTCCCTTGTACTTTCATATTCATCTGTTAAATTCTCCCCTCTGCTAGCCATGTAGACCAAAAACAATTAACTACATTTCTTGAAGACAGAACCATATTCCTCTTTATTTTTTTGTAAAGTCTAGTCCACAGTGATATACATAACTACATTTTTTTAACAAAAGAGCAATTTATATATATAAATTTGCTAAGAACTCAATTCCACAGTAGGTAGCAGCCCAGTTGTCTCACTGATCCTCATTCTGATCACAGAAACAGATGTTGAAACCAATCAAAACGCAGGTTTGGCTAATCTAATTTAGAATATCTCATCAAATCTCAATTGGCTAATTCAACTTATGACATCTCACCAAGTCTCAAGGTTTACAGTGATGTATTCCAAACAAGGGATAGTGTGGCAGAAGAGGCAAAAATAAAATAAAATAAAGTAAAATAACATAAAATAAAATAAAAATTCCACGTCAAGGACATCCAAAAACCACTTTAGTGTTAATAAGAGTAAGTCAATGCCATAAGGAGAGACTATGGTCTACTGATCATGGTCTATTTCTGTAGATGGGATCTCTCCCCCTTGCTTCCTAAATCTTAATTGCTTTTATAGTATCCATTGCTGACCAAAAGTGTATACCAGACAAGAATATAAATGAAATAAAGCTGATGCTACTTGTTATTTGTTTAAATTCATATTTTCAAACAGGCCTTTCCAACTATTGGATGTTTTCCTTGGAATTAAGGGTAACAAAGTCTCGTGTTCTTTGGACATAAACCACAAATTTTTCACCATGGATTGTTTTAAAAAATCTTGTTGGTGGTGACTGGTTAATACCGGTGATCAGAAATACAGGCACCCATTCACACAGAAACACATCAGAACATTGTAAGTCTGAGTTCTCACTGACCTTCAGGTTGGTATTGTGCTATAATCGTCACCGTCTGTCCAGCCCCCTTTAGCGCTGCAGCAGCCTGTTCATGGGATGCTCCTCGAAGGTCAATGCCATTCACCTGAAACAGAGGAAGCCGGAGAATTTTGGTATTTCATAAGGCATATTATTCTGATAGACAGAGGGGAAAAGTTTCCCAAAACTGAAAGGCTAAGATTATGTTACCTGCCTCAAAACCCTTCATGTCCTACCCAGGCATTTGAGTGTTAACCTATCAGATTTCATGCTCTTGATAACTTTAGTTAGCAGAAAGATGAAATTTCACCTCGGACGTTTGTGCCATGGTCTGAATGGGTTGAAAGTTTTGTCTACCCATGTCCAGTAAGATTTTAGTGTGTGTGCATTTAATATGCTTCTATGAGTTTCCTAGATTTCTGGGTTAGATAGGAGCCTTCAAAATTAGAAGGAAAACAGGATAATAAAGAAAGACACATGTAATGTATGTAGACAAGTATGTGCTGACAGAATAATATATTCATATGAGATTCAGGGGAGACTGTATGGAATGGGGCTGGCTGCCCGCCAAATCCCTCTCTTTGGTCATATGCCTGGTCCTGTCATCCTGAGCTTGGTTAGACAGCCCTGAGCCTTGTTACCAAAATTAATTTGACTGCCTAATTTCTTACGTACAATTCCAGAATGAATTGTGACAAAATGAAATAGAGAATGCCAGGAGTTTATGTTGCTCTTGCTAACTCCCATTTTGGGATCCTTGCCAAAAGAGAAACAGAGCATCTAAAAAATAAGCACAAAACTCTGCCGAGAGGGAAAAATCACCCTGAAGTCAAATTTAATGAGACGCAAAAGCTAAAATCTTTCTCAAATCAATTCCGTCTAAACCAACACAGTGTAATTACTAAGTGCTTTCCAATGACAGGGCTCTGTGCGTGCCCAGGAGAGGGATGGTGGATGGGGAACAAAGGTGAACAAGACAAGCCTCTAAGAAGCTTTGTTTCAGTTTCAACTGAACACAGAGTCCAGTTTTCCAAACGACACAGCTGATATCTGAATTCTGTTTCCTTTCACTTCCAGGGAAGATGGCTATGGAACATGAAAAAGAATAAAAGAACTGATCAGCTTATCTACACATAATATATAGAATCTTATTTCGCTTCTCATCAGTCTTCTTTGACAACGATATTGAGTGGTGGATGGGGGTTGCCACTGAGTTTTCCCTGTCAGGCCTGGAACATCTGTAATCTTTAATCCCACAAGCTGGTCCTCTAATAATAAATTTGTTAAAGTCTCCTTATTCACTTTTACTAATTTCATGGCTTTCTATTCTGGTGAAAGCATTGATTGGCTTTCTATGTTTACTGAGAGCTTTGATTACACGGTAACACCGGGAAGTCCACTGAGTGAACCTGGGTCTGGCTGGGCCACTCCTTACTAGCTGAGTGACGGTCATATCACCTCTCTGAGCCTCAGTTCTCTCCTGCCTCAGTTAGAAGGGACTGTTAGGCTCTTTGAGTCTAAAACCTCTTTGAACTATAAAATCCCAGATTTAATCCTTATTAAATGACAGTCATTTCAGAGACTGTCTAGGTGTCGATGAGTCAGAAGTATGACTCAGAGAGCCAGAAGAGACAGGAAAAGTAATTTGATCTAGGTTTCTGCCTACAGGAAGCTGAATGCACAAACGTCATGGGCCGAAAGACCTCTTCTTTTGTCAAACAATTAGACTTAACTTTTTATTAAAAAATAATATGTGATCGTGGTAATTAATTCTTATGTTTCAGAAAGGTGTAAAAAGAAAAGTAAAAAGTCCCCTCACCATCTTCACTCCCAGAAGTAACCACCATTAGCAGTTTCTAGTGTATGCTTTTTAGAAATCTGCTATATGCAGGTGCAAGCAGGTCGCTTTATCGCGATTTGTTTCTTTCTATTTTATATTTTAATATATTATTGACTTTTTCTTTAAACAGATAAGATCATATCTCATATATAGTTGTATAACTTGTTTTTGTTTAGCTTTTCATTTAACAATCTATTGTGGTCATCATCCAATTCAGCTCATATCATTCAAACGTTTAACAGGAGCCTAGTATCCCATGGTATGGATGTACCAGTACTTTTTCTGTAGGATCCCTTCTGATGAGGTCGAGGCTGTGTCTAGCTTCTTACTATTAAAAATACTTATGGGGACTTCCCTGGTGGCACAGTGGTTAAGAATCCACCTGCCAATGCAGGGGACACGGGTTCGAGCCCTGGTCCAGGAAGATACCACATACCACGGAGCAACTAAGCCTGTGTGCCACAACTACTGAGGCTTCATGCTGCAACTACTGAAGCCCGCGCGCCTAGAGCCCGCCGTGTTCCGCAACAAGAGAAGCCACCACGATGAGAAGCCTGCGCACCCCAACAAAGAGTAACCCCTGCTCGCCGCAACTAGAGAAAGCCCGTGCACAGCAGCAAAGACCCAACGCAGCCAAAAATAAATAAATAAATAAATTTATTTAAAAAAAAATTCTTATGAAGGTGTTTCTGAAGGATAAGTTCCCTGGACATACACTTCTTAAGTTAAAAAGTATATGCATTATGCTTCTTTTTTCTTTTTTTTTTTTTTGTGGTACGCGGGCCTCTCACTGTTGTGACCTCTCCCTTTGCGGAGCACAGGCTCTGGACGCGTAGGCTCAGCGGCCATGGTTCACGGGCCTAGCCTCTCCGCGGCATGTGGGATTTTCCCGGACAGGGGCATGAACCCGTGTCCCCTGCATTGGCAGGCAGACTCTCAACCACTGCGCCACCAGGGAAGCCCCTGCATTATGTTTCTTTTAGTTTGCTATCGTACATTTAAAAAATATTTATTTCCTGAACAAACAGAAACTAATAATGAAGAGAACAAAAACAGGCCATAATCTCATTGCCCAGATAATGTATTGATATAAAAAATATAATTAATATACAGTCAGCCCTTTATATCTGCAGGTTCTGTATTGGCAAATTCAGCCAACCTCGGATTGAAAATATTCAAAAAAATTTCCAGGAAGTTCCAAAAAGCACAACTTGAATTTGCTACATACCTGGCAACTATCTACATAGCATTTACAATGTATTAAGTATTATAAGTAATCTAGAGATGATTTAAAGTATATGGAAGGATATGAATAGATTATTTGCAAATACTACACCATTTTATATAAGGGACATGAGTATCTGTGGATTTTGATATCTGTGGTGTGTGTGTGTGTGTGTGTGTGTGTGTGTGTGTGTGTGTGTGTGTGTGTGTGTGTGTGTGTGTGTGTGTGTGTGTGTGTGTTGTCCCTGGGGACAACTGAGGGACAACTGAATGTACATAATGCACATATGTGAAAATTAAAGCCATACAAAAGGTATAAAAATAAAAGGCTTCCCCTACCTCTAATTATTCTCTCCAAAGGTAACCGTGTTAATGGCTTCTTGTATATACTACCAATTATTTCTGTTATGAATATAAGCAGGTTTATAAAATTATAAATAATTTAAACATTTTACACAGAAAGATATTTTAAATATTGCTTTATACTTTGATTTTCTTTCATTTACTAACACATCTTAGAGCGCATTCTTTTTTTATTGAAGTATAGTTGATGTACAATATTATATTAGTTTCAGTGTACTGCACAGAGATTCAATATTTTCATACATCATACTCCATTTAAAGTTATTACAAAATAATGGCTATATTTGCCTGTGCTGTACAATATATCCTTGCTGCTTATCTATTTTATACATAGTAGTTTCTTTCTCTTAATCCCGAGAGCATTCTTCATTCACATATTCTTATACATTATCTTATTCTTTTTAATAGCCATGGAAGGTTCTATTAGTCAATGTAAAGCTATTTTACCAGGGCACAGTTGATGGGCGCTTAGCTTATTTTGGTATTTTGCTATTACAAACAATTTTATAATAAATATCATCTAACAGTAAGTTGTTGGATAAAGGGTATGAGTGTTAAATTTTGGTAGCTATTGCCAAGTTGCTTCCAAAAATGTAGCATTAATTTATACTCTCACAAATAATATGATAGGCTACTTCCTCACACTCTTGTAAAAATTGCTCATACCCTAATATTTGACCTTGGCCGTTCTGATAGGTAGACAATTATATTTTTAAATTTTGCATTTCTTCAATTATGAGGTTAAACAGCTTTTTATATGTTTGTTGGATATTTAAATTTGTTTTTATATAAAACTCCTGTTCACTTATTTTGCCTTTTTTTTTTTTTTGGTTTGGGTAGTTTGCTCTTTGAAAAATTTATCTGCATATTAAGAATATTGGTTCTTCACCTCAGATAACTATTGCAAATATTCTTACTAGTTTGGTATTTGTATTTTTTATTATTGTATTTAAAGTATTTAAACTTTTCCTTTGTATGTTATTTCTTGCCATACAGAAGTTTAAAATGTTTTATATAGTCACATTTCTTTTTTCTTTTTAGCTTTTGAGTTTTGTATTATATATTCCCTTCTCTGATATATACTAAAGAAATTACCCATGCTTTCTTCTAGTACAACCCTGGTTTAATTTTTAGCCATTTAATCTTTGTTGTACTGGAATATAGTTTGGTGTTTGATGTGAGAACCAGGTAAACACACCCTTTCTTAGACCTTTCCTTTATAGCGTCAGACTTCTACGTCTTTCAATATTTTAACCATCCTCTGAATTTTTCTCAGTGCACTAAGGGGCCACGAAAAAGTGGGAAGGAACAAAAGATTTGGAGTCAGAGAGAACTAGATTTGAACCCTGAGTCCACCAGTTATACCTAAGTAACTTGGGAAAGTCATTTAACTTCTTCAAACCTCAGCCTCCTTACCTGTAAAATGGGTATAATATCTATCTATAATACCTGCCTATCAGGGCTGTTGCATGAAATAGATGAGACAATAACTGTAAAGCCCTTAACACGGAGCCTGGTGCAAATAGGCATTCAGGAAATGATATCTATTATGCTGTGAGTATTTCTTCAAAGAGCTGTGATTATAACTGATGAAATAAAATCTAATGGAAATTAACGAATATACTGTATGCGTTACTTCATGGTTTTCTTTTCTTCCTTCTTTTTTTTTTTTTTTTTCCTTTTTAGGAACAATTTCAGCACTGGAAGAGCTGTTCATCCAGTGCTTACACATTAGAGATGGTTTCCATAGGGGAATGGACCTGCCCAAAGTAATATCAGAGTTAGCACAGGGTTAGCACCAGCCCAGAGTTTCTTTGGCCCAGCCCAGGCTTCTTTCCACTGTAGCAGATGTGCCCTATTATGTGTGTTTGTTTTCCACTGGGCCAGTATTAATCAAATCTTGCTCATATTGGACCCAGTTCTACATGGGTCTCCACATTTGATGCTGCTGTTATCCTGAACAATACTACATTGTCCGTGGCCCTGTTGATTTTCCTCCAGGTTTTAGCAAACATGCTTTTTTCCAGTCTTTCAAACTTTTCAAGGTCACTTTGATTCTTATTTCTATCTCTGAGGTTTGAGTTTTTATCAGTAACCTTTGCTCAAATAACATTTCAGAGGCATTCAAAAACAGTTTACATTATTAATATGACATTTTAAAATACCAAGTATGACACAGCCTCACATATTTATTATTTCTATTTTTCTACTTCAGCTTTAATTTTCTCTTCTTAAAGCATGGACTGGGAGATTGGACGCCATTCGTTACTGTTGAGATTAACAATGATAATCATTGATAACAGCATGAGGCATGCTCATATATATAGGGGATTTTTATACATTATCTTGTTTAATTCTCAGGAGGTTGGGATTATTTTTCTGACTTTACAAATAAGAAAACAGAGCTCAGGACTTCCCTGGTGGTGCAGGGAATCCGCCTGCCAATGCAGGGGACACGGGTTCTATCCCTGGGCTGGGAAGATCCCACATGCCACAGAGCAATTAAGCCTGTGTGCCACACTAGTGAGCCTGCGCTCTAGAGCCCATGAGCCACAACTACTGAGCCCATGAGCCACAACTACTGAAGCCCGCCCGCCTAGAGCCTGTGCTCCGCAACAAGAGAAGCCACCACAATGAGAAGCCCATGCACTGCAAAGAAGAGTAGCCTCCGCTCGCCGCAACTAGAGAGAGCCCGCGTGCAGCAACAAAGACCCAACGCAGCCAAAAATAATAATAAATAATAAAAAAGAAAGGTATCACTATAAAAAAAAAAAGAAAACAGAGCTCAGAGAGAATCACTAACTTGTTCAAAGTTAAGTAGTTGGAAGAGGTTAAGGATTTGAAACAGTCTAACTAAAACGCTTGAGCTCTTAACTACCAATTCCCACTGTTCTCCCTTTAATAACCTACCCAGTTCTAAGGAGAAACTTGACTTTCAAGCTCCCTGAGACTGCAGCACACAATTGGGTGCGGCTGGTCCACTCTACCACAGCCCAAACAACCTGGTTTAGACATTATGGCCCAGCCTATGGTGATCAGATGGTATAAGGCTGAAGCGAAAGGCTTTGAGTAGGCGAGAAAATTCCATCTATTGCTATCTCCTTATATATACAACTGTCATTAGATCATAGAAAAAATTAAATTCTATTTGTTATAACATCCTTTTCACAACCATGTTGCTGATAGAAATTTAGCACTTCTAGTTGATTCAATCAGTTGTAGGGTTTTTTCAGATGCTAATGTGAATGGAGGACCATGTCCAGAGTCAACACATTTTCTTTTTGTTTTTAAAAGATGAGAACTATTTGCTACTTCAGCCACTAAGGCCCCTGGCCTGGGGCTCCAGGGAGTCCCTGAATAAATGATTCAATGTTCTCCATAAATATTTGACTATTTCTTAGTATTATAGAAAGGATGATATCAGAATCAGAATTTTGGAAATGGAGAGAGCCTTTGTGACCCTCTTCAACTCCTGATGTATGATGTGTATCTTTAAGCTGATTCAACCACATTGTTCTCCCACCACGTTCACCTTTTTCATTTCTCTGATTCAGGCATTTCTGCATCTCTGCACATGCTATTTTCCCTACTTAGAACATAATTTTTCATCTCTTCCTCACCTGGAAAACTTCTAGTCCTCAAAGATTCAGTCTGTAGAGCTTCTGATTTCTCCATCAAATCTGAATAGAGCCTTGCTGGGTATTCTTGGTTGTAGGTTTTTCCCTTTCATCACTTTAAATATATCATGCCACTCCCTTCTGACCTGCAGAGTTTGCTGAAAAATCAGCTGATAACCTTATGGGGATTCCCTTGTATGTTATTTGTTGCTTTTCCTTTGTTGCTTTTAGTATTCTCTCTTTTATCTTTAATATTTGTCATTTTGATTACAGTGTGTCTTGGTGTGTTCGTCTTTGGATTAATCCTGTATGGGACATTCTGTGCTTCCTGGACTTGGGTGACTGTTTCCTTTCCCAGGTTAGGGAGGTTTTCAGCTGTTATCTCTTCAGATATTTTCTCAGGCACTTTCTCTGTTTCTTCTCCTTTCGGAACCCCTATAATGTGAATATTAGTGTACTTAATGTTGTCCCAGAGGTCTCTTCAACTGTCTTCACTTCTTTTCATTCCTTTTTCTTTCTTTCTTTTTTTTTTCTGTTCAGTGGCCATGATTTCGACTACTCTGTCTTCCAGCTCACTGATCCATTCTTCTGAATCATTTAGTCTACTATTGATTCCTTCTAGTATATTTTTCATTTCAGTTATTGTATTCATCTCTCTTTGGTTGTTCTCTGTATTTTCTAACTCTGTTAAAAACTAACTTCTTGCTCTGTGCATCCACTTTCCTACCGAGTTCTTTGATCATCTTGACTGCCCATCTCCACTTCACTTAGTTCTTCTGGGGTTTTATCTTGTTCTTTCGTCTGGAATAGTCCTCTCTTGCCTCATTTTGTCTAAGTTGCTGTTGGTATTTTTATGTCTGTGGTAGGTTGGAGAAGTGGCCCTCTGTAGGAGGCACCCTATGCATCCTAGCAGTGCACTCCCCTCTTGTCACCCGAGCTATATGCTCTAGCCCTAAGAAGGCTGCATGGGTCCTTCTGTTGCAGCAGGCTATGTGGGTGGTCCCGTAGGCCTGGTTGGCTGCCAGGACCTGCCTTGTATGTACGCTGCTGGCTGCCGTTTAGTGGGGCCTGGTCACAAGGTGGCTGGTTGCAGAAACTCAGGGGGCCTTGGGGCTAGTGCTGCCTCACTGGTGGTGGAGTCAGGGTCCTAAAGACTCTGGGGCTGTTGCCCACCCACAAGTGACGCCAGATCCTGGGGTTAGTGCTGGACTGCTGGCAGGCAGAGCTGGTTCCTGGAGTCCGGCTGCAGGGCCCAGGGATCCCCAAACTCGTTTCAGATCATTGGTTGAGGGGGGCTGGCTCCTGACACAGTTGGGTATGGGGTCCAGGTGTCTGGAAGGTTGTGTAGGCCTGCTAGTGGGCAGGGCCAGGGCCCAGCTGGACCCAAGGTAGTATCTGGCCTGCGTTGTGAGGTGGAGGTTTTCCTGCTTCTGATGTCTGCCCCCTGGTGGGTCTAGAGGCTTGTGCAGGCTTCCTGGCAGGAGGGGCCGGTGCCTGTCCACTGCTGGCTGGAACTGGGTCTTGACTCTCTGGTGGGCTGGGCTGTGTCTAGAGGCACGTCCAGAGGCAACTGTGGACTCTGAGTCTTTAGCAGCCTGTCTGCTGATGGGTGGGGTTGTGTCCCCTATCTGATAAGTTGTTTGGCCTGAGGCGTCCCAGCACCGACACCTGCAGGCTGTTGGGCGGGGCCAGATCTTGGGCTAACGAGGTAGTGGGAGGGTCCCACCTGGCGCCTGCTGACGCTGCGGGAGAATGCGCTCTCAAATATGGCTGCCCGGGGGCCCCGGCAGTCGCCCTTCTGATTCTCCGGGAGACTCTCCAAGACCAGCAGGTAGGTCTGACCCAAGTTTCTATCAGATGACTGCTTTTGCCCTTGTTCCTGGCGCGTGGGAGATTTTGTGTGCGTCCTTTGAGAGTGAAGTCTCTATTTCCCCCAGTCTTGTGGGGCTCCTGCAATTAAGCCCCGCTGGTCTTCAAAGCCAAATGCTCTGGGAGCTCACCCTCCTGGTGCCAGACCCTTGGGCTGGGGAGCCTGACGGGGGGCTCAGAACTATCACTCCTGTGAACGGACAACTGCAATATAATTATTCTCCAGCTTTTGGGTTGCCTACCCCGGGGGGTAGGGGATTTGATTATATCACCAGTTTCCGCCCCCCCACCCCCACCCCCACCCCGCGCTCCTACCCGTCTCGTTGTGGTTTCTTCATATCTGTAGCTGTAGAAGGTCTTTTTTGGTAGGTTTCGGTCTTTTTCACTGATGGTTGTTCTGCAGATAGCTGTGACTTTGGTGTGCTCATGAAAGGAGGTGAGCTTGGGGGCTTTTCTACTCCATCCCCTTGGCTGCTCTCCTCTAGAGGACTTGTGGAATGTGCTTACTTGTGAGCTCCTAAAGATAGGAGCTTGTTTTATTGGAGCTTGAGTCTCTAGCATAGTGCCTGGTAGATTGTAGGTGTGTAATAACTGAAGAGGCGAGTGACCGAATAAGTGAGTGAGTGAGTGAATGATCTCACTACATTATCCCAGGCAAATGGTCATCCAAGCTGATTTGACACTGGCTTCACCTGATGAAGAACTCACTGTCTTTCAGGAAAATCCACTTGGGGTCAGCTCTAGTGATCAAAAAAAAAGTTCTTCGTGTAGAATCTAAATAATCTTCCTGGTACTTTCCACTTCCTGGTTCTAGTTCTGCCCTGTGAGGGCTGACAGAATATTTTTTCTTTTCTAGGACTGCTTCTTTTCTATGGTCCTCTATCTAACATTTGAAGATGATTTTCCCTTTTCTAGGTTAAACGACCTCATTCCCTTCCCTTTCCCTCCCTATCATTCCCACCAAGTGACCATTTGTTTCTACTTGCATACCTCCAGTGACAGGGAACTCTCTCTTTTTCTAGTTTGTTTCATTTTGGGATGGCTCTTATGAGCGTTATTTCTAGCATCTTGTTATTATTTAATGCCTCATCAGAGACTCAGCTGAGTGCATGTGAGGTCAGTTACGGCAAATTGGAAGCTCTCTTACGCAATTATTCTTTAATGCGCACCTGGTGTAGTATCTAGAGCTAAATGCAGGGCTGACAAAAAAATCCATTTCTTTAAAATATCCATTTTTGTCATTTCCTTTTCCAACTTAAGGGAAGGAGTGAACTAGAGTGACACATAGCCATTGTCAAGCAGTTTACCATTCAGTGGAGGACAGTGACAGGTAAACACACAATTAAGCACCTAGTGGTTAAGTGCTATGACAGGATAAGGTCAGAGTGCTCTGAGACCCAAAGGAAGGGCCCATACTAGGTATGAGGAGGTATCAGAAGGTTTTCTGGAGGAAGTGACATCAGAAATGACATCTGAATGAGTCATCCAGGTGAGGATGGGTGCGGGGTGTCCACGCAGGGCTGTGGGCAAGAGGAGTAGCAAGAGTATTCCAGGCAGAGAGGGAGGCAGATATGAAGGTCTGGAGGTGAGAGGGGGTCTGGCACACGTGAAGAAAAGAAAGTAGTTGTTACTAAAGGGCAGAGAGGGGAGACGAGAGTGGGAAAGAGATGAGAGGTGAGGCAGGAGAAATGAAGGTGATGATGGTGATAATGATGAAGATGATGGTAGTGGTGGTAACTCCCATGTACATATTTACTCGGTGGCAGGCACTGTTCTAAGCATTTCCTACATATCAATCATATCAGTTTCCTTAACCCTCACAACAGCTCTATGAGGTAAGAACACATACATGCCCATTTTATAGAGAACACTGGGGCAAAGGCAGATTCAATACTTGTCGAACGTTCCACTGCTAATATATGGCAAAGCCAGGAATTAAACCCAGACAATCTAGTTTAAGGGTCAGCATTCCTAACCATGACATATTAAGTGAATTTACGGTTTATCTTCACTGAAATGGGGAGCCATTCCTCAGCTTTGTATTGAGGAATATTGTTTCACCATCACTCCTGTACCCCAGGAGTGCATACAGCTAGAGAGAATACAGATAATATGCAAGACGCATGTGCTATTGCCAGCCTCACTAACAGCCTCCCAAGTTGAATCGATCCCTTTGGAGATGCTTCTCAGAAGGCAGCACCACTGCTCATGGTTGCTGAAGTTTTCCATCCCAGCTCATGTCATCCACCTGCTCTGAAAACTGTCATGGGACGACCACTGGGTTTAGACTTGAGAAGGCCACAATTCAAATCTTGGTGCCGTGATTTATCAACTCTGACCTTGGGTAAATTACTTAACCCCTTTGAGCTTCAGTCTCCTCATTATGCAACTAAGATAGTAACCCTTGTTTTGCTGGGTTGCTGTAAGGATGATTAAGGTAATGCAAATAAAGTACTCAACACACCTGGCACGTTGGGTAGGTACATATCCATTATCTATTAAATGAGGACTTCCAAATGGCTTTTATCAGCAATAATAAAACCAAAGGATAGATTTGGTATAAGATTGTCTTGGAATAAGAGTAGCTAAGAACTACACATTTAACTGAATTGTTAATTGTGAGAAATATACGAAGGGCTGACCCAGTGGGAAAGGGCTAGATAATTGGCACCGGATTTCAATTAAAATGAGTCAGGTGCGGAACACTGGGGACTGTTTCAAGCAAATTACTTCACAGTTGGGGGTCTTGCTGGTATGTAGCAGGGGGCAGCTGGGAAGAAACTGGTGCAGAATCCAAACAATTTCCTCTTTATTGAGAGAACAGGGATAGTAAAGTGACCAGATATATTACCAGTGAATTACATCAATGTAGAAGGCTCCATCTTTTCTCAAGAGGGAAAAAAAATCTATTTTTAATTTCCTGAAGTGATGGGATATAGTGAGATGGAAATTTGGGTTCTGTTGCTAACTCTGTCACTAACTTAACTCAGGCCAGCTAATGAGCTGCTGAAGAAAATAGAAGGTGCTGGACCCCACCATTTCTAGGGTCCCTGGTAGTTCAAAATTCAATGATTTCCATGGCTTAAAAATAACATGTCAAAGTATTTTACAGTTAGTAAACTGTTTTCTCACCTCACTTTTTTTTAACTGAACAAGGTGAGATATAAACAAACAAATGTAATAAAAGCATTTACATGTATTAAGTGATCTTTATCACATACTTGTGAAGGAAGCAAGGAAACTATAACTATCCCGTGAGCAGGCTGGCGTGGCTGGCATGGAGCGTGAGAGAGAGAAGGGGAAAATGGTGCCCGCAGAATGCCTCTTTGAGTTTAAGAAGTTTTGTCAATAAGTGGCCGGGGGAGGGTTTTACAAAGGAATTTAACACAGTTTGATTTGTGTTGGGGAAGGATAACTATGGCAACAGTGAAAAGTTGGGGTTGGAGAACTAAGTAATCAAAAATAGGATAACAAGATGGGAGACTATTGCAATATTAAACATAGTAGATGATAAAGGCCTGAATTAGAAAAATAAGAATGGAATTGAGGGTGGGAAATAAGTGTAGACTTGAGAGAGGACACAGAGGGAGGTTCTATACAGCTATTCTTCTCAAATACTTCTGGGAACCAAATAGAATTTAAATAGTATTTATAGTGTTGAGTGGATGAGAAATGGGAGATGAGAAGGTGGTTAGAGGGGTGATGATACTGTTAATCAAAATGGGAACACAGGGTGGAAAATGGGTCTGGACGCGAGGATAGTGCATTTTGTTTTGGACATGTAGAGTTTGCTGTGTCTATTGGGCGTCTACAATTTTACAGGCCGTTGGGAAATATCTATCTGAAACTTAGAGAAATTGTTAATTTTGCTCTTTTTTTTTTTTGGCCACGTGGTGCAGCATGTGGGATCCTTTTTCCCTGACCAGGGACCGAACCGTGCGCCCTGCATTGGAAGTGCGGAGTCTTAACCACTGGACCACCAGGGAAGTCCCGAGAAATAGTTTATTTTAATAATCATTTTATTCTTGGTATTTCTAAGGTCAGTACCCTGATCTGACTAGACCCAGATATAGAAGAGGCTTGCTGTACAAAATATGGCTAATAAGAGTACCCGCTTTGGGCTTCCCTGGTGGCGCAGTGGTTGAGAGTCCGCCTGACAATGCAAGGGATACGGGTTCGTGCCCCGGTCCGGGAAGATCCCACATGCCGCGGAGCGGCTGGGCCCGTGAGCCATGGCCGCTGAGCCTGCGCGTCCGGAGCCTGTGCTCCGCAGCGGGAGAGGCCGCAACAGTGAGAGGCCCGCGTACCGCAAAAAAAGAGTACCCACTTCACAGAGTTGGTATAGGATAGATTAGTTAATACATATAAAATACTTACGGCAGTGTTTGGTATGTAGTAAGGACGTATAATTATTAACTATTACTGACCCCTTCCCCTGACACTCACAAAGTAAGAGGCTGACCTGGACTAGCGTAAATTTATATCAATAAAGACTTAGCAGGCCAAGGAGAAGTGCTAAGATTATAGACATTGAAAGAGGAAGCATGGTACTCTGGAAAGCACAGTCCTAGGAGTTAAAGACCGGAGTGTTTGTCCCATCCTGCTGTTAGCTTATTTCACTTTGGGAAGTCCCTTTTCCTCACTGGGACTCAGTTTCTTCATCTAGAAAGAGAGCCTCACGCTAAGAACCTGAGGTCCCTTCTAGTGATTAATAAACAAATATATTCTATGCTTAATATGTATTTTGTTGACAGCTTGAGAAAAACATTCATTCAGCATTAAACTTTTCAAACACCCTCCAGCACGTCCCAGAGTGAATGAACTATACATTGTATTTGAAGTGGAAATTTCTAGTTAAGTCCCCTTCTCCTCCTGGAGGCTGTTGTACTTGGTTTCGAGGGAAAACATTTCTGACAGTTGTTGCATAAAAGCTCAAGACCAGAAGCCTCCTGGAGCAGAGGCAAAATGAAAAACTGATATTGGATATTTACATGTCTTAGCAGTTAAAATTAACATCCCTTTTAAATTTGGCTTGCTGATGCAAAAGTAGGCATCTATTAAAAAAAAAAAAAGAAACCTTTAAATATGTTTTGGTTTACCAGGACATTTGTAGAGGACGGATCATCTTGGAGTCTTTAACTGAGAATGATAAGGTGTAATTTGGCCATCCAAACCCAACCTACTACAGGCCAAAACACAATCAATAATTTCTAGGATTCATGTGTTTTGAGTAACAAAGTAACTATCTTTATATGAATATGTAAGCAAAAATAGTTGAAACCTTATATATGATATTAGTATCTCCAGCTCTGGCTTTTCCCTTAAGCCTAGACTTATAAATCTATTTGCTTACCTGATATCTCCAGTTGAATGTCCAAGATTTTTCTAACTCATCAGGCTCAAAATCAAACTCTTAATTTTTTCCTCAAAACCTGTTTCTGGGGAGTTTTTCCACTTTCAGTAAATAGTAATACCACCATCCAGCAATCAAACCACTCAACCAAGAACCTATGTGCCAACCAACCTTAATTCTCTTTCCCTCCCACCTCCTGCATATAGTCCATCAGCATGTCTGTTTCTAGCTCCAAGCAGTATTTCAATTTCACTCACTTTTCACTAACTCCACCCCTATCCCCCTGGCCAAGCCACCATTTCTCCTGGGGATACTGCAATAGTCTCTTGATTGGACTCCCTGCTCTCACTCTGGCTCCCCCATTCTTCTCTATCCATTTTCAACCCAACAGACAAAATGATCTTTTCAACAGGTATTTTAGATCATGCCTCTCTCCTGCTAATTTTTTTCCATTGGCTTCTTGCTGTACTTTGAGTAAAATCCAAACGCCTAGCCATGGCTTCCACCCATCCTTCTGATTCCATCTCATTCCACTCTTTGCCTTCTTCTCTGCCCTACAGGCACAAGGACCTTCATTCTACTTCACTTAAAGCCAGTTCCCTCCAGCCTTCGGGCCCTTGTATATCCGCTGTCTTTCTGACTCTGGTGCTTTTCCCTAGCTCTTCTCACATTTGATCCCTCATTTTCACAATTCTCAGCTTAAAGCGCAATTCCTCAGAGAGCTCTTTGCTGACTACTAAGAGCTACATTTCCATGAGAGGTGCCCACCTCTGACTGATCATCTGTCATTAGACAGATTTTTTTTTAATATCTTTATTGGAGTATAATTGCTTTACAATGGTGTGTTAGTTTCTGCTTTATAACAAAGTGAATCAGCTATACATATATATATATATATATATCCCCGTATCTCCTCCCTCTTGTGTCTCCCTCCCACCCTCCCTATCCCACCCCTCTAGGTATACACAGCTTTTTTTAAAATAAAAATTCTTGGGTCTCACTCTCGAAGATTCTGATTCAGTGAGTCCAGTTTAATCATCCATTCTCACCCTAGATGACAAATTCCTTCTGAAAAGGACTCTGATTATAACCTGGCTTATAATAATTATGTAATAAATGGTTGTCAAATAAATTTTAATGATTTAAATAAAAATCGATGTGTTCTGATAGTTATAATCATTTAGTAATTCAAGAAACATCATTAGGTATCTATGTAGTGCTCCAGGTATTAGAGGTATGGATGTAAAAGAGACAAAGTCCCTACTCACAGGAAGCTTTTCTTAGAGTGGGTGAGATGATAAACGAGGAAAATATCAGGTGGGCCTACGTTCTATAAGAAATTAAAACAGGATGTTAAAGATAGGCTGGAAGCCTACTTCCTACTGACCCGTTCTCTTCATTCCAGGGCTCTGTCCACCATACTGCACTTTATGCACAGGTCTCTGTCGATACTAGTGTCTCAGAACCGTGTTGGGCTGTAGGTATCACGCTGGAGGAGTCTTTGAAGCCCGCAGCCCCGTCTCGATGCCCTTGAAAACATTGTTGCTGAAGAATCACTCACCTCCACATCACACAAGTGCCAAAAGTGCTCAGGCAAAGGGTAAAACTCTGGGGCACGAGGCTAAATTCTTGCCCTCAAGATCTGCTTCTCACCTCACGCTCTAAGCTCTCTGTTCTGAGACAGATGTGTGTGTGATTCCAGACTGACAGATTCCCTTAGATTGGGGTCAGATTTGAAGCTGAGGTCTTTCTCTGATGAATGGTGGTAATAGTTTGCTCAGCATATCCTCCCCTTTGAAATCAGTGCACTGATTGCAAGTATTCAATTATTTAAAAAAAACTTAGTTTTCTGGGTCTCTTTTTTTTCTTTATTGGGATATAGTTGCTTTACAATGCTGCGTTAGTTTCTGCTGTAGAGTGAAGTGAATCAGCTGTATGTATACACATGTCCCCTCCCTCTTGGACCTCCCCCAACCCATCCCACCTATCTAGGTCACCATAGAGCACCAAGCTGAGCTCCTTGTGCTATACAGAAAGTTCCCACTAGCTATCTGTTTTACACATGGTAGTGTATATATGTCAGTCCCAGTCTCCCAGTTCATCCCACCCTCCCTTCCCTCACTCCGAGTCCACACATCCGTTCTTTATGTCTGCATCTGTATTCCTGCCCTGCAAATAGGTTTATCTGTACCATTTTCTAGATTCCACACGTATGCATTAATATACGATATTTGTTTTTCTCTTTCTGACTTCATTCTGTATGACAGACTCGAGGTCCATCCACATCTCTACAAATGACCCAATTTCATTCCTTTTTATGGCTGAGTAATATTCCATTGTATATATGTACGACATCTTTCTCCATTCATCTGCCGATGGACATTAAGGTTGCTTCCATGTCCTGGCTATTGTAAACAGTGCTGCAATGAACATTGGGGTGCATGTATCTTTTTTTTTTTTTTTTTTGTGGTACGCAGCCCTCTCACTGTTGTGGCCTCTCCCGTTGCGGAGCACAGGCTCCGGCTCCGGACGCGCAGGCTCAGTGGCCATGGCTCATGGGCCTAGCCGCTCCACGGCATGTGGGATCTTCCTGGACCGGGGCATGAACCCGTGTCCCCTGCTTCGGCAGGTGGACTCTCAACCACTGCGCCACCAGGGAAGCCCCACATGTATCTTTTTGAATTATGGTTTTCTCAGGTTATATGCCCAGTAGTGGGATTGCTGGGTCATGTGGTAGTTCTATTTTTAGTTTTTTAAGGTAGAATCTGAATAATTTTTAAGTGAACACGTATTGTAAGAACAATTTTAAAGTTATTGAAGAAGTTTTAACTATTGAATTTGAGGTTTGTGTTACTTCGACAATAAAAAACAAGAAGCTACTAAGGAAGATTAAAAATATAGTAATGTTTATAGGAAAACCGAATAAATTTGAATAATCAAATTTTCAAACATTATATAAATCCATTCGGTATTTACTGAGTGTCTTCATTGTACTAAGTTTTAGGGATGCATTGGGGGAAAAAGCAATGCTTCTGCCCTCAGTGACCTAGAATCTACCAGAAATTCTCAACTGGGTATGGAAATGTGGGGAAGAGTGAGGTATTTTTTGTTCTTAAAATGTCATAGTTTGGGATCAGCTTTGGTGTTAATCATGCAAGGCTCAGGCGTGTTAAGTCCTGCAAACTCTGGCACAGTCATACACAGTGAAAAACTGTCCTTCGAAACATGCAATAGCACCTGCAATAAGAAATACTGGATCAACACCATTTTTCACATAAATATGCTAATTCCAAATGAACCTTAATGAGATTATAGGGTATGTGAAAGGGGTTCTTGGTCTCCCCCCCCCCGCCCCCGCTCTGTCGACCTCATTAATAAGCACTAAAATCAGTTTTAAAGGAAGGAAAAAACTGTCTCCAGAGACACCCCTGTCAAATGGTACATTTCTAAAGCATCTGAAAGGCTTGAGTAGGAATAAGATGCTAATGGAATTATCTTGGTCAAAATCCATTAACACAAAACTCAAATTCTGGCTGCTGCAGGCAGGACTCCTCTGATGTTTGTTTCACTGTAGCTCCTCAGGATAATGATATTCTTTTGTGTTTTGGCTTATGTGTATCTTGGCATCTGACTGTTGTCCATAATTACATCTTAGCGTTTATCTTACTTATTCCTCACCTAAAAATAAGCTCAACGTGTCACTGTCTAAAACCTCCCAGAAACAGATTTTCTGAGTTCAAGCAAACTGTGTCAAGGGCTCTTAAATCTTCTCTCTCCAATTGTTTCACCAGCCAAATCAAAAGGAGGAGATCTGCACAGACAAAAATATTGAAAATTGAACTGTATTTACCACTTTCACTGAGAAATGATATTTATTAATCTATTTTCCCTTCAAAATATCTTTTACTTTTGTTCTTTCTTTTCTAATTTACTACCTTAGCCCTAAGTCTTGATCTAGACTATTGCAGCAAACTCCCTCCCAACTATTTGTTTTGAAAAATTCAAACTACAGAAAAATTGAAAGAACAGAACAATGAAACTCCGTATTTTCATCAAGATTTAACAGTTGCTAATATTTTGGTATGTTTACTCTCTCTCCCTCCTTCTCTCTCTCTTTCTCTGCCTACCTCTCTGTCTCTCGATTGATATCTATCTATCTATCTGGCTCAGAAGAGAGAAGAGACACACACATAAACACACACATCTTTTTTTCTGAGCCATTTGAAATATGTGGCAGACATCAGGCCACTTCCAACCTAACATACAGCAAAACAACTCCTCAATGTAAAGATATTTGCTATATAACCACATTACCATTGTTATACCTAAGAAAGCTAATGATAATTCTATATGATCCAATATACTGTACCTATTCAAATTTCCTTAACTGTCCTCAAAATGTCTTTTATAGTTTTTTTTCTCTTCAACTGAAGATCAAAGCAAGGTTTTGTTTCTTCCTTCCTTCCTTTCTCTGTCTCTTTTTCTTCTCTCTTTCTTTCTTCTTCCCTCCCTCTCTTCCTTTTTTCTTCTTTTCTTTCTCCCTTCCTTCCTCACTTCCTTCTTTTTTTTTTTTTTTTTGAGTTCAGGCCAGATGCTTATAGACTGTTTCACATTCTAGATTTATCTAATTGTTTCTTCCTGATCAGAATCAGGTCAAATATTTTGTCACAAAATCTTGTGAGTAATAT
Organism: Globicephala melas; assembly: GCF_963455315.2. NCBI lineage: Eukaryota > Metazoa > Chordata > Mammalia > Artiodactyla > Delphinidae > Globicephala > Globicephala melas. Next base: position 60,327,820 of record NC_083321.1, read on the forward strand.
TGTCTACTTCTCACTGTATCACATTCCGAGGACAAAATGTGAGATTGTCTCACTATTGGTGATACAAAGTTTGGCCCCTTGGTTAAGGACCACCAGATCTCTCCATTCTAAAGGCACCTTTGTAAACACAAATCTGTGGGGTGATTTTTGAAACCATGTGAATATCCTTTTTCCAATAAACTTTCATCTCAGTTTTTTTTTTTAGCATCTACTGACTATGCTTGCCTGAAACAATTATTTTATTGAGGGTTGGAAAATGGTAATTTTCTAATTCTCTGTTTTTTCTAGAATCATTAGCTGGTAATCTAATGATTACCAGTAGAAAGATTATCTAAATAAAAAGAAGGAGATAATTCAATTTACTTACTCTTGTGTGTTGTTTTAATTTTCATCGTCCTTTAATGTTTTATTATTATTTTTTAAGGCACAGAAATAACTCAGGCTCATTTCAAATAATTAAAACAACACAGAAGAAAAACAAATAAGTATCTCCTTTCTACTCTAACTTTTACGTAACCACTGATAATAAATTAAATATATGACTTCTACACATTTTTTTCCACACATATATAAATAATATCCCCAGCTATATTCCTGATGTCTAGAATAGTAGCTGGCACATCCAAATGATGGAATATACTGTATTTCTTGGAAAAAAATCTGTATAAGTGGACCTGTGTAGTCCAAATCCATGTTGTTCAAGGGTCGACTGTATATAGGTACACAAGCACATATATTTATCTCCAAATATAGTTATTATTTTTAAAAATAAATCAACTGACACTGTATTGTATAATTTGCTTTCTTTTTCCATTTAAATTACCTTTTTATGAATAAATGTCACCAACTAGACTCTAAGCCTCATGAGGGCAGTTCCAGCCATTGTTTTAGTCCACATGTATTCCTAGGATGTGGCACAAATTCCCTTCCTCACAAACTATTATGGAGGGTGATTGCAATTACATGTGCCTGATGAATTTCTTCCTTTTCTCTGAAGAGGACTTGAGAGTCCTATTCCTCTAAAAAAAGCATTATTAACCAGCTTACCAAAAAATTGGTGGCCAATTCCAGTGGCTAATAATGAAAAGAAGACAAACTAGAAAAGAAAGTGATGAGAATGAGTGGAGGAGATACAGAGGACCCTGACAAGGAGGCAATCAGCTTTCCTTGTACGGTGGGGTTTTTCTATGCTGGAGCTGCCATCTTGAATGTGGCCTCTTTTGGGAAGTGGTAGCTGGACCACACAAAATATAGCCTTAACTCTCTGAGTCAGTGATTTTCTTAAAAAGTTTCTTTCTGGTCATTTGGAGAACTGGAAGAAGCAACAGAATCAGTTCAAAACTCTTCTGAAAAGACAAACTGCATAAAATCAAAGGAGTGAGGAAGAATGGCTTCTTCTGTAATTACCTCTCCTTCCTCACTTCCTTTGTTCCTTTAAGCATATATCAGGGCTTCATAAATTAGCCAAGGCTGTGTGCAGTCTTTTACCATCAATCCCAAGTGAATATTGTAAGCATCAGAAAATTTTCCATTTACACAGTCAGGGAGGTATTTTCAGTCATTTAAATCTTTTCTAATTACTAACCAATTCCCTCCTTCCAGCCCTCCCAATTTAGCGCACAGAACCTAGCTCCCTACAGAAAACAACTCCCCAGCAAAGTCTAAGTTTCCATGGTTAGTTGCCAGAGCTCTGGATGTGAACAGAGCCGAAAAGCCACACTCCCATAGTTAGAGAAAAATCACCAAGAAATCAGGTTTCACCGCCATGGTGCAGCTCCTAGCACAATGTAAATGCTCAGTAAATAATGGGAAGGAGGGAGAAAGAATCAGGAGATGAGACAGAAAAGAGGGAGGGACTAAAGAGGGAAGAAATCCAGTGAAATCGGCTTTCCTTAAACTGTGACCAGAAATTTAAATGTGGAAGGAGCTTACTAATAAAGATAATACTAGTACTGGAATATTGAGCAGGAGGGTACTGGGTACTGTGCTGGGCTTGTTATTGCAAATTCTCCCAAGAACTTTGCTGAGCTTAACTTTTACAGGAGGAAACTGAGGCACAGAGAGGTTAAAAGCTTCCAAGCCAGCAGAGCTGGGATAAGAGCTCCAGTCTGTGATATACTAACTGCATGCTTTCTCCCCTACACTTGAGCTGCCTTCTCCTCCTGTAATACATACTGGCTGCCTCCTCCTCCTGTAATACATACTGGCTGCCTCTAGCCTCAGGCTGCAGGCGACACTCTGACAAGGCACCCATGCCAGAGCACTGCTCAGTGGATGCCTCCCCCGCCCTCCCCGCCAACCCCTACACCACGTACCACAAAAGGATGCCTTGTAACAGCCGCCCCAGCTCCGGCAAGTACCTGTGGGCCACTTTGCCTTTCCATCTCCTTAAACCGCCCCCTCTAGGCATGTTGTCACAGGCCTGCTTTCTAGGGGTCGCTCCTTCATCTCCCATGGGTCAGGGCAGGGGCCAGCCCCCCTTAGCAGCTCCCCCACTTTGGGCATTAAGGAGCGCTCGACTCCTCCCACTGCCCCCCCAGCATCTCAATCAATGTCAGAGCCTTTTATGTTCCTGCGGCCAAGTTGAGCACCTCCCCACCCAGCTCACTCCTTGAACTGAACTCTACATTTGGGCTGGTTCCATGAAAGGCTGGCTGCAGGCTGCCCGCTTCAGGCTCAGCCACAGCTTGAGAGGACGACCAGCATTAACTCCGTAAGGGGTGTGGGAGGTGGGGGAAGGGGAAGCAGCAATGGAGCTGTCTGAGACCCGAACTCTCAAACTCCATCCACTGCCCTAGGAGTTGCCAGCATCCGAGTAACATGTACAAAACTAGCCTTTGCTGTTCTTGGCACTGGGAGTTCCGTAGAACCCAGACATGTAATTCCAGATTCTTTAAAGTCTCCTTCCTCTATCTTTTTCCTTCACCATTTAGTATTGCATGCAGTTTTCTACTGCAGTTTTCTCTTTGGCCAAATACCTAGCCACCTGGAAACGTTACCACATCCACTGCCCTGCAGAGGTGGAATCCCTTGATTCTCCGTTTCTCGCTCTCCCCCCTCTTCCTTTTCCTTCCTCCCCCATCAGGGTCTCACCTCCGTGATCCTCTCCTGATCGCTCTGCAGCTGCATCTGTGACTACATTCCCTTTGCTTCCCGCCTCCTTACCTTTCCTCGGTGGCTGTCTCTAGTCCCTCCTGCTGCTGATCCCTCTCGCCTTTCTCCTACCCCCTCCCCCTGACTGATCTGCTTTGTTACTACATCCTTCTTTTGCTTGCTTCTCTGGTTGATTTCTCCTGCTCCTTTGGGAGGACAGCCTACAACTTATTGTGTCTACCACCTAATGCAGAGTTGCTGGAATTGGTTGCCCCTTTGAAGTCCAAACTGACTTGCTTCAAGAGCCTATAATTATGCTATTAAAAAAAATTTTCTTATTCCAACATTAATAAACTGAAACATTGAGTTAGCTGTCAAATGCAGGCAAGCCAGAGGAACTTGCTCTTTAACTGAAATAAAATTCTTTGCTCCCATTTTGAAATGCCATCTCAGGCTGTCTTGTTTATGTTTAATGCTCTGTGACTCTAAGTCAAAGACAAAGCTTAAGTTAGGGTTTTTCTACATTGGGCTTCTGGGGAAGCTCCCTAGGATTTATAGGGCCATGGAGCTGCTGTAAAATATTTTTTTTTAAACCTATTTGTTTTTGTTTAGTGTAGAGCCCTGCTATATATCAAGGAACTGATTGAATGCTCACACTCCTTCTTAAAATTGTTGTTACATGCTGAATGTTCTAGATTCCAAGTTTGCCTCCTCATTTGCCCCTTGTTCCTTATGTGGTACCAGCCAGTCAACAGCTTAACTTTGAGCTTTTTTTTTTTTTTTTTTTTTTGCGGTACGCGGGTCTCTCACCGTTGCGGCCTCTCCCGTTGCGGAGCACAGGCTCCGGACACGCAGGCTCAGCGGCCATGGCTCACGGGCCCAGCCGCTCTGCGGCACGCGGGATCCTCCCGGACCGGGGCACGAACCTGTGTCCCCTGCATCGGCAGGCGGACTCTCAACCACTGCGCCACCAGGGAAGCCTAACTTTGAGCTTTTGAGCATGTGCATAGCTCAAGGTTTACATCACCTCCATGGTAACCTTCATTTCTTACCCATCCTTTGTCAACAAGCATGAAAACAATACTGCGTCGGTATAATTTTAGTATGAACCTCAGATACAAAATACAGGGTTGAAAAGCACTTGGGGAAAAGTCACACTGGAGACATGTGAAATGACGGATCGAAAACTATGAAAATTAGATTAGAGTATGCTTGCACGCCACCCATTTGCAGGGAATGTATCTGTTCTAAATATTGCTTGTCCTCAAAGTCAGGTATAATGAGAAAGTCAGGTAAACTAGGAAAGAGGTGTGGTTTTTTCTTTTTTGATGGATAGGAGACAAAATAAATGTGCATAAAAGCATAAATCACTAAGAAAAAGTATGTGGAATTGTACAATGTGCTTTCAGGATAATGCATGTAAAAGTATCTGTTGTATGTATGAAAAGTGACCTTTTTGTTTTCTGCTGGCTTGTGGGTGTCTGGCCACGTAAACTTCCTTTCTGCAGCACTAATCCACTTTAGGATTAGTGAATGGGTGGGGTTCGCAAAGCAAAAAGCTTGTATTTGGCCTTCTGCCACCTAGAAATTCCTGCCTAATCTTGATTTTTATTAATTGCTGTGTGCAAAAAAACAAAAAACACAAAAACAAATCCAGTTAACTTTCATATTTCCTTAAAGTACATTGTTCTGCACTTATTTATATGTGTGTGTGTGTATATATTCACATAATGTATGTATATTCACATATATATCCTATGTATCAAAATATAGATAGGTTAGGATAATTCACTATTTCAGATTAGTGCTTTTACGTTCTGATAGGTGGCAAAATCCAGGGATAGTGTATTTTCAAGAATACTCAGTGGATGTGGCTCTAGCTTCATCTATTTACAATTGTTCAAATGTTCAAAGGGAACATCTTCCTTCATTTATTAAACAAACAAATGAACAAACATATTGTTCAAGGGAGTCCATGAAGTCCCATTCAGAGTTATGACTCTGTGACTCAATCATGTGGTTAAAAAAAAAAAAAAATATATATATATATATATATATAGTAAGATGTTTGATTCTGCAAAGAACTATGTACCTATTCTGCCTCCCTCCATTGTAAAAGTCATTCATTTATTTACTCACTCAAACATTCATTCTAGAAGCACTTGTTTGGGACTTAGTACGTTTCAGGTCCCATCCCATGTCCCACAGATACCAAGATTATTTAGATACAACCTCTGTTCTTGAGGAGCTCAGGGTCTATAAGAAGATTTCCTGCTTTATAGGATTTCATCTCAAAGGCCTAATTGTAGAAAGTTAAAGTTTTCATGCAAAGAACTCAACATGTATCTATACTATTAAGTGCTGATAATAATTGGTATTTCATTTGTTTTTAAACCATGAGTGTTTTTCTTAAATTGTCTTTATCGTTTATTTATTTTATTTTTATTTTTGGCTGCGTCGGGTCTTAGTTGCGGCGCCCAGGCTCTTCGTTTTGGTGCACAGGCTTCTCTCTAGTTGTGGCGCGTGGGCTCCAGGGCCTGTGGGCTCTGTAGTTGTGGTGCGTGGGCTCCAGAGTGTGTGGGCTCTGTAGTTTGCGGCACACAGGCTCTAGCTGAGGTGCACGGGCTCAGTAGTTGTGGCACGCAGACTTAGTTGCCCCGCGGCATGTGGGATCTTAGCTCCCTGACCAGGGATCGAACCGCATCCCCTGCGTTGTAAGGCGATTCTTTACCACTGGACCACCAGGGAAGTCCCGGTATTTCATTTTGAGGAATTGTTTTCCTTTCTCCCCCCTCCCTCCCTCCCTCCCTTCCTTCCTTCCCATATCAATGGGGGCAGTGTAATAGAGGGGAAAGAGTATGGGTTTTGTCCAGCAGATTTAGGTTTGGAATTTTGGCACTGTTCCTTACCACTGTGTCATCCTGGGCAAGTGACCTGCTCTGAGACTCCATTTTCACATCTACAAAGTGATGATAGGAATATCTACTTCAAAAGAGTTGTAGAATCATATTGGTTGAATAAGATGATACATATAAAAACCTACTCAGTGGATGGTGGAACTTACTTTTAATAGGGAAACTTGGAAAGTATACCTGCTTTGTTTAACATCCTTTTAAAGAATAAACCAACAGAGGTAGCTTTTTTGGTCTGAACCTTCTGAAGACTCTTTACATAATATTATCTATGGCTGTAACCTGTACTCAAGAGTTGTAGGACCAAGACATCTGTGAGGATTCTATGGGTACTAGAGAAATATGAATCCACATAGTCTGAACCATACAAAACTGCCAATATTGACATGACCTACAAAAATGGCAGTTTCGTATGGTTCAACCTAATACCACTACTGATACCATTAAAAGCACATTTCAGTTTTGTACTTTGTAATGTGAATGTCATATAAAATTTTTAAATTGGGTTATTTCCCGGTTAAAAATATTTAATGAGTAAAATTCATGTCATTTGTTTTTTAGATTAAGGAAGAAATGGTAGAATAAGTCTGCTTGGTTCTCTTTTCCAGAGTAGTTTTAGAAGGTTCAAATTTTGAGTTTGTGAAAATTTCAGCCTCAGGCATTGGGGGAAGGGACATGAAAATCCATATGTATTGTTGGATGTTAAGGAAAAGAGCAAATCTTTGACTATTTTAAGAGAACAACATTAAGATTGTCAGCTAATGAGCTGAAACTTGTTCTGACTGTGATACATTACTAAGCAAAGATTAGAGGAAATTAGTATAACAGAGAAAGAGAGATCCTTTTTTTTTTCGTTTGCTACATATGTGGGAGAGACGGAGGATTGGGAGTGTGTAGGAGAAGTGTTGAGAGGATATGTGGGAGAAGAATTGTTTAAAATGTTCAAAGGGAACTAAAATGAAGATAGGAAAATGTACGCTGGGGTACGGGTTTCCAAGGGCAGCTACTCAGACAAGTGCTTCCAGTACTTTCATCAGCACTAGTAGCTTTTGAACTTCCATCTGTGCTGTCTGCTGGGCTGGGAGTACTCTGTCTGCTCGACAGTCACAGGTGATCCTGTCACCCTGGCCTTGGGAAGCCCAATTCAAATCCTTCTTCGTCTAAGAAATTCTCCCTAGCAAGTAAAGGGAATTTACATCCTCTATCATCAAAACTAAAGCAAAGAAAAGTACTTCTATTTCTTCTAACTCTCTCTTCCCAAGTGTTCTGTAAATGGTTTATGCTTGTGTCTAGTAGCAATGTGTGGGCTAGGAAATATATTTATACATCTGACATGGCCTTAAGACCATATAGTCTACATTTATAGAATGTCTATAACTTGCCAGAGGCTGTGCCCTCTACTGGAATCAATAAAAATAAGATTTGGATTTGCTACCAGAGAGATCACAGCCTTATGCTGTGATCTACACCTTTGAAATGTAAAAATGTACTCATGCTATGAAGGACTCTACCATGTTTCTGAAATTCCTTCCTCATAGGGAGTATTGGGAATCCTTTAATTCTACCATGTAAGAGTCATTGCTCTAGCTTTAAGCTTGTTATACTATTAAAATCTCAATATAGTTGCAATAACACTTCGCCGTTTTCCTGACATTCAACTTCAATGTGAACTGCTGCATCTGATTTCTTTCAAGAAATAGAAGTAGGTTTTCACTGAGGGGGTGACAGAAAGAGCATGAGGACACTAGAATCCTAGGTACACACAGAGTGTGAGCAGGGAGAGTTCATGGACCAGAAGTGCGGGAAATGGACCAGAGGTTAGCTTCCGCCTGGCCGGAGCAATGTCACTGGGCTGAGATGGGATGATCACCAGAAAGCCAGTGTTCAAGGCTGGCTCATAGAGCTGTGAACACTAGGACTGCTGATGGCACTGTCAAAGAAGGCAGAACCACCTACTACCCCCCTCTGTGTCAGGCAGCATGCTGGGTGTTCTATCCCTGGCACAATTTAAGCCCCATAACAATTCTTTGATGTACGAATCTGCCCTATTTTGTAGATGAGAAGATTTAGTTCAGGGAGGCTAAGTAATTGTCCAAAGGTCTCAGACCCAGTTAGCAGTAAAGCAAGGTTCAACTATCTCTCAGTTTCCAAAGCCAACATTTTTCCTTCAGTTTGCTCTTTGGGAAATAAAGGCATCTAGTCAACTTTAAAGGCCAAATGCTATTCCAAGGGAAATAGTTTTGAACGAATGACCACTCGAGGACCAGCTTATGACACACCAGATGAAGACAACTTGAATGTGAGAACCAATTTTATTTCCAACATTTTCAAGAGTAGAAACAAATACTCTCAATCGGATATCCTCTGCAGGGATACTCTCTCCCAAGCCCTGTGGGTGGTCAGCTGACCTCCTGCTGACTAACTATGACTAACTACAATGGAGTGAAATGACACCCTATCACTCCGCCCACCTACTTAGCACAATGAAGACCTGCAGTAAATGTTTCGTAACATGAGAAAATGGAGACTCGATAAGACTGAGTGGTTTGTTCAAGATTAATTTGTTCAAGATTACTTAGGTGTTATGTGGTAGAAACAGGATTTGAAAACAAACCTGTTAAGTTCACAAACTCTTGCTTTTAGCTAGGGCCTCTTTGAGTTCTGATACATTTTCTGGGGCAACACAAATAAGTCTACATTCATTTCTACAGAAAGGCCTTGCAAATGCTTTAACAAAACAACAACAACAAGGAGCCAGCATTTATCAAATCCTTCCATGTGCCAAATGTGACACTAAACATACATGCATTATTTTGGTTCTTTTCCCTAACAGCTCTATAAGTAGGCACAGTCACCATTTTGTCGATGAGGAAACTGAGAAGGAGAAGTAAATTGCCCAAGTTCACAATTATAAGTCCAGAGTCAGAATCCAGATCTACTTTTTTTCCTTTGTGTGTATATCAGTACTTTTATTTTTTATCTTGTAGAGGTAGTTATAACTTTTTAAGTAGTATATAAATGAACATAGGTATAAGCCAGCCAGAACAAAATAATTAGTATGTATTTAAAGGAATTAGATTTTTTTCTTCTTTTCCAGCTTAGGATAAGAATTTCTATAACACAATAATCACCTACATCATAGATTCTTTCGAACCAAATGGCAACTACACATATATATAGAAGACAAGTACCGATGCATTAGACGTACCGAAAACACCTCCTTTGATGAAATCACTTAGGATGGTAAAAAAAATAAGTATCATCCGACATCTGGATGTTCAATAAAAGAGTTGGAGGGCTAAATAAATGGGGGAGTCACTCTACCCACTTTCCTGTTTCCAGCTTTTAGGGTTGCAAGTTTATTTGTAGGTTTAACATATACAGTCCCATACCTACTATTTCTTCTTCAAGAACTTCTGGATGGTAGCGTTAAAAAAAAACTTGAAAGCTTGATCTCCTTCTGAATTGCCCAAGTGTTTCTGCACTTTTTTTTCAAATGGGCCTCCTTGTCAGGGTTCACCTTTACTTTTATAAGTTCTATAATACTATTCTCTCCCATGGTACAAGGAACACTGAGGAATACTTCTTCATTTATTCCATAGAGGTCCACAATTGGTAGAAACTGGATGGGTCTCAAAATACTCTGTGTTAAAATACCTTGTGCTAAATCAGCTACAGATAGGCCAGTGGCCCAAGAAGTAGTTAACCCTTGAACAACATGGGGTGAGGGAGGAGTTAGGGGCCCTAGCACTCTGTGACGTTTAAAATCCACCTACAACCAACAGTCGGGCCCTCCATATATGTGGTTCCACCGCGTCCATGGTTTTGTATCCAGGAATTCAACCAATCCTGTGTAGATAGCGTAGTACCGTAGTATTTACTGTAGAAAAAAATCCACATATAAGTAGACTGGCAAAGTTTAAACCTGGGGGCTTCCCTGGTGGCACAGTGGTTAAGAATCTGCCTGCCAAAGCAGGGGACACGGGTTTGAGCCCTGGCCCGGGAAGATCCCACATGCCATGGAGCAACTAAGCCCATGCGCCACAACTACTGAGCCTGTGCTGTAGAGCCCGCAAGCTGCAACTAAGCCCGTGGGCCACAACTACTGAGTCCACGTGCCACAACTACTGAAGCCCATGTGCTTAGAGTTTGTGCTCTGCAACAAGAGAAGCCACCGCAATGAGAAGCCTGCTCACCACAATGAAGAGTCGCTCCCGCTCGCCACAACTAGAGAAAGCGGGCACGCAGCAATGAAGACCCAAAGCAGCCAAAAAAAAAAAAAGTGACTGTTTTAAAGAGGGTGTAGTCAACAATGTCAGTTACTTCTAAGGGGAGAAGACAAAAAATTGGAGGCTGAAAACATTCATTAGATTTATTCATTAAGAAAGTCACAAATGATCTTAATGAGAACAGTTTAACTGGAGTTGTGAATATAGAAGATGCATTGCAGTAGCTTGAGTCAAGAATGGTAGGTGAAGAGAGGACATAGAAAATTAAAAAAAAAAAAGTTTAAACCTGTGTTGTTCAAGCGTCACCTGTATTGCCTTTCGTTTCAATAGCCTCACAGGCATTAGCTATCATTTCTTTGCAGATATTTTTCCACTACACATGATCTTTATCAGCTCCTAAATCTGGGTTCAGATTCTTCAAAGCAATCAGCAATGTTAACTCCACACAGAAACACTTGAGTCTCCAAGCTTCCAAGGATCCACCCATGACAGCTTTCAGGGTGGATATCAAGCTTCTGCCCATCAAGGGAGGGAAATGGGGAGTGTCCAGATTATAGCCACTTCCAATAACACAGTTTGGGAAATTCATTCACCTTCCAAGCTACATAAGATAACCACTGGATTAGAAACAATAATCATTTTGCCACAGGGACTGGATGGGATAATATGGGAAATCATTAAAGATAGTCACATTCCAGTGGATTAAATTAAGGTGTATTTCTCCTTTTTCCTGGTGTGCATCTGCTGTGATAATCACTAAATTGGAGATTGCAGTGACAAGATAATCTTTGCTGGAAACAATATTTGGCATTTTCATAAAAGGACTGCCAAGTTCAAGATCTAGTGTCTCACCCTTCAATTTGCCTTCATCAGCAACCACAAAGGCAAGTTCATCATTCAAGCCTTCTAAAAAATGGTGATAGCACGGGCCATGCCAACTGATCCACTTCCTGTAGTGGAGACCTCATTGTGAAGAATGGCCTTCTTGGAAGTGAAATTCATCATAAATTCACGGGCGACAGGCGTGAAGGGCCAGCAGAATGCCTGTCGCCTGCAGGGGACACTAAGCCATCCCCAGGTGAAGAAAAACTCCCGCACTGCCTGCTCTCCAGCTGACCCTTGGGGCTCCCTGGGCCCAGTTCATGTCTGCTCATGCACGAGGTGGAGGAAGAGATTGGAGGAAGCCTCTGAAGGTTTACCATCCCCCTCATCTTGTTACTGAGCAAGGTCACACCCATCACGCAGGGGCCTCCCCGGGGCTTTGCCCAGGCCTCCAGAAAGGACTTCCCCCATGTGCTCAGACTAAGGCAGTCAAGGAGCTTCTTCTCTAGCATGTGGATCCTGGAGTGACCCTTTTACAAACCCGTGTTGGCTTCCATATTTGACATGCATAATAAACCTAACCCAGGTCCCTGGAATTATTTATTTTCTATTTTTCAGTGTGGATACCAAGTCAAACCCACTTTCTGACTCCAGAGCCAACAAGCTTAAGCATCACTATAGCTAATCCCATCTCCCTTGATCTCACCCTCTTCAGGACATCCTAATTTCTCTTTCACCCTCTAATATATCTTGTACACTAATCCTAGTCTGTTGCTTCTTGATTCCTTTATAAAAATGCAGCAACTAGAATGGAACATATAACCCTAGGAAGGGTCTAACCAGTGTGAAGGCCAGAAGCTTGTCCCCTTTCTAGGCACCAGTACCGTATTTCTGTAAATAGGTTCCAGGTAAATATTTTGACATCATCATCAGATGGCTACCTTGGGGTCACCTAAAACCACAAGATCTTTTGCTAAGGAGATGCTGCCATATGTCTCCATTCTAAATTGGTGCAATTAATTTTGGGAACTGTATTCTCCCAGACTGTCTTCCTTAGTAAGGGATTTTGTATGTGTGGTAAACCTAAGCAGCCAACAGGTATTTCTAGGGTCTGTGCCAGTAGTTTGGTTTCTTATGACTACTTATTAGATTAATACCTCTTGAACCTCAGTTTTTTTTTTTTTATTGGAAAATGGGAAAAGAATATATTCCCTGCTAATGTCGTGGGAGGTTCAAATGAGATAATGCACAAAATGTAAGGTGATGTTATTATCACAGATAATCTAGGTTTTAATACCACACCAGAAAGGTAATTGTAACCGCTAAACCCATAATCACAGAAACTGTAGCCCACAGGTCCTTTAACTATCCCAAACATAAGATCATCTACCCAGATTTTAACAAGGAAAACATTTTTACTATTCTTTTTTTACCCCATTTAAAGATGTTCCAAGTTGGCTTTCATTGCCCTCTAGTGGTTGTTATATGGAAGACATAACTCATTTTTACAGTTTTATTTTTTAAGATGTCAGGCAGTCGTAAAACATGCTTCAAATACTTTTAGGTTACATACCTTCCTGTCAGTTGTAATCCTTAAAGAGTCAACCTATAGGCACAGTTTCTAACATCTTGCCCAGCACAATATAGGTATACAGTATCATGTATTATTTTACTAGGTCTTCACTTAGGATCTACCGACTTAAAATAATTAACTTTATTTATTCATTCATTAAATATTTGTAGGATATCTATTATGTGTCAGGCAAACAAGATAGACGTTGTCCTGGCTTACAATCTAGTGAGAAAATGGAGTATTAAATATGTCGGTACAAATTAGTGTGGTAAATGATGTGATAGGGAAAGTACTGGGTATATGAATCTATTAAAAAGGGTACCTAACCTGGGGGCATCTCTGTGTGTGTTGAGAGGATGGGGTGGGATTCATGAAAGAGGGTGTTTAGAGAGTGTAACAAGTGGCCTGAGATCTAAAGGATGAATAGAAGAGACTTATTCAGGAGAAGGGGCTGGGGAGGGGAGAGTGTTTGATGGATTAAATGTAGGTAGATAATGGGAAGAAGGGAGCTTTAGAGATGAGGCCGGACAAGGTAAAAAAAGCTGTATTAAGGAATTTTAACTTTTTTCTGGTGATTAAATTATAACCAACAGACTGAAAAAGCATGAGTGCATGCCTTCAATTTCTTTTTTTTTTAACCTATTTTTTGGTTTTGTTTTGAATTTTATATTATTTATTTTTTATACAGCAGGTTCTTATTAGTTATCCATTTTATGCACAGCAGGGTATACATGTCAATCCCAATCGCCCGATTCATCACTCCACCACCCTCACCCCCCTGCCACTTCCCCCCTTGGTGTCCATATGTTTGTTCTCTACATCTGTGTCTCAATTTCTGTCCTGCAAACCGGTTCATCTGTACCATTTTTCTAGGTTCCACATGTATGCATAAATATACGACATTTGTTTTTCTCTTTCTGACTTACTTCACTCTGCATGACAGTCTCTAGATCCATCCATGTCTCTACAAATGACCCAATTTCATTCCTTTTTATGGCTGAGTAATATTCCATTGTATATATGTACCACATATTCTTATTTATTTATTTATTTTTGGCTGTGTTGGGTGTTCGTTCCTGTGCATGGGCTTTCTCTAGTTGCGGAGAGAAGGGGGCACTCTTCATCACGGTGCGCGGTGTACCACATCTTCTTTATCCATTCGTCTGTCAATGGGCATATAGGTTGCTTCCATGACCTGGCTATTGTAAATAGTGCTGCAATGAACATTGGGGTGCATGCGTCTTTTTGAATTATGGTTTTCTCTGGGTATATGCTCAGTAGTGGGATTGCTGGATCATATGGTAATTCTATTTTTAGTTTTTTAAGGAACCTCCATACTGTTATCCATGGTGGCTGTATCAATTTACATTCTCATCAACAGTGCAAGAGGGTTCCCTTTTCTCCACACCCTCTCCAGCATTTGTTGTTTGTAGATTTTCTGATGATGCCCATTCTAACAGGTGTGAGGTGATACCTCACTGTAGTTTTGATTTGCATTTCTCTAATAATTAGTGATGTTGAGCGGCTTTTCATGTGCTTCTTGACCATCTGTATGTCTTCTTTGGAGAAATGTCTATTTAGGTCTTCGGCCCATTTTTGGATTGGGTTGTTTATTTTTTTAATATTGAGCTGCATAAGCTGCTTGTATATTTTGGGGATTAATCCTTTGTCCGTTGATTCATTTGCAAATATTTTCTCCCATTCTCTGCATTGTCTTTTCATCTTGTTTATGGTTTCCTTTGCTGTGCAAAAGCTTTGAAGTTTCATTAGGTCCCATTAGTTGATTTTTGTTTTTATTTCCGTTACTCTAGGAGGTGGATCAAAAAAGATCTTGCTGTGATTTGTGTCAAAGAGTGTTCTTCCTATGTTTTCCTCTAAGAGTTTTATAGTGTCTGGTTTTACATTTAGGTCTCTAATCCATTTTGAGTTTATTTTTGTGTATGATGTTAGGGAGTGTTCTAATTTCATTCTTTTACATGTAGCTGTCTAGTTTTCCCAGCACCACTTATTGAAGAGACTGTCTTTTCTCCATTGTATATTGTTGCCTCCTTTGTCATAGATTAGTTGACCATAGGTGTGTGGGTTTATCTCTGGGCTTTCTATCCTGTTCTATATTTCTGTTTTTGTGCCAGTACCATATTGTCTCGATTACTATAGCTTTGTAGGATAGTCTGAAGTCAGGGAGTCTGATCCCTCCAGCTCCGCTTTTTTCCCTCAAGACTGCTTTGGCTATTCGGGGTCTTTTGTGTTTCCATACAAATTTTAAGCTTTTTTGTTCTAGTTCTGTAAGAAATGCCATTGGTAACTTGATAGGGATTGCATTGAATCTGTAGATTGCTTTGGGTAGTATAGTCATTTTCACAATATTGATTCTTCCAATCCAAGAACATAGTATATCTCTCCATCTGTTGGTATCATCTTTAATTTCTTTCATCAGTGTCTTATAGTTTTCTGCATACAGGTCTTTTGTCTCCCTAGGTAGGTTTATTCCTAGGTATTTTATTCTTTCCGTTGCAATGGTAAATGGGAATGTTTCCTTAATTTCTCTTTCGGATTTTTCATCATTAGTGTATAGGAATGCAAGAGATTTCTGTGCATTAATTTTGTATCCTGTAACTTTACCAAATTCATTGATTAGCTTTAGTAGTTTTCTGGTGGCATCTTTAGGATTCTCTATATATAGTATCCTGTCATCTGCAAACAGTGACAGTTTTACTTCTTCTTTTCCAATTTGGGTTCCTTTTATTTCTTTTTCTTCTCTGATTGCCATGGCTAGAACTTCCAAAACTATGTTGAATAATAGTGGTGAGAGTGGACATTCTTGTCTTGTTCCTGATCTTAGAGGGAATGCTTTCAGTTTTTCACCATTAAGAATGATGTTTGCTGTGGGTTTGTCATATATGGCCTTTATTATGTTGAGGTAGCTTCCCTCTATGCCCACTTTCTGGAGAGTTTTTATCATAAATGGGTTTATCATAAATGGGTGTTTCTGCATCTATTGAGATGATCATATGGTTTTTATTCTTCAATTTGTTAATATGGTGTATCACATCGATTGATTTGCATATATTGAAGAATCCTTGCATCCCTGGGATAAATCCCACTTGATCATGGTGTATGATTCTTTTAATATGTTGTTGGATTCTGCTTGCTAGTATTTTGTTGAGGATTTTTGCATCTATTATTCATTAGTGATGTTGGTCTGTAATTTTCTTTTTTTGTGACATCTTTGTCTGGTTTTGGTATCAGGGTGATGGTGGCCTCATACAATGAGTTTGGGAGTGCTCCTTCCTTTGCAATTGTTTGGAAGATTTTGAGAAGGATGGGTGGTAGCTTTTCTCTAAATGTTTGATAGAATTCACCTGTGAAGCCATCTGGTCCTGGACTTTTGTTTGTTGGAAGATTTTAAATCACAGTTTCAATTTCAGTGTTTGTGATTGGTCTGTTCATATATTCTGTTTCTTCCTAGTTCAGTCTTGGAAGGTTATACCTTTCTAAGAATTTGTCCATTTCTTCCAGGTTGTCCATTTTATTGGCATAGAGTTGCTTGTATTAGTCTCTTAGGATGCTTTGTATTTCTGCGGTGTCTGTTGTAACTTCTCCTTTTTCATTTCTAATTTTATTGATTTCAGTCCTCTTCCTCTTTTTCTTGATGAGTCTGACTAATGGTTTATCAATTTTGTTTATCTTCAAAAAGAACTAGTTTTTAGTTTTATTGATTTTTGCTATTGTTTTCTTTGTTTCTATTTCATTTCTTTCAGCTCTGATCTTTATGATTTCTTTCCTTATACTAACTTTGGGTTTTGTTTGTTCTTCTTTCTCTAATTCCTTTAGGTGTAACGTTAGATTGTTTATTTGAGATTTTTCTTGTTTCTTGAGGTAGGCTTGTGTAGCTATAAGGTTCCCTCTTAGAACTGCTTTTGCTGTATCCCATAGGTTTTGGATTGTCATGTTTCCATTGTCATTTGTCTCTAGGTATTTTTTGATTTCCTCTTTGATTTCTTCAGTGATCTCTTGGTTGTTTAGTAACATATTGTTTAGCCTCCATGTGTTTGTGTTTTTTACGTGTTTTTCCCTGTAATTCATTTCTGATCTCATAGTGTTGTGGTCAGAAAAGATGCCTGATAAGATTTCAGTTTTCTTAAATTTACTGAGGCTTGATTTGTGGCCCAAGATGTGATCTATCCCGGAGAATGTTCCGCACGCACTTGAGAAGCAAGTGTAATCTGTTTTTGGATGGAATGTCCTATAAATATCAAATAAATCTACCTGGTCTATCATGTCATTTAAAGCTTCTGTTTCCTCATTTATTTTCATTTTAGATGATCTGTCCATTGGTGTAAGTGAGGTGTTAAAGTCCCCGCTATTATTGTGTTACTGTAGATTTCCTCTTTTATAGATGTTAGCAGTTGCCTTATGTATTGAGGTGCTCCTGTGTTGGGTGCATATATATTTATAATTGTTATATCGTCTTCTTGGATTGATCCCTTGATCATTATGTCATGTCCTTCCTTGTCTCTTGTAACATTCTTTATTTTAAAGTCTGTTTTATCTGATATGAGTATTGCTACTCCAGCTTTCTTTTGATTTCCACTTGCATGGAATATCTTTTTCCATTCCCTCACTTTCAGACTGTATGTGTCCCTAGGTCTGAAGTGGGTCTCTTGTAGACAACATATACATGGGTCTTGTTTTTGTATCCATTCAGCAAGCCTGTGTCTTTTGGTTGGAGCATTTAATCCATTCAGGTTTAAGGTAATTACTGATATGTATGTTCTTATTACCATTTTCTTAATTGTTTTGGTTTGCTTTTGTAGGTCCTTTTCTTCTCTTGTGTTTCCCACTTAGAGAAGTTCCTTTAACATTTGTTTTAGAGCTGGTTTGATGGTGCTGAATTCTCTTAGCTTTTGCTTGTCTGTAAAGCTTTTGATTTCTCATTCAAATCTGAATGAGCTCCTTGCAGGGTAGAGTAATCTTGGTTGTCGTTTCTTCCCTTTCATCACTTTAAGTATATCATGCTACTCCCTTCTGGCTTGTAGAGTTTCTCCTGAGAAATCAGCTGTTAACCTTATGGGAGTTCCCTTGTATGTTATTTGTTGTTTTTCCCTTGCTGCTTTCAATAATTTTTCTTTGTCTTTAATTTTTGCCAATTTGATTACTGTGTATCTCGGTGTGTTTCTCCTTGGATTTATCCTGTATGGGACTCTCTGTGCTTCCTGGACTTGGGTGGCTATTTCTTTTCCCATGTTAGGGAAGTTTTCGACTATGATCTCTTCACATATTTTCTTGGGTCCTTTCTCTCCTTCTCCTCCTTCTGGGACTCCTACAGTCCGAATGTTGTTGCATTTAATGTTGTCTCAGAGGTCTCTTAGGCTGTCTTCATTTCTTTTCATTCTGTTTTCTTTATTCTGTTCCGCAGCAGTGCTTTCCACCATTCTGTCTTCCAGGTCACGTATCCGTTCTTCTGCCTTAGTTATTCTGCTATTGATTCCTTCTAGTGTGTTTTTCAATTCAGTTATTGTATTGTTCATCTCTGTTTGTTTGTTCTTTAATTCTTCTAGGTCTTTGTTAAACATTTCTTGCATCTTCTTGATCTTTACCTTCATTCTTTTTCCGAGGTCCTGGATCATCTTCACTCTCATTTTTCTAAATTCTTTTTCTGGAAGGTTGCCTATCTCCACTTCATTTAGTTGTTTTTCTGGGGTTTTATCTTGTTCCTTCATCTGGTACATAGCCCTCTGCCTTTTCATCTTGTCTATCTTTCTGTGAATGTGGTTTTTGTTCCACAGGCTGCAGGGTTGTAGTTCTTCTTGCTTCTGCTGTCTGACCTCTGGTGGATGAGGCTATTTAAGAGGCTTGTGCAAGTTTCCTGATCCATGCCTTCAATTTTTATTTTAGTTTTAAGAAACATTTTATTATTTAAAGGGAAATCTTTAGTTATTAGTATAAATTGTTTGAAACCTTCAGTGCCTCTTTTTATCATCCAAAGTTTCTCCAACACATATGTTCCTAAAATGTTGGAGCTGGAAGGGACTTCAGACATCACGAATTTCCCTCCTTTCACTTCACAGAGCTTTGAGGGAGTGGGTGGTCAGGTCAGGAATTGGTCAGGTTGCATCGTGTGGCTACCCCTGGGAACTGTTTGCTTTTCCCACCATAGTCCAGTGTTCAGATTCCTTAGCCCAGGTCAGAGACCTGACGAGTCTCCTGTTATCTCCTGTCTTGTTGACTCGGATTGTTCAGAATTCCTGAGCACCCCTAGCTTTTCACTTCTGCATCAGACTTCATGCTCTTCGTTTGTGGCCTAATGAAAAGATGGTTTATCTTTGACTTGTGGGGAGGATCTGGGCGGTCTTCTCATTTCTGAGGAGAGCACGAATCCTCCCCAGATCACTGGGTCAGGTTTAGCCTCTTCTCTTGAACTCCATTGTCTCTCTGTACTTTTCTTAAGGCATAACTCTGTGTGGACCTACTCACTTCTAGACTACATGCATCTTGAGGACATGACACATGGCTTAGTCATCACTGCATCCTGCATAGCAAGAGAATGCAGGCCCTGAAAACCTCTATCAAGTTTGTTGTAGACAGGGATGGGTATATAAATGAACAGAGTGGGATATCCTATTTCCTAACAGAAGATTTAAGTAAATGTTGGTAAGGGAATGAAAAATATATTACCTTAATAGCTCGTTAGCAGATTTTTTTCTCAGGGAAAAAAAGAAGTTTAGAAAATGCAATGATGAGGTACCTGAGGTGAAATGAGAGTCTCTTACAAGCAAGGAAATATAATAGCTGTATTTTTAATGAGAAATGACCATGAATCAGAAGGTAATAAGAGATTAGAGAAGAGAGGTCAGGAAGGGGGGAAAAAGAGAAATCTGGGCAGCATGGGAGAATGCCCAAAGGACTTTAAACCAGAGATATCAGATGACCATTTAAAAATGCTTCATGTTTGATGTGAACTCACGGCCATCTTTTTGAACTTAGTGGTACTGTCTACTACACAAAGGAGATGTTGTTTATGCTACAGCATGTCATTTATGCTTGATACAGAAAGTGTGCTTTCCTGTGAGGTTTGCAACTCTGGGACAACTACCTCATGTCCATATATGCTAAACATGGAGGCAGATTAAAGAAATGAAAGAAAAATGTAGTTTCTACTCTCCTGAATTCTATCACAAATCTGTGAGTAGAATAATAAAAATACATGAAAAAAAAAGGTCATAGTTTAGTGCAGTTTCTGTTGCACACAAAACACAAGAGATATAGGCAATAAATGGTTTTGTAGTTTGGATCACAACATCATTTTCAGCATGGTCCATCAGGCACTGTTCCCTCCAGGGTAGATTTTGAACAGAGAAATAACAAGCAATTAAATTATATGGAAGATTAACTAGGCCCTTCACTGACCCCTCTTTTTCTTTCCTTCAAGCAAGAGAATCATCGATCAGTCTATGTTCAGGAAGGAGCAACATTTTTCATTTTGAGCTTTTCTCAAGCAGTCTTAGCTCTTAGGGCTCCTGGCTGATTCTTAGCTCTGTAACTTAAAAAAAAAAAAATGGGACTCTCATAATATAAAAAAATAGAAAAAAAAGGCAACGAAGTGAAAAATTTTTCTTTCAGATCTTAATTTACTGTTTATTCTCTGAATTATATTTTAAAAGCCTAGCGTTAGGATGACAACCAGTTTTAATCCAAATACAATCCACAGTACGAAAACTCGGCACACAGGCCAGACACCACTGTATACAGTTAGTTCTATGCAAAATCTATTACTGCCATCTTGTGGATTCTCAGGGAATAACACCAGTTGCAATGTTCTGTTTACTCTGTCTTGGAGTACTAAGTTCGTATGGCACAGTATATGAAAATAACTGGGAGAATGTATAAGAAAAGAGCAGCTAAATACCCAATTTTCCATTTAACTTTATCACTTTGAAGGCAGTATTCAACTTCTCTGGCTTTCAGAGTGATTTGTCTTGTCTTTTGAGGCTCTCAGGACAAGAGAGTGGATGTTCCCAATGAGAGGAATCCCTGGAGGTCATTTCTCCAGGAGCGGATACTTATGTAAACCTGGGGACTGAAGAAGGGGGTATTTTCTTTTTTTATTGGCTTGCTGATGTGCAGGTGGGTCCTGACATTCCAAAAGCACAGCAAAATACAGCATAGGAAGAGCTTCTTCCAGAAAAAAAAAAAAAAAGCTACTCCTGGGATACCATCCGCCGATCCACACTTCAGTCATTCTCTTGTAAGCTTTGCATCTTGGCTTTCTCGTTCTCAAAAAACACTTCATCTGGAAAACTGAGGTAATATGTTGGATCATGGATAGCATAGGCAACTTAAAAAAAATCATCTGAGCCTTTCAGGGAAAATTTTGGAATAAACCTTTAAAGGCTTTCCCTTCCGCTTAGGGAAGCCTTCTTCAAGTTCTTTCATTTGCTAATTTATTCACCACTTACAAACACCTCTGAGTGCCTAGCACTGGGTTAGGCCCTGGGAGGCAGTTATAATCCAGCCACACCTCTGTCCTCAAGGAACTCACAGTCTGTTGGGGAAAATATTCATGAAAACAATCCAAGATCAAAAGGAGAACACAGGATGTCATTGAAGAGCTGTGGAGATACAAGGGTTGGGAGGAGGTGGGAGGCCTGCTCTCCCTGTATCTGAGTCCTACCTAAGGGCCTTCTGTAGGCCCTTTCATTCAGCTTCCTCCATATTCAATAAATTTCTCCCTCCTCTGAACTCTTGAAGCTCTTAATTGGAATAACTAGTTCACCTGGTGATCATCTCAGGCACCTTGCGCGGTTAATTTTCACCAGACCAGTCTCTATCCCACTTCTCTACTTGCAATTTGATCTTAATAATTAAAATGTCATTTAGAAAGGATAATCAGGCTATGGCTTCAAATATAATCCTCATTCTTTCCTTTCTGATATATATATATATCAGAATATATAATATTTATAATATTTATATATATAATTAAAAGCATGCTCTAAGCATCTACTATATATGTTAGAAATTTTGGTTTTAGCAATTCTCAGCGTTCAGTTTTTAAATTTTTTAATTTTTTTTATTTTTTTGTGGTACACGGGCCTCTCACTGTTCTGGCCTCTCCCATTGCGGAGCACAGGCTCCGGACGCGCAGTCTCAGCGGCCATGGCTCACGGGCCTACCCGCTCCGCGGCATGTGGGATCTTCCCGGACCGGGGCACGAACCCGTGTCCCCTGCATCAGCAGGCGGACTCTCAACCACTGTGCCACCAGGGAAGCCCAGCATTCAGTTTTTAGACATAATTTCAGAGGATGAATACTCTGAAGGGGTTCCCCCTCTTCCAAAATGGGAATTTTCATGGGGATAATGTGAGATAGGATTTTCTGCAGGTAAACAGTTTTTATCATGTGGAGCTGTTGTCGCATCTGTCTGGTTTTATTCCCTTCTCCAGCCCAAGAGTCTCTTCATTTCCCTCGTAAACTTATCCAGGTTCCTTATGCCCCTTAATATGGTCTTATTTAAGGATCTGTCTTCATCTTCCTTGCTCTGATCTCCCTGGAGGGCGAAGATCCTGCTATTTAACTCTTTATTCCTAAAGCTGGGCATGTCATGATCTTTATATGGGTCTCAGAGGGGTCCTATCCCTGTGCTGCATGTGCCTCTCCTTTCCCTTCCAGCACCCTGCATGAGTCACGTGGGTCCCCGATCTACACAGTAGCTTGGGGGTTAGTGATTTGACCTATGATTTCTTCTGCTTCAAGTAGTGTAGTTGCTCTGAACCTGGGCAGAAGTTAGGAGGAAGAGCAAGGGCCAAAGCCTCCCTTGGGAATTTGGGGTGGTAGAAAGAGAGAAGTAGCTTATACCCGGGCAGAATGCGGCTGATGGGGTGCTCACTGACTCTTTTCATTTGTCAGTCATTGAGGATGGTCATTGTATGTGGTGAAGTGAATTGTGGTGGTCATGGGAGTGGTACTCATGATGATTGGCAATAAGACAAGGTGATACCTGATATCAAGGAACTTATTATTATTATTATTTGAGGTACGCGGGCCTCTCACTGTTGTGGCCTCTTCCGTTGCGGAGCACAGGCTCTGGACGCGCAGGCTCAGCGGCCATGGCTCACGGGCCCAGCTGCTCCGCAGCATGTGGGATCTTCCCGGACCGGGGCACGAACCCACGTCCCCTGCATCGGCAGGCAGACTCTCAACCACTGCGCCACCAGGGAAGCCCCAGAACTTATTATTATTGATATAAAATAACAAAATAGCAGGGTGAGAAGACTAAAATAATGTGATCTTTTCTATCACATTGGTCATGCATTATAACCATGTTCATGTCCTATTTCTCCACTAGGTTATAACCCTGTGAGGGTGGGATCAATGTCTTATTCGTCTCTCTCTTCCCTAGAGCACCTAGCATACTGCTTGATAGTCATGCTGTCATTATTGAGCACCTACGATGTGCCAGGCCCTGTTCATGCTCTGGGAACGTAGCAATAAATAAAATGGATCATAGGAGATATTTAATAAATCAAAGAATTAAAAAATAAGAATTGCAGTCATGTACGTGAAGTATTTTCCACCTCCTCCCCTCCCTCCGTCTTTCTCTAAATAAATAAATAAAAATTGATAAATAAAACACTAGTTTTCCCCCTCTAGTAGATCATTTCCACCAACATATAAACATTGTTCTATTGATAAAACCAAACTCTACCCTCTAGTGGCCATCCTATTTCATTCCCCTTTTTAGCAAAACTCAAAGGAGATATCTGTACTCATTGTCATTAATTTCTCTCCTTTCATTATCTTAGAAATCCACTTTATACAGATCTCACCCCATTACACTACAGAAACTGCTTTTTCATTTGATCAGTAAGTTCCATGTTATTAAATTCAGCAGTTAATTTTCAGTTCCCATCTTACAGGACTTACCAACATTTAAAGCAGTTGATGCCACTCTGTGGAAATACTTTCTCTTTTTAGCTCCCAGGGTCCTACTTGCTTTCCTCCTACGTTACTGGTTGCTACTCTTAGTTCCCTTTGTTGGTTCTTCCTCTTCTCTCTGAGGAGGACCTTAACACACTCCAGGGCTCAGTCTGTCTGCCTTTGTTGCCTGCTTCACCTGTAGGAGCATCCCTGTCTCAACTAATAGTGTCTCTGCTTATCTGATTTTCAGGTAGAAAACCTTGGAGTCATCCTTCACCTCTTCCTTTCTCTTTTACCCCACATCCAATCTTTTAGGAAATCTGTTAACTGCCCCTTCTAAACATATCCAGAACCATCCCTCGCTCCCTCCATTTCCACCACAGCTGTCCCATCCTTCATATTCTCTAATGCAGATTATCCAGGTAGATTCCTAGCTTGCCTCCTGCTTCCAGCTTTGTCCCTTGATAGTGTCTTGTCAACACTGTGGCCAGAGTGATGCTCTTACAATGTAAGTGAAATCATGTCCCATCACTCTGCTTATAATCCTCCCTTGGCTCTTCCTTCTCTCAGAGGAAAGCAAAGCTCTTACAGAGGCCTACGAGGCTGTGCTGTCTGTGACCCACCCATCACTTCTCTGTCCTCACCTCCCACTTCCCTCCTCTCCCTCAAATACACAAGGCACGCACCTGACTTAGAGCTCTTCCCTCTGGAACTATCTCAGAGCTCTGCATGGCCCACTTTCCTTTCCTTTACTCTTTGCTAAAATGTCACCTTCTCAGTGAGATCTACACTGACCACCTTATTTAAATGTTCAACTCGTCTCCTAGCACCTCAAATTTACATTGCATTACTCTATTGGTTTTTCGTCACCTCCTAATAAATTATATAATTTCATTATCCATTACTTAAAAATATATATATTGTTTGTTTTTCCCACTAGAATGTAAGCACCATGAAGCAGCAGTTCTTTCTTTCTTTCTTTTTTTTTTTTTTTGGCACTTATATTCCTAGTGCCTTGCGTGTAATGGCTGCTGTAAAAATTTGTTGCATGAATGAATAAATGAATGGTTAGTCCTCATTAGGCACTGTGCCAATGGCTTATATATACTATTTTATTTAATGCTCACAATAAGGCTGATAGGTGTCACCATCCCCAATTAACAGATAAGGAAATTAGTGTCCTAAGAGATTAACCTTATCAAACTCACACAGCTGGGAACTAGTGGATTTGAGATTTGAATTCAAGCCTGCCTGATTTTCAAGGTCATCCTTTCTCAACTCCATCTTGTGCAAATGGCTGTACGTCAGTAAATATGTGCCTGTTCTCATTTTTATGTGTTTACTTTGGTCTTAATTGTGCCCTGTTCTCCCATCTACAGCTTGCCACTTCCAAGCCGTGGTTACCTGTTTAGGAACCATGCATAGCTGCTCACACCCCAAAACAATGAGAAGGAAAGGCTTTTCCTGTTTTTCCATGCCCAGCCCCCTTCCAAACACCCACTGGAAGAGCTCACACCCAGCCTCTGTGCCTTTGCCTATACTGATCCTTCCAACTGAAATGCCTGCTTCCTTAATTCATGGTAACAAACGTTCTTGAGCAGCCTGGGGTTTGGGGCACTGGGGCCATAGTCCCTGCCCTGAAGAAGTTCTTGGGATTTGTTTGGAAGAAATCGACATGAGAATAAATAATTTACCTACTCTGTGCTAGGGACTTCATTAGCGGAAGAACCACAGTACAGTGGGGCACCAACACCTTTAGGACCTATGCCTGTTTATGGTAGAGGAAGGAGAGAGAGGGGAAGCTCTGAAAGGAGGCTCGCCCAGGAAATCCTGTCCTTGAATCCCTTCCCATCTGCCTGACTGCAGGCCCCTCTGCCATAGTCCTCCATGAGCGTCCTCTTTGTAGAGCTGATTCTGCACTTCTTTTAGAGTGGATCACACGAATCGTTACATAACCACTTTCTAAAGCTGTGAAGTAGGGACGCATGTGTATGTGTGTGTGCATGCATGTGTGTACTCATGCTCGTGTATGTTCTGTACAACCCTAGGCCCATAGAAGGCCATGCATAAGTGCATCTTTTTTTTTTTTCATAAGTGCATCTTAATTGGCAGAAAAGTAAATAGAATTCTCTGCCTTGTGCCTTTAGAGCTTTTCAACATAGAAAATTATGATGAGATGATATTAAGTAGAGCAAGTCGGGGTATAGGAAGAATGTGGCCTGGGCATTGCAGTGGAAACCCTCAGCTTAACTACAGCTAGGTTTGCTTGTAATTGGGAATAGATGGTTTTCTCTTCAAATGACTAATTCCTCTTTGTCTTCAAAATACAACCCACTATTAATTTTCCTGGAAATCTTTCCTGGATTCTCCCAAGAGACTAATTCAGCAGGCGTCTTGTGATCAGTCCTGGAGAAATGACTTTGAATTTAGTGTGAGAAGGGAGAAGGGGTAAGAGAGATTTATTGTGCACTTCCTAGGTGGGAAGTACTTCACCCGTTCTGATTTCTGTTATCCTACAGGGTAAAATTCTGAGACTCAGACAATTAAAATAACTTGATCAAGGCCACAGTAAAAGGTGACACTAGGGCTGGACCCTAGGTCTGCCTGACTTCTAAGTTAGTTATTTTTTTTCACCTTCCACACCAGCCTTACAAATTCTATCAACTCTAATCGTGCTATTTCCCTGTGTGATACTGTGATTTATTATAAGAAATATACATTTGGTCTTTGTTCCTGTTTCTGGCACAGAGCTCCTAAAACCCTTGGAATTTCCCAAAGTGAGGGCAGAGAGACAAAGGTGTCTTTTGTTATGTTAATGAGGTGACTTTAGGAGTCCACCTAAGGGTGGGGGCTGGTTGCCAGGAGAACCAACCCTGTTGGAACTTTCAGTCCTACCCCCAAGTCCTCCTGGGAGAGGAGAGGAACTAGAGGATGAGTTAATCACCCACGGCTGGAGATACAGTCAATTATGCCTACGTAATGGGGCCTCCGTGAAAAGTTAAAAAGAGAGGGTTTGGAGAGTTCAGGGTGGTTGAACATGTGGTGAGTGCTGTGCCTGGAGAGATCATGGAAGCTCTGTATGTTTCCCCACGCCTTGCCCTGTGCATCTCTTCCATCTGGCTTTCCCTGTGCTATAGCCTTTTATAATAAACTGGCGATCTAGTCAGTACAATGTTTCTCTGAGTTCTGTGAGCTGTTATAGCAAATTAATTGAACCCAAGGAAGGGGTCGTTGGAATCTTCAATCTACAGGTGAGCCATCAGATGGTCAGAAACACAGGTGACGACCTGGACTTGCAACTTGCTTCTGAAGTAATAGAGTGGGGTTGGTGTAAAAAGATTGCTTGTGGGGTGGGGAACGCCCCCTCCCACCCATACACATATCTGCAGGTGGAAATCGGTGACCAGAACCTTTACCCTGCTTAAAACCTTTCCACAGTTTTCTGCTGCCCTTTAATCTTCATCCCCTTTTAAGGCTTTAGAAGGTGTATGAGGGGCCTCCTTCCTCTCTAATCTCACCTCTCTTTAAATTCCCTCTCACTCTCTATATCCGACCCACCTTACACACAATGCGCTTTCCCTGGCTTCTGGGCCAGTGGACAGGCTGATCTCCGGCTTCACTTTTCCTTCCTCGCCCAGCCCGCCTGGTCTGGCTCTCCTTTCTACATCTTTCAAGGCTGAGGTAAGATATCACTTCTTCTGAGACATCTTTCTGGTCCCCTGGTCTAGGTGAGGTCCCCCGTGTGCGCTCCCCAGCACCTGTGGCTCCCCTTCGGTAGCACATTTAGAACTCAAATTTGCAAACTCCACGAGGGTAAGAATGGGGCCTATCATATTCACCACTATACCTCTAACCCATGGCGCTGTGTCTTGTCCAGGGTAGGACTACATATATTTTCCTTATATATTTTCTCTATAATTTTCTCTGTTTTTTCTTTCCCAACCAAAGTAAGAATCATCGAACTGGGCACCATGCTCCATCTGATTTGATCCTCATTTTTCTCAAAGACCAAAATGTGGATTCACTACAAAAGAACTGATGATTTATTTCTTCATTTATTGGAAGGTGTCTGTAGCTCTTTAATAGAGCAATAGGGACTTTTTAAGACAAAGTACATTGGTCTGTAAATCCCTTAATCTCAGGAAGACATTTTTAATTACTTTGGGACACAATGTGCTGGAAACAGAAAATCACCATTAGAAAGAAGTCTTCATGATATCCTGTCCTTGCCTGAATCTCTTGTTGGCGTGCTTAGATGAGCACAGTTCGGCAAGGCACTGCCAGCTGCACAAATGCAGGCCGAGGCCCTTCCCAAAGGAGGCCTGTCTCTGGAAATCATTTCTACTGTTTAAGCAACTATTATGAGTCTCAAGATCTTAGATCTAAACAATTCCTCGTATAGAAGTCAGTGAGCCAAACGATCTCTAATGGACCTTTATCATTTAGCCGCTCAGTGCCCAAATAGCCTTCTTTTTTGGGGGGCAATCCAAGACAGGCGGGAGGCACAGCCTTATCCCCCATTAGAAAGGTGGAAGGGCACAGCGAGAGTGACGGCAGGCCAAGCAGATATTCCTGCTGGGAACTTAGAATCACCACATTAAAGTGTAAGATCCATGGAGAGAGAGATTTTTTCACAGCACCTCCAGCAGTGTGGCCTGGTTGTAAGTGGCCTGTGGTAATGACCTCGAGAGCAGCATCCTTAAAAGACTGACGTCAGCAGAATTTCCTTCCTGGCTTCTGAGCTGGGTTCCCCAGCCTTCCTGGGATTCAGTGAGCTATCTGTTATTTCTCTAATAAATTCCTTTTCATTTAAGTCACCCAGATATCTGTCGTCTGGAGTTCAGAACTCTGGCAGGTAAATCGAGCATCCGAGCTCCCATCAGGCACATCGCTAGAACAGTCAGCATGATAAGCAAGGAAGCTGATTGTGACAGAAGGAGACCTATGCCTGGTGGCTAACAGGCTTTAAGTTAGAAAATCACTGATCTCTTCAGTTTCCTGCTGTATAAAATGGCAAGGTGGTCATCTTCCTACCTATCCTGGATTCTATGAGAATCAAATGAGATAACGTTCATAGGAAGGGACTTGATACATAGAAATGGTGATGCAAATGCAAGGGTTATCAGGGCTTAGCTAGCAAAATAGGTTAGAGGCAAAACCAAATAGGAGTTAAAAAATCAGTCTACTTGCAGAAGAGGATTACTCCTTCCTCACAACCTGAGATGTCTCTGCAAGGATCCCCCTTTGTCAGGGGTCACCTGTGATAGAGCATTTTCAATGTTTATGTGGAAAAGACTCAGGATTGCGTTTTAGTTCACCCTTCGAGACTTGTATAGGGACTCTTTATCACCTAAACATCTTTTGGGAAGAAGAGTATATATTATAAACAGAGTTTTAAGCAAACATCATGTATTTAGCATTTAGTATGTAATAGAATATTTAATATTTGTCTGATCTGTGGGAGTTCCTACTAGTCAATTAGGAAAGAATCTGTCTGATTTGGAAAATACGTTCTGTTGGCCGGAAAGCTAAAAGCACTAAGATATTCTGAGTCTTCAGGAGAGAGTGGTTCTTTAGGCCAAGAGTTCAGATGAATACAACTGAGAAGAGCCCTAGGATTCCTAGTTGCCTTCAGAGAAGTTAATGAATGAATGTCTTCTTTCATTCATTCATTAACATTTGCCGGGTAGCTGGGTTCTGTATTAATCAATGGGACGCAGAGATACTAAAACACAGTCCCTGCCCTCAGGGGAAGCTTTGGAGGATCTAGATGTTGCTTTTAAGTCTCCTCAATTTTAGAATCTCTGTGTATGATGGCTTCCTATGGTGGCTCACATTTCTCCTTGTAAACAGTTTATTATTTCAGGCATTTATATTTTTCTCACTAACTGGACTTACAGAGTGCGGACAGCCTTAGACATAAGCAAACTGCCAAGTTAAATTTTCTTTCTGAAGGCTGGCATTGCGGAAAGAGCATAGCTTTGAAATCAGAAGCAATGGTCGTTCAAATGCCACTGTCATTGCTGATTATCTGTGTGATTTTGGGCAAATTACTGAATTTCTCTGAGCCTTCAACCCAACAAGGTTATTGTTAGGATTCAGTGAAATCATAATACTTGGTGCTAAGCAGATACTCAAAAACATGAAGCATTTTCTTCCTAATTCTCCACTGTTCCTGCTTCCTCGGAGTCTTTTTTGGGAAGCTTTTCCTCCAGAAGCCTTCCCACATTTCCCAGGCTGGGCTAATGACAGCCTCTCCTTGGTGCCCATGTGATCTCCTGAATTTACCATTAACACTTTCCATGTTATTGTGGAAATAACCTATTTATGTGCCTGTCTCCCCTTGTGAGGCTATATGTTCGCTAAGGACACAATTATTTTTTTTTGCCTAGTAGTTTTCGCTGCTTAGTGGATGCTTAGGAAATGTCTGTGGATTGGTTTTATGCAAATAGGTTAATAAATTGTATGTACAGGATACTCCTTATCTGTTTCACGTGCCCCCTCTGATTTGCACTACCGTTTGAGGAAGATCCTTCTAGATTGAGGAGGATAGTTCCTCTGCCTTAGGTTTTTGGTTTGTGCTCTTCCTACCCCATCCCCTGAGCTCTGCAAATGATATTTTAATGTGAAAATGTTACTTCTCCCAAATAAAACACCTGCGTGCGTTTTTCCGGAGTTTAGTTTAAGGCAGAATTTCTAAAAGTATGTCCAGTTAGGTAGTACCTCATATTCCAGGGGGAAAAAGATTGTTAAGTAAGGTTAGAAAATGCTTTGACAGCATTTCTTTATTGCTGTAGAGATTCTCAGATCCTTTATTTGATCATGAACCTTTCTTTTTTCATAGAGCATTTCACAGATCTGGTATTATATAGAAATATCACTTTGAGAAAAGCTGGAATTGGTATCACTGAACTGAATTTCAGACTTTTGAAGGCTGCTTAAAGCTGAGTCCTTGAGTAGTTGTCCTGTGGGTTATCTATTAGAGGTCTGACTTTACGTTTCCCGATGTACTATTTTTGCAGCATGTCTACAAGTTGTGAAATAAATAAATAAATAAATAAATAAATAAATAAATAAATAAATAAATAAATATATATATATATAGTGCTAATGACATTGAATAAGCAGTACTTAAGGAATGTACCAGAAAATAGCATGTTACATTTGCTTCCCTTCTATTTCCATAAAGTTTATTGAATTTATTCATTTGACAGGTATTACCAGCCAGATTCTATGTCAGAAAATAGGGATGCTTCTTAAGTGTAGCCTGGGGCACTCCATGAGTTCTCTGGTCCCTTTTAGGTACTAGAAGGCCTTGGGTTCCCTCTAAGTTCCTCTGCAGAGAAAATTCAGTACATGCACAGGCCCGTGGAAGAAGTCCCACATGTATCAACCTGTCCATTCCTTTTGTTAAAACAAGGAAACACTTCTGTGTGGATTGTCTGTAGAGAAGTGCTATCCTGAGTCCTCTTGAGTGACCCACAACTGTGATGCCTAGAGGACCCCATCTCCCCACAATCCGGCAGCTGGGCCACTGTGGTCCTTCATCGTATGGGCTGCTGTGAAGTTGTATGTGCCAAGTAGCTAAATATTTTGAACGTGACGGGAGGGAAAGAAAAAGCCAGGGTGGTCGGGGTGGAAGTGAGAGTAGGGAAGAGGCCAGCGAGGTAAGCAAGGGCCAGACCCTGTGAAATTTTGTAGGCCATATCAAGAATTTTGGATTTTATCTTCAAACAACAGAAAGCCACTGAAAGTTTAAGGAGAGAAACAACATGATCACATATGCTTTCTGAAAGGCTCACTCTTCCCAAAGTCTGGAAGTTTGTATGTGATGGGGGATGTGTGTGTGTATCCTGGACAGTCTATATGAAAAAAGGATTTATAGGGCTGCAGTTGGCCCTGCTGAATCCCTGCCCTCTGGTGAGCGGGCCAGGGGTCAGCCTCGATGGTGGGGCTCTGAAGCTGAGGCTGAGGAAAAGTCTCTTCACTGGCCGTACTTCACTGGGTTTATTTGAAGTGTGGGCTCTGAGTTGGGCGGGAAGACAAATCCAGTAAGGTGGGGAGATGTCTGAGTGGGCTTCAAAATTGAGAGGCGAGTGCCAGAGTCAGAGAGTCAGCGAATCTAGACAGAATGGGGGTCAGCGGAGAGAGCAATGCCTGGACCAGGCACAGAGGTTTGGGGAGGCAGCCTCCGCGTGGTTTCTGGGCCAGCAACCTGAATTTAACTGGTCAGGGTTAAGGCAAGAAGTCTTCATCTTTTCAAAAACATCATCAATTCCACTTGGTTAGATTTCACTTACAAGTTGTTTAATAGGGTGCCCTGGCTGATACAGGGCTCTGAATTTTCCGAAACCTTGATGAGAAGCAGGGGGCAATGTGGGGACACACAAAAATTGTATATTGTCTAATGTTCTTTTTTTTTAATTGAACTATAGTTGTTTACAATGTTTCAAGTGTACAGCAGTGATTCAATTTTATGTATACATATATATATTTTTCAGATTCTTTTCTGTTATAGGTTATTACAAGATATTGAATATAGTTCCCTGTGCTCTACAATAGGTCTTTGTTTATCTATTTTATATTTAGTAGTGTGTATCTGTTAATTCCAAATTCCCAATTTATTACCCCCCCCAACCCCTGACCTGTCTAATGTCTTTTAAGCGAAAGGTGTTCAGTATTCCCTTCAGCAAATACTGTTTCTTTGAGCAAAATTATAAGACAGGCCCTTGGTTACAAAGGACAGGTCTACCCATTTTCTTGGGGGAAGCTGCAGAATACCCGTTAACCCACATGCAGATGTTAAATCATCTCAGTTTGGAAATATATACTGTTGTGTTTAAACTTGTGTTGGTCTGTGAGTCTTGTTGCCCTTCTTTTGTTGGGAGAGGTGGAGTAGGTGGAGCTCAACCAGAAAAACAACAACAACAAAAGAACAAAAAACCACTCTCCGGCCAGGATAACCAGAGCTGGGACTGACGCTTGTCCCTGGGGGAAGGGTGGAGGTTTTGCTGGGGTTTGAGTGACTCCAAGTGTTGAGGCTGAGAGGAGAGAAACTAAATGTGCTGATTAGGTAAGAGACTTTGTAAAATTTCTAGTTTAAGCTGTTGTGCTTTTGGAAACAAGGTGACAAAGCAACACAGAGTGGGGAGACGGCTCTTGTCCTCACCTCTGCACAGTCCTCAGAGCCTCTCTGGAAGGCAGGTTTCAGGAACACTGAGAAACAATCCCTTAAACAGAAACCCTTGAGCACTGAAAACAATGAAAACAAGAATCTTCCGTGGGGCTGGGGACAGAGCTGGAGAGGGAGGACATGGCTCATATGGCATGGTCACTGGAAGGGATGGGGTTGGTAAGCTTTTAAGAGGACCACTTCAGGGAATTAAATAATTCTGGGGGCTTCCCCGGTGGCTCAGTGGTTGAGAATCTGCCTGCTAATGCAGGGGACACGGGTTCGAGCCCTGGTCTGGGAGGATCCCACATGCCGCGGAGCAACTTGGCCCGTGAGCCACAACTACTGAGCCTGCACGTCTGGAGCCTGTGCTCTGCAACAAGAGAGGCCGCGACAGTGGCCCGCACACCGCAATGAAGAGTGGCCCCCTCTCGCCGCAACTAGAGAAAGCCCTCGCACAGAAACAAAGACCTAACACAGCCAAAAATAAAAATAAATAAATAAATTAAAAGAAAAAAGAAATAATTTGGGACTTTGTTTGTGGGGCGGGGTGGGCAGGAGGAGGGCTGGATTTCACTGGAAGGGATTAAGAGTTGTCATTTGAGGTAACAATATAAGGGTGACTTTACCAGTACCCCAGGATGGTGAAGAGTGTATATAATGCTCGAATTCCAGTTGAGTAACTTGACAGTAAGGATCTAACAAAGAAAGCCCGTCCCTTCTGCATGGCTCTAAACACGAAGATAGGAAGGAAACCTGCGAATTAGTGAAACACCCAGATGAACTGTGACTCATTTTCACTCCTTCAAAATCACAATGCAATTTCAATTTCAGTTTGAAAATTCCCAGTTACCTATTCTACCTTCACTGCAACAGCTGCAACATTTCACTTCTGGCCACACATATTCCCAACTATGTATCTTGGAACAGAGTGAGTTAAATACTTAAAGTCCATCAAGAGTGAGTTTTGGAGTTTGCAGGGTCAGCTAGGGTGATCTTTTTTAGACTCCTGAGGATTGAACAGACTAAAATTGCTTGGTGAGACAGAAAAGGATCTCTTTATAGTGGTATTGCTTCTGCATGTCTGCTCCATATATATACATTTTTTCAGAACAAAGCACTGAAATAATAACAGAAGCATTTCTATCTTTCCCTCTGCAGAAAGAATGCCTGAGGAGGCTACTGTACTAGTTAACGTGATTGCATGCTGAATGCCCTAAATTCTTCTCCACAAATACCTCAAGGAGATGGTTCAATTATTGGATAAGACTTTCTATAATAAATCCCTGAGAGATAGAATACATAAAGGAGAAACTGGAGAGAAAAGATCACTCACAATACGTGTATGGAATGTGGCCTCAGGTGACGATGTTTTTCAGCATCTTAACTACTTTAGTTCTGTAGCTCTGGTGGGGAGGGGGAAGTGCAGGATAAATCCTTGCAATGGCGCCTGGGAATCCTCCATCTTCAGGTTGCCATGCAAAGTGTTTAGACAATATATGAACACTAGATGGCGCCCATAATCTTAAAACATAGTAAAAGGCTAGTTGCCTTTTCTGTATAGGCGAGTGTGACTATCTAGTCGGAAAACAGTCAATTATGGGAACTATAAACATATCTACTCAAGCATTTCCCACTACTGGGGTCCTATGAGGTGCTCCTTATGTAATGGTTTCGTGGTCAAATACGTTTGGGAAAAACCATATACTTTATCTGCCTCTAAGGAGATTCCCAGTGTACACTGGTAAACAGATGTTTTTGAAAAGCTCTTCAGTGAAGAAACCTGCTCACTAGGGAACCCTTTCTCTCAGTAGCAACCTAATGCAATCCTGCTGTTCCAATATCCTGTGAACTCTGGGAAATGCTCATCTAGTCCAAGCCCTGCCCCAAAGAAGGAATGGCTCAAACTATCTACAAGAGGCTTTCCTTAGACATGGTTATCTGACACACTTTAAAAAACATCACACACATTCCTAAGGCAGAGTAGTTAGTAGTAATAGTATTGATTGAGCACTTAGAGTGTGACATGCTCTGTTCTAAGTGCTTTCTTCTCTTTCCTCAGTTTGCCATCTCTATCTCTACCTATGTTAGATGCATTGATATACAGTTGGCGTGGATTTGCGGTTGGTTGAATGCACGGATGCAAAGCCTGTTGATACGGAGGGCCGACTGTATACATTGTGCTATGCCATTTTATATAAGGGACTTGAGCAGAGTGGATTTTGTTCTCAGTGGGGTATCCTGGAACCAATCCCTCGTGGATACCGAAGGACAAGTGGATCTGCTTTTAGGCAGTAAGCATTTTGAGATTAGTCTATTTATCTCCTTCATCTTTGAGATTTCAATTCCTAGTACAGAACCTGGCACATAGTAAGCCATTAATAAAATATCTAAAAAGGTTCTATAATCTATATGGGAGAAAAATTCTGGGAAATAGGGATGAACATTATATCCCTAATTAGAAAGGTAACTGTCTATTATACAATTTCCTTCTTTATGGAGACCAATTGAGAGCAGCGATCTACCCTCCAGCTCTCTTTCCTGGGGATTCTATTTCTCTTCTCTAAACTTACTATGTTATTGTTAGCATAGCATAACTTATTTGCAAATTAATCTTACATGACTTAGAAATCTATGTATTGAACTTATTTATTTAAATTAATTTACTTATTTATGGTTATGTTGGGTCTTCGTTGCTGTGCACGGGCTTTCGTTTTTTTTTTTAGTTGCTGCGAGAGGGGGCTTCTCTGCATTGTGGTGCATGGGCTTCTCATTGTGGTGGCTTCTCTTGTTGCGGAGCACGGGCTCTAGGTGCATGGGCTTCAGTAGTTGCAGCACGTGGGCTCAGCAGTTGCGGCGTGCGGCCCCTACAGTGTATGGGCATCAGTAGTTGTGGCGCACGGGCTTAGTTGCTCTGTGGCATGTGGGATCTTCCTGGACCAGGGCTCGAACCCGTGTCCCTTGCATTGGCAGGCAGAGTCTTAACCACTGTGCCACCAGGGAAGCCCTATGTATTGAATTTTTTTTTAAAGGTATTTTAAAATTTATTTTGTTTGCATTGGGTCTTCGTTGCTGCACGCGGGCGTTCTCTAGTTGTGGCGAGTGAGGGCTACACTTTGTTGCGGTGTACGGGCTTCTTATTGTGGTGGCTTCTCTTGTTGTGGAGCATGGGCTCTAGGCATGTGGGCTTCAGTAGTTATGGCACGTGGGCTCAGTAGTTGTGGCTTGCGAGCTCTAAAGCGCAGGCTCAGTAGTTGTGGTGCACGGGCTTAGTTGCTCCGCGGCATGTGGGATCTTCCCAGACCAGGACTTGAACCCGTGTCCCCTGCATTGGCAGGCAGATTCTTAACCACTGTGCTGCCAGGGAAGTCCCTGTATTCAATTTTTGTTTAGAGTTTTTGTTCTTGTGTTTTCCAGGAAGTTATAACTTGTCCTTACATGTCCAGTGCAGGCTGTAGGTGCAAAATATTATCCTCCATATTCCATTGTTAATAATTCTATTCTGTCATTTTTCTTTCCATACTGTAATAATGTTTGAGCTTCTCAAGCCTGTTTATTATTTCCCTGCAGTGTTAAACCAATGAAATTCCAATACTGAGCCTTTAAACTAGACACTTTCTAGCCACAGTTTTTATAAATTTTTACAAGCTAAAGAGGAGAAATGTTCCCTTTTTCTTTTCAGTTGCAAAAAGCAGATGATATTTTCATTGTTGAACAATTTTTGCAAATGTTTTACATAAAAGACGGATATGATATTTGAACTTCAGAGATTTTTATGTTCTATGAATTGTAATCTCTAAGAAGACTGTAGTTCTGATTGTTTGCCTTGCTTACTCTGTGGTCCTGGCAATAATATTTAAATGGATACATCTACTTCTAAAAGCAGAAATACTTGGGAGTTTTCTTTGTTGAGCCATAAGAAGGTTATTGGCTCATCTCTTTTTCTACCACACACAGAGAGGTTAAAACAAATAAAACCCATGACTTAGTGGATTTCTCATTTAAACAGAGTTAAAAAGTCTAATATCCTCTCTGTGCCTCAGTTTATGCATCCTTCAAATGAGCATAATAAGGCACAGGGTTGTTATAAGATTAAATTAGCTATAACTGTGTCTGACTCAAAGCACCATGTAAATATTAGGTTATTACAGTTCTGTGTGTTCCAGAGTGTGGTGTGCACACACAGTAATGTGTACAAAGACGGTGCTGAATGAGACCGTTGTCAAGGTTTGGAAGAGAGATTGTGCTGTGAGGAGAAAGAACACTTATTTTGGGTCAAGAGAGCTGCTTTTTTTTTTTTTTTTTTTTTTTGTGGTACGCGGGCCTCTCACTGTTGTGACCTCTCCCGTTGTGGAGCACAGGCTCCGAACGCGCAGGCTCAGGGGCCATGGCTCACGGGCCCAGCCGCTCCGCGGCATGTGGGATCTTCCCGGACCGGGGCACGAACCAGTGTCCCCTGCATCGGCAGGCGGACTCTCAACCACTGCGCCACCAGGGAAGCCCCAAGAGACCTGCTTTTGAGCCCAAAGTCATAGTCGGTAGATGTGGAGCTTTGGACAAATCATTTAGCCATTCTGAATCCCCTTCCACTGATAGGAAAAGTGGGAGTAATAATAACATATCCTGACACTTAAGATTTCTTTGAAGATTCCCAGAATCAATGCATGTGAAAGTGCTTTGTGTCTGGGAAAGTGCTATGACAATGTGAATGCTGATTGTGATGAAATGACAGAGTGGTCCCCCAGTCTACATTTTTTTTTTTTGGCTGCATGGTGCGGTGTGCGGGATCTTAGTTCCTGGACCGGGTATCGAATCTGCACCCCCTGCTGTGGAAGTGTGGAGTCTTAACTGCTGGAAGGCCAGGGATGTCCCCAGTCTACAGATTTTGAGCCCTGCAGGAGGAGGAAGTATGTTCTAGAAAGTATTTTAGAGTCAGTCTCCCAGGTTATAGTGACTTTCTTTTTTTTTTAAAGTTATTTTTTTCTTTTGATGTGGACCATTTTTAAAGTCTTTTATTGAATTTGTTACAATATTGCTTCTGCTTTATGTTTTGGTTTTTGGCCTCGAGGCATGTGGGATCTTAGCTTCCTGACCAGGGATTGAACCTGCACCCCCTGCGTTGGAAGCCGAAGTCTTAACCACTGGACCGCCAGGAAGTCCCTATAGTGACTTTTTAAGGCATCACTATTTTTAATTCAATACTTTTTCATCAATAAACATTTTTGAGAGACTGCTGTGTGTCAGGCACTGTGCTAAATGTTGAGGATACAAAATCATTAAAACGATACAGAATTTGCTTTCAGGGAGCAACTTTGTAGGGAAACACAGGTGTGTAAATAAATATGGGTGATGAGGTTTAATAGCTTATTAAACCTTTTAAGTTATATCTTTTTTTTTTTTTGCGGTACGCGGGCCTCTCACTGTTGTGGCCTCTCCCGTTGTGGAGCACAGGCTCCGGACGCGCAGGCTCAGCGGCCATGGCTCATGGGCCCAGCCGCTCCGCAGCATGTGGGATCTTCCCGGACCGGGGCACAAACCCGTGTCCCCTGCATCGGCAGGTGGACTCTCAACCACTGCGCCACGAGGGAAGCCCTAAAGTTATATCTTATATATATGATTTAAGTATAGAAGAAGTAGGTGGGGCGAAGTAGTTGAAGACATGACATTGGGTGACAGAACAAAGGCCTGGCATGGGACCTTACCCTATTTATCCTATACTCAGTCTTTCCAGACATCTGCTAGTTGATGAGTGAGAAGGAACCTGCATGTGTGGGAGAACCACAGAAACACATAAGGCGGGGACATGCATGCAGACCACTGGACACTTTGCTTAGGTCCACTGACTACATTATACAGGTAAATCACGTGTGCATGGGCAGGAGTTGGAGTGATGGTTAACAAACATAAGGTCACTTGGAAAATTCTAGCTACAAACCATAGCTATAAAGCAAAAGCAAATTTTTCTAAGTATACAATGAAAACCACAAACTAAATGCTTCATTGAGTTGTGAACGATAACCTCAGCCATAGAACTGGGCTCCTTATGTAATTCTCTATTATTATTTGCATGATTGCCAAAATTGCAGTATGGGCATGAACACTCACAATGGATTTAACTACTTATCATAGAGTTTATCCCAGGGAGGTAGCTTGATGTAGTAGAAAGAAGCACTCAGTAGATATTCAAATAGAAGAAAGGACTTGGAGAAGAAAGGAGGAGGGAAAGCAAGATGGAAGGAAGGATGGATGGCAGGAAGGAAGGAGGGAGGGATGAGGGGAGGTAGGTGGTGGGCATTAAAACTGAATATTTAAATCCCAGCTCTGACTCTTTAGTTAGGTTAACTCTGACAAGTTATTTAACCTCTCTGAACCTTATTCTTTTCATCTGGACATGGGGCAGTACCTTTCAGGGTGATTGTGGGAATTAAAAATTACTTTTATAAAATGCCTGGTAAATAAGTGCTTATTAACTCATTTCTAGTAATTTTTGTATTTAGGTAAATGGTCATGCTGCTACCACTTATCAGTGTCACCAAATTGTATATAGCACTATTTTATACATTATTCTTACATAGTTATATGCAACAAACTATATACATCATAAAGATACGGTTTTTAGAGTATAGTGATGGATTTTGAAAGAAATTTGGCATTTTGAAAAATAAGTAATATACCTAAAGAATGCATGCTTCTCAGTGTTCTATTGGATGCAAATATGTCTCAGAAAATCTAAATGAAAACACTAACACCTTTACCTGTATCTGAGGGAAGTAACACGCTTCAAACACCTGAACACCATTTAAATTACAACATGCACCTGAAGACATAATGCTCTCCTCCACTTTTCCTTTGTAATTAAGGTGCTTTTGGAGTTATAACTGGGAGTGACTTTCTCTCAAATGGTGTCAGACATGGAGGGAATAAAGATTAAGAAGAAATACTCACAGATAGGATCTGGTCTCCTCTCTGGAGCTCCCCACTCAGGTCTGCTGGTCCACCAGCCAGAATGAAGGATACAAAAATACCTTCTCCATCTTCCCCGCCCACGATGTTGAAGCCCAGGCCAGTGGAGCCTTTGTGCAGGACCACCTTGCGCGGCTCCCTGTAGAAACAAGTGGAGAGCACAGTTCATAGGGTGGCCCACTCAAGATTTACATTGCTTTTACTTTCGCCAGGATATATGACACCAGCAATTCATTACCTGTGAAAATGGCTTCCCCAATTATGATAAATTTGCATATCAAAAAGATGCTAATATCAGGGCAGATGTCTGAACTCCTCACTGTAACAAATGCCAAAATACCATGCAAATTTATTCCTTAATTCCAAAACATTTACTTAAACTAGACTTACAAGTTTCCTTTGTTTAAAACATCTGTTCTTGTAATGAGCACTAGAGTAGTATTCAGTAGGATGGATGTATCCAAAAAGAGGGAGAGAATTTGGGGGACAAGAGACTAGACTGAATAGGTCAGACCATGAAAGGTCTTACATGCCAGCCTGTGGGTTTGTTGTCTGTTTGTTTGTTAATTAAAATTTACTCTGTAGGCAGTGGGGACTCACTGGAAGATTCTGAGGCACGAAGAATATTTAAATCCATTTTAGGAAGATTAACAAATGACCATAATAGGACTGATGGAGTTGGAAGCGCAGATATGACGTGAGACAGGAAAACCAGTGAGGATGTTGTCCAAGTAATCCACGTTTGAGGAAGTGACAGCCTGCCCAAAAGTGATGGCAGTGATAATGAAAAGAAAGGGTAACATGAGAGAGCTAATTTGAAGGGAGGAACAGAGGGTCCAGAGATTGATTCAGGTATTGGAGGAGGAAGGAAGAACATCTAAGTAATTGGCAAAAGAGGGGTAGGTGGGTCATGAGGATGAGTATGATTTTGAAATGCTCAGTTCCAGGTACTAGTGGGACATCTTTGTGGAGATGTGCAGAAGCAGTTAGAGACAAAGGATAGGAATTTAGGTTCTCAGAGGGGACTGCAAATTCAGATTTGACGGTCATCAATAAAAGGATGAGAGATGAAATCTTAAGGCAACAGTTCATTGAGTTTGTGTAGAAGCTGGAGAAATATGGAATGTAGCATTGCAAAGGATCTTAGAAGTCATCTAGTTGAATTTTCTCTATCAGTAGTTTCAAAAAATGTATTCTGCAAGCCTTAGGTTTGACCGAGGTGCTTTTTGTATCACCCACCCTCCTCTCCCAGATATCTCAGTTCCAATCATTAAAGGTTCCTCTTCTGTTTTCCTGCTCTTAATGATGTAAGAATGGCAAAGAGCCATCCAATATATTTTTATACTAATGATTACACAGATTTTGTTATTTGCTATCACATTTCCTTGCACAAAGAGATGCATTATATCTATATTTAACCTTATTATGAGGAAGGATTTACAATGCACATCAGAGCTTGGACTATAAGTAATATGTAATAATGCTATGTATTAAGACTTAATTCATTTTCTTCTGCAAATACTTTGTAAGCACCTACTATGTCAGGAACTGTTCCAGCTACTCGGAAAGTTTGTAAGCAAAACAAAAATCCCTACTATTATAAGCATACATTCTGATGGGGGTAGACCACTAAAAAGAAATAGATGCAATAAATAAGTTTGTTATATAGCGTGTTAGAAAGCAATAAATATTTTAAGAAAAAGAAAAAGCAGAGCAGTGTAAAAAGGATCGGTGCTTTCAGGGATGGGCCTGGGCAGGATTTATTGAGAAGGTGACAGTTGAGGAAAGACTGAAGGGGTGAGAAAACTAGTCATATGATATCTGAAGGAAACATTCCAGCCAGAAAGAATAGAGGCCCTAAGGTGGGAGGGTGCCTGGTGTCGTCAAGGAAGAGCTAGGAGGCCAGTGTGGCTGAATGAGTGA
The DNA here is from genome assembly GCF_963455315.2 of Globicephala melas. NCBI lineage: Eukaryota > Metazoa > Chordata > Mammalia > Artiodactyla > Delphinidae > Globicephala > Globicephala melas. The sequence continues at coordinate 60,369,427 of NC_083321.1, forward strand.
ACAAGGGAATGAGAATGGTAAAAGATGAACTCAGTGTACTCGTTTTCTATTAATGAGTAGCAAATTGCCACAAACTTAGTAGTTTAAACTACAACACCCACTATTATCTCACAGTTCTGTAGGTCAGAAGTCTGGGTGGGCTTGTCTAGGTTGTCTGCCTAGGATTTCTTAAGGTTGGTATCAAGGTGTCAGCCAGGCCAAACTTTATTGGGAAGCTCTGGGGAAAAATCCAGGTCCATATTTAGTTAGGTTGTTGGCAGAATTCTTGTGGTTGTAGGACTGTATTACATATATTTTATCATAAGGAATTGGCTCATGCAGTCATGAATGCTGAGAAGTTCCAGGATCTATAGTTGGCAAACTGGAGACCCAGGAGGGCCAATGGTATAACTTCTAGCTAAAGTTTGAGTCCAAAGTTAGCAGAAGACCCATGACCCAGCTCAAAGAAAGAAAGAAAGAGCAGATTCTCTCTTACCCAACCTTTGGTTTTATTCAGGCCTTGGATGGGTTGGATGGGGCTACCCATACGAGAGAGGACAATCAGCTTTACTCAGTACACTAATTCAAATGTTAGTCTCATCCAGAAAGTTCCTCACAGACATACCTAGAATAATGTTTAACTAACTATCTGGGCACCCTGTGGCCCAGTCAAGTTGACATACAAAATTAACCATTAGTCTTAACAAAGACTGAGGTCCCTGTTTTCTTGCTGGCTGCCAGTTGGAGGTCTCTCTCATCTTCTAGAGGCCACGCATTTTCCTTCCCATGTGGCCCTCTCTATCTTCAAGCCAGAAATGGTACATTTAATCCTTTTCATATCTGGAATCTTTCTGTCTTGTTCTTCTGCAATTAGCTGGATTTAACTCTCTGCTTTTCAAAGGGTCATGTGATTAGGTTAGGCCCACCCAGATAATTCTTCACCTTAAGATCAACTGATTAGTAATATTAATTACATTTGCAAAATCCCTTTTCCATGTACGGTAACTTAACTGTAGGAGTAACACCAGGAGGTGGAGATCATGGGGCCATTTCATAATTTTGCCTACAACAGGCAGAGAGGCAACAGGGGATAAATCCTGAAGGGCCTTGTAGACCATTTTAAAACTTTAACTTTTACTCTGAGAGAAATCGGGATCCACTGAGAAGAAGAATTACTTGATCTGATTTACTTTTTTTTTTGATTTACATTTTTAAGTGATTACTTTGGTATAAAATAGATTTGAGGGGCAAAGTTTAAAGAAGTGAGACCAGTTAGGTGGCTATTGCTATATTTAGGCAAAATATAATAGTCCCTTGGACCAGGGTGGTATTAGAGGAAGTGCAGAACAGTGGATACATTTCCATCTATTTTCTTTTTCTGTTCAGACTAATTCCCGTTTTTCTATCTTCAGATTCACTGATTCTTTCTTCTGTCATATTTATTCTGCTATTGAGCCCATTCAGTGAGTTTTAAAATTTTGTTTATTTTATTTTAAAGCTTTAACATTCTATTTGGTTTTTCTTTATATCTTTTATCCCTTTGCTGAGGCTTTCTTTTTAAAAAAAAATTTATTTCAAGTGTGTTTGCAATTGCTCACTGAAGCATGCTGGCTACTTTAAAATCCTTGACAGATAATTCCAACATCTGTGTTATCTCAGTGTTTGTATCTGTTGATTGTTTTTTCTCATCCAAGTTGAGATTTTCCTAGTTTTTTGTATGAGAAGCAATTTTTTTATTGTATACTGGACATTTTGGCTGTTATGTTGTGAGGCACTGGGTCCTATCTAATCTTAGTCTTTTCCGCATAGTGGATTGGTTTAGGTGTAGCATGTAGATCCAAGTGAGATGGATATTCAGCTCCCTATTTGGCCCTGGTGACACCAGGGAGGAGAGAAAGTGGGGTACCAGCTAACATTTGCCTTATTCTACCTGCCTGTCACTTGGTGGGGGTAGAGGCTCAGGTCCCATTGGACCCACTGACACCAGTGGTGGAGAGAAAGTAGCATGTTGACTAGCACCACCTTGAACCACCTTGTTTTGCCTCTTTGCCTCTGGGTGGGGCTAGAAGTTCAGCCCCCCACTGAGTCCCACTGACACTACCCTGGTAGGTAAAGTGGTTTGCCACTGAGTGCTGCTTCCTTCTTCCTCCTTCTATCTGTTGCCACTGCCAGGGGGTGGAAGTCCAGCTTCCAGCTGGTCCCTGCCAATACCAGGAGTAGGGGAATAGAATGCTAACCTCATTCCAGCTTGTTGCTGCTGGGTAAAGATGTAACTTCAGCTTTCCACTGAAAGTGGAGTCTCAACCAGCTACACCTCATACCATCTTATTCTGCCTTTTTGCTGCAGAGTGGGGATGGAAGTTCAGCTCTTGTTTGGACCACTGACACCAGCCCAGTGGAGGAAATGAAGGGCCATCTCATAATTGCTTCTCCTAACTGTCTCTGGTGGGGTCAGAAATCGAGCTATCTGCATGGTCTACTGGTACCACAATGGTGAGTGGACAGTTTTTTCTTTGGTATTTGGCTAGAAGTAGGGCCAGTATTACTAAAATGTTCCCAGTTCTATTCGTCTACCCTTTACCCAGTCCTTTGGTTACAGGGAGCAGGCTTTCCTTGAGGCTCCTTTATCTGTGCCTGTTGGTGGTTTCAGGGTATCGGCTTCTCTACTGCCCCATCCAGGCTATATGGGAAGCAGAAAGGAAATCCAGATAACTCACATCAGTGTCATTCCTCTCCAAGCCAGTCTGACTTCTTTCCAACTTGTTAGAGTGTTGCTATGTTTATCATGTCTAAAGTTGGTTTTGCTTTTATAACAAGAGGGAGGATTAGAGAAGAATCGGGATACTCTATTTTTGCTGATACTGGAAGTCCAGGTTCTAGATACATTTGTGAAGGTAGGGGCCAAGAGGATTTTTGACAAAAAAAGTTATTATAAAAATATCCTTCTTCCCCCAATATAAAACACACACTCTTAGTGGGACCAATGACATTCAAGCTACAGATAATAAACAGAGGGAAGGAAGGGGGCTATTATGACTCTTTATCTATACATTAAATATTGTGCTTGATGCTTTCTGTGCATCATTCCATCTATTCCTCAAAACAGTCTAATGAAGGATGTATACTGATGTCTGCAACTACTTTGAAACCGATCCTAAAGGGAAGGTGGATTGATGACTGGATAGATTGAATAGACCAAGTATAGTAAAATGTTAAAAGCAGAATCTAGATGGCAAGTATATGGAGGTCCATTATAACATTCTTTAAATTTCTTTATATTTGAAAAATTTTATAACAAAATATTGTGAAAAGTAAACAACCTGATGAAGAAATTATTTTGACAACTTTTTAGATTAGTGAAATAAGACTGCCTGCCCAAGTTTTTACTGAGTTTAGTAAGTAGCAAAGGCAGAATTAAGACACATTTTCTGTTTCAAAATCTCAGAGTACGATATATTCCAGAGATTGTCAATTGATAAGTTGGAGGCTTAATCTGACCCACAGTGTTTACAAATGTTTGAATTAGTTGCTTATATTTAAAATTAGGAAAATTTGCATAAAATGTGGATTTATGGCTTTACATGAAAAAACTCAGACATTCTGTGAATACTGGCTCTTAATCTCATTGCATAGCAACAGTTGTCTAGAACATGGCCCTCTTTAGATGGGGCATTCATTCTCTAGCTTGCCTTGCATTCTCTAGTCTTACCTTTCCCTCACGTTTCTCAGACAAAAATCTATAAGTTGCATCATATTTGCACTTCTTGCAAAGTTAAGAGGAAAGTATTGTACTCAAGGTTCTATCAAAAATGAGAAAATGAAAACTTTATGGAGGGAGCCTGATATTTTAATAGAAAAATGGGAGAGAACAAAATTTCTTTGGAAGTAAGGTTTATCCTTACATGTTTAATATGCAAAATGCTCTCTGCAGAAAGAATACAGCTTTAAAGATTATTATGGAACATCAGACCCCATTACATATCTATGTAACCCATGCAGGGGCATTTTGTTAGTGACCCTTTGCATAAAGCATATCATTCTTAAGTGATGGTAGTTTTTATTTATTTTCCTTGGACAAGTCTTTTAAACCAAATTACTTGGAAACTTCTCAACTCTTGAGATTTAAATGTCTTTTTAAAAATAGAATTTTATATCAAAGTAAATTAGGATGTTTAATAAAAGGGAGAAATGCAAAGAAATAAATCTGTAAGATGGTATGCAAATAAAATGTCCGAAGCACACTCCAAATGATGTACTTTTTCTAATTTAAACTTCTTATACTGATAACCCATTACATTATATGGAAGATTTTAAAGAGTTTTCATGTAAAGATGAAACAAACAAGTGAAGATAACAAAACAGAAACAGACTCACAGATATAGAGAGCAAACTAGTGGTTACCAGTGGGGAGAGGGAAGCGGGGGGTGGGGGTGGTGGAAAATAGGAATATGGGATTAAGAGATACAAACTACTATGTAGAAAATAAACAAGCTACGAGGATATATTGTACAGCACAGGGAATATAGCCAATATTTTATAAAAAACTTTAAATGGAATATAATCTATAAAAACATTGGATAACTATGTTGTATACCTGAAACTAATAAAATACTGTAAATCAACTATACGTCAATAAAAAAATAAAAAAAACTGTTTTAATGTATATTTTTCTTGTCAGAGGATCAAAACCCTGTGGAAAATTAGAAGTTCTACTTTTTTTATTTTAATTTTTATTTTATATTGGAGTATAGTTGATTTACATTGTTTTGTTATTATAGGTGTACAGCTAAAGGATTCAGTTATACATATAATCCATTCTTTTTCAGATTCTTTTCCCACATAGATTATTACAGAATATTGAGTAGAGTTCCTTGTGTTATACAGTAGGTCCTTGCTGATTATCTGTTTTATGTATAATAGCGTGAGAAGTTCTGTTTTTCTGATGCTTAGGTAAGTCAACTTGTTTAAGGTAGTTGTTAAGCTAGCTTATTGTTCACACAGCTAGTAAACATCAGAGCTAGTCTTCTTTTTCAAGACAAATTTTTTTCTTCCAGTTTAATTGCGGTATAATTGGCATACAATACTGTATAAGTTTAAGGTGTGCACCACAATGATTTGACTCGCATACCTCATGAAGTGATTATCACAATAAGTTTAGTAAACATCCATCATCTTATATAGATACCAAATTAAAGAAATAAAAAATATTTTTTCCTTGCAATAAGAACTCTTAGGATTCAGTCTCTTAACAACCTTCATATATAACATACAGCAGTGTTAATTATCATGTTGAACATTAGATCCCTAGTACTTATTTATCTTATAACTGGAAGTTTGTACCTTTTGACTGTCTTCATTCAGTTCCCCCTCCTTCCCACCCTTTACCTCTGATAACCACAAATCTGATCTCTTTTTCTATGACTGAGACTTTTTTTTTACATCTTTATTGGAGTATAATTGCTTTACAATGGTGTGTTAGTCTCTGCTTCATAACAAAGTGAATCAGCTATACATATACATACGTCCCCATATCTCCTCCCTCTTGTATCTCCCTCCCACCCTCCCTATCCCACCCCTCTAGGTGGTCACAAAGCACGGAGCTGATCTCCCTGTGCTATGCGGCTGCTTCCCACTAGCTATCTATTTTACGTTTGGTAGTGTATATATATCAATGCCACTCTCTCACTTCATCCCCGCTTCCCCTTCCCTTTCCCCGTGTCCTCAAGTCCATTCTCTACATCTGAGTCTTTATTCCTGTCCTGCCCTAAGGTTCTTCAGAATCTTTTTTTTTCTTTTTTTAGATTCCATATATATGTGTTAGCATACGGTATTTGTTTTTCTCTTTCTGACTTACTTCACGCTGTATGACAGACTCTAGGTCCATCCACCTCACTACAAATAACTCAATTTCGTTTCCTTTTATGGCTGAGTAATATTCCATTGTATATATGTACCACCTCTTCTTTATCCATTCATCTGTAGATGGACACTTAGGTTGCTTTCATGTCCTGGCTATAAATACAGCTGCAATGAACATTGTGGTACATGACTCTTTTTGAATTATGGTTTTCTCAGGGTATATGCCCAGTAGTGGGACTGCTGGGTCGTATTGTAGTTCTCTTTTTCTGAGACAGTTTTTTAAGCGCAGTTTAGGTTCAAACAAAATTAGGAGGAAGGTACAGAGATTTTCCATAAGCATCCTGCCGCCACACATGCATAGCCTTCCTCACTCTCAATATCCCCCACCAGAGGGCTACGTTTGTTACATTTGATGAACCTACACTGACACATCCTTATCACTCAAAGTCCATGGTTTACATTAGGCTTCACTCTTGGTGCTGTCCGTTCTGTGGCTTTGCACAAATGTATAATGACATGTATCCATCATTACAGTATCATACAAAGTAGTTTCACTGACCTTAAAATCCCCTGTGTTCCACCTATTCATCCCACTCTCCACACAACCTCTGGCAATATTGATCTCTGTACTGTCTCCATAGTTTTGCCTTTTCTAGAATGTCACATGGTTGGAATCCTACAGTATGTAGCCTTTTCAGATTGGCTTCTTTCACTTGGTAATAGGCATTTAAGATTCCTCCGTGTCTTTTCACGGCTTGATAGCTCATTTCTTTTGAGTGCTGAATAATGGTCCATGGTCTGGCTATACCACAGTTTATTGATTCAGTCACCTACTGAAGGGCATCTTGGTTTCTTCCAAGTTTTGGCAATTATAAATACAGCTGCTGTAAACATCCATGTGCAAGTTTTTGTGTGGACATACATTTTCAGTTCATTTGGGTAAATACTAGAAGCATGATGGCTGGATCATACAGTAAGAGTATGTTTAATTTTGTGAGAAACTGCTAAACTGTCTTCCAAAGTGGCTGCACTATTTTGCATTCTCGGCAGCAATGAATGAGAATTCTTCACCAGCATTTGGTGTTGAGGGTGTTCTAGATTTTTGCTAAATAATGGGTATGTATTGGTATCTCATTGTTTTGATAGAGCCAGTCAATTTACTACAAGTTAAGTGTTTTGTCCATTAAATGGAGAGAGAACTTACACAATGGAAATTTAAAACACTAAACTAAAATATACTTGTATAAGCCAGAGGAGGACCTGAATTTTAAAAAGGTATCACAGTATATTTACAGAGTATAGTTTCCAGAATTATTGACACTCAAAGATTCACTTTAACTGCCCTTGGCTTCTATCATTTGGACCACAAACTTCAGTCCTTCATTATACGTTGCCTTGCACTCTGCTCTCTCTGAACGTCATGGTTTCCACGCAACCTCTCCATTCTCTCTAGTTCAGGCTTGGACTTTTAGGATAGTCTCCTAATTTGAAGATTCTTTGATTCTAGTTTCAATGTTCCAAACACATTCTTTCCACTAGAATGACACCTGATTCTCTTAGTTCCCTGCTTAATTGGCTCCAGCCATCCTATGCTCCAGTCATAACAAACTCCTGTGCTTCCTTGAGTTTGACATGTTGCTTCATATCTCCATTTCTTGGCTCAGGCCATCTCAAAACCAGTTCAAACTCTCTGACCCTCCAGACACAGGCGATCACTTGCTCCGTGGGTCCACACTGTGTCTTGTACACATAACATTGTAGCATTTATTACATTGTGCAGTGATTGTTTGCTCGTATATCCTTCTTCCTCAGTAGATTGTGAACTCCGGGAGTTCAGGCACCAGCAATTCTCCAGCAGTAGCAGGAACTCAGGAAATAGTTACTGAATGAACGGCTCAACTCCCACAGTGATTTAGACCTCACTTTACCTTCTACTTCAAGTTATAATTTTTTTGCAAATATCTTTCTTTTGTGCTAGATTTTAATTGGGATGGAAAAATCTATACATAAATGAGTGAAGCAGGCTGAGCAGGGACTGTAACAAACTGAGGGTATGTTCCCTCTAAGAGTAGCTTCTGCTCAGCTCTGGACAGGTGTTCCAAGCAGGAACACTGACTAGCATGGCCAGATTCTCCAGTTTCTAAAGACAAGAATCTAGATTTTATGTGAATTTCCAGAATTTTAAGCTGCCAGTGATAAAACATAAATAAAAGTACGGTGCATGTCACACCCACATGTCTCTGTTGCGGATCAGCTACGGGCTGCCAGCGAGACTCTGTACTGTTCGCAGTTCGGTGGCACATTCGGTGTCTCCTCCATGTTTGTCTTCTCCACGATGCTCAGCGTGGCACTTGGCTCATAGTAATTCTCTGTAACTTTAAGCTGATTTAATATTCCACACTCAGTCCCCTCTCTGTCCTTCCAAGTTGTCTCATGCTGAAATATCCTATGTATATGTATCTTATATTTCCCTTTTGTCTTAACTTTTCCTTTTATATTAGACTTGCTCACGGTTTACCTTCGTCATGATGGCCCATTCCCCCAGATGTGGAGCCACAGCTCTCATTTCTGCATATTTATTGCCTAGGCCAATGACTTCGGGTCTGATGAACATAACGCCTTGTATTTCCATGAGCTTCTCTGTGCATGAGGGCATTGTGGCCTCCAGAGAGATTATAATCTATTGAAGGTGTGGTGTCGTGGTTTATATTTCTAGGTATCCCCGGTATACCTAGAAGAATGCTCAATAAACACCTGATGATTGAATAAATGAGCACACACCGCCAATTTATAAAGAAGTGAATACTTTTCATACTAAAGTAATTGGAGCTCTAATTTTCTTGTCATTCATCAGCTAGAGTTCGGATGGCCTAGGAACCCATTAGTAGTCATTATTCTACATTATTAAATGTGAACAGTGGAACACAATTCTAACTCTTGTTCCTCATTCGGGATTGAGCTCAAGAATCATGATCTTCTAGGAACTGTCCCTGACACTCTCTTCAACCTCCCCATTCGAGGCTGTGATGGGCGCCTCCCCTAGCATTTCCTCCACGTATCTATCATAATGCTTATGACACTGAGTTGGCAGACTGTCTCCCTGTCCAGCTAGAATGATCAGCTTGAGAGCAGGGAACATGTCATTTGATTTTTGTCCCCAATACCTGGTACATACTAGGTGCTGTCTACTAATTTCAGCTTTCATATTAGATTTTAAATTGGAATCTATAGTAAAGATGGAACCTGGTTACTCATAATAGCTATATCCATATTTAAAAAAAACTTACCTATCCACTTAAAAGTATTTATTTTATTTATGTATCTAAACTTTCAATAAACAAACATCTGTGGAGTACCGACATTGTGTCAGGCACTGTGAACACAAACATGAAAGAGCCTGGGGTGGGAGGAGCCACGTGTAAACAAACAGTTGTAAGAGCCCAGGAACGGGACAAGTGCTTGGTCAGGAACATGTGCACAGTAAGCTAAAGTAGCCAAGAGCAAAGAGGGACCAGTCTTCTTCTAAAAAGGTTTTGTCTTTTTATCATCACCTGGATGAGATGTGCTACATTCACTTGTGCAGTTTTATTTTTCTTGGAATGTGATATAAAAAGCCTTTTAATTATAAACACCTTTGGATGCTGAACAGCTGGGGAGATGCCCGCCTGACTTGCTCCCAGCTGTGGCTGAGCAGTAGCAGCATCGTCTTGTGTAGCTGGAGTCTCAGAGGATGCTCTCAGCCAGCTGGGATGTTTTCATGCAGAGGGAAGCAGGATGCTATGGGCTAATTTCTTCTCCTTAAACCAGATGGCTTAAGAGGGTACAGGATTAAAAAAAAAAAAAAAAGCGGTGACTACTTAAACCTGAAGGCTTTCTCATGGCCAGTAGTAGGATGTTCCTTGAGCTTTGAACATCTGAGGTGTGTGAAGTCACTCCAGTCAACTCCCAAAATATCCACCATAGTGAGAGGCTGTGTGGTGCAGTGGGAAGTAAGCTGTGAAAATGTTTCCAGTCATCTTTCTAATAAAATACGTATCTGACCATATTACTCCTTTGCTCAAAAGCCTTCCCGGGATCCGTATGCCTTCAGGATAAAGCCTAAACTTAAGCATGATATTCAAAGTTCCCCATCATTTGACCTTCAACTGCCTCTCTAATGCTTAACTCCACCATGCTTCCTTGCACCCCGTGCTCCAGCCTTGCACCCCAGTTCCAACTCTCCAGGTGAGAGTTGTTCCTCACACCAGGTTGTTCCATGTCTTATTGTCTGTGTCCAGACTGTTCTCCAGCACTGGGCTGTTCTCTTTGGCTAGAAAGATGCCTTCTCCTGCATCCTCATCTGTATAATGAACTTCTACTTCCACTTGGCCTTCAAGACTGAGGCCTGGTGCTGTCTCCTCTCTGTTTCCTTATCCCCCCTTGCCTCTAGAAAAACTGACCACTTCTCATTTTTTGAAACCACATTAGTTTTCATTGATCGTACCACTATTGTTACCTTTACTGTCATGAAACTACTTTGCTTACTTATCTATTCTGTGAATGTGTATGGTCCTGAAGGATAAAGCCCATGGTTTATTTGTTTTTGTAATGTTGGGAACTAGTATGGACTGAGCCTGTAAGATAGACACACACACACACACACACACACACACAAAATATATTGCATGAACAAAGAAAAAACAAGTGAGGGGTAGGATGAAATGATATTGAATTCTAGTTTCACCTCTCTAGGGATGTGGGAGAACTTGGGCATGCCTTCTGTGGGGCAGGTTCCTTGCTTGAGTAGTAACCTGGCAGGAAATAATGTTTGCGTCAAGGAGGAGTGATAAAATTCAGAGTAGGCAATGCGCTAGAAACCTCTAGAAAAGAGAAAAGTATTAAAGAAAAGTATACATTGAGATCCTATTTCCAGCCATTTGGCAGATTGGATGTCCTAAAAACCCCTCTCATTACAAAGCAGCTAAAAATTCTGAATAGAATGCTTATAAAATAGTTTTAAATGACTGGCAAAGCTTGCAAGTAAGAGAAATCCTTAGAGGCCAAAAACAAAGGGCTACAAGTTCAGAGAAGAAGGCAAGTACTGAGACGAGCAGTGGACTGAACAGCTTTTGCAGGTTTCCAGTGTCCAGAGTTGATTGCTGCCTGGAGGGTAGGACTGTGTGGGCCCTGAGGTGGGCGTTAGATCAGAGACCCTTGCAAAGAATCAGGACCCTGAAAGGCTATACCCTAAACAAAAGGATAAGGCACAAAATATTAGCTCCTCAACGATGTCAGGGATACATATCTGACCTCACCTTGGCTCAAAGGGCCTGTTTTTTCAAGGCATGTTAATCAAGGCATGTTTGAATGTGGAAGAAGTTGTACTTTAGGAAGAGAGTTCACAAAACTGAATAAATTGGGAGAAGAAGAGAGGGAGAGTCTTCCTGTGTGCTAGGAGAAGGACCTCGGCAATGTAGCTCCAGCGTTATGGGGCAGAGGCACCCTCCAGCTCTGGCTCCAGGTTGCTGATGTAAATGTGCTGGGATGGTGCAGCCAGGTTACCCCCTGGCTGGTGGGGCTAACCCACAAGATGGGCTCATCTGGCCATCTAGCTCATCAGCAGCCATTAAGGTCATCTGGCTGGCTGATTTCCTTCTCTAAGAGTTCAGGCTCACCAAGCCACATGCTCATTAAAATATGTCTTTCCATAGTGTTTTTCCTAATAGGAGTGAATGTGCTAGACAGCACGTTCTGGTATCTTGAGCAGATCCATTTCTTATTGTACATTCATAACTTGGCATTATGGCGTATAAGCTTGATCACCCCTGGATACACTGACAAAAATTGAGTTTCAGAGCACGTAGACGTTAAGTCTCAGATTTACTATCGTGATAATCCAGTAAGGGACTGTTACCCTCTGAGGTCATGCGTAAAGAGCCAGCTAGTCTCCCCAAGCCCTCTCTTCTTTATTTCTCTATAAATGCAACTGTATTCATGTGAGCAATGTTGTTAAGGAAAAAATAGTGATGAGGATGAAAGAGACTTTTCAGCAGCATGGGAAGAAGTGTATTAGCCTAAGTGTGAAGAGGGGGGCATAGTGAAGGTGACGGCTTGGAGGTCAACCACACAAGGCTTCAAAGCTGCTGGCTGATTAGGACTGATGTCTTATATATAAATGATCTAGCTCCTCAGAAGACTGTAGTGCAGTGTATGCCTCATTCAAGTAATTAGTTAATTTGGTTAACTAGTCAATCAGTTAAGCAGATTACTGGACATCATATAGATACACAAAGATAAAGGGGTTTTGTTGAACTGCTATTATGAGGACATGATATTAAGATAACACACAAGAATTCTGGCATTAAAGAGGAGGACCTATGCTCTAGACTTTCTGCAGCAGAGGGTAGGCTGACTTCAGCAAAATAGTTACCACACAGATATTGAGTATATACTAAATAAATATACTGTGGTTGGTACTGTGTGAGATAAAAAGAATTTTATTGGATGGGGATAGTATGGTATGCTGTGATACTGGAAAAAACTATATGGGCTTGGGGCTAGATAGATGGAGGGTTGAAGGCAGTCCTATCAATTAACAGCTGATCACCTTGGTGGAACTTTTTGTTGTCTTATTTTCTCAGCTGTAAATTTTGAACAATAATATCTATTTTATGGCAGTTTAAGGACGAATTTAAATATATATTAGGATCACACAGCAAGTGCTCAGTAAATGCTAACTCACTTCTTTTCCCAGGGAGTTACCATTTCTGGAAGCAGATATACATAAAATAATAAATCAACAATGCAAGGCCACATATGTTAAGTATCAACTGAGTATTGTGGATAATGAGAAATCTCCTCATTAAAGAAAAAATGATTAAGTCATGGAGAAGATAGACTCTGCACTAGACCTTGATGGATGGGTAGAAACTAATTAAGTGGAAAGGAAAGTAGATGGTATTTCAGTACATGGCATGAGCCCGGGGCCAGAGGGGAGCATATGCAAGATGTGCTTGGAGAACAGGGAGGACACAGCTTGAATGGAGTGTAGGATCTGTGTCAAGGAAAACTAGAAGACTGAGGCAGATTGTGAAGGAACATGGATGCCAGGCTAAGGAATTCAGATTTTATACAGGATAAGCGAAGGCATTGAATATTTCTTTACTCAGCAGAGACTCTGTGGACGCAGTAACTGCTCTTGGTAAGTCTCAAATGTTTATGTTATGTTATGCTGTGTCTACAACCTCCCAAGATTGCCTGCAAGGAGCTTAACTGAACATTCTAAAGGTCTCTAAAAATAATCTGGCTTGCAAAGTGAGGGACTTTGTTTGAGGCTGTAACATACGGCCTTGGATTTAATTGCCAGCATCTAGTGTGTATTCTTTGTAAAACTCTCTCTTAGCTCTCTTCTCTGGAGAAAAAATCGTGGAATTAGTTACACATCTGAGATCCCTATATAATATTAATATCCTTGATAAAAGGAATCAAACAGACCAATGAAATAATTTTCTTCCCACAAACATAAATCAGCTATAGGTTAGTTTCAATCTAATCTTTTTTAAAAAAATATTAATGTATTTTTATGAATTTCTATTTATTTATTTATTTATTTTTGGCTGTGTTGGGTCTTCGTTTCTGTGCGAGGGCTTTCTCCAGTTGTGGCAAGCAGCGGCCACTCTTCATCGCGGTGCGCGGGCCTCTCACTATCGTGGCCTCTCTTGTTGCGGAGCACAGGCTCCAGACGCACAGGCTCAGTAGTTGTGGCTCACGGGCCTAGTTGCTCCGCAGCATATGGGATCTTCCCAGACCAGGGCTCGAACCTGTGTCCCCTGCATTGGCAGGCAGATTCTCAACCACTGCGCCACCAGGGAAGCCCTCTAATCTTGGTTAGCTTGAAATATTTGGAGTTTTTCCTTATTCATATATCAAATATAATAATGTAATAACCATGTTACTCAATTTGCTTTTGTCTGAATTTATCAAAAACACAAACAAGGAAGCAAATTTTGCTCTGACATATGCTCTCACTTTTCATATTCATACCTTCTAATCATCATCTCATCTCCAAAGTAAAAGAAAATAAATTACTCCTCTTGTTTTCCTTTATTTCATAATATTTTTGCAGAAAACTTTCCTGTTAAGTTGTGTATACCAGCCATGATGACAGGTATTTGCTTCTGCTTCCTGTTGCACTTTGATTTTTAAAGAGCAGTTACTTACAAAAGGAGTACTTTTAGCAATTCTGTTAAATAAAAGAAAACCATAACCATTGTACAGAGTTAATTTTTATAGTTGCGCCATTTGCCCATAAGCTTTCATGACTGGTGAAATATTGTTTAAAAACATTTTGAAAGCTGGGGTATAAGCAAAAGTAATATTTTATAAACAGATTAGAAAAATCATTCTGCATATTTTCCTTAAAGGCAAAGCACATTTTAGGAAAGATTTTTATTTTTTTAACATCTTTTTAAAAAAAATTAATGTATTTTTTTATACAACAGGTTCTTGTTATCCATTTTATACACATCAGTGTATACATGTCAATCTCAGTCTCCCAGTTCATCCCACCCCACCCCCCGCCCCCGCTTTCCCCCCTTGGTGTCCATACGTTTGTTCTCTACTTCTGTGTCTCAATTTCTGCCCTGCAAACCAGTTCATCTGTACCATTTTTCTGGATTCCACATCTATGTGATAATATACAATATTTGTTTTTCTCTTTCTGACTTACTTCACTCTGTATGACAGTCTCTACAAATGACCCAATTTCATTCCTTTTTATGGCTGAGTAATATTCCATTGTATATATGTACCACATCTTCCTTATCCATTCGTCTGTCATGGGCATTTAGGTTGCTTCCATGACCTGGCTGTTGTAAATAGTGCTGCAGTGAACATTGGGGTGCATGTGTCTTTTTGAATTATGGTTTTCTCTGGGTATATGCTCAGTAGTGGGATTGCTGGGGCATATGGTAATTCTATTTTTAGTTTTTTAAGGAACCTCCATACTGTTCTCCATAGTGGCTGTATCAATTTACATTCCCATCAACAGTGCAAGAGGGTTCCCTTTTCTCCACACCCTCTCCAGTATTTGTTGTTTGTAAATTTTCTGATGATGCCCATTCTAACAGGTGTGAGGTGATACCTCACTGTATTTTTTTTTTTTTTTTTTTGCGGTATGCGGGCCCCTCCCATTGCGGAGCACAGGATCAGTGGCCATGGCTCACGGGCCCAGCCGCTCCGCAGCATGTGGGATCCTCCCGGACCGGGGCACAAACCCGTATCCCCTGCATTGGCAGGGGGACTCTCAACCACTGCGCCACCAGGGAAGCCCCTCACTGTAGTTTTGATTTGCATTTCTCTAATAATTAGTGATGTTGAGCAGCTTTTCATATGCTTCTTGGCTATCTGTATGTCTTCTTTGGAGAAATGTCTATTTAGGTCTTCTGCCCATTTTTGGATTGAGGTGTTTTTTTTTTTTAATATTGAGCTGCATGAGGTGTTTATATATTTTGGAGATTAATCCTTTGTCTGCTGATTCATTTGCAAATATTTTCTCCCATTCTGTGGGTTGTCTTTTCGTCTTGTTTATGGTTTTCTTTGCTGTGCAAAAGCTTTGAAGTTTCATTAGGTCCCATTAGTTGATTTTTGTTTTTATTTCCATTTCTCTACGAGGTGGGTCATAAAAGATCTTTCTGTGATTTATGTCACAGAGTGTTCTGTCTACATTTTCCTCTAAGAGTTTTATAGTATCTGGCCTTACATTTAGGTCTTTAATCCATTTTGAGTTTATTTTTGTGTGTGGTGTTAGGGAGTGTTCTAATTTCATACTTTTACATGTAGCTGTCCAGTTTTCCCAGCACCACTTATTGAAGAGGCTGTCTTTTCTCCACTGTATATTCTTGCCTCCTTTATCAAAGATTAGTTGACCATAGGTGTGTGGGTTTACCTCTGGACTTTCTGTCCTCTTCCATTGATCTATATTTCTGTTTTTGTGCCGGTACCATATTGTCTTGATTACTGTAGCTTTGTAGTATAGTCTGAAGTCAGGGAGTCTGATTCCTCCAGCTTGTTTTTTTTCCCTCAAGACTGCTTTGGGTATTCGGGATCTTCTTTATTTCCATACAAATTGGGAAATTTTTTGTTCTAGCTCTGTGAAAAATGCCATTGGTAGTTTTTTTTTTTTTTTTTTTTGACTGTGTTGGGTCTTCTTTGCTGCGCTCTGGCTTTCTCTAGTTGCAGAGAGCAGGGGCTACTCTTTGTTGTGGTGCACAGGCTTCTCAATGCAGTGGCTTCGCTTGTTGTGGAGCACGGGCTCTAGGCGTGTGGGCTTCAGTAGTTGTGGCACTTGGACTCTAGAGTGCAGGCTCAGTAATTGTGGTGCACGGGTTTACTTGTTCCACAGCATGTGGGATCTTCCTAGACTAGGGCTCGAACCTGTGTCCCCTGCATTGGCAGACAGATTCTTAACCACTGTGCCACCAGGGAAGCCCTGCCATTGGTAGTTTGACAGGGATTACATTGAATCTGTAGATTGCTTTGGGTAGTATAGTCATTTTCATAATGTCGATTCTTCCAGTCCAAGAATATGGTATATCTCTCCATCTGTTTGTATCATCTTTAATTTCTTTCATCAGTGTCTTATAGTTTTCTGCATACAGGTTTTTTGTCTCCTTAGGTAGGTTTATTCCTAGGTTTTTTATTCTTTGTGTTGCATTGGTAAATGGGAGTTCTTCCTTAATTTCTCTTTCAGACTTTTTGTTGTTAGTGTACAGGAATGGAAGAGATTTCTGTGCCTTAATTTTGTATCCTGCAACTTTACCAGATTCATTGATTAGCTCTAGTAGTTTTTTGGTGGCATCTTTAGGATTCTCTATGTATAGTATCATGTCATTTGCAAATAGTGACAGCTTTACTTCTTCTTTTCCAATTTGGATTCCTTTTATTTCTTTTTCTTCTCTGATTGCCATGGCTAAAACTTCTAAAACTATGTTGAATAATAGTGGTGAGAGTGGGTAACCTTGTCTTCTTCCTGATCTTAGAGGAAATGCTTTTAGTTTTTCACCACTGAGAACGATGTTGGCTGTGGGTCTGTCATATATGGCCTTTATTATGTTGAGGTAGGTTCCATCTATGCCTACTTTCTGGAGAGTTTTGATCATAAATCAGTGTTGAATTTTGTCGAAAGTTTTTTCTGCATCTATTGAGATGATCATATGGTTTTTCCCCTTCAGTTTGTTAATATGGTGTATCACATTGATTGATTTGCATATATTGAAGAATCCTTGCATTCCTGGGATAAACCCCACTTGATCATGGTGTATGATCCTTTTAATGTGCTATTGGATTCTGTTTGCTAGTATTTCGTTGAGGATTTTTGCATCTATATACATCAGTGATATTGGCCTGTAGTTTTCTTTCTTTGTGACGTCTTTGTCTCGTTTTGGTATCAGGGTGATGGTGTCCTTGTAGAATGAATTTGGGAGTATTCCTCCCTCTGCTATATTTTGGAAGAGTTTGAGAAGGATAGGTGTTAGCTCTTCTCCAAATGTTTGATAGAATTCACCTGTGAAGCCGTCTGGTCCTGGGCTTTTATTTGTTGGAAGATTTTAAATCACTGTTTCAATTTCAATGTTTGTGATTAGTCTGTTTATATTTTCTATTCTTCCTGGTTCAGTCTCGGAAGGTTGTGCTTTTCTAAGAATTTGTCCATTTCTTCCAGGTTATCCATTTTATTGGCATATAGTTGCTTGTAGTAATCTCTCATGGTCCTTTGTATTTCTGCAGTGTCAGTTGTTACTTCTCCTTTTTCATTTCTAATTCTGTTCATTTGAGTGTTCTCCATTTTTTTCTTGATGAGTCTGGCTAGTGGTTTATCAATTTTGTTTATCTTCTCAGAGAACCAGCTTTTATTTTTATTGGTCTTTGCTATTGTTTCCTTCATTTCTTTTTCATTGATTTCTGATCTGATCTTTATGATTTCTTTCCTTCTGCTAACTTTGGGTTTTTTTGTTGTTGTTGTTGTTCTCTTTCTCTAATTGCTTTAGGTGTAAGGTTAGGTTGTTTATTTGAGATTTTTCTTGTTTCTTAAGGTAGGACTGTATTGCTATAAATATCCCTCTTAGAACTGCTTTTGCTGCATCCCATAGCTTTTGGGTCGTCGTGTTTTCATTGTCATTTGTTTGTACTTTATTTTTTGATTTCCTCTTTGATTTCTTAAGTGATCTCTTGGTTATTTTGTAGTGTATTGTTTAGCCTCCATGTGTTTGTATTTTTTACAGTTTTTTTTTCCTGTAATTGATATCTAGTCTCATTGTGCTGTGGTTAGAAAAGATACTTGATATGTTTTTAGTTTTCTTGAATTTACCAAGGCTTGATTTCTGACCCATGTTATGGTCTGTCCTGGAGAATGTTCCACGAGCATTTGAGAAGAAAGTGTATTCTGTTGTTTTTGGATGGAAGGTCGTATAAAAATCCATTAAGTCCATCTTGTCTAATGTGTCATTTAAAGCTTGTGTTTTCTTATTTATTTTCATTTTGGATGATGTGTCCATTGGTGAAAGTGGGGTGTTAAAGTCCCCTATCATCATTTTGTAACTGTTGATTTCCCCTCTTATGGCTGTTAGCATTTGCCTTATGTATTGAGGTGCTCCTGTGTTGGGTGCATAAATATTTAAAATTATTATATCTTCTTCTTGGATTGATCCCTTGATCATTATATAGTGTCCTTTTTTGTCTCTTATAATAGTTTTTATTTTAAAGTCCATTTTGTCTGATATGAGAGTTGCTACTCCAGCTTTCTTTTGATTTCCACTTGCATTGAATATCTTTTTCTGTCTCCTCACTTTCAGTCTGTATGTGTCCTTAGATATGAAGTGGGTCACTTGTAGAGAGCATATATACAGGTCTTGTTTGTTTTTTTTTTTTTTTTTGGTGGTACGCGGGTCTCTCACTGTTGTGGCCTCTCCCATTGCGGAGCACAGGCTCTGGACACGCAGGCTCAGCGGCCCTGGCTCACGGGCCTAGCTGCTCCACGGCATGTGGGATCTTCCCAGACCGGGGCACGAACCCGTGTCCCCTGCATCAGCAGGCGGACTCTCAACCACTGCACCACCTGGGAAGCCTGGGTCTTGTTTTTGTATCCATTCAGCTAGTCTGTATTTTGGTTGGAACATTTAATCCATTTACATTTAAGGGAATTATTGATATGTATGCTCCTATTCCCATTTTCTTAATTGTTTTGGGTTTGTTATTGTAGGTTTTTTCCTTCTCTTGTGTTTCCTGCCTAGAAAAGTTCCTTTAGCATTTGTTGTAAAGCCATTTGGTTGTGCTGACTTCCCTTAGCTTTTGCTTGTCTGTAAAGTTTTAATTTCTCCATCAAGTCTGAATGAGATCCTTGCTGGTTAGAGTAATCTTGGTTGTAGGTTTTTCCCTTTCATTGCTTTAAATATATCCTGCCACTCCCTTCTGGCTTGCAGAGTTTCTGCTGAAATATCAGCTGTTAACCTTATAGGGGTTCCCTTGTATATTATTTTTTGCTTTTCCCTTGCAGCTTTTAATATATATATTTTTGTATTTAATTTGTATTTAATTTTTGATAGTTTGATTAATATGTGTCTTGGCGTGTTTCTCATGAAAGATTTTTTTTTTTTTGTGGTATGCGGGCCTCTCACTGTTGCGGAGCACAGGCTCCAGATGCGTAGGTTCAGCAGCCATGGCTCACGGGCCCAGCTGCTCCGCGGCATGTGGGATCTTCCCAGACTGGGGCACGACCCATGTCCCCTGCATCGTCAGGCGGACTCTCAACCACTGCGCCACCAGGGAAACCCCTCAGGAAAGATTTTTACAATTGTCTTTTGAGCTAGTACTCTATGGTATTATGAAATTCCAATTAATTACCAAATGCTCAAACCCTCAGCAGTTAGAATGATATGGGGTGAGTGGTTTGGGTTAATTAAACAAAAATATTTGGATTCAAGTTTTATAGGTCTTATGTTGACTCTAATTTGGATGCATCCATTTTACTGTAGAAGAATTTGAAACCTGTTTCCTAAGTCCTGACTCCAACATTAACCCCCATTGTCTTTGAAAATAGCCTCTTTCCATTTTCCATCTTGTGTGATAGAGTGAGTGGTGAGGACAGCAAACCAGAACTGCAGTTACCCCTTCCAACTCTAGCATTATATATATTTGGTTAATGAAAATCAGAAATGGAGTTTCACATTTCTAAAAGCACAATGCCATTTGATTATTTAATACATATTTAGTAGTCACCTTGAGGAGAGTAGAGAGGACAGGAATAGCTTTATTTTTAGTTCCTCTCCAAGTTGACCTCTCTTCAGCTTTATACACTTTTCTCTAGATTAGCACTGCCAACAGAACTTTCAGTGAGAAGGACATGCTCCTTGTTTGTGTTGTCCAATATGGCAGCCCTTAGCCATATGTGTTATTAAGCACTTGCAATGTGGATAGTGAGACTGAGAAACCTAATTTTTCATTTTATTTAATTCTAAGTAATTTATATTTAAATAGTCACATGAGTCTAATGGCTACTGTAGTGGACAGCATGGTTCTAGAATCTCTTTCTCTCATTAAATTCTTTTTTTCTCTTACCTCTCTCTCAGTTCCTTCTTAGTCTTCTTGAAGGGCTCCCCATATCTGCTTGATGTTCATAAATGGTGTTTCTAAAAATCGTATCCCTGGCTGCCTTTGATTCTCACTATTTCCCTTTAGCTCTTCCCTACGGGGCAACTTTTCTACATTTAGGTTTCAGTTTAAATGTTACTGTCTGATCACTCCGTCCAAACTAAGTCCCCCCCCATTATTTTCTATCACAACCCTTGTATCTCTTTTTCATTATACTTATCTTACAATGAAATTATATATATTTTTTGTTTTGTTGTTGCTTGTCTTCCACTAGAATGTAATCTTGTGCCCCTAGCACCTAGCATAGTGCCTGACACATATTAAGGACTTGATATTTGTTGAATAAATTAGTAAATGGGTGGTCTTATCCTTTCCCTTATTGATGATTCACTAATCCATATCTCCAGAGCAGATTGCAGTCTCTACTCCAAATTTTTATTTCACTGCCTAAGAATGAACTCATTATCTTCCCTAGACTTTTTTTTTTTTAATTCCTTATTATGGTTAATGCTATCTGCCCAATTTTGCAATCAGAAACTTCTGCATTGCCTCTCTGCTGCTCATGTAGCACTTCTAATCATGTAACAGATGCAGTCAGTTTTACTTCAGAAATGTCTCTCAAATCATCCTAGCATTGTTGCTTTGGTTTAGGCCTGCAGAGTTGCACACTTGAACCTGCCAGGAATTCCTAACTAGGCTCTTCCTGACGGTCACTCACCCCTGCACTTTCTCCTTCATACGGCTTTCAGAGAAATTTTCTTAAAAAACAAATGTAATCATTCCATCCCCCTTCTTTTGAAAGCTCCCATTACTTCTTCACTACCTAAGGGATAAGATCCTCCTTAGCTTTTTCTGCACGTGAGGCCTTCATGATTTGGGTTCTGTGGATTCTTTCACCCTCAACCCTTGGCACATTAATTATGGCCCATACCTTCCTATCACACAGAACTTCCTGTGTGCCTGATAGCCAGGTCCTTCTTCAGGCCTTTTTCAAATGTTCTTCCTCTGTTTGGAATACCCATCTCCAGCTGAATGGCTTATCCTTCAACAATTCTCCCAGACAAACTTATCCATCTTCTGGGTAGTTTTCCCAAAGCATTTTGTTTTGGGGGCATTACAGCATTCATCACTTAAAATATATATGATTTGTCTGACTCTTCCACCAAGTAGAAATTCTTTAAGCACAAGAAGTATTTCTTGTTCAACTTCTTGAAGAATGATTTATTTCTCTGCAGTGGTTAAAAGCCTGGCTTTGGCTTCAGACACACACCTACATTTGAAACCCGGATTTCCACTTATTAACTATGAGATCTGTCAATTCACTTCATCTTGCTGAGCCTCGGTTTTCTTATCCTTAAAATGGGAATAGTGTGGTACTTAAACCACGTAGCTTTTTTAAGTATTAAATGAGATCAAATGGAATAATGAATGTAAATGCCCAGACCATACTAATAAATAAGTTGCTGGTAGCTCTTACTTTTCACTCAACAAATATTTATTGAGCACACACTATTTTCAGAGTACTGTGGTATAGTTGAAAACTATTATATAGACCTGGTCCTCAGAGAATTTATAATCTAGTGGAGGAAATATGACAAATACATAAAATTATACTTTGATACAAAATACAGTAGGTAATAACAGATATATAAAA
Source organism: Globicephala melas (assembly GCF_963455315.2). Classification (NCBI taxonomy): domain Eukaryota; kingdom Metazoa; phylum Chordata; class Mammalia; order Artiodactyla; family Delphinidae; genus Globicephala; species Globicephala melas. Next base: position 60,391,541 of record NC_083321.1, read on the forward strand.
AGTGCTATGAAGTTCTAGAATGGAGAAAAATCATTTCTGGATGTGGTCTAGGGAAGGTTTGATGAAGGACATTCCATTTAAATTATACATAAAAATATGGCTAGAATCACGTCACTCAGCATGATAGGTGCTGGGCAGGGGCAGATGCAGGTTTTGTGGGGGTCTGATGGTTTTACAATTTGGGCCCTTTTTAAAAAAAAGAATATAAAATCACGTGTATAACGTTATATACCTTGAGTTTCTTATTCACCCAGAGTGCTAGTACCTGACATCTAAAAAGTGCTTAATAAAGAAGAGCTCCCTTTCTCCTGGCTTCTGTGTGCCCAATACCCAGCAAAGTGCATGGCACAAGGTGTAGGACCTTGAAGTGGCCCATGTAATTGAGGGGCCCTAGAGTTTCAAGGCAAATTCACTTCTGGTGTCATGCTTGGTGCTGGGAATATAATTATGAACACAACTTAGTTCCTGACTTCATGGAGCCCTCATCTTAGTGGGACAGGAAGTATGTAGAAATAATTAATTATAATAATATTCATACATCCACAAACACTTGGGATAAGTTTTATAACCAGTAGGAGAGCACTGATCTGATACAGAGATGTGGGGATTAGGAGGATGTTTAGTGCATAAGGAAAAGCATGAATGAGGGAAGTGAGAGAATACGTGGTTTTTGGAGAAAAGCAAGTATTCTTGCTTGACAGGAATATAGGGTCCTAGTAGGGCTGCAGTGGAGACCTGGAAGCAGAGGACAGACCTGGAAGATGTTCTTTGTTAGGTAAAGAGACTCAATTCTCAGTTCTCAGGAGAGCAGGGCAGAGTATTTGCATATACTTTCATTCATGTAACAAAAACTTACCCAGCAGCCACTGGGCCTTGGACGTACAAAGCTATGCAAGACACAGTCTCTGTCCCTGAGAGGTTTACACTCTGTGTTATGGGTTGAATATGTCCCCCCCAAAAGATATGCTGAAGTCCTAACTGTCAGTACCTCAGAATGTGACATTATTCAGAAAGAGGGTCATTGTGGATGTATTGGTTAGATTAAGATTAGGTTAATACTGGAGTAGGGTGGGCCACTTCTCCAGCCTGACTGGTCTTCTGAGAAGTAAACAGCCATGTGAAGACACAGAGACACACAGGAAGAATGTCATTTAAAGGTGAAGGAAGAGAGGAGAGTTGTGTGTGAACTGCAAGCCAAGGAATGCCCCAGCTTGTCAGTTAACCACCAGGAACTAGGAAGAATTCCCATACAGGTTTCAGAGGGAACATGGCTCTGCCACCACCTTAATTTCAGGCTTCTAGCCTCCAGTATTGTGAGACAATACATTTCTGTTGTTTTAAGCCACCCAATCTGAAGATCGGGAAGATCCCCCCCTTTCTTCATGACTGTTCGAATATTTGCTCTCCTTAGCTCTGTCTGACACTAGCTCTCGTAGGATTCCATTGCACCAGACTCATACGGACTATCATAATCTTCCTACTTTCTCTCTTTATTCATTTAACGAGTATCTGCTGAGAGTCCACTATACTTCAGGAAAGCTCTTCTGGGGCTAGGGCTACAACCATAAAGCAGACAGACTCTACCTCGCAGGAGTTGACAATATAGTGGTAGATCAGAAGGGTAAACTGGCAGTTATAAATCAGTAAGCTAAGATTGTAATCTTCTACAATGATGATAATTTCCTTGTATGTTTGTGTTTTCCACCTGACTCTGAGATTCTTGAGTGTCATAGTCACTTTGTGATTCAGTGTCTGACATCTAAAAAGTGCAGGCTCTCTTTTCTCTGCTCTTGTGTCCCCAATATCTGGTAAAATACCTGGCCCAAAGAACATGCTCAATGAATGACTATGGAGTAAAAATCTAGCAGACACCCATGTCTCCACGTGAGTAAGCTGATCCTGAGAGCTGGTAGCGATAAAAGGCAGATTGCAACACTGGGAACAAAAAACAAAGGGAGGGTGGCTAAGGGATGAGAGGATTTGGTCTAGGAGGAGTGGAGATGAGGCACCCAAAACACGCCACATGTCCATTTGCTGAATTTGATTTCTGTTCTATGAAGGCTAACCTAGGAGTCTTCCCAAGCCTGAATTGCTACTGGAGATTATGTGTAAGAAATTCTAGTTGTCAGACAAGAAAGGGCTTCATGGGTGTGTCACAGGGTAAGCCCAATAGAGGGCAAGATGCTTTCTGGTATTTTACATCTCTTCCCACCATCTTTCCCCTAAAATAAGCCCTGTTTCCCCATTATTATTCCTTCTACAGGCGAAAGAAGTCCTACTCAAACAAACAAAAACAACAGCCACGTAAAAGCTCTAAGAATTTGTCTCTTTCATCTTGGTACATCTACATCTACAGTAGGGTATTACAGGAGCTTAACTCACAAACCCTGTGTATGACTCACTATGGTGCCACACTGTAGCTCAATTTGATCTGGGTTTCCTGGTGCTTGGATGTGTCACTTAAGCCATAATCCTTACCGCTTAGTGCTAAAGTCATATATTTCTAGAAGAGCCAATGTACCTCATCTAAGTCTTAGGTGGAGGATAAAAGCAGACAAGACATGAGAAAGGGAAAAAAGAATAACCACAGGAATGAAGACTCTTGTTCATCCTCATCCTTCTCTGGAAAGACAGGAGTCCTTGGCTAGGATATTAGGAGCTGAATTTTGGTCTTAACTTCGGTGTGGCCTTGAAAAAAATCTTCTGCCTGTCTCTGGCCTCAGAATAGTTTCTCCAAATAGAAAGTAGATGGTTGGACATGACAATATTTTAGATATCTAATTCTCATATTAACCCCCTTTTCGCAAATTATGGATGGAAACTAAATAAGTTAAAATTAGGAGAATATTACAAGGCAGCTCCTCACAGAGATGTGTGTTTTCTTGACAGGCAAGCCCAGGTAATCATAATGATATCTCCTTCTGCAAAAATCACATGTATTATTAAATACAAGGCTTGACCTTTGAAAGCTGTGGCTCTATTCCATGCCAAAGATGAAAGGTGTTGATGTAGCTTTTAGTATTTCCTTGTGGCCCAATCATCATTTGTTAGCATATGTACATATCTATACGTAGAGATACATAGAGAAATAGATATATACATATAGTGATCTGGCACTCCTATAGTTTTGTAAACTGTAGCACTCTCAACCCACTTAAATATTCCAGGAATTGTACAATAGGACTGGTAAGGGAATAAAACTACTACCATCAACCCTAGTCTTTTTCATTACTGAACATAATACCAATTTATTTTTTGGTTAGTGAGAAGAGCTTTAGTTTTTTTTTTTTTTTTTTTTTTTTGCGGTATGCGGGCCCCTCACTGTTGTGGCCTCTCCCATTGCGGAGCACAGGCTCCGGACGCACAGGCTCAGCGGCCATGGCTCACGGGCCTACCCGCTCCGCGGCATATGGGATCTTCCCGGACCGGGGCACGAACCCGCGTCCCCTGCATCAGCAGGTGGACTCTCAACCACTGTGCCACCAGGGAAGCCCGAGCTTTAGTTTTAATTATAATCACCAGTGTTTATTAAGAGCTATGAATATTTAATCCTTATATTGTCCTTATAGGTTAGGTATTATTTTTCTCATTTAAAGATGAGAAAAGAAAGGTTAGGGTTCTTGTTCAAGGTTGACCAGTTAAAAGTGGTAGCAGCAGCATTCATACTCCTAATTGCCTATAGAAGCCTTTGCTGCTTCCACTACCTTATACCTTGTATGATCAATTGGCTTATCTCCTCTAGTAAAAAAAAAAAAAAAAAAAAAAATGACTGGAAGTGGAGAAAATCAGTCACTCAGGGAAAGTGAATCCCTGATTCCTTAGGTCTTAATAGGAGAAGGAACTTTAACAAATCATAATTTGTTAAACATAGTCCATGCTTGGGAGATCGCTTCATAACTACATGATAGGATAAAACCTAGGAGCCACCCTTAGGAGTTCTGCACCTGAAGCGGGGAGAAACTCCTGTACACGAAACAAGATAGAAACTACAAGCATTAAGTTGTGTGGCAGAAATTTAATCTGTTATTTCGGCAATCAGAAAGGCTCCTAGGGATACATATGTACAAGTTTCTTATAAACCCTTTTAATATAATGGTAATCAATGGAGACCCAGGGGTATGGAAAGAGCATCTGTGTGTGCATGTATGTGAGCTAGCACACAGCTGCACGGGCTCTGGACTTATTCTGTCATGTGTAAAATAAGGAGGTGATCTGAGGTGACACTTTACCCAAAAATATCCTTTTCACATCTGCGACTCTCTCTGAAAGTCTGCCATTGCATTTCTTTGGGTCTAGAAGGGCGTTTGAACCCTTGGTGTCACTTTCTAAATGGGCATACTCTCTCTTCTTTCTTTGCTTCTCTACTGTGTGCTGTGTTCTGTCTTCCACACTCTTGAGTATATCTCCCCAAGGGCACATGAGAGGTGCACAGGAAATGTCTGTTAAATGAACAATGAATGGAGGTTTCATTTGCTTGTTAATGGATTCCTGGTATGGAGGAAGAGGGATGAGGTTCTAGCACATCAGAAAGAAAAGGAGCAGATGAAATATAGGGAGAGAGGAGAGAGAGAGCTAATTCCTACTGTGAACCTACTGTGCTAGGATATTTACATATTTTTAAAAACTAAATTCTCAAAACAATCTTATGAAGTAGATATTAATCCCTTCTCTATAGATGAAAGAAACAGAGAAGTTTCAGTAACAGCTCAAGGTGATGCAGCTAGTAAGAGCCAGTTTTTAAATGAAGGTAGAGATAAATCAAAAGGCTGTGTTCTTTAAATTATACCAGGCTGCTCTACTGAGGAGAGGGACTTGAGGACAAGCAAGAATTTCAGAGGTGCAGGAAGAGCACTGTAAGGGGAGAGTTGTTTACAGATTTTAATATTATGCAACGTTGATATTGAAATGCACTTTTCCCATTAATGTGCATAATTAATGCTCCACCACAGGAGAATTCTCTATTTGCAAAAATTGAATAGGCTGTGAAAAGCATGGCTTTATTCTACACTTCCACGTAGCTTTTATAGACCTGGAGAAGGGAAAATTCCCAACTCTTGATACCAGCCCATGTGAGCATGAAAATTCCTCAGTCTGAAGAGGGTGCTCTCTTCCCTTTGGGTTTGGTTGTCACTTAATAAAAATCACTGAACCCACATCTGAATAGTGCTACTAGTTTCCTCCAAATTAGCTGTGTTTTCTTTCATCCTGAAATTACATAGATGTAAGCTCAGTGAATTTTTGCAGTTTTCAACATTCTGCCACTCTCACTAGACTGTGTGCCCCTCAAAGGCAGGAATTGGGCCTTTTTCTTCTTGATTTTCTCAGATGCCTCACTAGAGTGTCTGGCATATACTGGGCACCCAGAAAACACTAGTTGAATGAAAGAATGAATGAGAGATTCATTAGTCAGATCACTGATTGCATGAATGGATGGATAGTGCTTGTCTCCTATACAAGTCTTCTTGAGCAGTCTAATTTTTCCATGTAACAAGCAGGAACCTTTAAATGACTGTGATCCATCAGTCAAAGATTGCTGACCCACATCTTAAAAGCATACTTCAGTGGAGTAAACATTTACCAGGACTGGAAATCAGAGAGATTAAGTAAAGCAGAGAGATTACATAAAGGATAAAGACTACTGACTGTAATAGAGGGACATCTGGCTTATGGCATAGGATATGGATATGCTCTTTCTTTAAACTCTTTTGTAACTGGCCAGGAGAAGGAAGTAAACAGAAATCCTAATGAAATTTGAGGGTGTCTGAGGGATTAGCAATACATGCAGAGAAAAACACCAGATTCAGTTTGGATATATAAAGATGGATGTTTCAAGAGGAGTAATCTAATGAAGGCTGACAAATGATACTCAAAGCAATCCTCTCATTTCCTGCTCTCCACAGCCATGCCACCTCCTGGGTCATAGGCGGGCAAGGTAAAAATATAACGAAAATCATTCTTTATAAGTGGTTCACATGTGATGTCCAGTAAATATTCATCAGATGAGAATGAGGATGTTTCTACTCACGTGATGATGAACAACCATAAACCCTCTGACCATGACTTCTGATTAGACACATGTTTGTGAATAACAGGACAGAGAAGGACCTACTCTGTCCATCAGACTAAAAGATGTGGTTGTATGTCTTTGACATTTCTGTTAAGACAAGATGGTCTAGTGGTGTGAGTATGGGGCTGGGAGATAGGCATATGGGTTACAGTCAAGGCTTTTCCCCTTCACAGATACACGATCTTGAAAAAGCCACTTACCTTCTGACACATCTGTAAACAGGATAAGTGATTCTTACTCAGCCTCCCTTTAAATAAATTTGTTATTGGGGCCAAATGGAGTGATGTCCTTGAGATGCCTTTGTAAATTGCATTGCACTATACAAACATAAGCCTAGTACCTTCAGGGTGAACAGCAAAAGAGAAGAATAAAAGGAAAAAGAAAGAAATGAATGGAGAATAAAAAGTGAAAGAAGAGGAGGAGGAGAAAGTTTCTAGGGAAAAGGGAGGGGAGAGGGAGAAAAGACAGAAAATAGGGGCCAGGAAAAAGAGTTGGGAGAGTAGGAGAGTAGCGTGCAGCAGCAGCGAGGAAGGATCTCTACATTCTGGCACACAGATAAACAAGCAAACAAATACATCAAACAAACAAAAAAACAATGGAACAGCAGAACGGCTCAGAGATGGAAATTAGAGAATTACATCTTTGCACAGATCACACATTTCTGATAGGCACTGGAAATCTCCATCAAATGGCCTCTCTGGAGGAGACAGTCAACCATGAGTCAGCCTCCTCATTATAAACTTCTAAATAGCAAGCTCTACTGAATTCATGTTCTAGTCTGTGCTCAGCTCAGAAATACACTCAGACACATTCTTAATCATTGCTTGTGCAGCCGTTGATGATAGCCCTTTCTTTCTCTTTGCCTAGTTAATGCCTACTCATTGTTTAGAGGCTTCCAAGACCTCCCTGACCTTCCTGAGGAGGTCAGATCCCCTATTCCAGACACTCAGAGCAGCACAGGTCACTTTTTCATAGCACTTGGCCCACGTATAGGTTTGCATTTGTTTGTGCAATTATTTGATTAATGTCTGCTTCTTCCCACCAGACTGAGGGCCAGAGTTAGTGTCTGCATGGCTCATCATTATAATCCCAATTGAATTTATTGATTGGTTATTACAGACTCAAGTCAGCAAGGGCAGCCTTAATACTGGAAAGATGCTAAGAAAAGGACAGTATTCAAAGAGGGATAATAGTGCAAATAGAAAGAGCAGGTTGGAGCCAGAACAACAATTAGGAGTCTTGTGATTGATATAACTTTCTGACAGTTTGGGCAGCTAAATCCTGTCATGGAATAATGTTTCCTGTATTCATTTTTACTGGTCTAACAAACATACAACTGGGTGTTTTCTTGATTCCTCCTTGGTTCATTCAGTGTATTAACTAGCTTTCCAATGCCATATCAGTCAGTGTCATGGGTGATCATATTATTATTAGCATTAATTATTATGAGTACTGATTAAGAGCAGCAATTTTCTAGCTGAATGTTCTGCAGCACACTCTTTCAAATGTTTAATTATATAATGAGGAGGAAGTTTATTTACAATTTACTTTGAGTCCTTTATAAAACCAATTTATTAAAAATAAAAAGCTTTCCAAGGAATATATGCAGGGTTAAGTAATCATGTTGGCATTGAACTATGCACAGAAAATAAGGACTATTTATAGAAAACCCCTAAACCAAACTCCCCAGTGGACTCTGTGGCATCCCTCTAAGATAAATTCCAGCTGCTTGGCATTCAGCACCCTCCGTGTGCAAGGCCACTGAACAGGACGGCCCAGCAGCTCTGCATAACCAGACTCCTAATCTGTCACTTCCAGGTTTCTTCCTAGTTCTGCAGGGTAAAACATATGCCAACAGTGGGGAAATATTATTCCTCCATTTCTTCTAATTCACGTTTCAAGCTAGCGAAATCACGTTAGGTGGTCATTCTACTTTTGTTAATGTTCTTATATGAAACTGGATTTTTGACAATGACTAAAAACTTCCAAAACCCCGGAAATCACATTGAGCTCCACATCGTATTTCAGTGTCTTACTTAGGCCTCCAAATTGGCCAACTTGGAATAACAAAACACATGTAATTCTGAGGAGGCAAGAGAGGGTGGTGACTTAGAAATGTGGGTTTCAGTCTCAATTCTGCCTCTTACTGGCTGTGACCTTGGGCACCACCCTTAACTTCTCTAAGCCTCAGTGTCCCCATCCATAAAGTGGGTTAGTATTCTCATACATAATGATAATAATTGTCATTGGAACCAAATGAGATCCACATAAAGCACTTACAACATATCAGCTAGTATTAAATATGTAGTATTTAATGTTATATTTTTAGCATTTGAATATAGAAAATATCCTTTTTGAACTTTACTATGTTTCTGAACTGCCTGCTTTTATGATGGAGTGTTCTACATTCCTTATTTTACATCTTTCCTGTTTTCATGGTTTTAAGGAAGGCTTTCCTCAGTGGAATAATGATGACAATGATTACTGTTTATAAAAGTCTTTACCTGGGAAAATATAAATCTAGATCCTCAATGTCATCTTCGAAAATCTTTTTTGATATTTTACTCAAAATTCCAAATTTGGAACCTTCTGTCTGTCCTATATAAAGAATTGGACAATTTTTTTTTGAAACACAGTTGTTATTTCAACAGCAGTTGGTGATAGAAATCCAAGCCTTGTGAGAGAATTAGAATCCCATGTACTGGTAGCCCTTAAATATTTCCCAGTTCTCTGCAGCCTCAGCATTTTTTCAACACTGATAAATTTTTGGCAATCCTTAAAGTTTGCTGTGATGACACCTTTTATATTTCAGCTCTACACATGTAAGGAAGAAAGATTATAAGGCCTAGGAAAGGATGTCTTTTGGAGTAAAAAATGGAAAAAAGAAGTAGTAGGCCAGTAGAAACGGGGCTAAGAAAAATGAGCTGACAACTCAAATAGGAGCAGAGGTGGAAACTGCAGGGACACGAGGAGAAATGAAAAGAAAACATGTGAATTGGGGGAAACAGAGATGATCAGGGGTTACCCGCTGCTCTGATTAATTCCTAATAAATCCCCTGAGGTTTAAGTTCCGAAGTTCACTCTCCCCTTCTGGGATGGAAGGAGGGAGCATAAACTTCCTTAGTCTTTTCACGCAGCTAAGGTCCTTCCGCAGGTGACCTGGAGGCAAAAGTAAAGGTGGGAATCTCACCCAAGAAGATGGTCTGTGTTTATTGGACTATAAATCAGAAGAAAAAAAAATTTTTTTTTTGGTGGAGGGAGTTTGATTTCTTTCAGGCACTTATAAAAATCAACTAGCTGTTTGTCTCTTTAATTTTCCTATATTCTCCCTAAATAAACTCTTCAGTGGGCCGGAGGGCGAAATAAAGGGGGTAACAACTATATATATTTTTGTATATTCTAAAATATACAGGGCTTCCCCGGTGGCGCAGTGGTTGAGAATCCGCCTGACGATGCAGGGGACACGGGTTCATGCCCGGGTCCGGGAAGATCCCACGTGCCGCGGAGTGGCTGGGCCCGTGAGCCATGGCCGCTGAGCCTGTGCGTCCGGAGCCTGTGCTCCGCAATGGGAGAGGCCACAACAGTGAGAGGCCTGCGTACCGCAAAAAAAAAAAAAAAAAAAAAAAAAAAAAAAAATATATATATATATATATATACACACACACAAAAAAATTCTCTTCAGTAACCTAACTTGCCCCTCTGTTTTGGTGAGGTCAGTTATATTTCTGTGGCAAATTATGATTTTTGACCACTGACCCCAGCAACTATACAACCTGAATGAAGTTTCTCCTTTAGATCTGCAAGTAATTCAGTGTATTTCTCAGCACATCCGGCCTCCTTAGTTACTTTGGGAAACACTGCTTAGCACTGCTTTTGAGGGTCAGGGTCCAGAAATGTGTTGGAGGAAGTTGAGCATTCACGCCAATTAGATTCGGGAAAGGTGGCTGGGTCTGCGAGTGGGTGGGTAGAGATAACTCAAGCCAACTACCCCTGAGGGCCAGCTGTTTAGAGTCCAGTGGTCCCTAAGGTTTCATTTCTGGAAATAGTTCTATAAGTCTGGAAGCCAAACTTTTATATCCTTCAAAACTCATGAAATTATAAAATGTTAAGAGTGGGAAGGAATCTAACACACTGTTTAACTCAACCTCATCACTTTGTATATGAGGTAACTGAGATGCACTCAAAATCACAGAGTAAGAGGTGGCTGACTTGAACGCAGAATCCAGGTCTTCTGATTCTCAGGTCAATAATACTTCCACTTTCTACAGTGACCGTATATTTTGGAACTAAATATGTAGGCACTTAGACTAAGAAGACTGACTGAGTACTTTATTTTTGTTTTTTTTGGGTTTTTTTGCGGTACGCGGGCCTCTCACTGTTGTGGCCTCTCCCGTTGCAGAGCACAGGCTCCGGACGCACAGGCCCAGCAGCCATGGCCCATAGGCCCAGCCGCTCCGCGGCACGCGGAATCGGACTGGGGCACGAACCCGTGTCCCCTGCATCGGCAGGCGGACTCCCAACCACTGCGCCACCAGGGAAGCCCTGACTGAGTACTTTAAATCAGCATCGTTCTGGGGAATTGGAAGTATGTTAGCTGTAAAAAAGCTTCTCTATTAAGGCAAAAGGAGCTGGATAGAGAGCAAAAGAGCAAATGATTCCAGTTGAGGTCCTGTTCCCAGAGGGTCATTGGAAAGGACAGCTGTTCAGGCCCAATATGGGAACACTAGAGGCTCCCTGGCTCCACCAATGCATGGTCTCAAGGGCCTGTCGTGGTCTTAGAAGCGTGGAGAGGGAGTCTCTTGTGCCAAACAGACGTAGTACATGGCTATCGCTACAGCAACAGGACTGTTCCACTGAGCAAGAATGACAGTGATACCACCACAGACCAGTCAACCTGAGAGGGTGGGTTCCCTTAGATGCATTTGTTTATAGGCAAGACCACTTATTGGTTCTCCTTGGGCTATTTACCGACATCTGGATTTGGGAGAAATTTTTGCTTGGGGTCAATTAGACAGAATATCCACTCCATATGAATTCCTTCTATTCATAGAGGGTGGTTAACATCTTTCAGGGCAGGTATTTTATGGATGGGAAACTGCTAGTTTCTAGAAAATTCTGCCTCTGTATTGTTGCTAAAATGATCTTCTAAGGTAAGATAAAACAGTATATGTCCTCTACTGGACAAAAGGAAGATATTTGAGTAGCTGAAGGTACTTCTTAGTCTATGCAGTATTAGCAAAGTACTTCTAGATTTTTTTGCACATGATTTTCTTCTTCTTTTTTTTTAAACCCCTGCCTAGTTCCAAATACATTCTGCAAAATGTAATTTGTGTCACCTCTCCTGAGAATCCTACCTACCTTCCCAGAGGCAATCACTTTTAACCACTTCGGTTTTAATTCTAGTGGTTACTTCCCTATTGCTAAACATATGCTTATACTAGAGCCGTTGACGCTTGAACAAAGGGCAGGGGTTAACCTGAGTATAATTTATCGTCAGCCCTCCGTGTCTGAGTTTCCTCCACATCCATGAATTCAACCAGCTGCAGGTAGTGCAGTACTATAGTATTTATTATTGAAAAATATCAGCATATAAGTGGACTTGCATAGTTCAAATCACATGGTTAAAAGGTCAACTTCATTTCATTAAATTCTATTTTGTTCCCAGAACAAACGAAATCCCTCTGGCTTCCTGAGGATAGTTTTTGTTTATGTGTGTTTTAATCTTGTTTCTGTCACTTGGTAGGTTTGTTAAGATATTCGGTAACCCGTGGTTGTCTGTTCCTATTTAAGAATGAGGTAGTAGAAAGGTCTCAGGAAGTATTGCATATAAGGGCAAAACTTTTCCACTGAAAGGCTTCAGGTTAGGGGAGCAAACCCTAAACTGTCCCCCTAACTAGCACATAGTGCAGGGTTTTGGTGTGGGGCACTATTCAAATGAGCTTATCTGGGTTCCTCAGAAGTCATCCTATTTCTTCAGAGCGGAAAGTTCATTTTCTGACGGGTGCTGAGTGCTCGCCTGGCAGCTGTTCTGCGTGTAGGGGTGTGCACGCCGAGTGGGGGCATCTTCTATTCTCAGGCTCTGCTCTCAATCCCATCTGTTGTCACTATTCTGAAGTCTCCGAGTTTCCTGGGTTCTGTTAGGCGGATCTGCTTCCTCCTGAGCTGTGGGCTCCTCTATACTTTGCAGCTTCACTGTGGTGGGCTGTTCTGTGGGTGGCATCCCTGGAAACACATCTCCAGGAGATGGCAGTCACATAGAATACCATGTGTAAGGTGCCCCCGGAGCTGTGTAAGGTACAGCACATGCCTTTCCTCTGTAGGTGATCTAAGGCAGGGACTGCTTTGTTCTGTTTCTTCAATTATTACCCTTCCATCTGCTTTCTGTCATGCAGAAGTATGCTGAAATCTTTTGGCCTTTGACGTTCCCTTCTCCTTTACTGTTATGGGACTGTCCCTTTTTTTTTTTATTCCATTAGCTTCTTTTTAATGGGGTCTCAGGAGGAAGAGGAGATTAAGATATGGGCTGCATCTGTCAACTTGAACCTGAAGCAAGGAGCTCATACTGTTAATGGGAATGTTATTCTGCCTCGTTATGTCTGGCATAGTTATAGACGATTCAGATATCAATTTAAAAAACAGCAGTAACTAGGTAGAGGCTCAGACAGTTTTATTGTCTCTATGGATCGAATTAACTGGAAATCTGAAATATTTCCACTTATTTTATGTCAAGTAAATAGCAACTTCAGTGAAAAATATATAAATCTATGGCCTTTTAAAGCACCTTCATTTTAATAAATATCCTAAGTAGCTGCTTTTCACGAAAGCATTAGCAAGGAGAATTTTGAAATAATGAAATTTCCAATTTCAGCTGATTGCCCACGTTCAGCAGTGTAACACCTTAATGGGAAGCCTGCTAAAGACCCATTGGCCTATGCAAAATGAAAAATACCTCTCCCACTATGCATTCAGTGACAGTGACTGTATGCCACATTATCTATGTATTTGATGGCCAGCTGGGATATATAGCATAAACTTCAGTGCTCTGGGCTTTGTAGAGGATTACTGAGGTTTCCCCTTCTAAATATTCCAGCAATGCAAGATTAATTCTACCTCAAATATTTTATTTTATATCAAGAAATGGTTTACATACATAGGTACATATATATGTATTTAATAACAAGTTTCAACGTGGGTCTTCAAACTAACCTAAGCTTTAAAAATGGAAGTTTTGTTTGTTTTCTCACAATACTTGGACAAAGCATATATTCAGCTAGTACTTATTGAGGGCCCTACAGGTACCCGCTGCTTTTACAGGAAGTTGGTGAGTGCTATGCTTTTCTTCCTTTTGGGGAGGCAGCTCATGCTTAGGGAGGGGATGGGTGCTGTTTAAGATTAACAACAGACAGCAGAGAGGTCAGGATCCAAAACGAATTCTTTGATTCCAGAGTCAGTTTTCTTCCATGATTGCAGGGAACAGAATATTTTTCATAGTTCATTGTTAACTAGATATGAGGCAAACTGCTTTATACCACTTGGAACGATGGGCCATAGCTGAGAATACCGTTTCCTGTTTTTTAGAAATGGGATCACTCTGTGTTATGACATCAGGGTAAGGCCTTCACATTTTTGTTTTCATCTTAGCAGAGAATTAGAGTTAGTGACTGCATGTATCACAGAGGTCATTTCACTCAAGTGGAAAACAGTGCAAAATGCTGAAAGACTGCTTATTGGCAAACTGCTAATAAGCTTTTGTGAATAAGAAGAAAGAAGGAAAAGGTTTGGAAATAGCTCTAGAAGGAAATGCCATTATTTAGCATAGCGGAAGGAAGGCTTCTTTGTGTAATGACTGAACTGTGGGATGATAGCCACCCTGCACGCTGCCAAAGGAGGTCTTTATAAAGAACTAGGAAGGTGAGCTGGAGACCAGTGGTAAGCTCAGCCTCCACACCCTCATCTCTACCACAACTAACACCTTAGGCACTTAGTGTGCGTGTGGGCCTCCAGTGCCTCCCCAGATGCTGGGCTAGTCATTCTACTTAGTGATTTCTAGGCTGAGAGTCAGTTCTACTTCTTTATCATTTCTTATCCTAGGAACTTCTTCACTGTGTCTAACTTAGCCTGAATGTGGCTTATAAATGGTGGCACCAGTGCTTTCCCACTCAATAAAGACTTTTTTTTTTTTTTTTGCGGTACGTGGGCCTCTCACTCTTGTGGCCTCTCCCTTTGCGGAGCACAGGCTCCGGATGCACAGGCTCAGCGGCCATGGCTCACGGGCCCAGCCGCTCTGCGGCATGTGGCATCTTCCCGGACCGGGGCACGAACCCGTGTCCCCTGCACTGGCAGGCGGACTCTCAACCACTGCACCACCAGGGAAGCCCTCAATAAAGATTTTTCATGCCACAGTATAGGGGACGGAGTTGGACAGTGAAGTCAAATTTGATTTCCAATCTAGGCTTGCTATTTTCTATGTAAAGGTCTTTGGGAAAATTACTTAATGTGTCTGAGACTCCATTTTTAGAAAAAAAAGATGCCTATTTTACAAGACTATTTTGGAAATAAAATCAGGTAAGATACATAGATGGATGGATGGATGAATGGATGGATAGATAGATGGCCTGGCATCTAATAAGCACCTGATAAATGTTAGTTTCTTTTCTCTTCCCTCGAAGAAATAGCCATGAATTTGTACTATTTTTGTTCCCAGTAAATTGCACATTTTGAATATGATCTCATTAAGCGTCTAATGAAGCTTCTTGAAACCGAAGCATCCTAATCCTGTTAGTGTTTTCTTGATAAAATGCTGTCTCACCCCTTTGTTAACTCTGGATGTCTTTTCCTTGGTCCTTTCCACATATCCAATTTTACATGCAGAATTCAAAACCAGGCACATCCTTTGGAGGATATGACAAGCAACTGTGTTTTGTGGAAGAGTTTTGTCTAAACTATGGCACTTTCTAGAAGGAGAAAACCAAGGAGGGTAGTATGGAGGGTACAGTCACAAGCCTGCACGAACTTGCACTGCAGGTGATGACTGGTGGATGTTCTCAAGTCCAACTGGAGAATGCTCACAGGCGGCAAAGATTATTTCCTCTCATGTTTTGAAGTGGTCTCTTTACTTTAACTTTTTAAGATATATATACTAGAAATGTAAGAACATTTCTTACTCTAGTCCTAAATTCTTCTTTTGGCACTGAGGATAAACTGATGTGTAGAAAACAGCTTAGGTTATTCTTTCCTTGTTTAATAAGCACTTAAATATAATCTTGGTAATTAAAGTATTTTTAATATAAATATGAACTCAGCAATGAGGCAAACTCAAACAATGATTTGAATTGCTTCCACAAACGATTATTACCCATATATATAGGAAAATGCCTCTCCAGAATATAGCAAAGATACCCGTCCCTGACTTTTAACAAATCCTTATTTAATATATATTAGAAACTCTCATGCCTTATTAAGTATATATTATGTATAACAACAACAGCAACTACTGTCACACACATATAATGCCAGTACTATTATAAAAAATTAAATTGTATGTATATATAATTTTAATTCTTGAAAGAACTCTACAAGGAATCATCATCAGTATTTCCATTTTACATTAATTAGGAAACTGAGGCACAATGAAATCAAATAACTTGCTATCACATAGCTAGCAACTTCCTTAGCCCTGGTTTAAATTCTGGGAGTCTGGTGAAGATCCATGATCTAGACCATCTTGTACATTATTACAGAACCAAATGGTCTGAAGTATTGACTGAGAACTTGTGTCTTTTTTTTTTTTAATGGAAAATAACAAATGTCACGATGGAGATAGTAGTTTACTGTTGAGAAATGAGTTACTTACTGTTGAGAAAAGAGTTACTTAATTCTTCCAGAGCAAAGTTTCTGTTTAGTCATCCACACCCATCTCTGTTTTCTTTTATTGGAGTATAGTTGATTTACAGTGTTGTGTTAGTTTCAGGTGTACAGCAAAGTGAATCAGTTATATATATATATATATATATATATATATATATATATATATGTCTCCATCCTTTTTCAGATTCACCTCCCATATAGGTTATTACAGAATGTTGAGTAGAGTTGCCTATGCTATACAGTAGGTCCTTATTAGTTATCTATTTTATATATAGTTGTGTGTATATACTAATCCCAATCTCCTAATTTATCACTTCCCGCCATATTTCCCCTTTGGTAACCATAAGTTTGATTTCGAGATCTGTGAGTTTCTGTTTTGTAAATAAGTTTATTTGTATGATTTCTTTTTTACTAGATTCCGCATGTAAGTGATATCATATGATACTTGTCTTTCTCTGTCTGGCTTACTTCACTTAGTATGATAATCTCTAGGTCCACCCATGTTGCTGCAAATGGCATTATTTCGTTCTTTTTTATGGCTGAGTAGTATTCCATTGTATATATATACCACATCTCATTTATCCATGTGTCTACAAATGACTCAATTTCATTCCTTTTAATGGCTGAGTAATATTCCACTGTATATATGTACCACATCTTCTTTATCCATTCATCTGTCGATGGACATTTAGGTTGCTTCCATGTCTTGGCTATTGTAAATAGTGTTGCAGTGAACACAGGGGTGCATGTATCTTTTTGAATTATGGTTTTCTCCAAATATATGCACAGCTGTGGGATTGCAGAATCATATGGTAGTTCTATAGTTAGTTTTTTAAGGAACCTCCATACTATTCTCCTTAATGGTTGTACCAATTTACATGACCACCCACAGTGTAGGAGGGTTCCCTTTTCTCCACACCCTCTCCAGCATTTATTGTTTGTAGTGTTTTTTTTTTTTTTTTTTTGATCATGGCCATTCTGACTGGTGTGAGGTGGTACCTCATAGTTTTGATTTGCATTTCTCTAATAATTAGTGATGTTGAGCATCTTTTCATGTGCTTTTTGGCCATCTGTATGTCTTCTTTGGAGAAATGTCTATTTAGGTCTTCTGCCCGTTTTGGGATTTTTTTTTTTTTTTTGACATTGAGCTGCATGAGCTGTTTTTATAGTTTGGAGATTAATCCCTTGTTGGTTGCATCATTTGCAAATATTTTCTCCTATCCTGTGGGTTGTCTTTTCATCTTGTTTATGGTTTCCTTTGCTGTGAAAAAGCTTTTACATTTAATTTAATTTAATCTGTTTATTTTTGTTTTTATTTTCATTACTCTAGGAGAAGATCAAAAAAGATATTTATGTCAGAGAGTGTTCTGCCTATGTTTTCCCCTAAGAGTTTTATAGTATCCAGTTTTACATTAAGGTCTTTAATCCATTTTGAGTATTTTTGTGTATGGTGTAAGGGAGTGTTCTAATTTCATTCTTTTACATGTAGTTGTGCAGTTTTCCCAGCACCACTTATTGAAAAGACTGTCCTCCATTGTATATTCTTGCCTCCTTTGTCATAGATTAGTTGACCATAAGTGCGTGGGTTTATCTCTGGACTTTCTATTTTGTTCCATTGATCTATATTTCTGTTTTTGTGCCAGTACCATACTGTTTTGATGACTGTAGCTTTGTAGTATAGTCTGAACTCAGGGAGCCTGATTCCTCCAGCTCTGTTTTCTTCTCTTAACATTGCTTTGGCTATTCGGGGTCTTTTGTATTTCCAAACAAATTGTGAATTTTTTTGTTCTAGTCTGTGAAAAATGCCATTGGTAATTTGATAGGGATTGCATTGAATCTGTAGATTGCTTTGGGCCGTATAGTCATTTTGACAATGTTGATTCTTCCAATCCAAGAACATGGTATATCTCTCCATCTCTTTGTGTCATCTTTGATTTCTTTTATCAGCATCCTATTGTTTTCTGCATACAGGTCTTTTGCCTCTTTATGTAGGTTTATTCCCAGGTGTTTTATTCTTTTTGATATGATGGTAAATGGGATTGTTTCCTTAATTTCTCTTTCTGATCTTTTGTTGTTAGTGTATAAGTATGCCAGAGATTTCTGTGCATTAATTTTGTATCTTGCAACTATACCAAATTCATTGATGAGCTCTAGTAGTTTTCTAGTGTCGTCTTTAGGATTTTCTATGTATAGTATCATGACATCTGCAAATAGTGACAGTTTTACTTCTTCTTTTCAAATTTGGATTCCTTTGATTTCTTCTCTGATTGCCATGGCTAGGACTTCTAATACTATGTTGAATGAAAGTCTTCTTCCTGATCTTGGATGAAATGCTTTCAGTTTTTCACCATCAAGAATGATGTTAGGGCTTCCCTTGTGGCGCAGTGGTTGAGAGTCTGCCTGCCAATGCAGGGGACATGGGTTCGTGCCCTGGTCCGGGAAGATCCCACATGCTGCAGAGTGGCTGGGCCCATGAGCCATGGCTGCTGAGCCTGTGTGTCCGGACCCTGTGCTCTGCAACGGGAGAGGCCACAACAGTGAGAGGCCCGTGTACAGCAAAAAAAAAAAAAAAGAATGATGTTAGCTGTGGGTTTGTCATATATGGCCTTTATCATATTGACGTAGGTTCCCTCTATGCCCACTTTCTTTTTATCATAAATGGCTGTTGAATTTTGTCCAAAGCTTTTTTTGCATCTATTGAGATGATCACATGGTTTTTATTCTTCAATTTGTTGATGTGGTGTATCACAGTGATTGATTTGTGGATATTGATAAATCCCACTTGATCATGGTGTATGACTCTTTCAATGTGTTGTTGGATTCAGTTTGCTGGTATTTTGTTGAGGATGTTTGCAACTATGTTCTTCAGTGATATTGGCCTGTAATTTTTTTTTTTTTGTGGTATCTTTGCCTGGTTGGTATCAGGGTGATGGCGGCCTCATAAAATGAGTTTGGGAGTGTTAATTCCTCTCAGTTTTTTTGGAATAGTTTCATAAGGATAGGTGTTAACTCTTCTCTAAATGTTTGATAGAATTCACCTGTGAAGCCATCTGGTCTTGGACTTCTGTTTGTTGGAAGTTTTTTTTTTTTTTTTTTTTTTTGCGGTACGCGGGCCACTCACTGTTGTGGCCTCTCCCGTTGCGGAGCACAGGCTCCCGACGTGCAGGCTCAGCGGCCATGGCTCACAGGCCCAGCTGCTTCACGGCATGTGGGATCTTCCTGGACCGGGGCACGAACCCGTGTTCCCTGCATCGGCAGGCAGACTCTCAACCACTGCACCACCAGGGAAGCCCTGTTGGAAGTTTTTTAATCAGAGTTTCAATTTCAGTGCTTGTGATTGGTCTGTTCATATTTTCTATTTCTTCCTGGTTCAGTCTTGGAACATTGTACCTTTCTAAGAATTTGTCCTTTTCTCCTAGGTTGTCCATATTATTGGTGTATAGTTGCTTGTAGTAGTCTCTTATGATCCTTTTTATTTCTGTGGTGTCAGTTGTAATTTCTCCTTTTTCATTTCTGATTTTATTGACTTGGGCCCTCTCCCTTTTTTTCTTGATGAGTCTGGCTAATGGTTTATCAATTTTGTTTATCTTTTCAAAGAAAAAGGAAAAAGAACCAGCTTTCAGTTTCACTGATCTTTTTTATTTTTTAGTCTCTATTTCATTTATTTCTGCCCTGGCCTTTATGATTTCTTTCCTTCTACTAACTTTGGGTTTTGTTTCTTCTTCTTTCTCTAGTTGCTTTAGTTGTAATGTTAGGTTGTTTATTTGAGATTTTGTTTCCTTAGGTAAGATTGTATTGCTAAAAACTTACCTCTTAGAACTGCTTTTGCTGTGTCCCATAGGTTTTGGATCATAGTGTTTTTGTTGTCATTTGTCTCTAGGTATTTTTTGATTTCCTCTTTGATTTCTTTGGTGATCCACTGGTTGTTTAGTAACATATTGTTTAATCTGTACGTGTTTGTGTTTTTTTACAGTTTTTTTTTCCTATAATTGATCTCTAATTTCATAGCCTTGTGGTATGAAAAGATGCTTGATATGTTTTCATTTTTCTTAAATTTACTGAGGCTTGATTTGTGGCCCAATATATGATCTATCCTGGAGAATGTTCCATGTGCATTTGAGAAGAAAGTATATTCTTCTGCTTTTGGATGGAAAAATTAAGTCCATCTGGTCTAATGTGTCATTTAAGGCCTGTGTTTACTTACTGATTTTCTGTCTGGATGATCTGTCCATTGGTGTAAGTGGGGTGTTAAAGTCCCCCACTATTATTGTGTTACTCTCGATTTCCCCTTTTATGGCTGTTAGCATTTGGCTTATATATTGAGGTGCTACTATGTTGGGGGCATACATGTTTACAATTGTTATATCTTCTTCTTGGATTGATCATGTAGTGTTCTTCCTTGTCTCTTGTAACAGTCTTTATTTTAAAGTCTATTTCGTCTGATATGAATATTGCTACTCCATCGTTCTTTTGGTTTCCTTTTGCGTGGAATACCCTTTTCCATCCTCTTACTTTCAATCTGTATGTGTCCCTAGTGGGTCTCTTGTAGACAGTATATATATGGGTCTTGTTTTTGTATCCACTCAGCCAGTTTATGTCTTTTGGTTGGAGCGTTTAATCCAACTACATTTAAGGTAATTGTCAATATGTATGTTCCTACTACATTTAAGGTAATTATCAATATGTATGTTCCTATTGACAATTAAAAAAATTGTTTTGGAATTGTTTTTGTAGCTTTTTTTCCTTCCCTTCGTCTTTTGTTCTCTTGTGATTTGATGACTATCTTTAGTGTGTGTTTGGGTTGTGTGTGTGTGTGTGTGTGTGTGTGTGTGTATCTATTGTAGTTTTTTGGTTTGCAGTTCCCATGAGGTTTTTAAAATTTTTAAGTTTTATTCTTTTTAAAAAAAATTTATTTATTTGTTTGCTTGCTTGTTTGTTTATGGCTGTGCTGGGTCTTCGTTGCTGTGCATGGGCTTTCTCTAGTTGCGGCAAGTGGGGGCTACTCTTTGTTGCAGTGTGCGGGCTTCTCATTGCGGTGGCTTCTTGTTGTGGAGCATGGGCTCTAGGCACGCGGGCTTCAGTAGTTGCAGCACGCGAACTCAGTACTTGTGGCTCGCAGGCTCAGTAGTTGTGGCACACAGGCTTAGTTGCTCTGCCACATGTGGGATCTTCCCAGACCAGGGCTTGAACCCATGTCCCCTGCACTGGCAGGTGGATTCTTTTTTTTTGTGTGTGTGTGTGGTATGCGGGCCTCTCACTGCTGTGGCCTCTCCTGTTGTGGAGCACAGGCTCCGGACGCGCAGGCCCGGCGGCCGTGGCTCACGGGCCCAGCCACTCCGCGGCATGTGGGATCTTCCTGGACCGGGGCACGAACCCGCATCCCCTGCATCGGCAGGTGGACTCTCAACCACTGCGCCACCAGGGAAGTCCCCCCATGAGGTTTTGATATAGCTGTCTATATATACACAAGGGTGTATTAAGTTGCTCGTCTCTTTCCACCTAAAGAAGTTCCTTTAGCATTTGTTGTAAACGTGGTTTGGTGGTGAATTCTCTTAGCCTTTGCTTGTCTGTAAAGCTTTTGATTTCTCTGTCAAATGTGAATTAAAGCCTTGCTGGGTAGAGTATTCTTGGTTGTAGCTTTTTCCATTTCATCACTTTAAATATATTTTACTGCTCCCTTCTGGCCTGCAGAGTTTCTGCTGAAAACTTTATGGAGATTCCCTTGTATGTTATTTGTTGCTTTTCCCTTGTTGTCTTTAATATTTTTTCTTTCTCTTTAATTTTTTCCAGTTTGATTAATATATGTCTGTGTTCCTCCTTGGGTTCATCCTGTATGGGACTCTCTGCACTCCCTGGACTTGAGTGTTTCCTTTCTCATATTAGGGAAGTTTTTGGCTATAATATCTTCAAATATTTTCTCAGGCCCTTTCTCTTTCTCTTCTCCTTTGTTGACACCTGTAATGTGAATGTTGGTGCGTTTAATGTTGTCCCATATGTCTCTGAGACTGTCCTCATTTCTTTTCATTTTTTGTTCTTTATTTTGTTCTGTGGCAGTGATTTCCACCACTCTGTCTTCTAGCTCACTTCTGCCTCAGTTATTCTGCTATTGATTCCTTCCAGTTAATGTGTTGTTCATCTCTGTTTGTTCTTTAAATCTTCTAGCTCCTTGTTAAACATTTTTTTTGTATCTTCTCAGTCTGTGCCTCCATTCTTTTTCTGAACTTTTGGATCATCTTTACTATCATTACTCTGAATTATTCTTCAGGTAGATTGCCTATCTCCTCTTGATTTAGTTGTTCTTGTGAGTTTTTATCTTGTTCCTTCATTTGCAACATATTTCTCTGTCATCTCCTTTTGTCTACCTTTCTGTGTTTGTGGTCTCCTTTCCACAGGCTGCAGGATCATAGTTTCTCTTAGTTCTGTTGTCTGCCTCCTGTGGGTGAGGTTGGTCCTGGGGTTTGTGCAGGCTTCCTGGTGGAAGGGACTGGTGCCTGCTGTCTGGTGGGTGGAGCTGGGTCTTGTCTCTCTGGTGGGCAGGGCCGTGTCAAGGGGTGCGTTTTGAGGTAGCTGTGAGCTCAGTATGACTTTAGGCAGCCTGTCTGCTGGTGGGTGGAGCTGTATTCCTGTTTTGCTGGTTGTTTGGCCTGAGGCATTCCAGCTCTGGAACTTGTAGGCTTTTGGGTGGGGCCAGGTCTTGGTGCCAAAAATGGGACCTCTGGGAGAGATCATGCTGATCAGTGTTCCCTGGGGCCTCTGCCACCAGTTTCCTTGCCCCCAGAGTGAGCTACCGCTGACCTTTGCCTCCTCAGGAGACCCTCCAAGACCCCTAGTTAGGTCTAGCCCTGGTTCCTATGGAGGTATTGCTTTGTGCTGGGTCCCAGTGCATGTGAGACCTTGTGTGCACCCTCCAAGAGTGGAGTCTCTGTTTCTCCCAGTCCTGTGGAGCTCCTGCACTCAGGACCCACTGGCCTTCAAAGCCAAATGCTCTGGGGGGGCAGTTCTTTCTCCCGATGCCTGACCCTCAGACTGTCTTGTAGGGCTATTTTTATGTGGGAACGTCCCTGTGTAGCCTAAGTGGGTTTAATATTTTTTGGTGCTAGAGCTGTTTTTAATATGCTTGTCTGCCACCTCTTTCCTCAGTGTATGCTGGCCATTATCCCCTTGGTAAGAGGAGTGACTGATGTTGTGGTGACCTGAGCCTGCACTGGATATTGAATGGGGGCCTCCCCTTGCTCTGAGGTTGTCACTGCCCTGTCAGGGGCAGGGTCTGCTCTCCAGTTGGAGTAGAGGCCCCGAGATCTGTTTCTGAGCTGTGTTTCTGACCTGCAGTGTGACATAGGCAGGATTGGAGCACTCTCTCTGGGAGAGAAACCACTGGGTTTTCCTCCTACAGAGCTGTTCAACTGTGAGTGTGCTCTGTTGCATCACTTTTCACCTGTTGGGCTGGCTCATAAATTATACTATTGCTGGAACTGCTCTCAGACCCACCTTAACAACGGGTATGCCGGCAATTGGCCCTGGTGTCTTTCAGGCGTTGCTTTCACCAGACTACCAGCACAGATCCACTGCAGTCAGGTCCCAGGACTGCAGTAATTGTGCACCAAGACCTGCTGTGGGAGCTATGGAGGCAGCTCAGATTCTGGCCCGGTCTAGTCCCCATGTGTATGTGCCCACAAACCCACAGTTGCTAAAGCTAGACCCATCTCAGCTGGGGGAGCACTCACTCATTTGGATATTCTGCAGGTGCTGAGTTTACAGAGCTGGCAGCTGGGGTGTAAATCCGCAGTTCCCACAGCTGTGAGGAGAGATTTCCGCTCTTCCTTAGTTGCATGGCCCATGAGGCTCAGCTGTGGTTTCAGCCCCACCTCTGCATGTGGGCCTTCCACCAGTGTCTGTTCCCGAGGCTGCCCCAGAGCCTGCCTAGGTGGGTGGGGTCAGAGGCAGCAACAGGTGGGGCAAATGCCAGCCTGCTGGGGTGGGCAGGGGTGAAGGAGGCAGCCGCAGTGGGTGGGGCATGTGAGCCTGCTCTTGCAGGCCGTGGCCAAGGAGGGTGAGGCCTGCAAGCCTGCTCAGGCAGGAGCCCCTTCTAGTGCCCAGGGAGGCAGGGGCTGGCACGTGGGGAAGGGGGCTGCAATGGTGGCCAGGGCTTCTTCCACAAACATTCCCGCTTGTAGAGCTCTGTACTCCCATACCTTCAGGCTCTCTCTTTGCAGCTAACAGCAGTCCCCTCCCTGAGTGAGTCTGCTCTCCAAACCCCAGGTTCTAGCACCCAGCCTCTGTCCGCACCAGCAGACACATGTCTCAGGCTGGGACGTGCCGGGCTGTGGCACCAAACATTCATGTAGGTCTTACTCTGTCCTGCCTGCCACAGACTGGTCGCTGTGCTATCCTCTGAGCCCCTGAAGCTCCCCAGCTGGTCTCCCTACTAGCGAGGGGGCTTCCCTGGGTGTGGGAACCTCTCCTCTTTCAGTTCCCCCCAAGGGGTGCAGGTCGTGTCCTGTTTCCTCTTGTCTTTTTAAAATTTCTTTTGTCCTACCCAGTTGCATGGGGATTGTTCTCGTCCTTTTAGGTGTCCGAGGTCCTCTGCTAGTGTTCAGCAAGTGCTCTGTCAGAATTGTTCCATTCTTGATGTACTTATGGGGAGAGGTGAACTCCATGTCCTCCTATTCTGCCATCTTGACTCCTCCCCCACTCCTATCTCAGTTTTTGTTTTCTTTTTTAATAGAGGAGCTAAAATTGTTTGATGTTCTTTACTGCCAAAAACAGAAGAGTAGGACTAGGAAGAGAAGGAGGTATCCTTTTGAGGGGAGGGCAGTGTTCATGCAGAGGTCACATTCCTTTCACTCACGTTCCCATGGGTTTGCGGACATGCAGTGGATTTCCTTCGCTAAAGGCAAGAAAGGGCACCCCATGAAGTGTTTATAAGATTTATGCTGTTCCAGGAAGGAAAGGCTAACATCTCCCTCCCAAGTGGATGTCCACTAGGTCATGGAGTTTGCTGACTTGCCCTGGGGAGAGAAGATGAGAATGTCAGGCAGGGAGAAAGAAAGGAGGCAAGGACTAGCCCTAGTAAGTTCCACCTGAGGGGTAGGAAAGATGCATGCTGCTCATGTCTGCAAGCTCACATTTGAAGCTGCTGAGGACAGATGAGAAAGGGTGACTATGTGCTTGTGAGGAGGGACTGACGCAGCTGGGGCAAAGTGGGTGAGTGCATCAGAGGACTATAGTGTGCTACTGCCAGGGGGTTTTGTAGAAAAGATCGCTGATGCTCCCAGGGGACCACGTGCTGGGGGAGTTGAGTTTCTTAGCATTGGTGCGTGTTTGGTTCTCTACCCATCCAGGCTACATCACCCGTGATAGCCAACAGAAAGGAGGACTGCCACAGGAGAATGTGAGGAATGCCATTTCCCATTTTTTTTTTTAAACATCTTCATTTCTACCAGAGAAGAAATCTAAGAGAAAGGAAGATCTAGAGGGTGGTATGAGAGAGAGAGCAGATCACTCCTCTATCAACTGCAGAGCACTTTGGTGGATCCCAAGTCTTAATTTGTTGGAAAGAGAGACAGACGTTTGACTGAAAACACAAGATTTTAAAATAGACTAAATAATAGAGATTTTAACTGAAATGCCATTAAGGAAGTCTACTTGTCATTGAGAAATAGGGTTGAACAAAGCATAGTTGGTAACAGATATTGGAAAAATAGTGATTTAATTTTTATACAGTAACCAATTAAGTGTTGTCAGTTAAATCAGTTGCGATTATAAAGCAAGTGGATGGAAATATTAACTCCTTCTTCTCAGCCCCTTCAGCTTCTATCTGATTGGGGAATTTAGAAATACGAAATACTAAGTCCTCTACACGTAAGCCTGGCCAGCCAACATCACCATTCTCATTTCCTGCCTTGCACAACTTGCGCGAAATCACTCAGTGGCCTTTTGACATCTGAAATCTGCTTAGATGTTCATGTTTTTGCATGTGCTCTTTCTCCTGCAGGGAGTACCCTTCCTTCCAATATCTGTCAGTCAGGCAAATATCCACAGATGCTTCAGTTCTCAGCTTGAGAGTTATATCTTCTCTGAAACCATCCTGACCTGTCCCCCCCCTCCCTCTTTGATACCCATTCTCGGTCAGATATCCTTTCTGGATCCTTCATTAATCCCTCATACGTATTTCCTGTGTGATGCTTACACTGTTATGTGCAGGTGTGTGTTTATATTTCTGTCACTCTCAATAGATAATGAGTCCTCTGAAGGAAAAGATCTTATTTGACTTGTTCAGTGTAGTACCTCGCACGGTGCTTGGCATATATATAACATAAGCTTCATAGAGATTTGCTAACAGAAAGAAAAAAAGGGGTAACATGGGGAGGGAGGGAGGAAGGAAGGAAGGAAAGAATTTATGCTCAAAGTGACAAGTGCTCGGTTTGGTTTAAGAGAAGGCTCCATATTCTTATCGTCTTACCCTTCCAGGGAGATGGCCCGTTGGAGACTCACTGAAGGCTGGCGGGTTGTAGTGCTGTGTTGGGAATGACTGCAAGAAAAGAAAGAAAAAACAAACACAATCATTTATTTAAAATATCTTTGCACATTCTAATAGTCTTATTGTCATGAAAAGAATCAATCTTGGAAGAAATACAGGAGACATTAACTGACTGTTCTTTGGTGATAAGCAGAATCGTCCACCCCAGTATAACACTCTACCAGATAAGGGGCTAATATTTCGTTATAATTTGATTTCAACATGTATTATTCAAAAGCAAGCTTTAAATGAAGGGTAGCCATGAAAAGAAATACATATATTTGGAAGAGGTAATTATTTTCCCCTTGGAATAAGGTAACATAAAAACAAATTTCACTATGATGCAATATATTATTTTTTTAAGGCAGAACATTTTTTTCTAACAAAGTTTTAAACAGCAAATTTGAAAATTGTAGTAGTATTTAATTAGTATAAATTTATTAGTTTATATTTGCATACTTGTAAAAATAACAATAATTCAACTGTTGAATGAACACAAAAACTTGAAAAATGGGATTTCCAGTTGCATATCAACATTAGTTAGAACTTAAGGTTATTCCATATTTGGTTGCATGATAACAAGGTAAGACTGATTTTATAGATAAGTATTTGCACTAGAAATTATATTGTATCTTTGCACTAGAAATTATATTGTATGTATAGTAGTATCTAATACTTATTGAGTACTTATTGCCTGAGTTACTTTTCTAGGTATATTATTTCTTACAACTCTATGAGGTATGTACTGTCCCATTTGACAGATGAGGAAATTAAGGTAAGGAAGGTTTAAAACTTGCCCAAATTCATGTGGTAAATACCTGTGCTCGAAATGGTATCTAGACGTGCCATTCTTCTTAACCATCATATCACCTTCCAAATGGTAACAGTTTTTTTGGCTTTGAAAGAATTTGTCTTACAATCTCAGAATACTCTTCAATTAGGGAGACTCTTTCATCTGAGATATGCACAATGACAATCCAAGAGCATATTGTAATGAATTGTGAGTTTCCTATGTATTAAAGTATACAATAAATGGTATTTCAGTGTGTAATTTTAGTTTGTAGTATTAGTTTAAAAACTTACTTGTAACATTAGTTACATATACATGTAGTGTGTAAAGGTGTGTATATACAAATATATGTAGAGAGAAACTTGAGTAAAATATTTGCAGAACATGAGGCAACTTCACACAATTCTAAGACTTCTCAGCACATACTTTGAAAACACTGACATTGCCATACAGAGCCAAGCAAACAGGCTGCAGGTTTTCATTCAGAACTTTTGTTATTATGGGTGAGAGGAGGTGTTTCTCTGTGACTAGCATTTAGCTGTGACATGGATGACATTTATCTGAGGTTGAGAGAGCAGAATTTGGGGACTATGGCTAAGGCCTAGAGAATGGTCATCTTCAAATTAAGGATAGTATCCTTTGTTTCCTGGCATCCCTCATAGTGCCGATCATCACTTATGTCCACTAAGTGTGTTTTGATTGGCCAACTGAAAGGCAGCATAGCATTGAGGAGCTGGACCATGTAGCCAGGCTGCCTGAGTACAAATTTCAGCTCTGCCACACAGACCAATGTGACCTTGATTGAGTTTCTTAAAGTTCTCTGTAACAGTACCTTCCTCATAGGGTATTCAATGAATACAGTGTTTAGAACAGTGTCTGTCTGTCTTACATGGTAAAAGCTACATAAGTGTTAAATAAACATATGATTTAGCAGAGTGTGCACTTTGAGATCTTTCTTTTGTACTAAATAAGCATAATTAATTATTTAGATCACTTCAATTAGCCATATAGTCAATGCCACAAGGTGTATATTTGTGAGTATATTATAATTTTGGTGGTCAATATCAAATTATTAAAATGTTTTCTGTTGTAAAAACAACATTATAAAATTAATAGAAATCAGCCACAGCAATCAAGAAAGAAGAAATAAAATGTATCCAGATTGGAAGGGAAGAGGAAAAATTGTCATTATATGCAGCTGACATGATACTATACAGAGAAAATCCTAAAGGCACCACCAGAAAACTACTAGAGCTCATCAATGAATTTGGTAAAGTTGCAGGATACAAAATTAATATACAGAAATCTGTTGCATTTCTTTACACTAGCAATGAAATATCAAAAAGGGAATGTAAAAAAAAAATCCCCTTTAAAATTGCATTAAAAAATACTTAGGAATAAGCCTGACCAAGGAGATGAGACATATGCTGAGAACTATAAAACACTGATAAAGGAAACTGAAGATGAGGCAAAGAAATGGAAAGATAACCCATGCTCTTGGATTGGAAGCATTCATATTGTTTAAATGACCATACTATCCAAAGCAATCTACAGATTTAATGTGATCCCTATCAAATTACCCATGACATTTTCCACAGAACTTGAACAAATAACTCTAAAATTTATATGGAACCACAGAAGACCCAGAATTGCCAAAGCAATTCTGAGGAAAAAGAAAAAAGCTGGAGGTATAACACTCTCAGACAATACTACAAAGTTACAGTAATAAAAACAGTATGGTGCTGGCACAAAAACAGACATATGAATCAATGGAACAGGACAGAAAACCCAGAAATTAACCCATGCACTTATGGTCAAAATTAATCTACAACAACAAGAAGGCAAGAATATACAATGGAGAAAAGACAGTCTCTTCAATAAGTGGTGCTGGGTAAACTGGACAGCTACATGTAAAAAAAATGAAATTAGAACACTCTCTAACACCATACACAAAAATAAACCCCAAACGGATCAAAGACCTAAATATTTAAGACTGGATCTGTAAAACTCCTAGAAGAGAACACACGCAAAACATTCTGACATAAATTGTAGCAATGTTTTCTTAGGTCCATCTCCCAAAGCAATATAAATAAAAGCAAAAATAAACAAATGGGACCCAGTCAAACTTACAAGCTTTTGCATAGCAAAGGAAACAAAATGAAAACACAACCTATGGAATGGGAGAATATATTTGCATATGATGCAACCGACAAGGGATTAATCTCCAAAATATACAATTATTCAGCTCAATATCAAAAAAATAAAGACCCAATCAGAAAATGAGCAGGAGACCTAAATAGACATATCTCCAAAGAAGACACATAGACGGCCAACAACAGGCACATAAAAAGTTGCTCTACGTGGCTAATTACTAGAGAAATGCACATTAAAACTACAGTGAGGTATCATCTCATGCTGGTTAGAATGGCTATCATTAAAAAGTCTACAAATAACAAATGTTGGAGAGGGTGTGGAGAAAAGGGAACACTCCTATACTGTTGGTGAGAATGTAAATGGGTACAGCCATTATGGAAAACAGTATGGAGGTTCCTCAAAAACTAAAATCTAAAAATAGAGTTGGCAGTATGATACAGCAATCCCACTCCTGGTCATATACCTGGAAAAGACGAAAACTGTAACTTGAAAAGATACATGTACCCCAGTGTTTATAGCAGCACTATTCACAATAGCCAAGACATGGAAGCAACCAATGTCCAAAGGCAGATGAATGGATAAAGATGTGGTGTATATATACACACACATATATATATACACACACACATATACACAACACTGGAATATTAATCATAAAAAGAATGAAATAATTCCATTTTCAGCAACATGGATGGACAGAGATTATCATACTAAGTGAAGTAAATCAGAGACAGACAAGTAATATGATATCACTTAGATGTGGAATCTAAAATGATACAAATGGACTTACTTACAAAACAGAAATAGATTAACAAAGAACAGGCTGGTGGTTGCCGGGGGGAGTGGGGTGGGGGAGGGATGGATTGGGAGTTTGGGGTTAGCAGATGCAAACTATTATATATAGAATGGATAAACAACAAGGTCCTACTGTATAGCACACGGAGCTATATTTAATATCCTGTGATAAACCATATGGAAAATATAAAAAATGTATATATGTATAACTGAATCACTTTGCTGTACTGCAGAAATTAACACTGTAAATCAACTATACTTCAATAAAAAAAAAAATCTCTGACATAAATCGTAGCAATGTTTTCTTAGGTCACTCCCCACAGGCAATAGAAATAAAAGCAAAAACAAACAAATGGGACCTAATCAAATTTACAAGCTTTTGCATAGCAAAGGAAACAAAAAGACAACCCAGGGAACAGGAGAAAATATTGCAAATGATGTGACCAACAAGGGTTAATTCCCAAGATATACAAACAGCTCATAAAACTCAATAACAAAAAAACCAAACAGTCCATCAAAAAATGAGAAGACCTAAATAGACGTCTCCAAATAAGACACATATTGGGTTGGCTAACAGGCACATGAAAAGATGCTCAACATTGCTAATTATTACAGAAATGCAAATCAAAACTACAATGAGGTATCACCTCACACCAGTCAGAATGACCATCATCAAAAAGTCTACAAATAATAAATGCTGGAAAGGGTGTGGGGAAAAAGGAACCCTCCTACACTGTTGGTGAGAATGTAAACTGGTGCAGCCCCTATGGTAAACAGTATGGAGTTCCTTAAGAACCTGAAAATAGAGTTACCATATGATCCAGCAATCCCACTCCCAGGCGTATATCTGGAGAAAACTCTAATTCGAAAAGATAAATGCATTCCAGTGTTGATAGCAGCACTATTTACAATAGCGAAGACATGGAAGCAACCTAAATGTCCATCAACAGATGAATGGATAAAGAACGTGTGGTATATATACATAATGGAATATTACTCATCCATAAAAAAGGATGAAATAATGCCATTTGCCACATGGACCTAGAGATTATCATACTAAGTGAAGTAAGTCAGACAGGGAAAGACAAATATCATATGATATCACTTAGTTGTGGAATCTAAAAAATACAAATGAACTTATTTACAAAACAGAAACAGATTCACAGACATAGAAAACAAACTTATGGTTACCAAAGGGAAAAGGGGGCAGAGAGGGATAAATTAGGACTTTGGGATTAGCAGATATAAACTACTATACATAAAATAGGTAGACAACAAGGTCCCTATATTGCACAGGGAAGTATATTCAATATTGTGTAATAAACTATAATGGAAAAGAATATGAAAAATATATATATTCACATATACATATACGTAACTGAATCACTTTGTTGTAGACCCAAAACTAACACAACATTGTAAATCAACTATACTTCAATTAAAAAAATTAATGGAAATCAAAATGAGAGTAAAAAAAATTCACATATAATTCCACTGCCTTGTCTCAGACTTTACAGAATCATCTAATTTAATTCTCAGAGCTGTCCTATAAGGAAGTTATGAGAATCCCCATTTTATATTTAAGAAAACACAAAGAACTTAACATGTCAGAAAACAACAGCTTGCAAATATGGAGCCAGAATTCAAACTAAAGCCCCTCTTGTTGCCAAGTGTATGTACTTTAAACTCTATGCTACTGATTCTCTGTATTTCCACATGTGTTTCATATCATTTTAAATATACACAGACCATATATAACTTCATATCTGCATTCCTCCTCCCCCCCTTACATTATAATTTAATCACTCCTGGCAAGGTTTCCATAATTATTATTTTGGTGTTATATAATGTTACTTACTCTGAAGATGTAATTTATTTAATCATCCTTTTTTACAAATGGATATTTGGGTTATTTCTGTTGTTTTAATATTATAAACAATGCTGCAATGAACATAGTGATATCAATTACTTTTTTTTACTTGACAATTTCCTTTGAATGTATTCCCCCAAATGGAAATATTTATTTGGTTATGTTTTATGACTTACGTTATTAATTACTTTTCAAAATTTCTACCATTTTATTGCTTCTAAAAACATACGTATATGTGCCAGTTTCACCACAATCTTATAAGCCCAGCTATTATAATTAAAAAAAATTGATACTAGGTATAAAATGATGCCTCAGATTTATGAGTATTTCTTTATTTATGAGAATGACCTTTTCTTTTCTATGTGCTTATTTGCGAATTGTATTTTTTTGTTTAAACTGTTCAGGCTTTTCCTTTACCATTTATCTTCCACTGGTTTAGAGAGTACCAACATTTCTTGGGTAAAGATCAATGATGCTTACTAAGCAAGATTAATGAGTAACTGGAATCACTGATAGCGTCCTCACCAATAACCTGGTCCATATAATGAAAACAAAGAAATATTCAGTAATCTCACTTATCACTACCTTAAACTAATTACTTTAATATTCTGCCTCAAGTTATTCCAAAAATGTCCCTTTAAAAGTTTTAGTGACACTTAGATTAAGTGCAAAAGGTACCAATGAAGTGCTCACAGAAATTGACTCCTTTTGTGTTACACAAAGTCAGCCAATTTCTCCTAGCATGTAAATCTGGAACAAACAGAGCTTTTTACAACATGTAATTACCCTTTTACTCTACTAAGACATATATGGTGAATTACCTGACAGTCAAGACCTACAGATGCACGGGAATTTTTGTTATACCCTGATACTAACATTTAAGCAGTGATTGCAGTCGGTATTAGAAGCTACCTGATAGCTTCTAAGTGGTATTTAAAAAAAAAAAATCAAATATCTTCCCCTTGGGACCAAGTAGGTTTCATCCTTTCTGTATCATTGGCTACATACATAGCATGCTGCTAGTTCTACCATGACTAAGAAATTATAGGTGACAACTGCCTGGCTCTTTCACTTCTTGAGGCAGAGAGGCCAGCCAGATGGAATTCTGAGAATTGTAGTGGAAAGAACCAAGGAAAGAAAGCACAGCTAAAACTTAAAGCTTTCAAAAGCTAAAAGAATTGTTGTAAAGCCAAACCAGCTTTACAGCAAATGTTAAAGGAAATTCTCTGGGCAAGAAAGAAAAGGCCACAACTAGAAACAAGAAAAGTACAGAAGGAAAGCGCTCACTTGTAAAGGCAAACATACAGTAAACATAGGAAATCATCCACACACAAAGCTAGTAGGGAGGTTAAAAGAGAAAAGTAGTACAGTCATCTGTATCCACAATAAGTGGTTAAAGGATACACAAAACAACTAGATGTAAAGTATGGTATCAAAAACAGCATGAGGGGAGGAGAGTACAAATCAAGGGTGTTTAAAATGCATTTGAAATGAAGAGATCAGCAATTGAAAACAGCTGCATATATATACAGACCACTGTAAAAAAAAAAAACTCATGGTAACGGCAAACCAGAAATCTATAATAGATACAAACAAAAAAGAAAAAGGAATCCAAGGATAACACTAAAGATAGTCATCAAACCATAAGATAAGAGAACAAAAGAAAAAAAAAGGTGTACAAAAAGAAATACAAAACAATAAAATGGCAATAAGAACATACATATTAGTGATTACCTTAAATGTAAATGGACTAAATGTTCCAACCAAAAGACACAGACTGGCTGAATGGCTACAAAAACAAGACCCGTATGTATGCCAACTACAAGAGATTCACTTTCTTTATTTATTTAGAGATTCACCTTAGATCTAGAGAGACATACAGACTGAAAGTGAGGGGATGGGAAAAGATATTCCATGCAAATGGAAATAAAAGAAAGCTGGAGTAGTAATACTTTTATATCAGACAAAATAGACTTTAAAGACTGTTACAAGAGACAAGGACACTACATAATGATCAAGGCATCAATCCAAGAAGATATAACAATTGAAAATCTATGTGCACCCAACATAAGAGCACCTCAATACATAAGGCGAATGCTAACAGCTATAAAAGAGAAAATTGACAGTAACACAATAATAGTGGGGGACTTTAACACCCCACTTACAACAATGGATGGATCATTCAGATAGAAAATCAATAAGAAAACATAGGCCTTAACTAACACTAGACTATGAGGACTTAATTGATATTTATAGAGCTTAAACCTGAAAGCAGCTGAATACACATTCTTTTCAAGTGCACATGGAATATTCTCCAGGATAGATCACATGCTAGACCACAAACAAGGCTCAATAAATTTAAGAAAACTGAAGTCATGTCAAGCATCTTTTCCAACCACATGCTATGAGATGAGAAATCAGCTACAAGAAAAAAACTGCAAAAAACACAAACACATGAAGGCTAAACAATATGTTACTAAACAACCAATGGATCACTGAAGAAATCAAAGAGAAAATCAAAAAATACCTAGAGACAAATGACAACAAAAGCACTGTGATCCAAAACCTATGGACATAGCAAAACCAGTTCTAAGAGGGATGTTTAGAGCAATACAAGCTTACCTCAGGAAACAAGAAAAATCTCAAATAGCTTAACTTTACACCTAAAGCAACTGCAGAAAGAAGAAGAAACAAAATCCCAAGTTAGTAGAAGGAAAGAAATCATAAAGATCAGCGCAGAAAGAAATGAAATAGAAACAAAACGAGCAAAGATCAATAAAACTAAAAGCTGGTTCTTTGAGAAGATAAACAAAATTGATAAACCGTTAGCCAGACTCATCAAGAAAAAGAGGGAGAGGACTCAAATCAATAAAATTAGAAATGAAAAAGGAGAAGTTACAACAGATGCTGCAGAAGTACAAAGCATCCTAAGAGACTACTACCAGCAACTCTATGCCAATAAAATGGACAACCTGGAAGATATAGACAAATTCTTAGAAAGGAGTAACCTTCCAAGATTGAACCAGGAAGAAATAGAAAATATGAACAGACCAATCACAAACACTGAAATTGAAACTGTGATTAAAAATCTTCCAACAAACAAAAGTCCAGGACCAGATGGCTTCACAGGTGAATTCTATCCAACATTTAGAAGAGAGTTACCACCCATCCTTCTCAAACTCTTCCAAACAACTGCAGAGGAAGGAACACTCCCAAACTCATTCTACAAGGCCACCATCACCCTGATACCAAAACCAGACAAAGATACTACAAAAAAAGAAAATTACAGACCAATATCACTGATGAATATAGATGCAAAAATCCTCAACAAAATACTAGCAAACAAAATCCAACAATACATTAAAAGGATCATGCACCATGTTCAAGTGGGATTTATCCCAGGGATGCAAGGATTCTTTAATATATGCAAATAAATCAATGTGATATACCAGATTAACAAACTGAAGAAGAAAAACCATATGATCATCTCAATAGATGCAGAAAAAGCTTTTGACAAAATTCAACACCCATTTATGATAAAAACTCTCCAGAAAGTGGGCATAGAGGGAACCTACCTCAACTTAATAAAGGCCATATATAACAAACCCACAGCAAACATCATTCTCAATGGTGAAAAGCTGAAAATATTTCCTCTAAGATTAGGAACAAAACAAGGATGTCCACTCTTGCCACTATTATTCAACATAGTTTTGGAAGTCCTAGCCACGGCAATCAGAGAAGAAAAAGAAATGAAAGGAATACAAATTGGAAAAGAAGAAGTAAAATTGTCACTGCAGATGACATGATACTACACATAGAGAATCCTAAATATGCCACCAGAAAACTACTAGAGCTAATCAATGAATTTGGTAAAGCTGCAGTATACTTAATTAATGCACAGAAATCTCTTGCATTCCTATACACTAATGATGAAAAATCTGAAAGAGAAATTAAGGAAACACTCCCATTTATCACTGCAACAAAAAGAATAAAATACCTAGGAATAAACCTACCTGGGAGACAAAAGACCTGTATGCAGAAAACTATAAGACACTGATGAAAGAAATTAAAGATGATACAGACAGAGAGAGGTACCATGTTCTTGGATTGGAAGAATCAATATTGTGAAAATGACTGTACTACCCAAAGCAAGCTAAAGATTCATTGCAATCCCTATCAAATTACTAATGGCATTTTTTACAGAACTAGAACAAAAAATCTTAAAATTTGAATGGAGACACAAAAGAGCCCGAATAGCCAAAGCAGTCTTGAGGGAAAAAAATGGAGCTGGAGGAATCAGACTCCCTGACTTCAGACTATACTACAAAGCTACAGTAATCAAGACAATATGGTAATGGCACAAAAACAGAAATATAGATCAATGGAACAGGATAGAAAGCACAGAGATAAACCCATGCACCTATGGTCAACTAATCTATGACAAAGGAGGCAAGGATTTATAATGGGGAAAAGACAGCCTCTTCAATAGGTGTTGCTGGGAAAACTGGACAGTTACATGTAAAAGAATGAATTTAGAACACTCCCTAACACCACACACAAAAGTAAACTCAAAATGGATTACAGCCCTAAATGTAAGACTGGACACTATAAAACTCTTAGAGGAAAACATAGGAAGAACACTCTTTGACATAAATCACAGCAAGATCTTTTTTGATCCAGCTCCTAGAATAATGGAAATAAAACAAAAAATAAACAGATGGGACCTAATGAAACTTAAAAGCTTTTGCAAAGCAAAGGAAACTACAAACAGGATGAAAAGACAACCCTCAGAATGGGAGAAAATATTTGCACATGAACCAATGGACAAAGGATTAATCTCCAAAATATATAAACAGCTCATGCAGGTCCACCTGAAAGAAACAAACAAACCAATCAAAAAATGGGCAGAAGACCTAAATAGACATTTCTCCAAAGACATACAGATGGCCAAGAAGCACATGAAAAGCTGCTCAACATCACTAATGATTAGAGAAATGCAAATCAAAACTACAGTGAGGTATCACCTCACACCAGGTAGAATGGGCATCATCAGAAAATCTACAAACAACAAATGCTGGAAAGGGTGTGGAGTAAAGGATCCCTCTTGCACTGTTCGTGGGAATGTAAATTGATACAGCCACTTGGAGAACAGTATTGAGGTTCTTTAAAAAACTAAAAATAGAATTACCATATGATCCAGCAATCCCACTACTGGGCATATACCTAGAGGAAACCATAAATCAAAAAGACACATGCACCCCAATATTCATTGCAGCACTATTTACAATAGCCAGGTCATGGAAGCAACCTAAATGCCCATCAACAGACGAATGGATAAAGAAGATGTGGTACATATACACATTGGAATATTACTCAGCCATAAAAGGGAATGAAATTGGGTCATTTGTAGAGACGTGGATGGATCTAGAGACTGTCATGCAGAGTGAAGTAAGTCAGAAAGAGAAAAACAAATATCGTATATTAATGCATATATGTGGAACCTAAGAAAATGGTACAGATGAACCGGTTTGCAGGGCAGAAATAGAGACACAGATATAGAGAACAAACATATGGACACCAAGGGGGGATAGTGGCAGGGGGTGGTGATGGGATGAATTGGGAGGTTGGGATTGACATATATACACTAA
Source organism: Globicephala melas (assembly GCF_963455315.2). Classification (NCBI taxonomy): domain Eukaryota; kingdom Metazoa; phylum Chordata; class Mammalia; order Artiodactyla; family Delphinidae; genus Globicephala; species Globicephala melas. Next base: position 60,429,251 of record NC_083321.1, read on the forward strand.
TACGTACAAAATGGATAACTAATAAGAACCTGCTGTATAAAAAATAAAATTCTAAAAGTAGAGACTAAAAAGAAAATTAGAAAAGATCAATGAGACTAAAAGCTGGTTCTTTGAAAACATAAACGACATTGATAAACCTTTAGCCAGACTCATCAAGGAAAAAGGGGAGAGGGTCCAAGTCAATAAATTCAGAAGTGAAAAAGGAGAAATTACAACTGACACCACAGAATAAAAAGGATCATAAGAGACTACTACAAGCAACTATACACCAATAATATGGACAACCTAGAAGAAATGAAGAAATTCTTAGAAAGGTACAATCTTCCAAGACTGAACCAGGAAGAAATAGAAAATATGAACAGACCAATTACCAGAAATGATATTGAATCAATAATTAAAAAGTTCCCAACACACAAAAGTCCAGGACCAGATGGCTTCACAGGTCAGTTCTATCAAACATTTAGAGAAGAGTTAACACTTATCCTTCGGAAACTCTTCCAAAAAATTGCAGAGGAATGAACACTCCCAAACTCATTCTACGAGGTCACTGTCACCCTGATATCAAAACCAGAAAAGATACCACAAAAAAGAAAGTTATAGGCCAATATCACTGATGAAAATAGATGCAGAAATTGTCGACAAAATACTAGCAAACTGAACCCAACAATACACTAATAGGAGCATACACCATGACCAAGTGGGATTTATCCTAGGGATGCAAGGATAATTCAATATCCTCAAATCAATCAGTGTGATACACCACATTAACAAATTAAAGAATAAAAACAATATGGTCATCTCAGTAGATGCAGAAAAAGCTTTGGACAAAATTCAACACCCATTTATGATAAAAACTCTTCAGAAAGTGGGCATAGATGGACCATATCTCAACATAATGAAGGCTATATATGACAGACCCACAGCTAACATCATACTCAATGGTGAAAAGGTGAAAGAATTCTCTCCATGATCCAGAACAAGACAAGGATGCCTACTCTCACCATTTTATTCAACACAGTTTTGGAAGTGCTAGCCATAGCAATCAGGGAGGAAAAAGAAATAAGAGGAATCCAAATTGGAAAGGAAGAAGTAAAACTGTGATTGTTTGTAGATGACATGAAACTATACAGAGAAAATCCTAAAGATGCCAAGAGAAAACTACCAGAGGGCATCAATGAATTCAGCAAAGTTGCAGGATACAAAATTAATATATAGAAATCTGTTGCAATTCTATACACTAAGAATGAAAGATAAGAGAGAGAAATTAAGGAAGCAATCTCATTTAGCATTGCAGCAAAAAGAATAAAATACCTAGCAATAAACCTACCTAAGGAGGCAACAGACCTGTACTCAGAAAACTATGACACTGATGAAAGAAATTGAAGACAACACAAACAGAAAGATATATTGTGTTCTTGGATTGGAAGAATATGTATTGTGAAAATGACCACACTACCCAAGGCAATCTACAGATTCAATGCAATCCCTATCAAATTACCAATGGCATTTTTCACCAAAACCCAAAAAAATTTAAAATATGTATGGAAATACAAAAGACCTTTAATAGCCAAAATCTTGAGAAAGAAGAACAGAGCTTGATGATTCATGCTGCCTCACTTCAGACTATTCTACAAAGCTACAGCAACCAAAATCATATGGTACTGGCACAAATGCAGACACAAAGATCAATGGAATAGGATCAAAAGCCCAGAAATAAACCGACACACTTATGGTCAATTACTCTACAACAAAGGAGGCAAGAATATACAGTGGAGAAAAGACAGTCTCTTTAATAGGTGGTGCTGGGAAAACTGGACAGCTACATGTAAAAAATAATGATATGAGAACATTTTCTAACTCCATATACAAAAATAAACTCAAAATGGATTAAAGATCTAAATGAAAGACCAGATACTATAAAACTTCTAGAGGAAAATATAGGCAGAACACTCTTTGACTGAAATTGCAGTGACATTGTTTTTTGGATTTGTCTCCTAGAGTAATGGAAACAAAAGCAAAAATAAACAAATGGGACCTAATTAAACTGAAAAGCTTTTCCATAGCAAAGGAAACCATCAGCAAAATGAAAAGACAACCTACAGAATGGGAGAAAATATTTGCAAACACTGAGACTGACAAGGGATTAATCTCCAAAATATACGAATAGCTCATACAGCTGAATATATAAAAAAAATTTTAAAAAATGGGCAGAAGATCTAAATAGACATTTCTCCAAAGAAGACATGTAGACGTCCAACAGGCACATGAAAAGATGCTCAACATGGCTAATTATTACAGAAATGCAAATCAAAACTACAATGAGGTACCAACGTCACGTTGGTCATGAAAAAGTCTATAAACAATAAATGCTGGAGAGGGTGTGGAGAAAAGGGAACCCTCTTACACTGTTGGTGAGAATATAAATTGGTGCAGCCACTATGGAAAACAGTATGGAGGTTCCTTAAAAACTAAAAATAGAGTTGCCATATGACCCATCAATCCCACTCCTGGTCCTATATCTGGAAAAGCCAAAACTCTAATTTGAAAAGATACACACACCCCAGTGTTCACAGCAGCACTATTTACAATAGCCAAGACATGGAAGCAACCTAAATGTCCATCAGCAGATGAATGGATAAAGAAGATGTGGTATATATACATAATGGAATATTACTCATCCATAGAAAAGGATGAAATATGTCATTTGCAGCAACAAGGATGGACCTAGAGATTTTCATACTAAGTGAAGTAAGTTGGACAGAGAAAGACAAATATCATATGATATCACTTAGATGTGGAATCTAAAAAATGATACAAATGAACTTATTTACAAAACAGAAACAGATTCACAGACATAGAAAACAAACTTATGGTTACCAAAGGGAAAACGGGGTGGAGAGGGATAAATTGGAAGTTTGGGATAGGCAGATATAAACTACTATACATAAAATAGATAAACAACAAGGTCCTACTGTATTGCACAGGGAAGTATATTCAATATTGTGTAATGAACTATAATGGAAAAGAGTGTGAAAAAGTGTATTTATATATATACACACACACACACACACACACACACACACACACACGTAACTAAATTACTCTGTTGTAGATCCCAAACTAACACAACATTGTAAATCAACTATACTTCAATTAAAAATAGTATATAATACATATATTTTTAAATTAAAACAAAAAACAAGAAAAAAACCCTTAAAGCTTTCAGCATTGGAGGGATAAGTGCTTGGAATGTTCTTTGTCTGAAAAAAAACACAGACCTACCCACAATGGCCATCCTCCTCATTGTATCTATCATTTTTCTATACAGTGTCAAACACCTCTTCTGTGAAGCTTTCTATGATATGCCTACCTACCTCCCCAGTGCAGCTGCCATGCTCTCTGTGCCCCACCCAAGCTTCCCACACATCCAGAATAGCACCCATGGCTGAGAATCACCACCACTTATTATACATGCCTGTTTTTCCTATTATATTGCGTGTGCTTTCAGAGGAAGGAGTAGGGCTTATTCATCTGTACATTCTCAGCCCAGGGCTGGCCCATAGAAGATGCTTCATAAATATCTTTTTGAATGAGGAATACCAAGGATTGAGTTCCATCTATCTGTAAGGCTGATGCTTTATCTCATTTGAACTATCTAACAACATTGAGAACTAGATATATGCCCATTTTTGAGAGAAAGTAAATCAAGTCTCAAGGTCTCACAGGTAGTAGGTAGCAAAAGTAGAAGACAGGTTTGTCAGCTCCATAGTCTCCTCTAAGACAAACCATGTTACCTTTCAGAAAAGTGAAATCAAAGCTCTGTGATTAGTCCATGCAGATGATCCAACACATTGTGTTAGGAACCATTATACTAAACTCATACTAAAGATCACTGATAGCATTTTTTTGCATAAAATACTACCCATTATTTTCACCATGTATACCCAACTTGCATGCCAGTGGCTTTTGAAGATCATTTTAAAGATGACGATCATTTAACAGAGGGACTTCTCTGCCCTATCCACACCACCTCATTAGTGAGCCCAGGACATTTATGAGCATTTAAGTGATAACACATGGTGGGTGAGTAGGGTGAGAATGAGGAAGGCTTAATATCATGTCACAGCACTGATGCTGGGGGAAGAAGTCCCTGTCACCTGGTAGGAAACCTGTGGCACTGTACTTAGGTGGCTTGCCTGAGGTGCCAAATAAGGGGACTGTGGAGGTAACTCTTACCAAAACTTTTTAAGACTCAGAAAACGATAATAGTTCTATTGCCTTTCTAAATCATGCTGTCATTGAAAAAAATTGAGCCAGAAAATAGTAGGGTCTCTTTTCTGAGAACTGTATGATTTTCCAGTGAAAGACTCCTTAGCTGTTCCCTAAGAAAATGGCATTTGAATGGAGCTGAAAAATGCATTCCTATTGCTGCGTAAAATTAAAAACAATTTGAGCATCTGAATTGAAATTGTTTTGTAACACATGGAACACCAAGGACCTAGCTAGTGGTGATAAATGGCTTTTTAATTTTCTCCTTCTCTGAAGCAATGAGAGGCAAGATAAGTGGTCTTTCCAAAATGTTGTAATATTAAAACTATGTTATTTTAATGGAGAGCACAAAGTTTTTTGTGTCTTTAATTAACAAACTGGTAAACTTATTTAATGTGACTTGTAAGGTCCCATCCATCAACTAAAATACCTCCTGATGTATTTTCAATATCCTATTTCATTCTTCACTCACTTTTCTGAAGAACTCACATCTCTCCTTGTCATATTTAACTCTCCACCTTTCTCTTATATACCTGTATCTATCATTTTCTGCTTTCTTAATATTATTTTCTTCTCTTGTTTTTAGTTTACTTTCCCTCCCTTCATTTACTTGCATTCAGTTGCCACTATTCTTAAAAATAAGAATATATCTTCTTGGTTATCCTACCGCTGTCTCAAATGCAACATAATCAAAGCACCAGCACCTTCCTCCAGAAAGCTCGATTATTCCTCCTGTTGCTTCATTGATACTTAACATGAGGTAGTTTTATCATTATTTATATGTTCTGTGTACATCTAACAAATATTAATTGGGCACTTACTCCACACCAAGGATTGTGTTAGGTGCTTGGGATGATTTTTCGATTCCTTAATACTGTAGTCCTCAATAAATACTGATAATAAAGAAGATGGTGAAATCAAATAAACCACTTGGCTTCTTTTCATACAGGTAACATTTTACAATACATCTCCAGGCATAGTTGATAGACAAACCATATAAGCTGGAACTGAACAGGTGTATAAGTATTTTAAATGTTGGAGAAGGGAAAGACTTTCTGAGAAGCTAGGAGAGCATGTTCAAGGTCATGGAGGGCCAAAAGTATGTGTTGTGCTCTGGGAACCTGGAGTGGTTTGGCTTAACCAGAGCAGAGTGGCCATGGATGAGGCCTGGAACCTGGCTGGGGGTGGATCATGAGGGGCAGTGCAGTCTGGACTTTATTCTGATGGTAGTGGTGAGCTCTCCAAGGTTATTAAGCAGGGGTACGAAGGGGTCAGAATAATATCTATGACTCAGAAGGGTAAGGTTAGAAATACTCTGAAAAGTGGAAGAAAGAGGAGGAAATCTACAGGTAGGGAGACTAAAGGGAAATCATCATAGTAGAGAAAACTAATAAATGCCTAAACTTTGATGATGGCAATTGGAATTAAGAAACGGGGATACACTGAGCACATGTGGAAGTAAAATATCCAGGAATGAATAAGAGGAGGTTATAGAGAGGGCACATTGATCTCTAGAATTGATCCTAGTGATCTGGATGGGCGGGCATTTCTCCTGAAAGTTAACATCTCCTAGAGAGAAGGGGCTTGCACTTCCCCGGGTATAGGAGTGGTTGTGCCCTCTTCATGAACTTCCAAATGAACCTTCAAAAGTAGATTGACTTTGGTGTTAGAAGGAGGGTGGTGGTGAGAATGAATTGAGTTCTGCCATTGGTTGAGAGGATGAGCACACGGTTAACAGAATCAAATAGTATTGTGTGTATGAGAAAGTACATCTGTGGATGGGAAAATATAATTGAGTTTGGTTTTGTACAAGATTAGCTTGATGTGCCTATTTACACGTGTGGGAGATAAGATTTGCAATGGAACAACCAAAATTACTGGAAAGTTCTTCCTTCTCTTGTTGTAACACCTACTTACCCATAATTGGCACTGAATTACTGAGATATTCCTTGCATCTTCTGCTCCTTCAAATAAACATTTTTGGTTTTTTATGAGATGGTTTCAAGATTCCTAGCCATCTTTGCCTGTATACTCTTAATTTTTCCTTTTGATTTCTACTTAAACTGCAGAACCTAGAAATGAATTCAGAGTTCCAGATGTGTTTAGGCCAGGGCGAAGTGCCACTAGATGCTGACTTTCCTCCACCTGGATTCCATACGCCTGCCAGAGCTGGCTAAGATACCATGGACTTTAAAAATGTGCTAAACTGAATGGAAAAAGGAATATAAGGTTTAGTTCCTATCTATCTTCTAGGAGTTCACGTGTATTCTGGGACTGACAGTAACAGTACATAAAAATTAAAAAAAAAATTAAATAAAAGGCATGAAGAGGATAAAATCACATTCTACAAACAGTGGTGTAATTGTAGATAGACTGATTCTCAAAAATTAACTTGCTGATAAAATTTTATAAATAAACATGTAAATAAACATGAAAAAAATTTGCTAAATTGTATTGATAAATTTAGGGTTAACTTCTCATATATTTGTAACACGACAGATTTGATTCAAAATCAAATCTATCATGTACTTGTATATTGGGTTTTGGGAAACTCAATATAGTTATTAATATCCATCCCACCCTTGTCAAATTGAATGGTATTGATCATGATATATTTTTATAGTTTGTTAAGCTAGCATTAGATGATCAATTTAACTCAGTTAATATTTATTAAGCATCTAAGATGTGCCAGCCATTATAGGACTTCACTCTTTCATCTAGTTTCATATCATCTTTGAATATGACTTATATTTTCATGCAAACTATTAATTACAAATAGAGACAAGGACTGTGCATTGTGGCAAATCATCACAGATCTTCCTCCAGCTTAATAGTTAGTCCACAAGTTTCATGTCTGAGCTCTTTTAATCAGCATCTTTCTGGAAATTAACCAGTCCTCAGGCTGACCAATGTCCATAGCAGGTGGAATGCTCATGACTCTTATATTTCCATGCCTTCCATGTGCTTGTATTCTTACTAAGGATCAGTTGTAATTGTTCTCAAATCTGTTTATTCGTACTCATTTTTATATTCATGCAGTTTAATTAAATGTTACAAAAATAAAATACGAGTAGGTGAAAAAGAATTGTTTCTGTCAAGAGTAAGTTGTATTGATCTAGAAAGACTTAATACTCACATGTAGTTAAAAACTTTGCTGCCAAATTAGGTGTGAGAGAAAAAACGGTAAAGGTCAGAAAATAATTATAAATTGAGAATTTTTCACATAGTTTACTTTTGATTCTCATGCTAATTTAAAGAAATCCAAACTGGAAGGCACGGATGATGGATTAAGGTATGCAAGAAAAATAAAGTAGGACTTCATAAAAAAATGGGCCTCAGGTTTCAGGTCTTTTGAATCAATTTGGTGTGCCAAACATTTTAAAGCAATTAACAGACAATTCAGATGTTGGGAAGTAACATCATAAAAACTCTGGCCAGGGACTGACAATGCTAAAGAAAATCTTGACCCTCACATATAAAAAAATGATGAAGAACAAAATTTGTTAACTCATCTCAGACCAATCAAAAGTTCTGATAATTTATAGCAAAACAATGTATGACATTGGATTAATGACGATGATTTGTTGAAAATTGAAATTGTGGACAAAAAGAAATCATGCATTCCAGGACAAACGGATGGATCTCAATATGAAGAAAAATACTGGATTAAGTTCAGGGCCCTAAATTTCTCATGCCATAGCCAGAGAAGCTAGAAATGTGGTTTTACTTTATGCTGAACAGACTCAATCAACAGTCAGTAATAACACGGTGACTCAGAAAAATTGGAGGGGCCTTACTGGAGATATTCCATTTCTTTTTTTAAATACCGTCAAACCACTAGTTTTATTTTGCTACCATACAGTTATATTTTTAAAAGTTAAGTTGAAATAATTAGTGCATGCAAGTATTTTTTCCCCTAAATGATGACTATTGTATTCAATATTTTGACTAACAAATAAAACCTGGTTCTGGTTTTGTGGGTTACAAGAAGTTCTACTGTATGAATGTCTAGCAGATTATCACCCAGATGTTTGTTCTCTCCTTATCCTTAAAGAGTATCACGGGAGACCTTAGAGTCTTTTTAAAGAGGAGACATAGACTACATTTCATGGTCAGAATGTGGTTAAGGTGAAATTAGAACACAGAGTCAACTCCTAGCCTATGGTTTTCTCTGTCCTGTGCCACTGGGATTTCTTCATATTCTTCTCTGTGGCAACAGTTCAGTGATGAACATGGTAGCCAAAATATTGGCTATTTAAAAAAATCCTGCTCATCACTGTTAAGTAGCTGGAAGACTCTGAAGGTGCACTTCAAATGCTGATTCAACCACCATGACAAATTCTTTGCTTAAAGCAAAAATAAGAAATCCCAGTATTTTGCCCTCTGGACTGAACCAAATGGTGTATGACTGGTCTCAAAACCTAAAACGTCAGGAGCAAAATGTAGTGTTTTAATACAGCAGGCATATTCCTGCCTTTATTCATTTTTTTTTTAGATGGCTGACTGACCATACATCATTTTTCTTTGCTTTTGTAGTATACAAGCTGCATCTCAGGAGGTAATGTATGAACATGTATCAAAAAGCTCCTTTCCGTGCAGGTTTTCACAAGGAAAGTGAAACATTGAATTTACAATAGCTTAAATCAAGTGTCAGATAGCTCCATGAATGCAGCTACTTCAAAAAGGAAAACCGAGTTTAGTTAGGAATTTTACATAAAATATTGACGACTACTACAGAATGCACCAACAATCAGAGAATTAGAAATGGGAAGGTTTTTGTATACCAGTTGGGATTTTAGGCATTTAATTAATACGACCCTGGATATCCCTTTATTTCACACAGGAAGCAAATTTTTCAGGATAACGCTGTCTGGTTTTTAGTCTTTGACAATATCTGGGAAGGAAAGTTGTGTGAAAAAAACGGCAGAATTCTAGAAGTGAGGAATGTGGGTTCTCTTACGAGCTCAATAGCCTTAGATAGGTCACTTCACTTGCCTTGTTTTGGTTTTTTCTTCAGTTTGAATAGGAAACAATTGTTCCCGCCCTCCCCATCTACTTTAGTGGGTATAGATGGGAAACAGTACTGTGATGGGAAAGGAGCATGGGCTTGGGAGTCAATGGCCTTGAATTAGGGGTTTCTTACTCTTCTTAATTAGGTACTCGTCAACCTCAGACAGAACACTCTCATCTCCAATCCTGTCATCAGTATAATGTAGATAATAGTGCCTTCGCACAGACTGCTCTGTGGGGGAAAATAAAGCTATGTATGAGAAAGAAATTTTGTAAAGTGTGAAGTATGGGAAATAGTAAGTGGAAATTACTTTCTAGGGAGGTAGTGCAATTTGGTCACAAGATGTCTGAACATAGAGACCTGAGCTAACCAATGGGCACAAGGAAGGAAAATAGGGCTTGAGCTAAGAAGCATCAGGAAATGGAATTGCAGGATTTGGCAATTTCATGTGGTGGGTGAGTGAGGAGTCTAGGACAACTTCCATGTTTCTGGTTGAAATGATTGGGTCAATGCTGGTACTTCATACTGAGAAAAGAGTGAGAGAATAATAATAGATTTGGGGAGAATATAATTATCTTGATATACATGGTGAGTTTGGGGAACCCTTATGACATTAAGGTACAGATATCTTATAAAATGATAGATTTTGTAGCCTGATCTCAGTAGACTATTCTGGTATGAAAAAATCCATATTGGAGTCAACATAGTATATATAAGTACATTGGAAAGCATGAGTATTCCTAAAGCGATTGTGATGAAAAGAACTGAAGGCTGAGATGGAGACCTGGAGATAACCAACATTATAAGATGTGTAGAAGAAGATAAACCTAGAAAAAAGACTAAGAAAAAAATGAGTGGAGAAATAGGAGGAAAACCAAGAGAATATGAGGTAATGTCAGCTAACAATGGGAGCAGAGAGATAGTTTCAAGAAAGAGAGTTTGGTCAACAATTTCCAAAGACTTTAGAGAGTTTACAGCAGAGGGAAAACTGATCATTGGAGTTTGAATTATATTCTGTAGGCAAAGAGGAGGTCATGAACAATTTTAAGCAATATTAAAACACAGCCACTTCTGTAGTTTAGAGAGAGCCTTCTATGATCCCCAGCTACATAAAACAGCTAGAGAAGAGATAGAGAAAGCCAAAAAGCTGTAAGAGGAAGCTTGTCTTAAGAAGACTAGGTATGAATACCAAAGCTTTCTGTCATAGCATTACCAGGGGCCAGTCCTCAGAAACCCTTTCTGTAGCGCAAATGGAATAATCACCTTTCCCCTGGCAAACCAGTGTAGGCACCAAGGCAACGAATGGAAACTCTTGCCTCCTATCATACTGTTGGGTTCTATTTTCAATGAAGAATTGTTCTTATTCTATCATTTATTTTCTATATTGATTTTCATGCAGACAGCTGGAACATCCAAATAAATATGGGCCACTTGGTTGGTAGAAGATATTAGTTTGTATGTATTAGTGTTGTGGAAAAGCTCCACATGTTTAGTCAAAGGGAAATTGTTTCACTTGACATCTGTAGTCTGAGTCTTCCACACAATGGTTACCATAGAGAAGTCATCACCATCACTGCAGTAACAAGTGACATGCTGAAAAGGCCAGTTCGTTTCCCTCCGCTCTTCACTATTCACACCCCCAAAGTAGGAATTGTTTCCTCCTCTGGTATTTTCCCTTGGTTGAATATGTTCAAGGTAGCCATGAGGTTATTTGTTCAGCTAAGCTTCTACATATTACCAGAATTCTAGTATTGAAGAGATGAAAATTGGGACATAAAACCCAACATGATGAAATACAATGCCTTCTAAATCCCTTAATGTAGATTTTTAATTCAGTCCAGTGAAGTGAAACTAGACCCCAGCAGCAAACCCTTTCTTTTTAAATAAATTCTTGGTTTCCTTGGGGATTAATTTTCCAACACAAAGCACCTCCTTTAAAAAAGATTTTGGGGCTATGAACAGCTTGATAATATTTAGTATTCATGGCCATTTGACAATCAACGTAAGAAAAATGTCAAATGTAAAATATCAATGTTAGGAAAGTATCAAAACACTAAAATGCTTTGTCTTTGTATCCTAACGACAAGCTTGCAAATAAAGAAGACTGAATTTCCTCATTAATGAAAAATGATTACCCCTTAGCCACTAAATCAGATGTAAGTTACAACTCCATGAAGATGCAAGTGAAAGGATTTGAAAGGGCATAAGGGTAAAAATTGTGAATCTCTGATAGCTTTCTTCTTCACATTTCTTAAGGTTTACAACGAATTTTAAAAATCATCTCTTTTTAAGATGCCAAAAATTTTAGGATAGTTCATTAACATATTAGAAGGCTCAGACATCGACTATCCATACTTTGATTTCCCAGTCGCCTTATCTGCCAGTACCCAGTCATTAACACCCACAATATGCAACGTACTGTGGCTGATGTAATGAAGAAAACAATAAAGGCTAAAACAAGGGCTATGATCTTCAAACATTTACAATGTAATTCGGGAGAAAGGACCTCTATGCACTCACTTGATCATTCCAGTTCATTCCCTTTCATTCTTCCTTTTGGTAAACAACAGCATTGCCGGTTGTTAAATCCAAAAATCTAGGCATTTTCACTGATTCTTCACTTCCCATCTTATTCCACAAACAATTTATTAACAAGCTCTTTTGCTTCTCCAGTGCTACCACCCTAATGGAGAAACACCTTTCCTGGTACACTTTCACAGCAGCTTCCCAACTAGTTTTCTTCCTGTCTTTCTAGTCACTTCTCACAATGGCCCGAGAACAGCTTGTTTTAAAGCATGAAATCAGATCATCTTGTCCTCTGCTTAAAGAAAACTTTGCAAAGACTTCCCATCACAGTTAGAATAAAATTCACAGTCACTTCCAGGGCTGTAATATCCTGTGGTCGCTGTCTGCCTTTTGGTGTCCATGGCTCACCACTCTGTCAATCACTCCCCAAGACTCAGCCACCCTGGCCTTCTTCCTGACTCTCAGATATTCTCACTAGCTCCTCTCTAAGGGCACCTTCATTAACTGCTTGCTTTGTGTCTAGGTCTTCTCCTGGATACCTCCCTCTCAGTCAGGTCTTAACTAAAACGTTACCTCTCTAGAGAGGCCTTCTCTGCTTTTCCAGCTAAAGGCACTCCACTCCCATCCCAGGTATTACACAGTCTCTTAACACTGTTTTATTTCTTCCATAGCACTTGCACTTATTATTCACTTAAATTATCTGTTTATTGATTTGTTTTTGTGTTCACGGACTTCCCTTTCCTTCCAGAGTATTGCTTCCATGAGCAGGAACAAGAAATACATATCTCTCTCTCTCTCCTGTCACCACCCCCCATCTCTATAATACTGAATGAAAGAGCAAGAAAGGCCTGTGAAATCACACTTAGCCCAGCTCTATTGGGACAGGGTAAATTCATTCAGGGTCTTTAATGCCACAATTTAAATCAAAGGTCATTATTTTAACATCACCTAATTGTACACTGTAGATTTTGCTGAAGTAATGCTTTCTTAGACTCCATTTTTTTCCCTACCTTGGCTTTTTGAAATACCTAAGAACAATTTTTTGACTTAATTTTAGAGGAAGCACCCAGCCAAACCCTTTTGGGGATTACTGTGTTCCCCAAATTCACATCACATCTTGTACTGAACATGCCATTGGCTTGTAAATGCTCCAAATCCACCTCCCAATTTTATCAAGGCATATCCTCAATCATCCGCACACGCATTCAGCCAACATTTATGGAGTATTGTGTATGTGCCTGGCAACAACCTGTCCCGCAATTTACTTAACCCACCACCTGATATTTACAAAATTTTCCCTTTATTGCTTTCTGGTAACATCCCACATTCAGTCTTCAAACATTTCCGTGTCTACTAAAAGTCAGTACTGTGCTAGGCACTATGAGATGAGAGATACAAATAGGAAACAAGCTCAATTCCTTCTATAAAGGATCTCATAGTCTATACAGAGAGATAAGTAAGGGATCAACTAACCAAAAAAAAAAAGGGGTGGGGGGAGATGCAAAAATAAACTGATTACCATAACAGAGGAGATCTCATGCTAGCCTAGAAGTTTATAGAGGTCCAGGAAGAAAAATAGTAAATGACACTTTTTTAAAAAGATTTTTGTTTGTTTACCTTAATATTTTGAGAAAGCATTTCCTTTGAATTTTTGGTATTTTTCTTCTGGGGTTGTAAATTTCCAAATATCCCAATAAGGTTATTTTAGGAAAAAAATAAATTATAAATAATGCATACACACCTGTATTATGAAACATCACGCTACTAAGAGTTACTGTCTATCACAGTAGTGGAAATATTCATTAGGTAAATGGAACTTTAGAACCAGGAGTCTTTTCCAAATGTCTTCTTATTTTAAAATTTTTTTAAACATCTTCATTGGAGTATAATTGCTTTACAGTGGTGTGTTAATTTCTGCTTTATAACAAAGCACATCAGCTATACATATACATATATCCCCATATCTCCTCCCTCTTACGTCTCCCTCTCACCCTCCCTATCCCACCCCTCTAGGTGGTCACAAAGCACCAAGCTGATCTCCCTGTGCTATGCAGCTGCTTCCCACTAGCTATCTATTTTACATTTGGTAGTGTATATATATATGTCCATGCCACTCTCTCACTTTGTCCCAGCTTACCCTTCCCTTCCCTGTGTCCTCAAGTCCATTCTCTACGTCTGCATCTTTATTCCTGTCCTGCCCCTAGGTTCTTCAGAACCATTTTTTTTTTTTCAGATTCCATATATATGTGTTAGCATATGGTATTTGTTTTTCTCTTTCTGACTCACTTCACTCTGTATGACAGACTCTAGGTCCGTCCACCTCACTACAAATAACTCAATTTCGTTTCTTTTTATGGCTGAGTAATATTCCATCTTATATATGTGCCACATCTTCTTTATCCATTCATCTGTCGACAGACACTTAGGTTGCTTCCATGTGTTGGCTATTGTTAATAGTGATGCAATGAACATTGTGGTACATGACTTTTTCTGAATTATGGTTTACTCAGGGTATATACCCAGTGGGATTGTTGGGTCATATGGTAGTTCTATTTTTAATTTTTTAAAGGAACCTCCATACTGTTCTCCATAGTGGCTGTATCAATTTACATTCCCACCAACAGTGCAAGAGGGTTCCCTTTTCTCCACACCCTCTCCAGCATTTATTGTTTCTAGATTTTTTGATGATGGCTATTCTGACTGGTATGAGGTGATACCTCATTGTAGTTTTGATTTGCATTTCTCTAATGATTAGTGATGTTGAGCATCCTTTCATGTGTTTGTTGGCAATCTGTAATATCTTCTTTGGAGAAATGTCTATTTAGGTCTTCTGCCCATTTTTGGATTGGGTTGTTTGTTTTATAGATATTGAGCTGCATGAGCTGCTTGTAAATTATGGAGATTAATCCTTTGTCAGTTGCTTCATTTGCAAATATTTTCTGCCATTCTGAGGGTTGTCTTTTCGTCTTGTTTATGGTTTCCTTTGCTGTGCAAAAGCTTTTAAGTTTCATTAAGTTCCATTTGTTCAAGCCTTGGTAAATTTAAGAAAATTGAAATCATACAAATATCTTTTCCGACCACAACACAACACTATGAGACTAGATATCAGTTACAGGAAACAATTTGTAAAAAATACAAACACATGGAGGCTAAACAATACACTACTAAATAACCAAGAGATCACTGAAGAAATCAAAAGGAAATCAAAAAATACCTAGAAACAAAGGACAATGAAAACACGACGACCCAAAACCTACGGGATGCAGCAAAAGCAGTCCTAAGAGGGAAGTTTATAGCAATACAAGCGTACCTCAAGAAACAAGAAACAACTCAAATAAACAGGCTAACCTTACACCTAAAGCAATTAGAGAAAGACGAACAAAAGAACCCCAAAGTTAGCAGAAGGAAAGAAATCATAAAGATCAGATCAGAAATAAATGAAGGAAACAATAGCAAAGATCAATAAAACTAAAAGCTAGTTCTTTGAGAAGATAAACAAAATTAATAAACCATTAGCCAGACTCATCAAGAAATAAAGGGAGAAGACTCAAATCAATAGTTAGAAATGAAAAAGGAGAAGTAACAACTGACACTGCAGAAATACAAAGGATCATGAGAGATTACTGCAAGCAACTCTATGCCAACAAAATGGACAACCTTGAAGAAATGGACAAATTCTTAGAAAAGCACAACCTTTCGAGACTGAACCAGGAAGAAATAGAAAATATGAACAGACCAATCACAAGCACTGAAATTGAAACTGTGATTAAAAATCTTCCAACAAACAAAAGCCCAGGACCAGATGGCTTCATAGGCGAATTCTATCAAACACTTAGAGAAAAGTTAACACCTATCCTTCTCAAACTCTTCCAAAATATAGCAGAGAGAGGAATACTCCCTAACTCATTCTATGAGGCCACCATCACCCTGATTCCAAAACCAGACAAAGATGTCACAGAGAAAGAAAACTACAGGCCAGTATCACTGATGAACATAGATGCAAAAATCCTCAACAAAATACTAGCAAACAGAATCCAACAGCACATTAAAAGGATTATACACCATGATCAAGTGGGGTTTATCCCAGGAACGCAAGGATTCTTCAGTATACGCAAATCAGTCAATGTGATAAACCAAATGTCTTTTATTTTGAGAAAAGTTCTTTGCCTAGTCCGCTGCTATTTATTCTCAGGGCTCATCTGATGCATACCCAGATTGGATACCTTTTCTAACCTCTCAGCTTTTTTTATTTTTTTAAACATCTTTATTGGGGTATAATTGCTTTACAATGGTGTGTTAGTTTCTGCTTTATAACAAAGTGAATCAGTTATACATATACATATGTTCCCATATGTCTTCCCTCTTGCGTCTCCCTCCCTCCCACCCTCCCTATCCCACCCCTCCAGGCTGTCACAAAGCACCGAGCCAATATCCCTGTGCCATGCGGCTGCTTCCCACTAGCTATCTACCTTACGTTTGTTAGTGTGTATATGTCCATGACTCTCTAACCTCTCAGCTTTGTTCTCCCTGCACCAGGGCATACATTTATCAAGGCATTTCCCACGCTATTGTAAAGCACTGTTTTAAAAATGGCTGTTTCCCCAGCTAGACCATAGGCTCCTTGAAGGCAGCAACTGTGGCGAATTAACCACTGTACCCCCTCACTCCACGCCAACACAGTTCCCACGTGTTGAACTGAGCAGTGGGATGCTTTTTATGCCATTTCCACTGGGATTCCAAGGCAAAAATATTCAATTTTGTCAAGCAAAAATATTCAATTTTGTCAAGCAAAAATATTTATGCTTGCATTTAATGAAACCAAATAAATATACCAGGAACCTTCGATGTATAGAACACCCTTGACTAAAGTGGAAAATGAAAATATACTTTCTAGTATATTTCATCTCAAATTCATGAAAAAGGATGATGCAAATAAGGGAGGAATCTGTCTACTGCCACTTAAAGAACACAGTGGTGAATCTTAATTTTGGAATAAAATATGTGATGAAGTTTAATATATGAAAATGACAGTAAATGAATTCTGCTCTGCTCCAATAAACTTGTGTCTTATTGGAAACATCGAGTTGAAATGTCAGCTATAAAAATTACAGAGATATAAGACCGAAGTAATCAGCCGTGGCAGGGCGTTGCCGGGTTTACTGCTGTCTGTGGTCAGTGCTGCTTAAACGGGCTGAAAGTCATCAATGCAGCTGGGCATGAAATTACAGAATCCTCATCTGCCCACGTGGAGATGCTCACTGTGATTCCAGTTAAATGTCATTTTGAAGTTAGCTTTGCAAAAGATGGAATGGCCATATGTGCTTTGGTTAAACAAAGAAGAAACATAAAGAAAATAATGTGACCCCATAAACAACAACCTCTAACTACTGGTATTTTTAAAATGGATTAATGAACGTTTAAAAATACAAAAGTTGTTC
Organism: Globicephala melas; assembly: GCF_963455315.2. NCBI lineage: Eukaryota > Metazoa > Chordata > Mammalia > Artiodactyla > Delphinidae > Globicephala > Globicephala melas. The sequence goes on from NC_083321.1 coordinate 60,446,495, forward strand.
CAGAAAAGGCAAATTTATAGGCAGAAAATAGATTAGTGGTTGTCTGGGGCTAAGGTCAAAAGGGAAATTAATTGTAAACGGGCACAAGGGATCTCATTAGGGACATGAAGACGTTCTAAAACTGAGTTATGGGGGTGGTTACACCACTGGACAAAGTCACCAAAAATCGCTGAATTATATACTTGAAAGAGGTGAAGTTTATGATATGTAAAATATGCCTCATGAAATTGTTAAAAAAAAGTTTAGGGCAAACTATAAAGCTTGAAAAATATAGCAGAAGATTTAAAAAAAAATGATGTGTCATTAAGCACTTGTTATTTTAAATTGTAAATTTCTAGGCTCTTTACCAAACTTTTCATCTGATCCCACATAGGCAGAAAGCATTACCTTTTACAGACGGCTGGCCACCTGACAATGACATTCATGTTTTGTCACACTTTCCTCTCTGGCCTTAAAATCAGAGGAGTGACTGTTCAGAGGATTCACAAACTGCAGGTTAATAGGACCGAGTTCACTACAATGGGGCATCTACCAACATGTAGTGATTTTAGCTGCTGACTGGCCTTTGGTAAATTCCTTATATTTGGGCCACAGATGTATTTGAAGCTTTGTGGCATGGGAAAATATTAACAAACAAGCAAAGGAGAAAACAAAATTGAAAAGCATAGATTCAAAGGGAAGGTCATAAACTGTCCCTAAGGAGATATTTAAGTCCTTTAACTACCTCTTTGAATATAAACTGATATTTAAGTAAAACTACCAGGCCCCAAGTTGTGTCTTCAATAAAAATGCTCATATCTAAAATGCTGATTTCTTTTTGAACTTCTATTTCTTTGAGTCTCTACTCTTCAAATCAGTCTTTAAAATTTACTTGAATATTAAAATACTATTTGTCATTATAGAGAGCAAAAGGAGTAACCTGTTTCTCCAGGCCATCCAGGATGAAGGAGAGGCTGAATTATTCATTAAATTATTCATTTATTGGACTTCTCTGGTGGCGCAGTGGTTAAGAATCCACCTGCCAATGCAGGGTACACAGGTTCAAGCCCTGGTCCAGGAAGACGCCACATGCCGCAGAGCAACTAAGCCTGTGAGCCAAAACTACTGAACCCGCGTCCCACAACTACTGAAGCCCACGTGCCTAGAGCCCGTGCTCCGCAACAAGAAAAGCCACCGCAATGAGAAGCCCACACGCCGCAACGAAGAGTGGCCCCTGCTCACCGCACGTAGAGAAAGCCTGCGAGCAAAAACGATGACCCAATGCAGCGAAAAATAAATAAATAAATTTATAAAAAAAATAATTATTCATTTATTGATTTCTTCCACAAGCTTTGACTCTGTGCCTAACATGCGCCAAGTATACTCTAGGACCTAGAGCAAAAGCACTGAATAAAGTGAAAAAAAAATCCCCTCCCTCATTCAGCTTAACACTCTCATGGTAGGAGTGGGTAGGGAGTCAAAACCAAAATTGTACTGAAAACAGCTACTACTTATTTAGAATTTACTGTGTCCAAGGCACTTTGCTAACTGCTTTGTGTGTATTAGCTCATTTCTTCCTCTTGAAGGCTGTATTATCTCCATTTTGCAGATGAAGACACTGAGGCTCAGAGAGGTAAAATTCTTTGTCTCCAGACACAAAAACAAGTAAGAGATAGGATCCTCCTCCAGTCTCTCAAAGTTCAAAGTCTGTGCCTTTGTATTTTTGGATACAAATACTGCCTTATACAAAGGGCCTTGCAAACTATCAGTAGTTGAATAATGACTGCCTTCAGAATTTGCAGATGAAAGTACTCTTTAGATATTATAAGAAATAATGGAGATCTGTGCTTACATTTGAGAATTTTTGATTGAATCATAATCACAAATTGTACATTATACATAAATATATATTTATAAATATATTTGTAGTATTGATATATATACACATATACATTTATATATGGATATATATGTATAAATATATACTGTATGTATAAATATAAAATGTATCTCTTACATTTAGATTAATATAAATACTTAAGAAAGCTAAAAATGAGTGATTTCCTCAGGCTACAGAGGTTTCAGTTAATATTTTGTGTCTAAGATGGTAAGTTGTGATTTTGTTTTATACACACTCATAAGATAAAAAGGTCATAATAATTTGTGTTATTTGTTTTATGCCTATAGATGATGAGGATTTTCCTTTAAAAACCTTTCAGGAGCTTGTGCTAATATTGATCAAATGAATTGAAGAACATGTTTCTTCTTTTCTCTTTTCATTTTTTAAAATCACCACTTTCCATAAGATATTATTTAAAAAAATAAATCTCATAGGCAGGAGTATTTTTTCCAAAAATCAACTTCAATTTTGTCTGACCTGATTTTTCTCCAATTACTTCTACTCTTGTAACATGACTTATCCACTTCTATCTTGGTTGAAGAAATCTTGTCTTCCCTGATGCTAACACCTTTTAAATCTTTATAGACTAATGATGAGTTCCTATCAATTTTGCTATTTCATCAAGCTGTACTTACGTACTTCTTTTCATATCCCTGTGTAAGTCAGAAGAAATATGAACATAGTATATTATGGATAATATGGTCTAACTTTTTATTTTAACAACCTTACCAAGTCTCATAAATACATGAGAGAACATTTCTGTTCTGATAGGTGAGGATTAAAAAGCACAGCTTCCATTGCCAATTGTCGGATAGTTGAATTTCTACACTGAGTGGAGTATTTTTAATATACAATAAATGAGGGTATTTTCAGGTTGAATCATTTGATAAAGTAGTGCCAAAGGTAACAGTCTTAGAATACTTGGCTGACTCTTATTGCCAACTTAGGGCCAGGGAAAATTGTCAGCAAGGGCATATTCATCATGCCTTAGACTTTCTCAATAACTTTGTACTCCTGGCTGGAGTTGCCAGTCTCAGTTCCTAAAAAGGATTTTTCTGGTGCTGAGTAGTGTACTTTGAGCTTGTCTCCGACCACTGTCCTCCCCTCTTGGCCTCCTAGGCTGGAAAACTCAGTTGTGCTGGATTACTCTCTCCCCTTCATTTCCCTAGTTGTAAAGTCATATTGGTTCTACTTCTAGAATATTTTCACATTGGTCTCTATCTCACAGTACCCCTGCTATCACCACAGTGTAGCAAAGGACAATGTCAGAAGACCTGGATTAAATTCAGGCCCCATCACCATATAACTGGGTGCCTTGGTAAGTCCATTTAACTAAGCCTCAATTTCCTCATTCATAAAATGGGAATAATAGTACTTCACAGGATTTTTGTGATATCAGAGATGATGTATATAGAATATTTTATGTAAGGTATAGTAGGTACTCAATTAATTTCTAAATACTACTATTATTTCAAGATTATTAAGTAACTTCTTACTCCTTGAGGTCTTTTTTTCTCCAATTCATTCCTTAGACTTCTATCAAGGTAATCTTGCAAAACACTAACTCAATGATACGATTCAAAAGTCTTACATGACCCACTTTTTTAGCCCCCTCTGCCTCTGCATACATACTCCATGATATATTCATTCTGGGTTACTCAGCCTTTCTCAGTCATGTCATGTTATGTTATTTCACTAGGCATTTACATATGGTTCTCTTCATCCTAGAATGCCTTCCTCCCATCTCCTATTTATTTCTTGTCATAGGTATAATCTTCATTCTGCAGTACCCACCATGAATTACCAGCCTTCACTGGAAAATAAAAGTTTGGAGGGTTCATTTCATAATAAGCTTGAAATAAATCAAGAATGTCATGTGGATATAAAAACTAGTCTTGGGCTACATTGATAATGGCAGCATCAAGAGCAGGGAAGGGAACAGTCACTCTAGTTTTTTACTCTACTAATCAGGCCACACTAGGAGTACCATTTTGAATTTGGAAACCACATTAAAAAAAGACAGAGACAAAGTGAAGTGCTCTATCCAAAAGGACCAGGGTGATGACTGGTTTTAAATCATGCAACAGGAGGGGCTATGGAAGGCACTGGCAACATTTAACTTGGAGCAGAGAAGGCTCTAAACAAATTATAAACATGTGCAGTCCCCTCATATGGAATGGGCAGTGTACTTCCACTGTGTGGCCTCAGTGGGTAGCACTGAAACCAACAGGTAAAGTTGTAGAGTCAAACAGGAACTCATCCCAAAGAAGCCCTTTTTAATCATCAGGAGTTTGGAAGGCAGACTGGACTGTGTGAAGAGATTGAGTTTCTGGCCTCCGATGATAAGAAAGCAGGGTCTGGGGGACTAGAAGAGACATTGAAGAAGGTCTTACAGCTCCAAATAGCTAGTTTCATGAGATGAGCTGTGATCTTAGCTGCTATGACTCAAGAGCCTCATCTTCCATGAGACTTTTTCTTGCCTTGTCAGTCAGGGTGATTCATGTACATTTCTTATGTTCCTTTGCACTTGTGACCATTATCAGAGCACTTTCCGCATAACAAATTGCATCTCTGCTTCACCCACTAGAATGCAAGCTATTTCTGGATGGGAAATGTGTCATATGCTTCTTGTTTCTCATAGTACCAACCACTGCTCCTTTCACACAGAAGATACTCAGTAAGGGGGACTGATTTAATTTTATGCCCATGGGCAACTCATTCATCCTTTTAATGAGTTTCCTTAGTAGTAAACAAAAGTTTTAAATTTGATGATCTAGCAGGAAACAAGAGTTTTAAATTTGATGATCTCTATAGTAAACTTTCTAATAATTAAAAAATATGAGTACTTTCTAATAATTAAAAAATATGAAAACCAGTCTAAAAATTGACTCTTGAAATGAGTTGGAAAGAGCCCATTGGATCCTTTTTACATGGAGAATATTTGGAGGTGGAGATGCATACGGCTTCACCCGATGTTAAATACTCTGTTGTTCCTCACTCCCTCTCTGGGTAAGAATTTCATAGAAGAAAGTTCTTATGGTTTTATCAATAGTATTCATTGATTCTCAGTCTCAGAAAATGTTTCTGGTGGAAGTAAAGTCCATTTTATGCATATATTGACCATTTCATTGAAATAGATTGTAAACCCGTGCAATTAGGCTGAAGAGGTTCTGTTACTAGCACCACTCCTTATTAGAAAGTGCCGGCTTGGGCAAACTGGCAACATCGGCATCTAGCCTTCTTATAATACTTCCTAAGTCATCTATATTGTTACTTCAGAGTGTTGAGCTTTACATTTGCAACCAATCCACGTCTTAAAAGAAACGTTCCTTGATAATGGCCAAAAATTAGAAGCAAGCTAAATCTCCTGTATTAAGAGAACAGCTAAGCACATTCCTATGGATTGCATTATTGATATATTATGCAATCATTAAAAATTAGTGTTACATACATGATGTGGCGGTTTGAAAAAAATGCTTATGATGTAAAAAACGAAGTACGGGATATAAAATTGTATGAATACTTATGAGTTCAGCAGCTGCCAGAATGATTTTATAAAAAATCAGATCTGATCATAAAATTCTTGGGAGACAATTCTCTGAGTCCCCTGCATTTCTATAAATCTTGCAAACAGAAATACTGATTTCCTTTGTTCTGGACTGTATTTTCAGGGATATTCATATAGTGAACAGCCTTGAAAGATACAGTGTCTCTCTCGGGAGCAATCAGTAAGTTTATTTACTGTCCAGCATAATAATGTTCTTCTCTGAGGCACAGCCCAGGCAGGCTTAGGCTCACTGTAAAAGAGTCAGTTTCCCCTGGCTTGGGATTTCTCTCCTGTAATGGAACCCACCGTGTGTGTAGGCATCACATGGCCTCCCTTGTTTTGCTCTGTGGAAACTGAGACTCGGAACCAGTGAAAATGCTGATTCTCTGGCTACAACTATTAGTATGAGGCTATGAAGTTTCTTATCCAGGAATCTCAGATCCTCTGCCTGTATCCATGACAGCACAGCAGGGTAACTTGCTAGCTTGCAGGTAAGAAACAAAATCTCAGATCCTTCACAGTTCTCAACATTGGTTCCCTTGCTTAAACCTGCCTCACCTGCTCTCAGTGACATCCCACGTGCATTTAGGGTAAAATTGCTAAGAACGACATCAGAAACAATAATGGCTAACATGGAATGAGTACTAAACATTGTGCTAAGCGTGTTACTTGTCATATAATCCTCACAACCACCCTAAGGGGTAAATATAATTGGTATCACCACTTAAGAGGTAAGGAAGCTGAGGCAGAGGCTCAGTTTTTCACAAGAACCCCAGGTCACCACACAGCCTAGTCCGTCTGTTAAGCAATTTCCCTCATTCTGGATCTCATTCTTACCCATCCTTTGGGTCTCCGCTTAACCAGAACTTCCTTAGAAAAGCCTTCCCTTGGTCTACACTTTAGTCTTATCTCATGGAATTCTGCTCTTTTCCTTTGTAGCACTTTCTACAGTTTATTGATTAATTGGGGGACCCTGTAATTGCTTATATATATTGCTTATATACCCTCTGTCTTCCACCCTACACAGACGCCTGGGTGTAGGGATGAGTTTACCTTGTCTTCCAAAGTTTTGAGCATGACAAGTGCTCAACGTATATGCTGAATGAATACATGGATCAGTGATTTGTAAATGATAAGGGCCTGCAGATAACCTCAAATTCTACTTGTATGACACAAATTTTATTATTTCCATAGTCTGCAAAATAGCTATTTTGCCATTAATGTGAAAACAGTATATTTATATTATTCAAATAAATAAAACCCAAAGGCCTTGTCCTCGTGAGAAATTTCAGAGGCATTTTCAGAGTCTGTGGACTGCAGGTAGAATTGCAGAAAACAGAAAGTGTGGAGTGGGGAATAAAGAATGTAGTAGGGGAGACAGGAGAAGATGGTGGAAGAGTAGGACACGGAGATCACCTTCCTCCCCACAGATGCATCAGAAATACATCTACACGTGGAACTGCTCCTATAGAACACCCACTGAACGCTGGCAGAAGACCTCAGACCTCCCAAAAGGCAAGAAACTCCCCACGTACCTGGGTAGGGCAAAAGAAAGAAGAAAAAACAGAGACACAAGATAGGGATGGGACCTGCACCAGTGGGAGGGAGTTGTGAAGGAGGAAAGGTTTCCACATACTAGGTAGCCCCTTCGCTGGCGGAGAGGGGTGTGGCGGAGGGGAGAAGCTTCGGAGCCAGGGAGGAGAGCACAGCCACAGGGGTGTGGAGGGCAAAGCAGAGAGATTCCTGCACAGAGGATTGGTGCCGACCAGCACTCACCAGCCCGAGAGGCTTGTCTGCTCACCTGCCGGGGCGGGTGGGGGCTGGGAGCTGAGGCTCGGGCTTCGGGGGTCAGATCCCAGGGAGAGGACTGGTGGCGTGAACACAGCCTGAAGGGGCTAGTGCGCCACGGCTAGCCGGGAGGGAGTCCGGGAAAAGTCTGGAGCTACCGAAGAGGCAAGAGACTTTTTCATGCCTCTTTTGTTTCCTGGTGTGCGAGAAGAGGGGATTAAGAGCACCGCTTAAAGGAGCTCCAGAGACGCGCGCGAGCCGCGGCTAACAGCACGGACCCCAGAGATGGGCATGAGACGCTAAGGCTGCTGCTGCCGCCACCAAGAAGCCTGTGTGAGAGCACAGGTCACTCTCCCCACCTCCCCTCCCGGGAGCCCGTGCAGCCCGCCACTGCCAGGGTCCCGGGAACCAGGGACAACTCCCCCGGGAGAACACACGGCGTGCCTCAGGCTGGTGCAACGTCCTGCTGGCCTCTGCCTCCACAGGCTCGCCCCATACCCCTCCCTCCCCCCCGGCCTGAGTGAGCCAGAGCCCCCGAATCAGCGGCTCCTTTAACCCCGTCCTGTCTGAGCAAAGAACAGACGCCCTCCAGCGACCTACACACAGAGGCGGGGCCAAATCCAAAGCTGAGCCCTTGGGAGCTGTGAGAACAGAGAAAGGGAAATCTCTCTCAGCAGCCTCAGGAGCAGCGGATTAAATCTCCACAATCAACTTGATGTACCCTGCATCTGTGGAATACCTGAATAGACAACCAATCATCCCAAATTGAGGAGGTGGACTTTGGGAGCAAGATAGATTATTTTTTCCCCTTTTCCTCTTTTTGTGAGTGTGTATGTTTATGTGTATGCTTCTGTGTGAGATTTTGTCTGTATAGCTTTGCTTTCACCATTTGTCCTAGGGTTCTGTACATCCATTTTTTGGTTTTGTTTTTACTTAAAAAATTTTTTTTCTTAATAATTGTTTATTTTAATAACTTTATTTTATTTTATTCTCTCTCTTTCTTTCTATTTTTTCTCGCTTTTATTATGAGCTGTGTGGAGGACAGTCTCTTGGTGCTCCAGCCAGGCATCAGGGCTGTGCCTTTGAGGTGGGAGAGCCAACGTCCAGGACACTGGTCCACAAGAGACCTCCCAGCTCCACGTAATATCAAACGGGGAAAATCTCCCAGAGATCTCCATCTCAACACCAATACCCAGCTTCACTCAACGACCAGCAAGCTACAGTGCTGGACACCCTATGCCAAACAACTAGCAAGACAGGAACACAGCCCCATGCATTAGCACAGAGGCTGCCTAAAATCATAATAAGGCCACAGGCACCCCAAAACACACCATCAGACGTGGACCTGCCCACCAGAAAGACAAGATCCAGCCTCATCCACCAGAACACAGGCACTAGTCCCCTCCACCAGGAAACCTACACAACCCACTGAACCAACCTTAGCCACTGGGGACAGACACCAAAGACAACAGGAACTACGAACCTGCAGCCTGCGAAAGGGAGACCCCAAACACAGTAGGATAAGCAAAATGAAAAGACAGAAAAACACACAGCAGATGAAGGAGCAAGGTAAAAACCCACCAGACATAACAAATGAAGAGGAAATAGGCAGTCTACCTGAAAAAGAATTCAGAATAATGATGGTAAAGATGATCCAAAATCTTGGAAATAGAATAGAGAAAATGCAAGAAACATTTAACAAGGACCTAGAAAAACTAAAGAGGAAACAAGCAATGATGAACAACACAATAAATGAAATTAAAAATACTCTAGATGGGATCAATAGCAGAATAACTGAGGCAGAAGAACGGATAAGTGACCTGGAACATAAAATAGTGGAAATAACTACTGCAGAGCAGAATAAAGAATGAAAAGAACTGAGGACAGTCTCAGAGACCTCAGGGGCAACATTAAACGCACCAAAATTCGAATTATAGTGGTCACAGAAGAAGAAGAGAAAAAGAAAGGGACTGAGAAAATATTTGAAGAGATTATAGTTGAAAACTTCCCTAATATGGGAAAGGAAATAGTTAATCAAGTCCAGGAAGCAGAGAGTCCCATACAGGATAAACCAAGGAGAAACACACCAAGACACATATTAATCAAACTGTCAAAAATTAAATACAAAGAACACATATTAAAAGCAGCAAGGGGGGCTTCCCTGGTGGCGCAGTGGTTGGGAGTCCGTCCGCCTGCCAATGCAGGGGACAAGGGTTCGTGCCCCGGTCCGGGAGGATCCCACATGCTGCGGAGCGGCTGGGCCCCTGAGCCATGGTCACTGGGCCTGCATGTCCGGAGCCTGTGCTCTGCAACGGGAGAGGCCACAACAGTGAGAGGCCCGCGTATAGCAAGAAAAAAAAAATAGCAGCAAGGGACAAACAACAAATAACACACAAGGGAATCCCCATAAGGTTAACAGCTGATCTTTCAGCAGAAACTCTGCAAGCCAGAAGGGACTGGCAGGACATATTTAAAGTGATGAAGGAGAAGAACTTACAACCAAGATTACTCTACCCAGCAAGGATCTCATTCAGATTTGATGGAGAAATTAAAACCTTTAAAGACAAGCAAAAGCTGAGAGAGTTCAGCACCACCAAACCAGCTTTACAACAAATGCTAAAGGAACTTCTCTAGGCAAGAAACACAAGAGAAGGAAAAGACCTACAATAACAAACCCAAAACAATTAAGAAAATGGGAATAGGAACATACATATTGATAATTACCTTAAGTGTCAATGGATTAAATGCTCCCACCAAAAGACACAGACTGGCTGAATGGATACAGAAACAAGACCTGTATATATGCTGTCTACAAGAGACCCACTTCATACCTAGGGACACATACAGACTGAAAGTGAGGGGATGGAAAAAGATATTCCATGCAAGTGGAAATCAGAAGAAAGCTGGAATAGCAATTCTCATATCAGACAAAATAGACTTTAAAATAAAGACTATTACAAGAGACAAAGAAGGACACTACATAATGATCAAGGGATCAATCCAAGAAGAAGATATAACAATTGTAAATATTTATGCACCCAACATAGGAGCACCTCAATACATAAGGCAAATATTAACAGCCATAAAAGGGGAAATCGACAGTAACACAATCATAGTAGGGGACTATAACACCCCACTTTCATCAATGGACAGATCATCCAAAATGAAAATAAATAAGGAAACACAAGCTTTAAATGACACATTAAACAAGATGGACTTAATTGATATTTATAGGACATTCCATCCAGAAACAACGGAATACAAATTTTTCTCAAATGCTCATGGAACATTCTCCAGGAGAGATCATATCTTGGGTCACAAATCTAGCCTTGGTAAATTTAAGAAAATTGAAATCGTATCAAGTATCTTTTCCAACCACAATGCTATGAGACTAGATATCAATTACAGGAAAAGATCTGTAAAAAATACAAACACATGGAGGCTAAACAATACACTACTTAATAACGAAGTGATCACTGAAGAAATCAAAGAGGAAATCAAAAAGTACCTAGAAACAAATGACAATGGAGACATGACGACCCAAAACCTATGGGATTCAGCAAAAGCAGTTCTAATAGGGAAGTTTACAGCAATACAATCCTATCTTAGAAACAGGAAACATCTTAAATAAACAACCTAACATTGTACCTAAAGCAATTAGAGAAAGAAGAACAAAAAAACCCCAAAGTTAGCAGAAGGAAAGAAATCATAAAGATCAGATCAGAAATAAATGAAAAAGAAATGAAGAAAACGATAGCAAAGAGCAATAAAACTAAAAGCTGGTTCTTTGAGAAGATAAAATTGATAAATCATTAGCCAGACTCATCAAGAAAAATAGGGAGAAGACTCAAATCAATAGTTAGAAATGAAAAAGGAGAAGTAATAACTGACACTGCAGAAATACAAAGGATCATGAGAGATTACTGCAAGCAACTATATGCCAATAAAATGGACAACCTGGAAGAAATGGACAAATTCTTAGAAATGCACAACCTGCTGAGACTGAACCAGGAAGAAATAGAAAATATGAACAGACCAATCACAAGGACTGAAATTGAAACTGTGATTAAAAATCTTCCAACAAAAAAACCCCCAGGACCAGATGGCTTCCCAGCCGAATTCTATCAAACACTTAGAGAAGAGCTAACATCTGTCCTTCTCAAACTTTTCCAAAATATAGCAGAGGGAGGAACACTCCCAACCTCATTCTATGAGGCCACCATCACCCTGATAACAAAATGAGACAAAGATGTCACAAAGAAAGAAAACTACAGGCCAATATCACTGATGAACATAGATGCAAAAATCCTCTACAAAATACTAGCAAACAGAATCCAACAGCACATTAAAAGGATCATACACCATGATCAAGTGGGGTTTGTTACAGGAATACAAGAATTCTTCAATATACGCAAATCAATCAACATGATATACCATATTAACAAATTGAAGGAGAAAAACCATATGATCATCTCAATAGATGCAGAGAAAGCTTTCTACAAAATCCAACACCCATTTATGATAAAAACCCTGCAGAAAGGAGGCATAGAGGGAACTTTCCTCAACATAATAAAGGCCATATATGACAAACGCACAGCCAACATCGTCCTCAATGGTGAAAAACTGAAACCATTCCCACTAAGATCAGGAACAAGACGAGGTTGCCACTCTCACCACTCTTATTCAACATAGTTTTGGAAGTTTTAGCCACAGCAATCAGAGAAGAAAAAGAAATAAAAGGAATCCAAATCGGAAAAGAAGAAGTAAAGCTGTCACCGTTTGCAGATGACATGATACTCTACATAGAGAATCCTAAAGATGCTATCAGAAAACTACTAGAGCTAATCAATGAATCTGGTAAAGTAGCAGGATACAAAATTAATGCACAGAAATCTCTGGCATTCTTATACACTAATGATGAAAAATCTGAAAGTGAAATTAAGAAAACACTCCCATTTACCATTGCAACAAAAATAATAAAATATGTAGGAATAAACCTACCTAAGTAGACAAAAGACCTGTATGCTGAAAATTATAAGACACTGATGAAAGAAATTATAGATGATACAAATAGATGGAGAGATATACCAAGTTCTTGGATTGGAAGAATCAACATTGTGAAAATGACTCTACTCCCCAAAGCAATCTACAGATTCAATGCAATCCCTATCAAACTACCACTGGCATTTTTCACAGAAGTAGAACAAAAAATTTCACAATTTGTATGGAAACACAAAAGACCCTGAATAGCCAAAGCAATCTTGAGAACGAAAAATGGAGCTGGAGGAATCAGGCTCCCTGACTTCAGACTATACTACAAAGCTACAGTAATCAAGACAGTATGGTACTGGCACAAAAACAGAAATATAGATCAATGGAACAGGATAGAAAGCCCAGAGATAAACTCATGCACATATGGTCACCTTATCTTTGATAAAGGAGGCAAGAATATACAGTGGAGAAAAGACAGCCTCTTCAATAAGTGGTGCTGGGAAAACTGGACAGGTACATGTAAAAGGATGAAATTAGAACACTCCCTAACACCATACACAAAAATAAACTCAGATTAAAGACCTAAATGTAAGGGCAGACACTATCAAACTCTTAGAGGAAAACATAGGCAGAACACTCTATGACATAAATCACAGCAAGATCCTTTTCGACCCACCTCCTACAGAAATGGAAATAAAAACAAAACTAAACAAATGGGACCTAATGAAACTTAAAAGCTTTTGCACAGCAAAGGAAAGCATAAACAAGACCAAAAGACAACCCTCAGGATGGGGGAAAATATTTGCAAATGAAGCAACTGACAAAGGATTAATCTCCAAAATTTACAAGCAGCTCATGCAGCTCAATAACAAAAAAACACACAACCCAATCCAAAAATGGGCAGAAGACCTAAATAGACATTTCTCCAAAGAAGATATATAGATTGCCAACAAACACATGAAAGAATGCTCAACATCATTAATCATTAGAGAAATGCAAATCAAAACTACAATGAGATATCATCTCACACCAGTCAGAATGGCCATCATCAAAAAATCTAGAAACAATAAATGCTGGAGAGCATGTGGAGAAAAGGGAACACTCTTGCACTGTTGGTGGGAATGTAAATTGACACAGCCACTATGGAGAACAGTATGGAGGTTCCTTAAAACACTAAAAATAGAACTACCATACAACCCAGCAATCCCACTACTGGGCATATACCCTGAGAAAACCATAATTCAAAAAGAGTCATGTACCAAAATGTACATTGCAGTTCTATTTACAATAGCCAGGACATGGAAGCAACCTAAGTGTCCATCGACAGATGAATGGATAAAGAAGATGTGCTACATATATACAATGGGATATTACTCAGCCATAAAACGAAACGAAATTGAGTTATTTGTAGTGAGGTGGATGGACCTAGAGTCTGTCACACAGAGTGAAGTAAGTCAGAAAGAGAAAGACAAATACCATATGCTAACACATATATATGGTATTTAAGAAAAAAAATGTCATGAAGAACCTAGGGGTAAGACAGGAACAAAGACACAGACCTACTACAGCATGGACTTGAGGATATGGGGAGGGGGAAGGGTAAGCTGTGACAAAGTGAGAGAGTGGCATGGACATATATACACTACCAAACGTAAAATAGATAGCTAGTGGGAAGACGCCGCATAGCACAGGGAGATGAGATAGGTGGTTTGTGACCACCCAGAGGGGTGGGATAGGGAGGAAGACACAAGAGGGAAGAGATATGGGAACATATGTATATGTATAACTGATTCACTGTTATAAAGCAGAATCTAACACACCATTGTAAAGCAATTATACTCCAATAAAGATGTTAAAAAAAAAAGAATGTAGTAGGCAGGGAGACATGTTGATCATGGACGTTCCTGGTCACATACATTTTATGGACCACTTATTCAGAACTGCATCATTTGAAATATTTTATCCTAATTGATTGTTAATACTCACTAAATGTCCAAAATGCCCTATTGAGCTTTCATTATCATCTTTTGAGGTGTTGTTGCTTTTTACATTTTAATGGTTTAATTCATCTTTGCCAGAAGCCATTTGTACATTATCAACATTGTTATGCATCTGTATGATAGATAGGGTGGGCCCAATAAATTCCGATATGCAAATTTCCCTCTCCATGAAGCAATTTTAATAAAATTATATTGTTTTGCACTTTGAGAGCACACAAAATAGGAATTGGAAATAGGTTCAGGAATAGCTGTATTTTGTTAGAAGTCAGTTAAAGTTTCCAGGTTGCTAATGGGAAGGGTGCCATATAAGATGACAATATTTGATCAAGTTGCGTCTCATGTGCACAATTTGGGAGAGAGAGGAGTAGAGGAAAAATACAATAGAACTGCTTACAGTATTGTAGAGGGGGTGAGTTTGTAAAAAAAAAAGTTGAACATTTATTCATTCATTCAAAAATACTATTGGCATTTACTTTTGGAGAGGGTAGTGTGGTGTGGGTAGAACACAGATGATAACAACAATGGCGGCCTTGTAGTAGATGCTTACCGTGTAGGCAAAATGAAACCTTTACATGTAGCCACTTAATCCTCCAGATAGTTTTAGAGGTGTTTAGAGTTTTAGATGTTGCTTTCCCCATTTTGCCCACGAAACCCATGGAGGTTAAGTCCAACATCATTGGGTCAATGAGCAGAGATGCTGTAACAAACAAACCCAAACCAACTAAACCAAACTCAAACTAGCCACCTCCACACCCACAAAAAAAATCCCCGTTCCATCTGGCTGCGAAATTTAACCACACAATAGGGGCTCATCACTCCTACCAGGGGTTTTAGAGTCCAGTGGAGACATAAGGTGAGCAAATAACTGCATATATGAGGTAGAGAATTAAAAGTGACATAGCAGAGGTACAGGAAAAAAAAGCTATGAAATTGCCAGGAATGAAGAGCTTGTTCCCCTCAAGGTCTGCAGAGGAAGAAGCAGAAAAAGCTACATAGAGGAGATGGATTTAAAGATCTTGGACTGAGATTTTAGATGCAGAGATTGTGAGAGAACATTTAGTGTGGGAGAAACAAGGCATGAAAGATAGTGGGAGGATTATTCTAGAAGAGAAGTAGAAAATATAGTCATTCACCAAACACCTACTACATCCTAGACACTTGGGAATAAAATATGAATAAAACATAATGTACTGAGGGATAAAGGGGAGCAAGCATATTATAATTTAGTGAGATAAAGGAAGTGTATACAAGATGCAGAAGTAATGGGGGATAGAACAGAGAACGTGTGATCATGGGGTCTCTCTTTGGTTCACACTGAATTAATTAAGATGATAGCAGCCCTGAAGTGGGTAAGAATGACTTCTAAATACTCAGATACCCTCTCTAAGCTTCAGTATTCTTGTTTTTTAATTCTCAAAATGAAAAAAAAAAATAAATAAAAGCACCTATTTCATAGGATGCTTGTGAGGATCAAATGGGCAAACACATAAAACATACTTAGTATAGTGCTGGCCCATTACAAGTGCTTGATAATGATCAGTTTTTAATATTATCTTCATTGCCCACAACTACTGATAAAAGGAAGAAAGTCATGCTCCAGAGCAGTGATAAGAAAATCACAAGCAAGTTTTGAATTCCTTCCTGACTTTTTTTTTTTTTGCGGTACGCGGGCCTCTCACTGCTGGGGCCTCTCCCGTTGCAGAGCACAGGCTCCGGACGCGCAGGCTCAGCGGCCATGGCTCACGGGCCCAGCTGCTCCGCGGCATGTGGGATCTTCCCGGACCAGGGCACGAACCCATGTCCCCTGCATCGGCAGGCAGACTCTCAACCACTGCGCCACCAGGGAAGCCCTTTCCTGACTTTTAAGGTCCTCCATGTATGCACAGTTCCAGCCTGTGGCTTCAGACTTGTCTGCTACTGCCGTTCACATACCCTAATCTCTAAGCCCACCTACACAACTGCTGCTAGCATCTCCAATCTTATGTTCCCAAGGCACCTGGACTTGCCTGCATGATGGCAACGGTCATATTAGATTATAATGATCTCTTTATAAGCAAGTTTACTGATACTTAAAGCATGGCTCAAGTAGCAGCTGCACCAGCATCTTCCTGGAGCTTGTTGGAAATGGTGATTCTTACGCCTGTTAAACTTTGAGAAACATTAAAGCTTGAGAAGTTTGGTCTAGAGCATGAATTCTCTGAGGTCAGGAAACATATGTTTTCATCTATAGATCTGAAATTCTATTAACATCTGGCAGAGTAGCATTTCCTAAATTATCATTTAGTGAATGTATGAATAAGTGAATGAGTTCAAACATGCTTTCTTAGCTCCACTCCTTTTATTCAAGTCATTTCACCCTTTTGATTTTTTCCATCAGTCTTGGACACCACACCTTTGTCTTCCTACTAAGTTAACCCTTCCACGCGAACTTCTCCGATCTCCTAACCACTTGTGAGCTCTCTCTCTCCTCAGAGCCTCCCATAGCACTGTCTCTTGATTATATGTCTGTCCCTTCTCTCTCTCTCTCTCTCTCTCTCTCCACACATGCTCATATGAACACACACACCGCTTCATACTCAGAATTTGTCCTGGAGGTCAAAGATAGTGTCCTTCTTCAAGGTTCCATAATCATCTAACTGAGCCATTCCTAGCATACTAAATACAGATTTGCTCAACAAACATTCGTTGAAGATTACTGCACCTGACTGACCGTTGGGAGTTGGCCATTAGCTGGAGAAAGGAACCCAACATGCAGCTTCTCAGCCTTTGCAGACTTTGCTTTCTTGCCTCACCTGAGTTATCAACATAAAGGAACTAACGGAAATATAGGGTTTTATGTCATACAATATTCAAGAGATTCCAGAGTAGAGTACTAGAATGACAATTGGAGTAAAAATAAGATCTTTTTTCCAGCAGGACATCTATTACTGCATTGTTACACAACCTTGGGCAAGCCATTTTCCCTTTTCTGGGACTATTTTCCCATTTATACAGTGAGGAGTCCTGAAACCCAATTTCTGGGACTCCTTTCAGTGCTAAACCTCTATGATTCTATTCAGCTGCAAGGTGCTCAAGAATAGTAATTAATCAGAGGAATGAGGATAATAATTCCTGGCAGTCAGCTGAGTACCATCCCAAGCCAGACTGCAGTACTGAGATTGACAGTGTGAGCAATTACCCAAGGCCTTGCTTACATTCATTATGGTGAAGAGGAAGAAAGCACGGTCCTTTTGGGGAAAGCTACGAGATCACATTATGGGGAAGTAAAAAGTGAGAAGAGAATTTCCCTAAATTGTTGGCTGTAAAACAAAGAAAAGTTTAACCAGCTTGTCAAATTTACTAATGTCAGTTTCAAATTTAAGATGAACAGAAACAAGGAAATAAATATTTCAGCAAGGAGAGACTTCGGCTGGGCCAACTCAGAAATTACAAGGATCGTTAATTGTTATGTTTCATCAAAAGATTCCTAGTTAAGGGAAAAGGACTTTGATCCCTGGGGATAATATTGCCCAAGCTTTTTAATATATCACAGGTTTATCTTTTAGTCTAACCTTCCTCTGAAACATGTGATACAGGTCAATACCATGAAAACCTGGGAAGACTCTTCCTCTGTTCCAGGGAAGCAACCTCACTCAATGTCTCCATGTAGTGTTTGTGCCCTAGAAAGTGATCCACTGGAGATTCTAATTAAATTTGCTATCTGAAGATGAGGGAGATGTGACTAATTATGCTAGGCTCTAAAAGCAGGACAAAGAAATTTTTCTGAGTCCTTTGTTAGTCATTAAATTAAATGAACAGTTTAGTAATAAACGCAACAGAGTAAGTCAACTGAGTGAAGTGGAATGCAGGCTACATTGAGAAGTTGGATTGAAAAGGTGTCGAACCTACAGAATTGCAGCTGTTGAGCATTGCAATGGACGTTTGAGAACTTAATGTGCATTGCAAAAGGGCACACACTCTATGCTGTCACACAAGAAGAGGAGTCTGGTTCTAAGGCAGAAGAATTTTAGAGTTGTCAAAGTGACACACCACCACCTCAAAGCTGACAACTCTGGAACTAAGAAAATGTTTGGTTAATAGTTAGCCAGTGTTTTCACTAAGGTTTAACTTATCTACTACTGAAGGGGTTAAAGTCCTGTGAAATATTAACATCAAGTCAACAGGTCCTGGAAACATCATGGGGAACTTGTTTTCTTTGTTGTTTCAATTTGTGCTACCAAAAAATCGTTCAGGAGAAAAGTACAATGATTTTAACTTAAAGCAAAATCTGGTTTTCATACAGATACTTAGATAATACACTTCAGTTGCTGTTGATCTGCTGGCTGGCTATCATTGCAGCAGTGATTACTGACAAAACGTTGAATATTTGAGTCCCTACTATGTGCTTACCACTATTCTAGGGTTTGGGAAATATTAAAATATTAATATCAAGGGCCTCTATATTCAAGAAGTATACAATATAGTTAGTGAGACAAGGCTACAGAATGAATGATTTGTGAATAACACAAGACAATCTTTAATCCAGTGATGGTAATTTGACCTACAGTGGGGAAAACATGATATAACTTCAGAGAAGGCATATAGGTGGGAGTTTTCAGGGAAGGATTCATGGAAGTGGTAAATATCTGAGCTAGATTTTGGTATGAGTAGAATCTGGAAAATCAGAGAAGGATGGAGAAGGCCCAGTTTAGGATGGGCAGAGGTACAGAAAAAAGGAGCAAGGGAATGAAAGTGACACCAGAGAAACCTGCCTGAATTGAGAGTTGATTAATGATAATTCAAAACAAATATGCAGGCTTAGTGTTAAAAAAAAAGAATTCTCTTATAATTCTATATTGATTTTACCATGGTTATTTTTTCTCCAGGTTACAGCTTTCTACTAGCAGAATTAAGAGGCTAAACCTATAATTTTCTACCCTCAGCACCTTGTCTTAGATTGAATGTTTTTGTGAACTAAGGTTTTTCTCTTTCATTTTTTTTTTAATATGTGGGATTTTTCCTTTGTATTTCAGACCAGCTCCTCTGTATACACAGTATTAATGGGTGACATTTAAGAATGCTGGTTTTACAGCACAATTATCCACTCCATGTGTTACTGCTGGCCTCTGTTGCCACTGTAATTCTCAAGTCTACTTTCCAACATGTGAACCTCATAATGTTTAATAATATAGAGCTATTAAATCACTTTACTTTTCTATCTAGAAGGATAAAGCCACAAAAAAAATGTTCTCTCATAAGGCCAGCATTGTGTAATGAATCAACTAAAATACCAAAGGATGAACTTAGAGCAAAACATCTTAGAGAACAAAAGGGAAAAGCAAAAGGTTTCTTTGGGCTGTACAATTATAATATGTGTTTCCTTATTTTGGGCTTTAAAAGTTTTATAGAGAACTTGTTAATTTCTACCCCAAAGGTTATAATATGAGCAGTTTAGAGCACTGGAAAGAATTATAAAAATAGCAACAAATAAAGCATAAAAGCAAAAATGACAATCATATTTTGCATTCATATAATGTCACTTGCTGGGGGGCTGACAACAGATCAAGGCAATTAAGTATCACAGCTATACTAAAAAAAAAAAATTGGAAAAATGAAAACCGTCATTTAACTATGTGAATTTGTTTTTCTTTTTTCTTTTCGGCCATGCCACATGGCATGTGGGATCATAGCTCCCTGACCAGGGATCGAACCTGCACTCCCTGCAGTGGAAGCGTAGAGTCTTAACCACTGGACCACCAAGGAAGTCCCTAACTATGTGAATTTTACTTTGTTAAACTGAGAGATGTGAAAAGTTGTCAATGACATATCACAAAACCCAAAAAGGTATATTAAAGTAACCTTATTGATGATGACTTATATGTACGGCAATTACCAGATTTATGACTGAGTCGTTGTATTTAAGATCTATCTTATTTAGGCATTCAATGTGTCTGGCTTATGGACTACAAAGCCTAGCTCTAAGGGCTTTTGGAAAGGGAGAATCCACAGTCAAAACTGTAGGCCAGAACCAACCAGATGTCCAAACACAGTGCTTACCAAAGGTTGTGGACGGGAGTACCGAACAAAGGCACAACAAAGAGAGTGCTCCCTGATTTGAGAGGGTGGGTGTTTGGGAGCTGTGTCAACAGCACACAGTGACAAGAGCAATTTAAATAAATACACAATTCTGGAGACAAACCCACCTCTTAATTTTTCAAATTAAGGCTATGAATACAATAGCTACTATCTATTATCACCATAATTTCATAAAATAAAATATATTTGACACCGAAGTTAGAAGGAGATCATAATCTCAGGAAGGATTCTTCCTAAGGAAGGACAGAGGGCAATCTAACATTGATGTATGTATATGTATCTTGCAAAGTCCTTCTTTTCCTTCATTTTGCCCCAGACCAGTAGAAGTTAGGCCGTGAACCATCACCAGTTTATGAACTTGAATTTGGGAAAACACTGACTTAAAGCACACCCAGAAGTGCTGGAATTATGTAGAATAGAGTGTTTTATAGTATGTCTGTGGCTTTGTCAATGGTTGGGGTATAGCTTAACAAGGCAATTTAAATAGTGGAAAGAATAAGATAGGATAGGTTATATTCAAGAAAGACCTCTCTATTTCATTTCAAATTAAGTGTAATCACTGACCCCCCATTAGTTAATATCTTGCAGACTTCTGAGCATCACTATGTGTATATGTGTGTGTGTGTGTGTGTGTGTACATTCCGTAACTTCTCTCCCTTTTTTTTTTTTCTTTTTGCGGTACGCGGGCCTCTCACTGTTGTGGCTTCTCCCGCTGCGGAGCACAGGCTCCGGACGCGCAGGCTCAGCGGCCATGGCTCGCGGGCCCAGCGGCTCCGCGGCATGTGGGATCTTCCCAGACCGGGGCACGAACCCGTATCCCCTGCATCGCCAGGCGGACTCTCAACCACTGCGCCACCAGGGAAGCCCTTCTCTCCCATTTTAATCATGCTAATAAATTCCTTCTTGATATCCTCTCAGCATATGCCCTCTATTACAGCACCTATTCTATGGGATTCTAATTGTTTTCCTTCTGCTGTGGTCTCTTCTATTAGAATGAGTCCCTTTGGGAAAGGGCTACATCTAATTTGTCTTTGTATTCCCAATGCAGAGCACAGTCTCTGTCACAGGCTCACTAACTATAGAGGTCACTACATATTTATTGGAATAAATAAATTTATAATAATTTAAATAATTCTTATTGTCTTTAAAAAAATCATTAATATTTGTCAGGTATATTGCTGGGCACCAGGGATAGAGGAAATGATTACAACACAGTTCCCAAGCTCAAGAGGTTCAGTTAGTTGATGAGATAGATACGGCAATCAAATAACAATAATAATACAGTAGGCTAAGTTCTATAACTTTAGAAGGATGGATGAGGGCCCCCCTCCCAGGCTGAAAGCATCAGGGAGGGGTTTCTATTGGTACCCCAGAAGTCGCACTACCTGGGCTTACTAGCAGTTACCTAGGTGAAGAGATCTGTGAGTGGGGGCTGGCACTGAGACGGACGAGTAGATTCTATGTCGACTTGTTTAGAGAGGAGGCATTTAAGAATGGGGGCTTCCCTGGTGGCGCAGTGGTTGGGCGTCCGCCTACTGGTGCAGGGGATGCGGGTTCGTGCCCCGGTCCGGGAGGATCCCGCGTGCCGCGGAGCGGCTGGGCCCGTGGGCCATGGCCGCTGGGCCTGTGCGTCTGGAGCAGGTGCTCCGCGACAGGGGAGGCCATGGCAGTGAGAGGCCCGCGTACCGCAAAAAAAAAAAAAAAAAAAAAAAAAAAAAAGGGAGACGCAGGAGCAAAAACTTGTAAGTAAGGGACACAGTGTTTTTCCCTGAGAACTACAAGGAGAACTGCTTTGAATGAAAGGCAGGTGATGGCGGGAGGGCAGAGGATTAGTTAGGGCAGAGACAAAATCAGATGCGTATTTTAGAAGGCTCTATGTGTGCTATAATGTGAAGAATGAATTGAAGGTACGTAGAGCTTTTGGTAGAGAGCAGTTGGTAAGTGTTTCAGATGGACGATGATTCTAGCCGAATCTAGGGTGGATATAATGTGGAAAGACTGCAGAGGAATTATTCCAGAGATGTTAAAGACATATGGATTGGTAGGACACTTAGATATCAACTTAAGGTGAATCAGTAGAAGGAAGCCGGGAAAACGTCTTAGTGTCATAACCTGTACATAACCAGTACATGGAAATGCTAAGCTTACTGTGTGGCAGGCATTTTTCACATATAAATTCAATCCTCATAAAGACTCTGTGAGATGGATACTTTTATTATTTCCATATTATGGATAAGGAAATGAAGGCACAGAGAGATCACACAGGTACTTAAGAAGTAGAGCTGGAATTTGAACCCAAGCACATGCTCCCAAATACTAAACCATACTATTATTGGTCATTAAGACAGTGGATATAACCGGAGACAACAATCTGAAAGGTAAGATGATGAGTGTGCTTTCTGATGTGTCTTAGGGCATTTGAGGAAAGGTGTCCAGTAGGAATCTACATGTATGAGTCTGGAGTCAAGGAAAGATCTGGTTGCAGATATAGAGATGGGAGACATAAGCACATAGCTGGGAACCAAATCCGTGGACATGGATGCCTTCTACTAGGGAGGGTGTGCAGAGGAGAAAGAGAAGGCATCCTTGAGTGAAATGGACAAAAGGGATGAGGAGAAGAGGAGATGTCTAAGGAGATGGGGAAGAGAAACTCGAAGTTGCAAGGAGAATCATGAGCCTAGAAGAGGGATTATGGAAGTTAAAAAAAAAAAAGGTTTCAGGAAGGTGCAAGCAACAGAGGCAAGTGTACAGAAAGATAAAATTTGATAAAGACTAAGAAGTTTCCACTGAATTTAGGAGCAAAGACTCTTGGTGACTTTGGTGAAAACAATTTCAGTGGAGAGCTCGGGGTGGCTCTGAAGAGTGAACAGGAGAAAAGGAAGAGAGAGAGTGTAGACAATTTTTCTAGTTGGGAAGGAGAGTTTTAAGGATTATTTTTATATAATGGGATGGCGATTGTTGTATAATAAAAGCAAATGGAACTGGATTTAAAGCTCAGCTCTGCCAGCTATTAGTTTTCTCAGTAAAGTAAGGATAAATATATCTACTTTATAGATGTATTATGAGGAGTAGTGATTATGTTTGTAGAACACCTAACAAAAAGTTGGTACTTAGTGAATGAGAGCTAGTCTTATTAAAAATAGGAAAATCTGAAGACCTCTAAATCCTCTGAATAATTAACTATTTGAATAATCAGTCAGAGAGTAGAAAAATCATCTAGGTTTTTAAATCAGTTTTTAAAATTATTTTTATCTGAATATTTTATGTCATAAGGACATAATCTTAGCTTTGTTGCTATATGAATTATTTAACTTTTAAATGGAAAATTTTTACAGCATTACTGAGTTATAATTCATATACCATAAATTCACTCATTTAAAGTATATCATTCAGTGGCTTTTAGTACATTAACAGAGTTGTGCAATCATCATTAAAATCTCATTTTAAAAGATTTTCAAAACCCGCCCCCCCCGAAGGAATCCCATACCCATCATCAATCACTCTCAATTCCCGCCACCTCCCTATCTAGCCCTAGGCATTCACTAATTTACTTTCTGGCTCTATAGATTTGCCTATTGTGGACACTTCATATAAATGTAATCATATAATATGTGGTCCTTGGTGACTGGCTTTTTTCACTCAGCATGTTTTTCAAGGTTCTTACATGCTGTAGCATGTATTAGTACTTCATTCCTTTTCCTGGCTGAGTAATATTACATTGTATGGATATACCACATGCTATTTATCCATTTATCAGTTGATGGATACTTGGATTATTTCCACCTTTTGGCTATTATGAATAATGCTACTATGAACATTTGTATACGTCTTGTATGGCGATATGTTTTCATTTTTCTTGGGTTTAGGTCTACCAGAGGAATTGCTGAGGCTAAATGGGGGATTCTTTTTTTTTTTTTTTTTTTTGCGGTACGTGGGCCTCTCACTGTTGTGGCCTCTCCCGTTACGGAGCACAGGCTCCGGACGCGCAGGCTCAGCGGCCATGACTCACGGGCCCAGCCACTCCGCGGCATGTGGGATCTTCCCGGACCTGGGCACGAACCCGTGTCCCCTGCATTGGCAGGCGGACTCTCAACCACTGCGCCACCAGGGAAGCCCCTAAATGGGGGATTCTTAAATTTAGTTTTTACTAACAAAACTTAAACATACTTAT
Source organism: Globicephala melas (assembly GCF_963455315.2). Taxonomy (NCBI): domain Eukaryota; kingdom Metazoa; phylum Chordata; class Mammalia; order Artiodactyla; family Delphinidae; genus Globicephala; species Globicephala melas. The sequence continues at coordinate 60,470,947 of NC_083321.1, forward strand.
TATGAACAATTAAAATAATTAAAAATTGTATAAAGTAAAGGATAATTTCTTTCCCTCATCAAATCATACTCATCTGAGGTAAACACTGCTATCCTGAAGTAACATTTCTGTTTCCTTCCAGGCTTAGTCTATGATATGTAACCTTTCTGAGCATGAAACATTCTAAAAGATTGTGTTTAGTTTAAATTACTAACTGGCATGGGAGAAAATGCACTTGCACCTGACATCTCTGACCCCAGTCTTATATCTGCCACAGTCCTATGACTGTGTGATCTTGGTTAAGTTTCTTAATTTTGCTGGACTTATTTTCTCAATTTTTAAAAGAAGTGTTGGGATGCAATCTTCTCTAACCCTTTCTGATCAAGCATTCTCTGATTAAATGATACTTAGGGCCCTCTGGATATAAGATTAGCTTTAGGCTTATTTGCAACACGTATTTCTTTCTGTTCCTTTTCCTTTATAGTTGGAACTTTTTCTTTGTAGAATGAACATTAGAGGAAGGGAATGGCAATTACCCTCACCTTGCCAAGCACTGACATTTACTTAGCATGCTGAGCAAACTTACAGAGTGACTGGTGCTGCAAATCAAGTCCTTTTGCATGTCTTAATCTGTTCCTTTTCAATCTTCTAAGTTTGTTGAATTGATTTTTGTTTTATTACCCTTCACAGTGTCAGTCAGAGTTGCTGAGAGGTTTGCTTGCTCTGGACCTTGATCCCACCTTTGAAAGCCTAGCAGTGCACATTACAATGACCTAACCCTCTAAGACATGTTGGAGGAATCCATGTATGACGTGACTTCTCCAGAGCATCTGGCATTGACACATGTAGAATACAAATAAAACAGACTTTAACAAAAAGTAGACATCACCTGTTACAACGCCCAGTAGATAGGATGAAGAAAATCTGTTTCTGTGGCCTAACTCAGAAATCTCAGGGAAAACAGTACGTATCACCTTCTCCCAAGATAATAAGGGTGAACTATGGCCCATAGAGAAGGATTCCTCTCAAATACCTACTCTTCCATGCACTGCCTTCAGCCAGGAGAAGAGCTTCCACTAAATGTAAACCCACCCTTTGGGCTGTGAGTCACTGTTTCAGGTGGACACCTACCATTTGTCATTCCATTGAGTGTCACTGTGTGCTCATGTGTCACATGGACAACATACAGCATTGTTCCTACCCATAAAGAGGTGACAGTCACCCTGTTTTCATTTATACAGAATTATTACTAGTGGAAAATTTGCAAATAGACTTGGTTTGTTCTTGACGTTCACTATTCCCCTGGGTATTATGGGATGGAAGTGCACGAAGAACTAAAGATTGTTTGCCGGCTCCCTCAGTAGCTAACTTTGGACCTAAAAAGAAAAAAAGGAAGGGTCTAAATATTGTGACAACTTAAGATGGCAGACATGGGGTTAGAAAGAGCCTGAATCTTGAGTGAATTCAGCAAGTGTCAATTTCCACTTGCTGACCTAAGGAAACAGAGGGGGGTCTCGTGACATTCCGTGAGAGAGGTCTCATTGAGGGGTACAGCAAGAACATGGGATACATTAGGAGGCCTTTTAGAGAGAAGGGAGAGAAGAAACCGACAGTACATACCCAGATGAGGATTCAGGAAAGGCAACTTGCATTGTGGAGCCGTGATTTATAGGAAGTCTTTGACCAAAGATTACTAGGAACTCTTGACCAATTGGATGCCAGTAGCTGCCTGAAGCATCATTGGACAAGCCATCCACCCACCCCAACCTGATTTCCCACAGTCACTATCCCCATCCCTCCTGTTGTAATTTCTTTTAACTTCAGGGTTTTAAAAAGTAGATCATCTTCTGAGAAAGGACTGATGCTCTGGAAAATGAATATTAAAGTTGCTCAACAAAGAAAAGTCTGTCTGTCTTTTTTGTTTCTCTGCTGGGAAAGAGTCTGGATTAGAAGCTGTTTTTATGGGTCACAAGGATCCCAGAGGAAAAGGCTCCAACATGAAAATCAGGACAAGGAATCTGGCTGGGACAGAAACAGAGCTGCTATGGAAGATGGCAAGAAAAACAGGGAAGGCAACAGTCCCTGCCTGAGGGCAAAAGCCCCAGGTGACAAGAGGTCCCACGTGGTACCTGTCAAGAGGCAGAAGCGTGGATCTCAGTGTTGTAACACAAGATGCCCAGTTGTAGAGCACCAGTAGAGGGTAGAAATGAAAGGCTTCTCATCTCGCCCCTGCCAGACACTGCCCAGCTCCTAGAAGTCTGGCCTCGGTGTGGAGCACCAGTGTGGACAGCAGTGGAAAAGTAGATGTACATCTGAAATGACATCATTCTAAGGGGTTGGGACAGTGACAAAGGTGAGAAGACTAAGTGATTTGTCATAAGTGAGGGGCATCCTATGGGGAAACAATGGGAAAGGTTGCCTTGTAAGAGTGTGGAAATGGTTGTTCAGGACAACGCATGAGTCACCAAGGGCCCTGCAAAGAAGGAAGGGAGAGTCTCAGAATTCCAGCAATTATACTGGTGGACATCTGGTCAGAGACTTTTGTTTTTACTCACAGCCCCTTTCCTCATGCCCAGTGTAGCCTAAGGCCCCCCTACAAGGAACATAGATTCCAGTGCTAGCAAGAGAGTAAGAATTTATCCAGTAGCTTATCATATGAGAGTGGGGAGAGCTGGAAGGAAACCTGGTCTGTCACTTGACCTTCAGATTTCACATGAAAAAGGTCTGAACGCCTAGAAATCGATGAACACAAACCTATAAATATAGTATCTAGGAGAAAGCAGAATGGATCCAGAATAAATAAGGCTGAAAGCTAAGTAAAATTCACATACATTTGAAAAATACAATCTGTAATAATTATTTTTTACATTACCAATGGCTGTCAATTATATGCACAAAATAAACCCTCTGGGCCCAGTGGTCCCTAAACCTCCTGAGACTAGTGTTTGACCATGCCTGGACTGTGTATCCCCAGAAGTACTAACCGTATAATAGGCATTTAATACATATTTGTGGGCTGAGTGGCAGTTTCCTCATCTGGAGCATATCAAGTTTGACTAAATTGTTTCTAGGGTGTCTTCCATCTCTGAACTTGTGTTAGACTCTAGTTATTTTCAAACCTATAGGGTTGACAGAGTGATATCCTCATAATGATGCCAGAGACATAAGAAAGGAAGCAGAACATTAGAATAAATTTGAGAGAGATGGAAATAACAAAGAGAAATAGATTCTCATCCCCGTCTTCAGTCTGGGCCAATCCATTCTGTTAGGCAGGTTGTTCAAGAGAACGCTTGACCAAGGGAATGAGCTAGGGCTGAAACCCGATCAGAACTCCTTTTACATGTCACACTGGGGCCCGGTACATTTTGTCCTTCATCCAGAAGGGGAGCATTTCGGGATTTCCCTGGTGGTACAGTGGTTAAGAGTCCACCTGCCAGTGCAGGGGACACGGGTTTGATCTCTGGTCCGGGAAGATCCCACATGCTGTGGAGCAACTAAGCCTGTGCGCCACAACTACTGAAGCCCACGCGCCTAGAGTCCATGCTCCACAAGAGAAGCCACCACAATGAGAAGCCCGCACACTGCAACGAAGAGTAGCCCCCACGCACCACAACTAGGGAAAGCCCGCACGCAGCAACGAAGACCCAACGCAGAAGGGGAGCATTTCTTAAATTTAGACAAAAGCTCTAGCTGGGTTAGCTAAGCCCAGTAGACCCTCCCCCCACTTAAAGCGAACCATAAAATTCCTCTTTACTTTCTAATGTACTCACTTTCTCTGGAATATAGTGATCTTAGGTTTTAGTATTCAGTGTGGAACACACATCCCTGCTGACTTCAAAAACCTTGTTCAAGGGATCCTTTAAACTTCATATGAGCTTAAGGTCTACAGAACTGAATTAAAGAGTGGAAATGGAAGACTTACCTTCTCTGCATTGAGAGGTAAATTTTGATCCTTTAATGAAAACAAAATTCTGCATTCTGAAATATTTAGATCTCTGTATAAATATAAGCAGTCTTGCACAGCCCTTCCTCCTATACTGCCAACCCTAGCATTCATCTCCCTTTACAATTCACTGGACTCACCATCAGGCTAGGAAGGAAAACAGCCTCTCGTAATTGTCCTTTAATAAAAATTCATTCCCACCTCAGCCTGAGGTATCTACTTAGGGGGTCATAATATGTCATTTTACACACACACACACACACACACACACACACACACACATATAAATAGCTAACATTAACAGGGAAGTTCATACTTATCAGGCACTGCTCTTCACACTTTACGTATTAAATCCTTACAGCAACCCATGAAATGGATACCACGATTATTGCTATCGTACAGATTGAGGATACAGAAGCTCAGAGTGGTTGTCAATTGCTCAACTTTACATAATTAGGGATTTGTGGAGGCAAGATTCAAACCCTAACACTTTGATTCTAGAGTCTAGATTCTTAACCATATATTCATTATCTATCCATCCACCTATCTATTAAAATTTGACTATTGTTAAATGATGTATCCTTTTTTTTCCTCAGAATTTAATGCTTGAGGAGTATTATGTGTGATGAGAATAACATTCAATAAATATTTATTGAGCACATGTGAAAAGAACAGATTCTGGTGCCAGCCTGCTAGATTCAAATCCTATCCTAATCCTAAGTGACCTTAGATCACTTAACCTCTCCAGATCTCAGTTTCTTCACTTGCAAAATGGGGATAATGATAACACATGCCTTCTTGGACTGCTGTGTGGATTAATGAGCTAATTTGTAGAAAGTGCAGCCTGGCAGGTAATAAGATTATATAAGTGACAGTGATTGTTTTCTTCTCCTCCTTCCGCTTCATCACCATCATCACCACTATTACTGTTAGGACTACATGCCAGAAATCATTTTTGGCACAGGGAATCCAACAGTAAATAAAACAACAAAACCCTCGCTCTAATGAAATTAATAGTCTAAGTATGTCCTGATATATTGTTTCAACAATCTCACCCCATTGTTTCCATTTGTTAGTTAAATACGTAACCATAGTTTTCTATAAAATTGGAATAATCATACCTACCCCAGAGACTGTCATGAGGATAAAATTAGTTAGTACATATAAAAGTTTGGAAAAGTGCCTGGCATATAAAAGCACTCAGTACACTTAGCAGTTTTAATTTGTATCTGTGCTGTGGGTGTTATGGTTTAATGTTACTGTCTTGATTCTTTCTGAGTTCCTATAATTTGTTGCTATAGTGATTTTGCATAGCATTTTCTCACAGCTACTTTGCCTCCATAAAGAAATGCTTTTGAAATTATGCTTATTCTTCAGTTTCTTATTGCTGCCCAATAATACAATGATTTACTAAAGTAGATACAAAGATTGCTCCCAAAACAAAAAGAATATACTAAAACTGAGGGAAAATATTCATAACGTCTCAGGTAGATAAGTAATCTGGCTTTTTAGAAAGAGCAAGTCGAGTCAGTTTAGATTGTTGCATCACTATTTGAATGTCTCAGAACAGGAATTTTGGAATAAGATCAATCTGGGTGCATTTCCCAGCTCTCCTGAGACTCCCTCTCTGGATCTACTAGGGTTGTTGTGAAGAGTAATTGAGAGTTTTAGAAAGAGGGTAAGTACCCTGGCCTTCCTTCCTCCTTTACACTATATGATGTAATTTGAAATGTGCTTTAAAAAAAATTCTTGAAATCTTAATGAAAGAACACCTCCTCCCTAATATAAGAACAAAAGTGAAGGGAAACAGTAAATGGCATGTTTTTTAAAAAGGATCTACATAGAAAATGCATTACGTTTAAAGCAAGGGGTGTTTCTTTCGGTGTGAATCCTTGCGTATATCACACTGCACAGAGAAGAGGCTGTAAAACGGAATGTGGCAAGAGCCGCCTCTGTGACTTTGTGGGAGTCATTAATCTCTCCTTAGTTTGCTTAATTCCAGTTGGGTTTAGTGATCACCTACTTCAAAAAGGCAGCGAAGGCCTTTGAAGAAGAAGCTGCTGCATAAACTCCGGAAGGAGTCGGGCTTTAGGAGCCATGCCCGGAGGGTTTCCTCTCCTGGTTTTAATTAAAAATGAAATTAAGAACTCTTTCAAATTATCTCAGCCTTTTAAGGGCATAAGAAGGTCAATGATTTGTTAAGCATCTTCTTTCTTCTTTTAATGGTGCATTTCCCAGATTACATCGTGTGAACAAGGCTTGAATTGCTTTCAGGATCCACAGATTTGTGGCACTGTGGACATAAGACGTGGGGGCCTGAGTGAGAAGCTGCGGTGAGTGCAAGAGGGATTAAGGCTCCCTGAGAGCAGGCGCCTGGCCGTGGGAAAGCCCTGGCTGGAGTCCTGGCTCTTGTGTTTGCTACATCAAAACTCACCCTCTACAGAGTTAGTTGTCGGGATTGTTAGAAACAAGAAGGTGCATACGGAAAGTGCCTGGCTACTAATCTGTGCTCTAGCTGTCATTTTGTCTACGTTCCTAAAAAGGTACGTGCGGTCTAGAAATACTGCTATGTGAGTCGATTAAAAAAAGAAAATTATACATGCGTGAAGTCGCACGTGGCTTTAGAAATATGCCACCTTTTACGGGGAGACTATAAATGCAAGAATAAAAGGGAAAATATATGACTTTGCCTGTGGTGACAAGGATGCTGCCACTAAGAATGACAGAAGAAATTAGCATCCACAGCTTCCTTTTGGCCCCTGGGGATATACCTGTGTTGGTAAATATTCTTCACCTGATTTGTGATAACACCAAAAATAAATATGCATGAGCTCAAGGCTTTAAAACAGAATAAGCATATGAAAACAATTAATAATGACTAATGTAGGTAGTGCCTAGACGAAAATTCACTTGCTCCATTTCCCTGGATCCTCACAACAACCCTAAGAGGAGAATAGCACAGCTATGATTAATTTCCCCCTTTTCTGGTGAGTTAATGCCCAGAAGAAGGCCTCAAACCTAGACAGTCTGGACACAATCCCTGGCTCCTCTACAACATCACGTCGCCTTCATTTCAAACAAGAGACCTCCTCATATACTTTGCCTCCCTTTCCTTCCACTGAGTTTCCCTCTACAGAGTTTTATGTTTAAATATATTTATTGTGGACAACAGCGCCCCCTGTCTCCAAGGGGAGATGATGCAATCACCATCTCATGAATACTCCAAGCCAGAAAAGTCTTCCCCTTGAATCAGTCAATCACTAAGTACCACCCAATCTATTTGATAATTAATTCTGTATCTATTTATATCTCTCCATCGCCATAGCTTCAGTTTAGTTCTTCATGATTTCAACCCTACTTGATATGCTAACTAGTCTCCCTGTCTTCAAACTCTTCTCACACAGCAGACAGAGTGATCTTTCTAAAAACACAAATTGAATTATGTCGTTGCTCGGCATTCAAACTCCTCGCTGCTTACAGGATGAAGTTCAAAATCTTCAGCTTGGCAAGTAACACCCTCTATGAACTGTAGCTGCCTGCAGCTCCAACTTTATCACCCACCCAATAACCCTTAGCCACACAGAACTACTGGTTGTTCCAGAGTGCCCTGTGCTTTCACACATCATGAGGCTTAACTCTGTGCTATTCCTTTTACCTGCAACATACTTCTTCCCTCTTCTGACTGATGAGCTCAGTGTCTTTGAGAAAACTTTAAGAAAAGCAGAGGCTGAGTTAGCTGATTCCTCCTCTGTTTACCTTCAGAGACTCGCGTGTACTTTTATGATAGCATTATTATGTCTAGAAGTTATATTTGATTTTGGGTTTATAGACTTTGAGACAGTTAAAACATTAATAGATACATTTTCTAATATTTTATAAGAAGAGAACGCTTGCCAAAGACAGGCCACCATAACTTTGCCATATGGCTGAAATCTTGTAAGAGAAAAGATCTTGCTCTGTGTTCCCAAACTAGGAATGGCTTGAGGCTGCCAACTTTGATTTCTACACAAGGAGTGAATTATAGACATGGATTCTGAGCCCTGTAGAAAATTGTTAGAAACTAATCTAGCAGATGGACCTACGAAAAGATAAGGTTAAGTTTCCCAGGAAGACTGGTTCTTCTAAATGACTAGGAATTAATAACATAAGGTGTGAGTGGGGAAGAGTCCTGTGTATATGTGTAAGTTCACACCTTCGCAGAAGGGACAGTCTGAGTGCATGTTTGCTCCCATCAGTACCTCTTATAATAGTCTTCTTTTAGTTACCTAGAGACTAAGTACACTGGAGAAACCAAGGGCCTTTAGCAGATATACATCACAATGCACAGTAATGAATTCTTCACTTACATGTTGAACTGCTTAAGGGGAAGGACCATGTCTTATTCACCTTTAAATCCCTAGCATCCAGGTTAATCTCTGGTGACCTAGTAGAAGTCCCATGAATACATCTCTTCAAGGAGTAAAGATGTTTTATGATCACCTAATACTTCAGAGTCCATTTCCTATCCCAAATCTGCCCACATATTTTAATTAGCCTTCATCTGGTTTATCTCAGTCTCTGTTTATCAACGACAAAACAATAATTAGGACCAATTATGTAAAAGGACAAATGAAAATATGCCGTATGTCGAGAAAACAGGCAAGAATATGATTTTCCTTGCCCCAGGAATATTAAAAGCTGAATAACTTACCATTTTCCCAAAGTAGAAAAACCAATTACAACATCAAAAACTACATCTTTTTTTTTTTTTCTTAAAGAAAAAGATATACTGGATAAGCAGGAGCCTCACAGCAATCCCATTTGTTTTTCATAGAGCTCCAAATTTTAGTTTTATTCCAGGCTCTGCCCATTTCTTGCTTTTGCAAGATCTGAAAAGTCAATTACTCTAAACATAATCTGCAGCCTTAGGAGCTGACACTTGGCCAAGTAATTTAAAATGCTTTGCTAAGGAAAACTTATAACTTCTCTGTTTTCTTTTAGATGATGTTATAGAAGTAAATTGTGTATACCATTAATTCATCCCTGAATATTTGCTATCAGTTCAAAGAGCTGAGAACTTGGGTATTCAAAAGGCAGAGAATACAGACGACTGACTCCCTGCTTTTGCTGACTTGCCTCCATTTTTATGAATGCTAATTAGAGATTAACTGGTACACAGGGAAGCGTGGTTCACGGGCTAACTTTCACAGAACTAGCTTACATCATCATCTGAGACTGTAATTACTATATCAATATGGGCATACTTCTGAAATAGACTGGGGGAATTTCTCAAATGCCCTGAAAAATATATATTAGCACATATTGCAACTTAAAGATTAGGCATTTCTTCAAAATTTTTGGTTGCCCTCTTCAATTTACATATTTGTAAAAGGTTGTCCTTAGTATAATATTTTGCACTTTGTCAGTGCTTGATAAATCTTGATTGAATGAATTGATATTTTCTTATAATATTCTTTGTAGGGCAGAAGATCCCTAAATACTTTTATTTTACCATGAGCAGAAGTAAGATGTGGACCCATGAAGACAATGGATTGGGTTCCTCATCATTAACAGAGTTGGATAAGGGCTTGTCTATCTAACTCTCAGTTCTCACCTACCTCTGATATTCTTTAAGTTATTCAAGGTCACAGTGGAAAAAGCAAGTGATGGTGTCATAAATGGAACTAGAAATCTTTGAACTTGTCCCCTGAATTACTGGCTGTATTTCAAGAAACATCTGCTCAGAGAGGTATTTCCCATTGGAGAGGAAGTAAATAATCTCTGAAAGGAATTGCCCAGTCTTCATGAAGAGCTGAGAGCTACCTAATCAATCTGTAATGTAGACACTGACCGTCAAGAAAATTGAAGGTGAAAGTGAAATACACAAAATTAGTTCTAGTCTGTTATTTGTTTCCATGCATGGATTCATTCATTCATGGAGGTAAAAAAAAATGGGTAAAGCACAGCTTGAGCCATGACCTGTTCTTGAAACAGGTATCTGTTTGCTTGTCTTCAGATCTTATTTCCACGTTAATTAGGCACGCAGTAATTCTCAGCTCCTGCTGTGCCAGCACTGGGCTAAGTGTTAGCGGTGAACAAAATAGACAGCGTTTCACTCATTGACCTTGCAGCACAGAGCGTGAGATAGGCATTTGGTTTAAAAATCACATAAATGTACAATTATAAATTGCTTGAGTCATATGGGGAAAAAGAGAGAGAGACAATAGAGTAGAGGACCTGATTTCCTTTTTCAAGGAGCTTCTCTGTGGAAGTACAAGTTAAACTTAGACCTAAGATGACCAGAAGTTAATCAGGCAAAGTGTAGGGAGGGCTTTTCAGTTTGAGGAGTGAGCATGTGTGAAGCGCTTGAGACAGGAAGAGATTCAGTGCATTTTGTGAAGAAAAGGAAGGCTGGTGTGAACAGTGTGTTCAGCAAAAGGAAGAGTGACATGAGATGTTTAAGAGGCAGGCAGCGGCTTGATCATGCACAGCCTGGATGCCATGTTAATGACTTTGCATTTTATCCTAATGCAAAGGAGAGAGAGCGATCTGATCTGTATTTTTAACAGATCACTTTGGCTGCACTGAGACTAAAAGAGGAGGACAAAAGTGGAAGGGGTGAGACCAATTAGGAGACTATTATAGGTGGAAGATGATGGAGGCTTGGATTAAAGCGGTGGAAAAACTAGCAGAGGAGAATTAATAGATTTGAGATATATTTCAGAGGTAGAATCAACAGGACTTGAAGACAGACTGAATGATGGGTGTGAGGGAAAACAAAGTGCGAAGTGTGATTTTCAAGTTTTGGCTTGGGCAGTGGAGTAAATATATGTGCCATTTACTGAGTTGGACAAGTGTGGAAGGGGAACAAAGTGGGGGAGAAATCAAGAACTTCAGTATCAGTGTATTGGTGGCAATGCCACTAAAATGGGTATGTCTGTGTGTGTGTGACATTTTTCTAGAAATAAATATGAAAAAGTATGGAAAAGGAAAGGAAAGAATAGGGAAAAGGATAGGGACAGAATGAGAATAAATAGAAAATAGAATTCCCAAAGGGAAGATGAAGGGTGAGGGTGGGGACTAGTGCATATCAGGACTGCTGAGGGTGTGTAATACGAAAAACACATATTCAACATTATACTGCAATTTTTAAAAAAAAATTGGGGGAAAAAACCCTGTGGTTTTCATAATACAGATTACAGAAAGTAAACGGAGAAGAATCATATCTGGTGGGTCCATACAAAAGGTAGATTCTGTCATCCACTTACTGGTGAGTTTTTAGGAAGGGATACATCACAATCCCCAGTGGGAGGCAAGGAATGTAATTCTTGTGTTCATCAAAAAAGAACACGGCTTTAAAAAAAAAAAAAGATTCATTGACACTGAGCCAGATGAAGGGAGATGAGCAGGCAGGAAAAAAACAGAGAAAGGAAAGACAAAGAGAAATGGGTGGAGAATTTTTCCAGCAAGCAAAGACGTCTGGGCCATCATGCCTATGCCTATGCAGGTGCTAGTGGTCACCTGGGTTTGAATCCCAGCCCTGCCACTTAGTGGTGGCTGATCGTGGGCATGTCAGGTAACTTCTCAAGCCCCGACTTTTGTATTTGTAAAGCAAAGATAATGATAACATCTACCTCATCAGGTGATTGTCAGGGTTAGGAGAAATAATTTGTAAGAAGTGCTCAACAACACGCCTGGCACACAGGAAGAGCTCAATAAATGTTAGCTGCCTTTATGTAGCTGACTATTTATAGATGCATAATTACTAGAAAGTCGTTATTGTAGGTGTGTGTGTTCCTTCTCCCTTCCCTATGGCTATGGTGACTTTGCCCTCTTAGCTTCAAAACTGTATTTTTCACTGTACCAAGAAAAAGTGTTTATAATTTGTTAAAAGTATAGGAGGATTTAATTAATATTTATAAAGAATTTTAAAACAAGCAAAGCTATTAGGCTTTACCTGTTGCAAATTAGTGAAAATGCCCCAGCTGATTACATAGCCAAAACTATGTTTCTCATCTATTTCTAGAAATGTTAGATATAACTTAAAATTTGTTATTGAACTCCCCTAGAGAGGCAAATAATTGACTTCTAAACTTATTCTTTGAAAATCTCCAAAGACAGAGATGATGTTCTAAGGAGACCCTCTTCACTATGAATCACTCTAAAATCTGTATTTTCTCAGTCCTAATAATATTATGAAGACATATGAAGATATTCTGTCTGAAAACATAACAATATAAGCACCCCATTACATGTAGAAACATCACAGTTGAGATCTCCCCACTTTAAACTAAATTGGAACTACCTTATGGAACATTGTATTCTCTTTTTCTTTCTCCCTCTCTGGCTGCTACAGGAAGATAGGGTTTTATTATCTGTCATACATATGCTTTAGAATTATAATGCAGAATTATGTCCAACCTTCAGACTTAGAACAATTTGTTTACAAATTGTGGAAAAACTCAAAACATTCTAAGATCAAATCTGGACTCCACAGCTATTGGCAATATCATACTGAGGGAACTGCCTTAACTTCTCTGAACTTCAGTTTTCTTATATAAAATGGGAGTAACTAAATAAGATAACAGATGTTAACATACTGTAAAGGTGAAGATTATGTTCTTTGTGGTTAGTTAGAACCAACTAGTTCTGTAGTTTTGGATGAGTTGTTTAATACCTCAAGGAGTCAGTTAAATGGTGGTATTAATTTAATAATTTAGTTAAAATATTAAACGGCAGTAATAGTATCTACTTCTTAGGCTGTTATGCATGGAGCACAGTATTATTATTCAAAATGTATTAATCAAAAATGTATTCAGGGCTTCCCTGGTGGCGCAGTGGTGGAGAGTCCGCCTGCCGATGCAGGGGACACGGGTTCGTGCCCCGGTCCGGGAGGATCCCACGTGCCGCGGAGCGGCTGGGCCCGTGAGCCATGGCCGCTGAGCCTGCGCTTCCGGAGCCTGTGCTCCGCAATGGGAGAGACCACAGCAGTGAGAGGCCCGCGTACCGCAAAAAAAAAAAAAAAAAAAAAAAAAAAAAAAAAAAAATGTATTCAGTAAATGTTCTCTTTCATCCTTCTGTATGAGGAAAATAGTGCTAATTAAATTTCAGAATTAATTCTTCTGGAAAAATATAATACCTTATTAAAAATGCATGGGAATCAAGAACATTTAGAGCATCATGTGATCATGTGTAAGTGCTCTGTGATCACACTAGAAAGAAAAAGTCAATGTTCTTAATTTCTCCCATTGCCCCAAGGAAGCAGAACATCTTTCCGCCCTGAGGAAGATGTAGATTGCAAGAGAAGTAAGCAGAGGTGGATTCTACCCATTCATCCTTTTGGAAGCACATGCAATTTGAGAAGATGAAGTGAGGAAGTGCATGCAGTACCTGGTCATCTCAGAGTCAGGGAGCAGGCCTAGGTGGTAGTGGGGGTAGGGAGCTGAGAGAAGGAAGCTTTTGTCACACTCAACAGGGGAATAGTGCCTGGGAGAAGCAGGCTTATCGCACAGTTTGTTCACAGTGCTGTAAACAGGTTCCGGAGGCCTGGTGATACAAGAGGCAGACAAAGAGATGCATGGTTAGCACACACACTAAACAACTGTGCAACTAGCAGCATTTCACCATACTCAAAAGTGAACAACCCAGACAATGCCCTGGGCTTCATCAGGCCTGAGTTAAGAGTCTCTTCAGGAAACAGGTTCTCGGCTCAGGAATTAGAACTTTGGCTGACATGTGGCAGGACTAAAATCCATGTGTCAGACACCTCAGTAGAGTTATAATCATCCTTTAAATGCTATATCCTTTTGGATAAGCCAGTCTGAAATGCCAGACTTTGGGATTCTCTGGCACGGCTCCTTCTTAAACTTGAATCTCATCTTTTTTTTTTCCTTTTCTTAATTTTATTTATTTTTTATACAGCAGGTTCTTATTAGTTATCCATTTTATACATATTAGTGTATACATGTCAATCCCAATCTCCCAATTCATCACACACACACACACACACACCCCACTTTCCCCCCTTGTTGAATCTCATCTTAAATGTGAACTTCAGAGACCTTCCCCGACCACTTTGGCCGGGACACCCTGTTACTTTTCACAGCACCTATTCATAATATTTTTTCTCGGCATGAAATAATTTTTTTGTTTATTTTAAATTTTTATTGTCACTCTCACTACACCATAAATTCTATGAGGAGAGAGACTACGTTTATTTTGTTAACCACTTAAAATACAGTCTGGTACACAGTACATATTCTATTAACTATTTGTTGACTGTATGTATGAACGAATAAATGAATACAACTTCCCACATTTATATTGCGTTTTTTTTTTTTTTTTGGTGCCTTGCGGGGGTTGGTCTTACCCAGGAATCTAATAGGTTATATGACCTGAGTGGTTCCTCCATATATTTATTCAGAGTTTGTCCCCCAATAATTGACTTCAGAAAGTTTTCTACAAAGAGGATAATCATTTTAGTAAAATTTCTATTAAGTGAATTCATCTAGGGATACTGTAACATTATCTAAAATAGCAACATTGTTATAGCTGCTATTTTACAAACATGCATAGTATGACTGGGTAAACTTTTCTACAATTTTTGGTCACAGATCCATGTAAAAACAAAGTCCTTGGTTATTAAAACAGTTTTTTCACAACTCTATTCGCCACTTTTTAAACACATGGTCTGAAATTACTACCAATACCTTTCCAATAAGGTAAGAATGGAAAGATCGGAACTTAAATGGAAGTACTACTGGCAGTCTGGGCCATGGACCCAGGAAGGGTAGGCTTAGCCGGGAAGGTAAGGAGCGTGTCAGGAAACCGGGCGATACCCATGAGGTCATACCCAGGGGAGGCAGATAGCGCCCCTAAGGGCCACAAGACACCAGAGGCCATGTTGGTGGCCACGTGCCTGAACAAAGGCACAGGAAGCGTAGGTGGTGAACTCAGTGAGGGCACAGTCTGTGTTTCTGTAGCCCTAGCCCCCAACATGGCCTCTAATGTATAACAGGTGCTCAGTCAATGCTTCCTGAACTGACTGAGGATGGAGAACAGGGAAGAAAGGAGGATAAACAAAGCATTAAAAACAAACTACCTAGTTTATAATATTACTGTGGCCAATCATGGCTTAGACATACTGTCTAGAGACTTGGATTCTTCTCTAACCCAAAGCTTTTCACCACATGGAAAGAGATTCCTTGATCTGTTTATTTTGTATAACACAGTAGAAGGGCTGAGGAGTAGGCAGGAGGAATCTGGAGGCCTATTTTGTCCCCCAGAATAACTATCTCAGTGGTAAAATGAAGTACTTTGGCCTGTTCTATCCCAGTGGCTAACCCTGTAACATTTACAAGAAGAATTAAAGGTTTTTAAAATAAAAGAGCCAGACTTTTTTCTTACATTAGGGAATCTATTCTTAGGGAAGACATGTGCTCTATTTTTTAAAAAATCTAGTAAGCTTGTAAATTTCTGTTTATCAATGATACACACACATAATTTATAATGGTAAACACCAGCCCTTAAAAAAGGCAGCTGCAAAATCATTCTTAAAAAGTTTTTTGTTTTTAAATCAGTTTTTATAAGTAATTCACACTGTGGGAAGTAATGTAAAAGGAAAGATACTTTTAGTTAGCCACTGAAACACATCTTTTAAAATAGTCAGATTGACTATTGTTTGATTTGGGGGGAGGGGGTCTGTTTTTGCTTTGTTGATATACTCAGCTTTATGAAGATTAATGTACATTTCCCATAGTTTTAGAGACAGAAAGACTCATGATTCTGGTTAAAGTTGCCTTGGGAGATCACAGTCTTATTTGTACCTAAAATGTGTTGTCTACACAAAAATTCAGCTTGGAAAAAGCTTTGTATTAATAGGCTGCATAAATATGAATTAAATAAGAAATGAAGAGGCATGCATGAGCTCTATGGGAATGATTCTGGGTAGGTTATCACAAGAGGACCTGCTATTATTCTCCAATTTTTCCACGCTGAAATAGAGCCACTGTGGCAGAGATGGCTGGATTGCTTCCCAAACATTAATTTTTCCTATTTCTTATTTCTTATCCTTTTTTCTTATTAATAGATATCAACCTTTTCATTGGGCACTTTTCCTGTAATAAAGACTTTATTTCTCAGCCTTGTAGATGGATGTGGTTGTGGGATTCCTGAGATGGCTGCTTAAAGGGAAGCTACTTTAGCTGAGACCCCTGCAATTGTATTCTCTCCCACGTCCTCCCTCTGCTGACCTGGAACCCAGATATGATGGTGGGAGCTTCAACAGTCACACTGGACCATGAAGCAACCTTGAGAATGAAGGCAAACGATACAGATTGTAGAGCATAATGGTACAGCTTGTGTCACTGATGACATGGAGTGATACTGTACCAACTCTGGACTACCTACTCTGGATATCTTCTTTGTACAAAAATAAACTATCATGTTTAAGCGAGTGTAATTTTTTGTTATATAAATAGGACTTAATATTAACAGATATACTCCTACAAAATGTAAGACTGATCATCTAATACAAAGAAATAACTACAGATAGGGCCTACCATAAGGTACTAATACATTTAACTCTATCAGAAGTCCAAATAACACTTTCTTTGTACAGAGAAAAATTTAAAGAATGTTATTTTCTGACTATATAATTTAGAACCCCTGGCTGTTTAGAGAACCCACTGAATCTTTATTAAAAAAATACATATATAAAATGGTAGCTGAAGTGTCCATCGACAGATGAATAGATAAAGAAGATGTGGCACATATGTTACATCAGTGGAATATTACTCAGCCATAAAAAGAAATGAAATTGAGTTATTTGTAGTGAGGTGGATGGACCTAGAGTCTGTCATACAGAGTGAAGTAAGTCAGAAAGAGAAAAACAAATATTGTATGCTAACACATATATATGGAATCTAAAAAAAAAAAAAAAAAAGGCTCTGAAGAACCTAGGGGCAGGACAGGAATAAAGATGCAGATATAGAGAATGGACTTGAGGACATGGGGAGGGGGAAGGGCTGGGACGAAGTGAAAGAGTGATATGGACTTATATACACTACCAAACGTAAGGTAGATAGCTAGTGGGAAGCAGCCGCATAGCACAGGGAGATCAGCTCAGTGCTTTGTGACCCCCTAGAGGGGTGGGATAGGGAGGGTGGGAGGGAGACACAAGAGGGAGGAGATATGGGGATATATGTATACGTATAGCTGATGTGCTTTGTTATAAAGCAGAAATTAACACACCACTGTAAAGCAATTATACTCCAATAAAGATGTTAAAAAAAAAATGGTAGCTGATCTAAACTGCCAGCCCAGGGCCTAAGAATAAAGGAATCAATGACTTCCTTGAGGCCATAGAACATTGTCATGGTGATGTCATTTCAGTAACGTTGCACTTTCTGCCTAAAGAGCTTATTCAATTTTCTCAGTCTGATGTTGTCTCCACAGACCAAGAAAATGATGTTACCAATTTTCTTCTAGTCTTCTTACGTTGGTAGCACTATATTTTGAGACAAATTATCAGAATCAAAGCTGGCTAATACATACATACCTTAAGAAAAAAAAATCCTACCTGTATTGTACTCATCTAAATTAGGGAAAACATTTTAGTCTCTGAACTCTACAATAAATTCAAGACAAAAAAAAAAAAAAAAATGAGGTCCAGCACACTATTCAGTGCTGAACTTGTGAGCCTTTTACCTATATTTTTTGGAACCATTTTATGACCATAATATTATTTCACAACTCACATATTTAGAAGATTTGGTGTTTGGGGCAGGCTTAAATATCTTGGATTTTAGAAAGTCACTTCCAGATTGTTTCATAGTGGATTGATTCTTTGCCTAAGCTTAATTACTCTTGATTCAAAGTTTTATCAAAGTCAATCAAAAGAGATACAGCTACTCATATTGCAGGCTTATTTTTACCTATCACTCAGCTTTGATTCCTTTTCTGTTTTTTTGCATGTTATTTTGTACAGTCACTGGCTAAAGAGTAGACATATCAAATCCAGTTTCTTTTCTTGATTGTGAGAACACTTGATATCTCAGAAGATGGGTAGATGAAAAAACACCAAAACATGACAAAACACTTGACAGGCTTGACAAAGACTTCTTGAAACACTGACAAAGTCCTCATGCAACCAAACAACTAAATTAAAAATATCAGCGAGAATCTCCTTTTACGTGACATAAAAATGGGGTTCACATTTGAAGCTTTCTGTCTGCTAGCTTTGTTACAGTCCTAGAATTCTATTATGTGTTACGTACTATACCAGCCACAGTAAAATATCCAGTAACTACTACTACTGTCTGAACGTAGGAAATGGCACATAGTAGGTACTTTAGAAATGTCTCTTGGAATAAATGGATGGAGATGTATATCTATAGGTATAGATATAGATTTTTAAATAAACATTCTCCACTGACAGAAATGAAGAAAGACTTCTGGCATTTTCAAGAAGCCCTAAGTTATTCTGAATCGCCTAAATAGGTTTAAAATTTTTAGACCATCATTAACTACAGGTTAGATGACGGAAGGACAGAAACTCCCAAATTGTCAGGAACTGACAGGTATTTTTCTTTTTTAAAATTTTTTTAATGATCTCAAATTACTTCTTTATTTCAATACTAGGAACTGACAGCTTTAAATACTTGGTGTGCACAGTTTATCAACTCTCAGAGGGATGGGCTTCATGTATGTGCAAGTCTGGCCACAGCAATGCCTGCTCTCACTTCCTGTGAGAGTCACCCCACAAGCTCGGGGCCCCTCAAAGGCTTCTCAGCCTTGAGTTCCATAAAGCCTAATGCCAGCAGACAGCATCCTTAGTATTTCCCTGCAGTTATATTCTCTGTGACCTCTCTGCCAGACAGACAAGAAACGCCAACTTATGAGCTGTCACGGGGATCTGGGTGGCAAGAACAGATGTCACCATCACTTGCAATGTATGCAGTAAAGAAGTGTCACAGGGAAAGCCAGACACAATTGAAAGGGCCTGTTTATCCCACTGCAAACCTCCAGAGTAGCCTAGGTCAGAAGGTAATGAATATGGAAATCCAATCCAAGGTACCTATTGGTTCTCTTCATTTTGTGGATGCCCCCCAGAAGGGGGGAAAGGTAGTTAGAGATATTAGTGTAATCTCTAAGTGAATTTATAAACAAATCATTTATCTTGCTGTCCACTTATCAGGGGCCATGGATAAATGGCTTTGTAGTCTCCCGTGCTGAGCCATCAGCATTTATTTGCATATCTATGGGTTTATAATTGCAGGCTCTTATAGCATATAATTAGCACACCCTGGCCCTTGGTGATCTTTCTTTTCTCGGAACACCATTAGCACTTGCTATTTGTTCTGCTTTCTGGGTGCAGTTTCAATTGCTAGTCCACAATGCTGGTGTATTAGAGGCAGGTGCTTCACCTAACCCTATTCTAAGGAAAATTACCTTGCCTGCAACTGCTCCTTCCCATTTGCTCCACTTGACTCCAACCCAACTCAGTTCCCTCCCTAGCCAAAGCTGCTTGGACCAGGACTGGACCCCTGGCTCTGCAACCATGGCTTGTACGGTAGTGCTCAAAAAAGTCAATGCCAATTAGATACTCCTATGGAAAGTGAATAAAGGAGCAGGAAATAATTGTAAACTGGTAGCAGAAGGGAAAGATGCAGACAGGTATAGGGTAGCTGTAGCTGTGTCCATTAATTATAGAGCACCAAGTTTTGTTGTGAAAAGTATCTAGCAGTTTCTTGAATCCAAAATAACGGTCTGGGTTCATTTTTTAAGGGGGCTATTAAGGCTCATGCTACTGAACTTCTCTGCTGGTTCCCATATGACATCAGTTGTATAATGAAAATCAACTATCACATCCTACCGTATTTCCTTACTGGAGCTTAGGTCAGATCTTTTGTTTGCAATCAAAAGAGTGAAAATGAAACAGGTACTTTGTTTTCATTGTCCTTTTCAGATCACCTCAATTAGACTATGCCACTCAAAAATAAAAGACAAATGCTTGAACCTGAGACCAATACCATGCTGATCCTGTCTTTAAAATTTTGTTCACTCTGCATTACTTTTATTTTCTAAAATACTGTATTAAAATATTATTATCTAAATTACTGAGTTTTCTGGTACCCCCCTTAAATGTTGCACTTGACCTGTGTGTTTCACTTGCCACACCCTAACTCCCAGCCCTGTATCAGAGACGAGTTAAATACAGCGATGATGATGACAGTGATGGTGATTGTAAATACTCATCTGTATGGCACCTGAAGATAGGAGGTCAAAGGAATATGACTCGTTTCTCTTAGAGGTACAGGAAGAGTGACTCACTTTACTGAGTCTTCCATGTCTCCATTAAAGGTACTGCTCTCAAAGTCCTCAGGCCATCTCAGGCAGGGTTCTCACCTCATTCTACTGTCATATTTGGTGCACTGGGCTATTTCCTTCTCTAGACTGTTAGCTCATAGAGGATCAGGACCAAATCTCATTTATCTTTGTTTCCCCATAGCTTCCATGAGCATAAGAAGGTATGAATGAAGCACTGTCATAGAAAAGGTCTAGAGCTGTAATAAAAAAAAACATGATCAGTACTTTTAATTCTCTCTTCCTGAGCTAGAACTAAAAGGAAGAGCCTAAAATTGCAGTAGGAAGGATTTGGGTTATGTATTTGTATGCCTTTGACCATAAATCTCTCTGTCATATAGACAGAGATGGATAAATCTGTATTCCATTCAGTTTCTCTAACCCTCATCCTGCTGTGACCTTCCTTGGCTGCCCTAAATGGGCAGGGAGCATCCAGCCCCATGCACTACCTTAGCAGGACATAGACCCAAACTGCCTTAATGGTGGCAGTTGGTTGGCCGAGGGCTTGGATGCCTAAGCATCTAGAATACTGCCTGATGTAATTTGGAGAAAAAGATGTTTAAACCTTAAAAGCGTGCCTCAGACTCTTCTTTATAAATAATACATTGCTTATTGAGCAAAGGATTTGGAGAAGGAAGCATAAGAGGATTGAATTTCAGGCCTGGGCTAATAGGTCTTAAGCACAGAATTTTGGGAAGCCTAAAAGTAATTAGGGGATAAAAGAGAATATCGGATCAAGGAGTGAACTATGTGGCTCAACACGTGAATTTGACATTATAATGATAAGGATTAAGGAAGAGGCTGATTTCTCTTACACTTGAAGCAGAAAAGTGTTAGCCATTTGGCGAAGGTACTATCAGGAACTTAAAGTCTGATATAGAGAGATCTGGAGAACAGATTGGTCTAGATGAGCCCATTCATCCCCTTAATTCTAGCATCATCAGATTGGGCCCCCAAAGACTTTTACCACTGGGGCCCTTGGAGTAGACGCCTATTGGTACCACACTCATGTAACTTTTACAAAACTTAGCTTCCTCATTTTAATGATACTAAAAAACCTTTGTAGACCAGCAAAGCTGTGAACTGTAAAATTCTACACAGAAGTAAATTATCATGAAGCAGTGTGGTGAGTGCAAAGAAACAGAGCTAGGTTTGGATTCTGGTTCTCCAAATTCTACCCTGTGTGAACTGCTGTTTCTTCACTTCTCTCAGCCTCAGCATCCTCATCTGTAAAGTGGGCACAGCAATACCAGCCTGAGGGTAGCTGTGAGAAATAGAGGAAGAATGCACCTAAAGCACCGAGCTCAGTGCATGGCACTCACTGCGACCTCATCAAACAGCAGCCATGTTATCTTGATTATTACCCTCAGGCACTCACACTGCAGAGAAGCAAAGCCTCTGAGAATGCTGCTCTCACTTTATTATAATGTGGAGGGAAGTAACAATCAGTGCTTTTCAGTATCACAAAAGGCACTGGCTAATGGTGCCTTCTAAAGGCTCACTTTTGCTCCTGATTCTAAAGGCAATTGATCCTGTATCAGAGCCACGTGAGGGTGATGCTCACTTTCTCTGAGCTCCTCAATTATCTTCTTTGCCTTTAACAAGACATCATCCCCAACCCTAACCCCAAATTTATGCCTGCACCTTCATAATGATTTGCTTTCCTGTGTGGCTCACAGCTGTGGTGTCACAGCAAACTGTTGGGCCATAAGTAATTTGTTATTAGTAATAGTCATGTACCATAATCTATAAATATTTACTTTTTAAAAACAGAAATTAGGATGGATTCCCCATTTTCTCTCTATAAACATCACTCTCAGTTATATTTTACTATGTTTGCTTATTGAGGAGAGAAATGGCAGAGCATTTAAAGTCATTTTAAAAGTTTTGCATTATTAAGTGTTTTATTTCCTCAAAAGAATGTTTGGGTTTCAGCAAAATTGGCCCCTTTTATGACAGTGGGTTATAAATGGTTCATGAGTGTTTTATTGGAATAAGATGTTGAAAGTCGATGACCTTGACAATGATGACTATTAACAGGCATATTTCCAAAGAGTGTAGGAATCACAGTACTGTGGTATTGGGTGAATGCGTCCAGCTCCAATAGTATTTTTGTGGCATTCTGAAAGATGTTGAAACAAATATAATCTAAGACACCAGATCAGTACGGCCAGACCAAGGCCTTTGAGACATGGATTTGAATTGTTGGAGGAACGTTGAATATGTCCTGTTGTAGTGTTTAAACTCTTTTATTCTTTGTAAACCTACTTTTAAAGATTAAAAAAAATTTTTAAACTGACCTCATGGGATAAAATATAAATCTACAGAAAAAAATCAGGTTAATAGTTACACAGCATCTTGATGGAAAAGAAAATATTAAGCATAGGATAAACAGAAGAAATCACATAGAAGATGAGAGATCTGACTACATAAAATGTAAAACTACGGAAGTAAAAAAACCTTATGAACAAGAAACAAGCTGGGGAAACATCTACTCAAATATATTTATCAATATTTTAAAGATGTTCCTATAACTCAATAAGAAAAAACACAAACTTTCAATAGAAAATAGAGGCTGCTAGTGCCCCATCACAAAAGAGGAAATAAAAATGACAAATAGACACACACATATAAATGTTTAACCTCAGCAGGAATAAAAATAATACAAATTAAATGATACTCGCCCTTTGCCTGTTTAAAAATAACAAAGGATTTTCAAATCGATAAGTCATTATTTAGTTGTGGTATGGTAAGACAGACACTCATATTGCTGGTGCTATGAAGTGTAAAACCCCCTTAACACATCTCAAGAAAGCAATTTGGCAATATATTTCAGGAGTTTTAGAAATAATCCTGCCCTTTGTTTCAGCAATTCTACCTCCTGTGTGCAATCTTAAGAAGAGAAAAAAAAAAGTGAATAAAGGCTTCCACAGAAAGTCTTTGTGGTCTGTTATAAGAGCAAAACAGAACAAAAGGAAACAATCAAAATGTCCAACAAAGAGATAAAGGTACAGAATATAAGATATATCCCCATGTTTAGTTATTAAAGTTAATATTCATGAAAAATTTTAACGATACAGGAAAATATTTTATTGGAGTACAAAATTATATATGGGGTTTTATGGAGTGGGAAGTGAGAACACATAATTCTCTTACCACTTGGGAAAGAGATTTGAACTAAGATGTGAAAGAAACCACAGGGGAAAGTAGGATTCAGGTGCAGGGCGAGGATAGGATGAAAGAGGGCTTTCTAGGAAGTGGTAATACACAGCACGTGCAAAGTTAAAGGGGAATCGGAAAACAAGCCCCATTTAGGGAGTTTTTTAAAGGCTTGAGTAGGAGACAGACTTGAGAAGATGGGCAGGTCTTGCATACAACTATAATATTCAAAGGCGATGGGAAGCCATGGAGATTAGTGGGCACTGAATGCAATTAAATGAGTTTAATCATTTTGACTGTTCATTTGCATATTCATTCATTCATTTCATAAATATTTACCAAAGGCCTCCTCTGTACCAGGCCCAGAGAGAGGTACTAGATATATATAGATTAGTGAATAAGATAAAATGTTCCCTCTGTCATTGAGCAAACTTTTTTTTGGCAAGGAAATTTGATTGCAAGGAACAGTGACTTATTTGAGCTACTTCAAGTAGTAGGACATATGCACATGGGAACTCAGAAAAAGCTGAACTGGCGGAGATGAGGAAGGGTGAGATCCGATGAGCTGGATCTTTATTCCAGAGCTTTCCCTTCAAGAGGACACCTTTCCTCTCTGTGCTATTTCTTTCTTCTCTCTCTACTCACCACTTTTGTTAACTGACAGTTTAGAAATGAGGTACTCTCTACCTCACAGTTTCTGCTCGCTCTTAGCTTATGCCTCCTAATAACATCAACTTGCACATGACTCATGATGGACCCTCTGGCCTCCTTTACATCACTAACTATTAGCTTCTCCTTTCACTTATAGTTGCTCACTTGGCCTATTTTTCAATGAAAAATTCTTAAGAGAGAATTTGACAGACCTAGTTCACTTTTTTGAGTAAAGCACATTATTGGTCACTGGCTAGCTTCTAAATTGGCCTCCTTTGGGTCAAGTACACACTCAGTCCTTTCGGGTCTGGCTGGGGGGTGAGCCACCCGATCCTTTTGGGTTTGCCCTTTTGGCAGAGCTGTAGGCGGGGCACAACCATTTGAGGTAAGCTGGGCATCCCACAGGTATTCTAAGGTTTGGCCTGTGGAGTAACTACCCACATCTTCATATTCTCAGCCAGGTCTGTTCAAAGATGGTATAAAGAAAGCAAAACCATTCCTTTGGGAGAAAAATTTGGAAACAACAAAAGAGTTTGAACAATAGAAAAATATGGGGAACATCACAATCCCCCCCACCTCCAATAAGGTCCAAAGCTTAATATCTCACTAGGGTTTCTCTCTGTTTATCATGGTATTAAAACATAATATTGCAAAACGAAAACTCTACCTCTACAACAATAATTTTCTTTCCTCAGAGGCTCCAAGATGATTTCTATCTGTAACGCTGCAACTAAAGGTTTCTAAATCAGATTAGGTCTTGAATTTTAAAATTCACACCTACGTACGAATTTCTGAATATGTTTAGCTAAATCATATCTTCTAAAACAGAATGCAATATGTTAATTCAACTATATACTTCTGTATGTCGAGTTTACATTATTAATACTGACTCTAGGGGAGAAAACCCCTTATGCCTTTAACTGAATGAAAGCTCAAGTGGAGTATAAGAGCAGCTCCCTTGGAGGAAAGATAATGTTCAAATATATGCTCTACTAATCAACAGGAAGGATGAACTGGCTTTAACCAAATCCCTTAAATGGGTTTCTTTTCCGTCCTTTAGGAAATGGTACATTTTCCTCTATTTCATGCAGCTGTTGTCATTTACTCTTTTGGGTCTGTTATTGCCGGCAGGTTATGAAGACTGTCTGGTAGCCAGGAAGGAAGGATAAGACATCCGTAAGAACAAAAGATTGCTGTCACACTGCCTTGCCCTCTTTCCAGAGGACTGCACTTCTAAAATCGGATAAAGAGATAGCCTGAGGTCATAAGTTATCTTGAGTTGATGGTTCACATGCAACTAAAATTTACATTGATTGGTCCTTTCTTCCAACCATATATTTTAGGAAGTTCCTGTGAATGTATGTATAACTTGTTCCTGGTTTCTAGCAGGGTCTCAATTCTACTTTCTCCATAAAGTCTCTGAAGTTTATGGAGGCGGACTGCAGATTTTTCTCTCTTCAAAACTCGTATATAGTGTATTCTTTATGATTGCCACTTGGTTTTGTACTCTGAGTATTTTAAATAATAATAACAACAACAACATCATCAACATCTACTTACAAATACCCCGGGAACTTACTTTGAGGCAGGCATTGTGCTACCTATGCCTTATATATCATATATTATGTAATTTACCCATTAATTCTAAGGCATATATAATACTATTATCTGCACGACTTAGCAGTACCTTGCCTCTCCTCACAGAGCTGACCTGTTAGTGGTAGGGATGGGCTTTGAATCCAGGTCGCCTAGCTGCAAAGCCTGGGTATGTAACCATTATGTTTTATTTTAAAAAATTCTGTCTAGCATATACTTTCCCTCAAGGGTCTAATTATATTTCTCGGTCATCCTGGCAATTATAGCTCCTATTTTAAAGGCAGTAGAGAATAGAACAAAGAGAGCAAGCTGTGAGTCTGACTGTCTAGATTCAAGTTCCAGCCTCATTACTTAGAAACCATGTGATCTTGGGCAATTTGTTTAGCTCTGTGCCTCAGTTTCTTCTCTTGTGATCAGGAATAGTGCCTACCTCTTAAGGCCTGATGAGTATTAGACGGAATGAGGCTTGAATAGCACTTAGCACAGCGCCTAACTGGCACTTAGTAAATGTCATGATTGCCACAGACATTTTTTTTTTTTTTTTAGCGGTACGCGGGCCTCTCACTGTTGTGGCCTCTCCCGTTGCGGAGCACAGGCTCCGGATGCGCAGGCTCAGCGGCCATGGCTCACGGGCCCAGCCGCTCCGCGGCATGTGGGATCTTCCCGGACCAGGGCACGAACCCGTGTCCCCTGAATTGGCAGGCGGACTCTCAACCACTGCGCCACCAGGGAAGCCCTGCCACAGACATTTAAACAAGAAATCTGGCAGTCGGGTACCCAGTTCATACATCCATCTTTAGTCCCTTTTGTGGATGTGAATTCATTCTTAAGAGTTGATTTCCTCTTATGATGACAAAACCATGTTTCTGGCCATGCTTAAGATTGCCAGATTTAGCACATAAAAATACAGGATGCTCAGTTAAATGTGAATCTCAGGTAAACAATGAATCATTTTTAATATAAATGTGCTAATATTGCATAGGACATATTTATACTGAAAACTGCTCATTGTTTATCATAGTTGAAATCCAGTGTTTAAATTCAAATTTAAATGGGCATCATTATTTTATCTGGCAGCCAGATGGCCCTTTGCCTTGCAAGCTCTCCACTGTGTCGCCAGTATTCCGCCTTCCAGCATATACATTCACACTGTGGCATAATTTAATTGTTTACTCTGAGTCCCACTTTGGTTTGGTGCATTCTTTTAAGTCAGCAAATGTTCTTAATTTATTTTTGTATTCCCAGTATTCAATGCTATATCTCTATACCTATGCCCGAATTCATATCTATACTCAAATCTACACATAAGCTGGAGACAGATAATATTTAAATAAAAATTTGATCTAGATCATAATATATATATTATTATGCAGCTGTTTTTATTTAAAAATTTTAAATTGTATATTAGACATCCTTCCAAGTCAGTACACATACCACCATCTACCTTTTCTCTAATAGCTGCAAAGACCTTCTTTATACATCAGTGGCAGTGGTATAAACTGCTGAACTTATGACCCAGAAATCCCACTTCCAGGAATGTGTCCTACAAAATTGAGTACAATAGGTATACACAGAATGTCATGGTTGCAAAGTCGTAAAAGCAAAACACTGGAAAAAACATGTATGGTCATCAGTATTGAACGGACATGTAAGTATTAAAAACATTGCCATGGAAACAGATTTGGTGACATTAAAAGATATTCACAACATATTATTAAATGAAGAATGCAGGTTAAAATAGTATATATGCAGTTTAATCCAATTTTTGTAAATAATAAAAAACATAAAGTATGATCTCAATTTTATATAATAGATACTGAGAAAAAAAGAGTCTGGAAGCATATGTCAGGGAATTTACTGAATATCATGTCTGGGAAATACATCTACATAAAATTTTTATTTTCTCTCAATATTGCATGTTTTCTAAATAACTTTTAAATGATATTAAAAAGTGTTTATCGTATAAGCTGAGAGATAAAAAGCCATAAATCTGCATATGTAGTATGAGGCCAATTCTGTGAGAGGTATATCTCTATGCCTATATGTAAGTTTGGAAAAGTCACTGAAATGTTAACAGTGCTTTTCTGAGTGGTGGAATTATAGGCAATGTTGATTTTCTTATTTTCCCATATTTTAAAATTATTAAAAAATTTTTCTTTTATTCCAGAGGACTATTAGAGATTTGTATTGGGTCTTGTTCAATTCAGCCCCAAAGATCTACATATTCTCAAACAACAGAAATGGAAAATATACATTTTCCCATTATAGGGCTAATTTTTATTTAATAATGAGTAACTTTTATTTCTGTATGATGTATAGGTACTAACAAGTTATTATAAGAGTGGTAATGTAGCATTATGAAAACTGGTTATGACTAACAGCATGGCTTAATGGATATCACCATATTTGTTATTTAAATTTGTCAGAATCTCATATGTCTTGAGTTATACAAATATATTCAATATTAAGACGATTACACCGAGAATCCATCCCCATCCTCAAGCCAATGAACTTGCTGCTGGGACTCTGGCTGGACCTCCCCCTGCTTTGCACTCCTTGTGCATAAATACAGCCTATCCCTAATCCTCAAGGGACTCACTGGAGCTGGTTCACAGCATGTGTTTCTTAATTGCAGTTCCTCCACTATTCCTGAATAAACTCAATTTCTGGTCATTTGAAAAAATAAAAAATAAAAACACTTAAAAAAAAGAAGATTACAGTTAAGGTTTAGTCTACTTCAGGGAAATTATGTGTTAACTAGGATCCTTTTATAGAAATGATGACAATTAAAACACATTTACAGCAACTGTAGTCTTTTTACTAATTCATCTACTCATTCATTTAACATATACTTACACACTTAGAAACCATACAGGGAGGCTATGGACATGGTGGAAAGAACATGAGCTTTCAGACTACAAAATCTGGGTTTGAATTCTGTTCTTCCACTTTCTTAGCTGTGTGACTCTGGGGAAATTACTTAAATTGAATCTTGGCTGCCTTATCTAGAAAATGCTTTACCTTAAGCCCTACCTTATAGGATTGCTAGGAGATTAAATGAGATGCAATATACAAAACCTTAAATAATCACTGCCATATGGTAGGAGCTCAATAAATAACTATATTTGTGTTCTATTTTTATGTATGAATCTAGATGATGTGGAAGATAAAAATCCAATCCAACATAGATTCTTCTCTCAAGCATCACTTTGTCTTAGAGAGATGATGTGCGTATGCGTGTGCGTGTGCATGTTTAATCAAATAAGGCTAAAACCAGCTATGTGTGATGGCGGGGAAGGATAGACTGTCTTGGGAATTCAAATGAAGAGGAAATGGTATCCTGCAGAAAGAAGTAGGAACAATCTTATGAGGAGGCATCATTGGAGCTGGGACGAGAAAAATGGATAGTATTTGGACATGTGAAAATAAGGATGGCGATGGCTAAGGGAAGCATATGTTTGGTCGAGTGTTGCAAGAGTAGTCAGGGAGGCTGGTAAAGCTAGTTATCTGGTTAAGCTGGTTGGAGCATGGGGGCACGAAGGGGAAAAGTGGAAGATATGTCTGAAAATATGGCAATGCACATCATATGAACCCATTTATAGCAGAGTTTCTATTTTAATAGACAAAATAAACTCCCTCAAATCTTGGGATTAGGTATATTTGAATAATTTTATGAATATTTAATATTCTAGGTGGTAACACATTTTAGTGAAACAAACCAAGTTTGAGTCCCAACTCTCCTACCTATCAGCTGTGCAGATTTAGTCAAGTTACCTCATCTTTCTGATTTTCAGTTCTGCACAATTGTGATAGATAGTACATGACAGGACTATTGTGAAAATAAACAGAGAAAAAAGTATCCAAATGACTTACCAGAATGCTTGACATTGGCAGAACTCAGCCAATATTAATTGTATTCCCCACAGTCACCAGACTATTCTCATCATTTCCCAAACCTCCCCACCCTCCCTGCCAAACACATTTGTGGGATAATCATACCGACGGACCTCTTGTTCATGCTCTGAGGAATTTTAAATAAGAGATCTCTCCTTGTATGCTGTTGTCCAAGGTATTTCCAGCAGGCTGAGTAAGAGCACAAAACACCCAGAGGGATGAGATAATTGGCACTGAAGTCCATCTGCAAAGAGGACTCCTGGTCAATAAGGAGGATCTAGACAAGACTGCTTCTTTTGGGAAATCCCAACTAGACCAGTACATCCAATGGAAGCAAAAGCGGCTTTTAAATGAACTACTGAAATGAAGATACAGCAGTGAAACCGGATGGAGGAGATTTTTCTTTTTCTTTTTAAGATTATCAATAGAGTGGAGGCTTCCATCTACCATATCTAACCAATCTGGAAGAGATTCAGCAGAAGGGAGAAAATTTAGAATGATACATTCCGATCACAACTAAGATGGATATCATGCAGCAAAACTACACGAGGGTCATAATAAAGAAAGAGACAGTGATAAGTAATGGTCAGAGCATCAAAGAGCCAGTGGACTTCATAGGTTTTCAGTTTAGTTCAGGACACCTCAGTGCCAGCAAGGTGGAATGCAGAATATAGAGCTTAAAAGTCATTCCATAATCTTCTCTTTTGTCTTCATATGAAATATTTTGATAAATCTACATGACTTTCCTGAGCTTTGGAATTGAATTTTGAGCTTTCGAATTGAATTTTGGGGATAGCGGGGTAGGGAAGGAAAATGGTTGAATATAAGTTTATTATGAATAGCAGAGAATCCCTATTTCTCAGTCACTGTTTGGTCACATACATCACCACCTTTAATCCTCATAGCAACAGACTTTCACAGTGGATATTACCTATAGTTTTTGGATAAGGAAACTGAAGCTCAGAGAGGATAAGGTGGTACCAATGAGGGAGTGGTCAAAACGTGATTTGAAGGCAGGTCTCTCTGACTCCAGTGTTCACTATGCAATGTTTCACTGAAGGATACTAAGTGGGAAAATGTAAAGCAAAATAAGAATTGCCAACAGTGTATGTGGTAGTTGTCTGCATTGTTGAATCTCTTGTGTTTACTGAAGCATCTAGATCAATGGGTTCCTATAAGAAGCTTGTAGTTACACACAAGAGACTCAAGGTATTTAGGTGGCAGCGTAATGGGGGTACGGAAATTGGATTAGAAATCTCAATTCACCTCCCCACAGCCTCTAATTTCTTGCCATTGGCATCTGTGATAGGTCCATGAGATGATCAACAGCTACTCCTGACTCAGATATGCATTTAGCCATAAGGACATTGTCTGGTCTGCTGTAAGATGGTAGCTATGTACTTAAGGGACCTAGAAGTACCAAAGATTCCTTTATAATATTTAACATTTATGACGTATAACATTTGTTTCATAATAAAAGGGGGTAGTGGCATATCTGAATTTGACTAACATAACCTGTTTTTTCTAAAGCAATGTAAATAATAAAGGAGAGGGGTAGGATAACTTATTGAAATATTAATTTGTGTTTGGAACTTACTATGTTTTTTCTTCCCCAAGTTTGAAGCAGCTATTCTGTCAGTGCAATGAACTTATATTTGACTATATTCCCTTGGCTCACTGGAGACTTGTGATACAGGAGGGAAAGCAGAATTTTCCCAAAGAAATGCTCTTCCAAGTTTTTGTTCTTCAAAAGTCTGAGCTCCTAAAGGATCGTTGTCCAAGGAAGAACTTTAAGAGGAGAAGTAGGCAAGATAGGGCCCTACTATCAGGTGTAATTTGATTTAAAGAAAATAAAGTCATGTGCCATTTAAAAAACATGTGTTTGTAAAGTAAAATGCATACCTGCTATAGGTGTATTTAAATAAAAATTCTAAAATTTTAATTGTAAAATCTAAGCATCATTGAACAAATTCTGTGATTGGTTAACTCTTGCTCAGGGGCAATGCCCTTTCTTGGGCATATTATCACTAGTATTGTCAGTGATTTAGTGTCACCCAATGTTTTTATAAAAACTCATCCTATGGGAGAAACGCCTGACCATGTTTTCTTCTAATGTGCTCCATTTTTTTTGGTAATACAATTTTTCTGAAGTCAAAGACATAATGAATTTAAGTCAGTGGTTCTCAAACTTGCCTGCATCAGAATCATCTGTGAGGGCTTTTGTTCTATTTTTATTTTACTTTTTATTTTTTAAATTATGGAAACATTTAATTTTTGCAATGCTACATGCATTTAAAAAAATCCAGTTACTGACAGAATTTCAAAATATAGATCCTATAAGGATATTTTGCCTCCAATTTGCATATAGAATGCTTGTCTATATTTCATTGTGAATGTCTGAGTCATTTTGGGTTGCTAGAACAAACTACTATAGACTGGATGCCTCAACCGACATTTTTTTTTTCTCACAGTTCTGCAGGTTGGAAGTTTGAGATCAGGGTGCCAGCATGGTCATATTCTTAGGAAGTGACCTCTTCCCGGTTTACCTAGGGCTGTCTTTTTGCTGTGTCCTCATAAGGCAGAAAAACAGTCAGCTAGCTTTCTGGCCTCTTTTTTTTTTTTTTTAATATTAATATCCCAGTTCTATCCCTGGACACACAGATTCATAAGGCAGAAAAACAGTCAGCTAGCTTTCTGGCCTCTTTTTTTTTTTTTTTTTTAATATTAATATCCCAGTTCTATCCCTGGACACACAGATTCGGTAAATCCGGGGTAGGACTCAGGACTCTGTGTTTACAAAGGTTTCGCAGGTGACTGATTTGTTGTGAGAGTTTGGAACTAGTTTTAGACAGTAGACCTTTTCTTTCTGAGAGAGTTATGAAGAAGTCACATTTTGAATTGCATCGTCTCTTTCAGTACTATACAATACAGGTATTGCTTTAAAATTTTTTGACTTGGTAATATTCAGCTGATAAATATTAGTATCTGTAGAGTGTAAGTATTAAGTTCTTTTTCCAAGGGACAGTAAGGAGTTCTACGCTTCTTTATTTCACCAGTGAGATACATAAAATTTAATTTTTGTAAGCAGAATTTAACCAAATATTTCTCTCTCAGCTACAGAACACAGTGGTTCTTGGGAAGATCCTACTTTGATTTAACTGGGGAGACCACCTTCTCCCTATGAGCTCCTCCTCACTTGTTACTCCTCCTATCTCCCTTTAGTCCTCATGATTTTAAACTCAGCATAACGTCATCAGAGCTACACTCAGCATTACATGGATTTGCATACAGCAGGTGTCCCCAACCCCCGGGGTAGGAACCGGGCCGCACAGCAGGAGGTGAGCGAGCAAAGCTTCATCTGTATTTACAGCCGCTCCCCATCACTCGCACTACTGCCTGAGCCCTGCCTCCTGTCAGATCAGCGGTGGCATGAGATTCTCATGGGAACGCGAACCCTACTGTGAACTGCACATGCAAGGGATCTAGGCTGAGCGCTACTTATGAGAATCTAATACCTGATGACCTGAGGTGGAGCTGAGGCAGTGATGCTAGTGCTGGGGAGTGGCTGCAAATACAGATTATCATTAGCAGAGAGGTTTGACTACATAGAGACCATAATAAATTAACTGCTTGCAGACTCATATCAAAACCCTATCAGTGAGTGGCAAGTGACAATGAAGCTGCATCTTACGGAGTAGACTGGACATAAGCAACACACTTCGGGTGTCACTGTCTCCCATCACCCCCAGATGGGACCATCTAGTTTCAGGAAAACAAGCTCAGGGCTCCCACTGATTCCGCATTATGGTGAGTTGTATAATTATTTCATTATATATTACAATGTAATAATAATAAAGTGCACAATAAATGTAATGCACTCAAATCATCCCGAAACCATCCCCCCACCCCATGTGTGTGGAAAAATGGTCTTCCATGAAACTGGTCCCTGGTGCCAAAAAAGTTGGGGACTGGTGTTGTACAGTAAAGCTGTGGAATTAACACTACCCTTGGGAAGTGGGAAGTCTCATCATAGGTGTTGCTCTGCATATACTTGATTTCTGTGCTCAAATCATGAAGCTATGCAAAAGCAATCACTCCATTTACTTAAAAAGTTTTAAGATGCCTGCATAGTAAATCTGAGTATTTGGAAAAGTATATATTTGTGTTTACTTAACATTCTAGAATTTTTAATTTTAGAGTTTTCAAATTAAAAATCAGGGACTTCCCTGGTGGTCCACTGGTTAAGACTGAGCTTCCACTGCAGGGGGCACGGGTTCAATCCCTGGTTGGGGAACTAAGATCCCACAAGCCGTGTGGCACGGCCAAAAAAAATACATAAAAAAAAAAATCAGTTTCTTTAACACAGACTTTTCTTTTTATATAACTTTAATAGTTAGGCTTGTTTTTGTTTTTTTTTTTTTCCTATACGCGGGTCTCTCACTGTTGTGGCCTCTCCCGTTGCGGAGCCCAGGCTCTGGACGCGCAGGCTCAGCGGCCATGGCTCACGGGCCCAGCCGCTCCGTGGCATGTGGGATCTTCCCAGACGGTGGCACGAACCCGTGTCCCCTGCATCGGCAGGCGGACTCTGAACCACTGCGCCACCAGGGAAGCCCTAGGCTTGGTTTTGAATAAAGTCTTCTTAATTAGGCTCTCTCTCTATATATATCTATATATTTTAAAAGAAATTGAAATATAAAGGAAACATCACTAAATCAACATAAAGTCTCAAAATCTGCCCTTTTAAGGCAAGTGTAAATATAGTATAAGTCTAAGTATTATTAGGCTAGCTGGAAGCATATTTCCCTTTTGTTCACTTCCTAATCTCATTGCCCCATCTCCAACCAGCACTGCTATCAATAACTGCAACTGGTCCTATAATCACCATGGTGTCCTGGACTAGAAGTCAAGACTAATAATAATAATAATAGTAATAACGGTTAACCTGAATGCAGCTTATTTTGTGCCAAGCTCTGTTCCAATTGTTTTACATAGATTACTTCATTGAATCCTAATAATAACCCATGGTATAGGCATAGGTGGGGAAACAAGCACAGAGAAGTTACATAACTCATCCAATGTCAAACAGCTAGTAAGTGGTGAACCCAAAGTTATTATGAATCCCAAATCTCAGCTCTTAACCAAGATGCCACCCTGCTTCTGGACTCTGGGTTTTGGATTTGCCACTTACTCTCTATTGTTACAGGGGAAATTTGGCATCTCTATCATCTCAGATTCTCAATCTGTTAAAGAAGTATAGTAACATCTCTCTGCTCATTTTGTATGGTGTTATAGGAACTAAATGAGAAACAGGAAAGTATCTGGGCAGTACTGGACAGCTATCAGGGTTTACCAGTTCTGCTCTACATGCAGAGCAAGGCCTCACATAATTGGCTTTGAAATCTCTGGCTATCACGTTTATTTCAGCTCTTTCATTCTGCCTTCTTCCCCTGTCTGAACCTGGTAAATGAGACTTTAGAAAAAGATTAGGGGGAAAAAAACATAAAACAAAATATCGAGCAATACTGGCTCAGCGGACAGAGTTTCCATGTAGGACACAGTCTGCATAATAAAGGACTCACATGGTTCTACTTCAAGGTCAATCTAATTTAAAACGAGATCTAGGATGAGGGTTGATATTTAGATGTTTATACTCAGAGACACATATACTCACGGGGACAGCTAAGTTCTTTCAGGAAGGACTTAAAATGTTCATTAAAGCAACCATAGGGGGTCTGGTGTTACAGCCGGAATGAAAGGCATTAAGGACTCACTGACCCCCCACCTGGTAGTGCACCATGCAGAAGGCCTCCCTTCTTTCTGAGCAAAACAGATTGCCTCCCCTGAACAGGTTGTAAGTGTTGCTGGGAGGAAGCAATGACATAAAACTTTAGTTTTACCTTTATGGACAAAAGAAAAACCAGAGAGAGACTAATTTGAAGCACAGAGAAGATTCTAGAAATCTTAAAACTAATACTGCTACCCATGCAGTGCAGCAAAAAGAGCCAGACGTTGGAGTCAGTTTGAATACTGATCCTGTTCTACACCAACTGCGTGACCCTTGCTAGAGGGGTCAAGGATATGGATTTTGCAGCCAGACTGAACTGTATTCAGATCTCAACTTTGCTACCTACTACATGTAGAAAAACAACTTAGTGGAAATGTATCATATAATAATAATGATTATCCCTCTGCGGTGTGAGTTTTTCTTTATATTTTTGTTACTTTGTAACTTTTCTACAAATACATATTACTTTTACAATTAGGGAAAATATTAACACTTTATGGAGAGAAACAGTTGAAGAGGGGTATAAAGCAATAAAAGGGGCAAGAAATAGATTAAAGATTGAAAAGGATGTCTGGAGAAAATGTATGAAGGCAGTATTTTTAAGATGTGTTTACTCAGATATAGCTTGCTTCATTATCTAGAATAAAGAAATTACTAGAAGAAAAAGTGAATGATGCAACCCAAAACTTATGAAATTTATGTCTATATTATATAAGAATATGTCTTTGAAATGCAATAATTGTGTGCCACAATTTTCTTACATTTTCTTAAAGCAAACATTCCCATTAACATGGTAGCCTTCCCCCACAGTAGCAAACGCCACAGGAGGTGGAAGGAGTCCCTCAGGGATGGCAGTGCTGTCCTGGATAATTTTCAAAGCACACACCACATGTGGACAATTAAGAACCAGCTGTCTTCTGTCTACTATTACTTTATTGACACCTGGATGTGAAAACAAACTCCTAGAGGAAGAGGCTTTGTCTACTTGTTTTGGATCATAATATACACCCTGTTTCAATGTCACAAGATAAGGGCCAGAAATAAGTTACACATTGTGCTGTGGTAGTAGTTAACTTGCAGTTTAAGGGGCCTGGAGTCAATTAATAGTCGATTGCTTCTACACGTGATGCCTCCAAAATTTTCCATTGCCCACCATTAACCCTTTTTTTTGTCTCAACCAGCCCTGGAGGCCAAGGATAAATTCATTCTATTAAAATGTAATACAGCATTGATTAAATAACTATCTGTTTGAATTTTACATCTATAATAACAATAGTCATAGATAT
The DNA here is from genome assembly GCF_963455315.2 of Globicephala melas. Taxonomy (NCBI): domain Eukaryota; kingdom Metazoa; phylum Chordata; class Mammalia; order Artiodactyla; family Delphinidae; genus Globicephala; species Globicephala melas. The sequence continues at coordinate 60,507,584 of NC_083321.1, forward strand.
GCAATAACCATCTTCCATAAAACTATAAGGCCTAGTGTTGTATGTTTATGTCTGGTTAATTTATTAGGTACATACAAAATGATAAACACCTATAAAAGGCTGTCTTAAAATTCCCATTACTGTTTCATTTTTCCTATCATTAAATTAATTTCCCTGACAACAAACAGCAGCTTAACATGTTTTCCAATACATATTTGGATATCTTCCTTTGATTAAGATTCATCCCCATTAGCATACCCACTCTCTCTGTTTCTAGCAGGATAGCTCTATCAATCAAGCCTCACAGTTTATGTAAGTAAACCTAAATGGTTATGGGGAGCCGCCATCAATAAAGACAAAACTCCCCTGGAGGCTTCCACTAAGTGGGTTATCCTCCATCTGTCTCACCCCTTTTGTCCCAGTCACCCCTTCTCATTACTATCCTTTGCTTCAAGACAGGTATTATAATGCCAGGCGGGATCCCCACTGCAGAAATCAGGCATGCAGCACAGAGCAAAACAGATAACTGAGAGACACTGTTGATGAATCTTTGACTTGGTTAAGTTCAATAATGCCCTTTACAAACGCTGTGAGGAGTCTGATGCCATACTTGGCAGAATTTCTTTGAGGGAAAAGCTACATGGTGTTGGTTGTTGAGTGCTACTATGAATAATATATGGCAAAATCAAGAAATTATCCAGAGGATAATTGTATCTGGCCACAGAAGCCAGACTGATAGACTAGTTTTTATCATATTTGGTTCCACTGAATCCTATATTGTATTTTCAATGAAGAGGGTAATAGATACTCATTGTGTTAATAAAAATAAAGATCCTTAATAAAGCATTAAGACTATAAGACTTCCTGTAATACAATATTCTGAGGTGTGCTGGGAGATAAATTAGTTGAAAAAAACTTATATATACATTTTGTTTGAGCGTCTGCATACCCTTGTTGGCTACAGTTCCATTCCACCAAAAAATGATTTTATTTGTGGAGTAGTTCATCTTAAATCCTTGTTTTAAATGATATTAACAAGAGGTAACATTTATCAAGTGCTTACTTTTTTTCTAAGAACTTTACATGTGTTAACTCAGTTTCTTGTCACAATAAGCCTATGAGGTGGGAAGTATTACTCTGCTCCTTTTAAACATGAGAAAACGGAGGCAAAGCACAGTTACATAACTTGCCCAAGGTCACACAGCCAGGAAGCGGTCGAGGCAGGACCCTGAGCAGGGTGGCTCCAGGGCACACCCACCTGAACACTCTGCTGTCCAGATCCCGATTCTAAAGCAGGCACAGTTGTCTGCCTAGGGCACACCCAGTTCTTTCTTCCTATACTTGGTTAATGGCAGGTAAGAAAAGATTTCTTCCCTATGTCAAAAGAAGGACCTTCCAGTTCATCCAGAAATGGTTTTAAGTCATTAAATATAAGTTAAAAAGAAGAGAGCCCAGAACAGGACCAGACTTCACTGATGGAAATCGCTGACTGATCCTTTGAGAACCTGTCCCTAACGGAGACCACAAAACTTGAGATATAATTAAGAGGTGGTTTCTATAGCACAGATTTAATAACTGGCATGTTTGCGTAATTTAGATCAGTGCTTCTCAGAGTTGGGTATTCACCCGCAACTTGGGGCTTATGGTATTTGCCAGGGACTTAGTATCCCCAGAAAACCCATCTGGTATGTTAACTTTACATTAAGACTTCGAATAAAAACAATTAAATTTCTAATCAAAATATTTCCACATTAAAGCAAACAAGGATATCTCCCAAAATTTTATGACAAAACATAAGACTTTGTATGTTTCATGCTTGCACAGAAAGCTTCATGTTCTACCCCAGATCCTGAGAACAAATTCCTTTTTCAAAGCCTAAGGGCATGTGGGTAGCAATATTTGCGAAACAGTGATTTAGCTTCTAACCAGTTCTGATCCACAAAGTTAAACACCAAGGAAAACAATAACAACAGTGGCGAACACTTACGGTGTTTCTGAAAGCTTACTCGACAGCGAATAAAAAGCGTAGAAATGGCCAGTGGTAGATCAGCCTGACTGAAGCAGGCCTGTCCCTCCTGTGGAAGACGGCTGTTGAATCTAGCTCTAAAATCTAGCTCAGATTCCTGTGCCCCTCTTCTCCTCCACTGCCACCTGTACCCCCAGCCCCAGCTGTCACGATCTCTTCCTTTGTTTCTTCAAATGGTCCCCGACCTGCTCCATATACCAGTCAGGAGGGTTTTTTTTTTTTTTAATAAAACATAAATCAGATAATTTCATTCTCCTGGTTGCTTCTCTTTAATAGATTCTCAATGCACTTAAAATTCAACCTACACTTCTTCATCATTACCTCCAAAGTCCCACATCATCTGGCTGCTGACTCTTCCAACCTAATTTGTTGCCATGCTCCCATTAGCTCATCTCTTCCAGCCAAGCTTGACTTCCTTATATTCCTGGAACCCACAAAACTTATTTCTGCCTCTGGGACTTTGGCTTTGCTATTTCCTCTTCCTGGAATGTTCTTTCTCTGATCTTTATATCACCAATTTTTTTCTTTTTATTCAGGTCTCAGCTCATATCCTATCTCCTCAGAGGGACATTCCCTGGTTGTCCTCCTTTACACTGTTCTCTTCCCCAAACTCTGTCTATGGCATATCATACAATTTTATTTTCCTTATAGCACTTTTTATCTATAACTCATTTATCTATATATCTCCTATTCAATACACTAGAATGTAAAGTCCCTAAGGGCCAGGGCCTTGTCTGGTTTGTCCACCATTGTAATTTTGAGGCTAATAACTGTGCTTGACACATGGTAGAAGCTTGAATATTCACTGAATGGGTAAATGAATGAATGAATGGGAGAAAGAGAAAAGAACTAGTATATATTTTAGATACTATGTCCAGTAAACTAATGTTCTATAATTGGGGGAGAGAAGAGGGGAGGCAGACTCTAGTCTGATGGGTTCATATCTATTTAGTAATAAGGGAGTCAAACTGAATATCAGAGTCACAGTTTAGAGTGGGCCTTGAAAGTTTCTGGAGACGAGAAATCTTTCTTGAGACTTTATTCGGCTTTTGCTTTTTGCTCAACCAAATTATGTGAGGGAACATTATATAGAGCCAGTTAGAAAGACATCTGGGTACAATAAGTTCAGGGCCAGGTAAACTTGGTTTCTAAAACTGGGAAATATATTGCTCACGGTGATAGTTAAGGCCCTTGGCTTTCATAACAGCATTTATCGCATTCATAATTTGGGAAATTAAGTCCCCACATCTTGAAAGAGAAACTGTACTTTGCATCCTCAACTGTTTTTGGTTTCATTTTAGTATCAATGATTTGTTTGTGTATCCTGAGAATACTTAACCAGATAGCGAGGGTGTGTGGTTTGCATCTCTTCTAGGTGACCAGGGAAGACTTGGCTCAGTAGAGAGGGGATCCACAGTTGCAGCTAATGTACAAAGTGGGCACTGCTCACAGGTGATCACTGACTGATTATAGCTTCTTACTCCATCATAAAACAATGAACATCAGCTTAGAGAAATAGAAAGAGCACTGGACTGGGTGTTTGAAGACACGGGTTCTAAATCTGATTCTACTACTCACAAGTTGTGAGACCTAGGGATAGCCAACAAATCATGTTAGGCCTCGTGTTTCTTACCCATCAAATGGAGGAAGATTAGACTCTATAGTCATTTATGGCCCTTCCAAATTTGATAGTCTATAATTCTATGAGCCAAAAAACCATCTCAGCATCATTGTAACACCTTTGTTTCCCCAAAATTGACGACCAGAGTATTTACATAATAATAATTTTGATTTATAAGGGCCTCAGTAGAGTTTCTACTAAGAGAATTTCATCCAAGGCTTTTTTGTTTAGGCTTCCTTTCTCTAAATTGAGGAAAAACAAAATTTCCCAGCTTACTCGGTACACATTTTCTTAAATAGTAAAAGAGATTTAAAACAATTCCAGGTAAGCCGTTGTAGCATTCTTCTAATCAAGACTCTTTTTAAAATTCTTACTGTATTTCCCAACAAAAATGAATATAAATCAGGAAGATAGGAAAATATTATGAACATTTGGAACAAAAGACTGCCAATTTGATATAATTTTATAGGTTGTTGGAAGGTACCCATTTCACAGAAATGTTTCCCTGTCAGCCCCAGTCCCATCATTAAAGATTCATTCCCTTGATTTACTATTTTAGGAAAATGTAAAGTAGGCCCCAAAGGTAAGCTACTATAGCACCTTAGGATAATAATAATTTTATATAGCTCTCTAAAGATGACAACTTTCACACATATTATCACATTAAAACCTCACAATTCATGAGGAAATTTGAGGACCCAAATTTACAGATGAGAAAATCAAGACTCAGGAGATTGAATGACTTGTTCAGGGTTATCTGGGTGGTAAGCGGTAGTACCAGCCTCCTGATACAAGCCCAATCCCCTTTACCCAACATCTCTACATAGAAAGAGACTGTATGAGATGGTGGGTCGGAGGGATGGGGGGGAGGACTTTGAAGACAGACCCGAATTCAAATTTTGATTCTTCTATTTGCTTGCTGTATGATATGAGAAAATTACTTAAACTCATTTTTGTTACCTGTAAAAATCAACACTAAGAATATTATATAAATAATATCGGAGCAATAATGTATATGAAAGCACTTAGCATAATAGCGCATAGCAGTGATCTTTTTGTTTTTACTACTCTATGTATTTCCAATCTTATGACGAGGTTGCAGATGAGAGAAAGGATAGAAATAGACAACTTAAAGGTAGGTACCATTTTTCTTTATGAGCCTTGTATTCAAACTATAACAGTTGTGTTCATTTTATTCTATTTCACATTCTTCCTTGAGTATGCATGTGCTGTCCCCTACCACGAGTCCCCTTCTTGATCTCTTGACTCCCTGATGAATGCCTACACATTTTTTTCAAGCTCAAACACAAGAGTTATCTCCTCTTTAAAACTTTATTTGATGTCATAGGCTTTTCCTGTGGCATTCAAGGAAAACTCAAAAAAATTATTTATAAATATTTACTACGTGCCTCTCTGGTGCTGGGGAACTCTGCTAGGGCAACACGAGAGCACTTCACTGAACTGATCTAATTTTGTTTGTTTCTGTTAGTAGTTCCAACGCTTTGGGATTTTACAGTACTTTTACATTTAAAAAATGAGGACTAATATAAAGTTGCCAACTTTTCATCTTCTAGGTTAGGATATAATAAGTAACTGCCATTGACTACCATAAAAGAAAGGCCATTTTGACACCAAAGTATAAAATCTCAGGACTAAAAATATACATATAGGCTTTATGGGAAACTTCATGGAGGGGGTCTGCATCATCAAGGAATAGGTACTGGGGGGTCCACTGGTTCCACGTATATTTTTGTCCCAATTTGATAGTTCTTAGAGATGTTGTTTCTTACTCCATTTTGCATCTCTACTGCAGTACCCACTGTCTAGTAGGATGTATTCAGTGAATATTCATGAATAATGAGATGAATATGCCTCAGAAAATATTTATCTCTGAGACCTGTGGTAATGACTTATAGCACAGAGCACCTGTGAGAGGATACAGCGGTGGTGAGGATGTGAGGGAGGTGTCTGTGTGTTTGTGTGTGTAAGCTGATATAATTTATTTCACAAGTTTCCCAGGCACCAGACATTCAGAAGATTTTATGCAAAGTTATGACATTGTCCTGTCAGAGAGCAAGGAAGGAAGCAGGCAAGAAGTAAGACACTGAGGCATATCACTGTAGGAAGAAATGAAATCTCTTCCCCAGACGCCATCTGAAATATTCCATGCGAATAGGTAGATTGAGAATTATAATGAGTATAACTACAGCAAACAGATAACATTCATTTAATATTCATTATGTATCAGGCACTGTTATAAGTTCTTTGCAGGTATTATCTCATTTAATCATTACAACAACCTATTGAGAAAGATTTGATTACTCTCCCCTTTGTAGAGATGAAGAAACTGAGGCTTGCAGTGGTTAAAAGATTTGCCCAAGGGCTTCCCTGGTGGCGCAGTGATTGAGAGTCCGCCTGCCGATGCAGGGGACACGGGTTTGTGACCCGGTCCGGGAAGATCCCACATGCCGCTGAGAGGCTGGGCCCGTGAGCCATGGCCGCTGAGCCTGCGCGTCCGGAGACTGTGCTCCGCAGCGGGAGAGGCCACAACAGGGAGAGGCTCGCGTACCGCAAAAAAAAAAAAAAAAAAAAAAAAAAAGATTTGCCCAAGCTCACACAGTCAGCCAGTGGTAGAAGTATGTCTCAGACTGCATCTAATTGTCTTCAGAGCTCATCAAAACTCTTGGGTCCCTTTCTAGCCACATATTTTTTTTTTTACGATGAGAACAGTTTTACATGACTTGGTTTTCATTTTAAAAATAAGGAGAAAATTAACATGTTTCTTCCTAGCCAGAATTTTAAAGCTGGCAGGGCACCCAGTTTTCCTACTTAAAAGCTGTGTGCCCACAAGCAAATTCCCTAACCTCCTTGAGCTTCAATTTCTGCATCTCTAAAATGGGGATGACAGCCCTTCTTTCTGTGTTTTGGGGAGGATTAAAAGGATAGTGTAAGTAAAACAGCTAGCAAAGGGCCTGGATTATGAATGGGGTTTAATAAATTTTAATTCACTATGGGGCCTAGTATGATAAAATGACATCTTCAAATTAAAATCCTATCAAATAGTGGCGATAGGATGAGAGCAAATAGATTATTGCTCTGGTGAATAAAGGTGGCTATATTTATACAATCTTTAGAGAAACATGAGGATTATCTTTGCTGCAGCCTTCATTTTAATTAAGAGCAGAGAGATTAGACATATCAGCGTAGGAAGAGGTTTATATTTAATTTAAACCACAGATGCACATTTGCAGCATCTAAACATTCCATTCCTTGGCTAAAGATGTAACAAGCCACTTCAGCAAACCTGAAATTGCAAAATAAATGGAAAATGCTTAATCATTTAAAAAGAAATAGGAAAGGAATGAAAAGACCAAAGCACACACGGGCACCAGCAAGGAAAGTTAAGCAGCAGGAAGTCTCCTCAATTTTTTTAAAGGCTGACAAATGACTTCAGTAGACAGGCAGGATATAAAACTAGAGGATCCATCTGTATCGCTTTTCCACACAAACAGTTTCAGAAAAAAAGTGTACATATCCGTATGCAATCTCATTTTGGGTAAAAGTTTTTCTCAGTGAGAAAAGCAAGTTGCAAAGCAATGTGTAAAATACAAACTTATTTTGTAAAAACAATGTCAAGCCCCAGTTACATCTGAGTATGCTTTGTACACGTCTGTATGAACACAGAAAAGGTATGCACGGTTCAAGCCAGAATGCCACACTGGGAACCTTGCCGGGCTTGAGAGAGATTTTTGTTTCTTGAAAATCTTTGCATTACCTCACCAAATGCAGTGAGCACGCATTACTTTGGAACAAAAACATTTAAAGATAAAAAAGAAAAAATGTACCTTTCCTATTATTCATCCACCTCTTCATTCATTCATTTGTTCATCATCCAAAAGTTACTTAATCCTAACCAGTGACCATGATGTAAACTAAGTTGGTCTTCTCTGAACTGTCAGACCTGACTTTTTCAGAGGCATGCCAGCTAAATTTAGTTTTTTAAAAAAAGTAAATTTATTTATTTAATTTATTTATTTTTGGCTGCGTTGGGTCATTGTTGCTGCGTGCGGGCTTTCTCTAGTTGCGGCGAGTGGGGGCTACTCTTCGTTGGGGTGTGTGGGCTATTCATTGTGGTGGCTTCTCCTGTTGCGGAGCACGGGCTCTAGAGCACAGGCTCTGTAGTTGTGGCGCACAGGATTAGTTGCTCGCGGTATGCGGGATCTTCCCTGACCAGGGCTCGAACCCATGTCCCCGGCATTGACAGGCGGATTCTTAACCACTGCGCAACCAGGGAAGCCCTAAATGTAGTTTTATTTTGTGGGGTTAGCCATGTGGTTCTGTGCTGTGTCCTAAAATCCTGCGCTGTTCCCCTTTGAGACTGAGATATATTAAATTCAAACCATTTGGAGTTAATTTCACTCCTTTCCTTTCCACCTGTAGTTACTGCACTCAAGGGAGGACTGACTGAAGCCTCAGTTCCAGTGAATTGTGTGTAGCTGTTGGTGGCAAGAACATGGAATTTAGAGTAAAAAAAAACCCCAGAGTTTTTCAGTTCTGACTCTTCTACGAACCAGATATGTGGTTACAAGGGGACTCGTACATACTGCTATGCTACTTCCTTCTTTCTGAACCTCAGCACCATCTTCTGTCTTTGAGTAATGATACCTATCTTACAGTATAGCTGTAAAGCTCAAATGTTGTTAGATATCGAAAGTCCTAACAGATTGCAAAGTGATGGTTGTGTGTCTATTACTACCTCTCCACAAAGAATTTGTGGTTTTTGCTTCCAACAGATGACAATGACACATGTTTATAAGTCTTGGCAGATTTTCACTTGAGGTGAGACTATCATAAGTTTGAATGGGGCTGAGAAGCAACAGCTGCCATGTTAGGCAAATGCAATTTCTTCCTTGTAATGATCGCAAACCCAATTAACCAAAAGCATATCTGACCTGGTATAATCGTCTTCAACAAGCATGTGCTTTGGAATTGGTGAGTACCTTCCTGGAGAGATGGGCGGCAGGGAGGTTTTGTATTCTAAAGTGCCATTGTTGCCAGAGAGAAGATGGTTTCCCATTGGTGGAGAATAAGCTAAGGGGTGAAAGAAAAGAAAAGAAATCTGTTATGTGGCTGATTCAATGTGTCATGCTACAGTTCTGTTAAAAATAGAAAGGCTTTGCTACCCGCTAAGAATTTTCTGATCCTTCAAGAGGAGGGAGTTGCTGTTTGTTTGCATTTAATATGTACAAGCACATGGTGACCTTTAGGATTGGAAAGATGTAATAACAGTTATATCTGTAAGCCCAGTTCGTATAATTAGGTGAAGAGAAAAACTGGAGGAGAGACCCAGCACTCATATTTTCAGAACAATGATTAATTTTCTATTGAAATAAAAATGTTAGCTTTTTAATTGCAGAGCTTGCATTCTTTTCATGTAATTAATATCAAACCATCAAAAGCAGAAGGCTCTTAGGAGCAAGTTCTTGTATAAGACTTTAATCCCTAAATATGCTCTACTCCCATGCCAGACAGGCTAACTCTGGCCTTTCTCTTCTGTTCCTGCACCCTAATTCATCCCCCTTTTGGGTGACTGAAAAGCCTCCTAACTGGGTCTCCTGCTGCTGTTCTCTCCCCAAATCCATTTTATACATTGAGAAATCCAGGTCTGATCATGCTGTTCTCTTGCTTACACACTCTCCATTGCCACTACTGTATTGAATATAAATTCTCCCTTTCACCATGCTTACAAGATTGACTCATTTTAATATCCCCCCTTATGAATCTCCTATGGTCCTTAAATAAGGCCTGTTCTCCCCAATATCTGTACCTTTGCTCCACTCTACCAGCTACCTGCAACTTCTCTCTCCTATCTCATCTCTGATACTGAAATCTCATCCAATTTTTCAAGATAAAATTCAAATGCCACCCTCTGCATAAAGATTTTTCTGATCTTCCGAAGACAGGTGATATCCCTTTCCTTTGAGTGCCCAAAGGACATATATTTTTACCTGTCTCATAGCATGTACATCCCTCTCAGTTTGCCAAATATTGCTACTATTTATATATCTGCATTAGCCTTCCTTTCAATGAAGGCCATGATTTTATCTCCTTTGTATCACACATATTACCTTACAAGGTGTCTTGCATGTATTGAAATTACTCAATACACATTTCTTGAATTGAATAGCAAGTTTTGTTTTCTCCTTTTTCTCTTTGACGTTGATCTTATATGCCCTTCAAGAAGAGGCTCACAGAGGCTCAAGACAGATTTTTCTAAATTTATCCAGTTTGAAAAACTCTGAAAGTTAACACTCTTTCATATCCTGAGGTAAGGCTGATCTCATCTTACTGCTTGCTTGACAAAAAGACATATTTTGGGGCAAGTCATTTTAGAATCACCATTAAGAAAAGCAATAGCTAATGTAATGGGCAGATAACAAAATCATTCAACATTTAAATTTCAAGAGAAACGTCCAAATCTAAGAGAGGTCAAACAACTTGCTTAAGACCGTAGTACTAATTAATGACAGGTCCTGAAGACATTCTGAGTTCCCAGCCTCGCAATTGGTTTCTCAAAATTTCAGAATGAGCACATTTACTCATGCTGACAAAACTATCCCTTAAACTCACATCAAAGAAATGAATTGCTTCTAAATCTAGTCCCCAAGGACAGAATCTTCTTGTTGACCTATTAAGAAGAGGGGAAAACACGGGGCTTATGCAGCAGTGGACTTTGTGAGGACGCAGTAGAGCATCTTATTGTTATTTGTTGCCCTAGAAGCACGCACCTCCACCCCATCTCCACTGCCATAGTGATCAACAATTTTCTCTGGCTTCCCTGCCAATATATCAAATTCTGGTAAAGGTAACTATAATGATAGTTATTAAGGATTATGATTTCACCAATTGACGGCAAGATCCTTTCCCCCAGGAAGAAGCACAGTGCTATCTCTGGTTTATTTTGCCTGTCCCTCTTTTCCACTCTGCGGCTATATAGATTTGAACTAGGAAGAGAGACTATTAGGACATGAGAGCTATCATCCTTCAGGGGCTTGAGAAACAGACTTTAAAAATGCATTGCCCCTTGGAATACTACTCAGCCATGTAAAAGAATGAAATAATGCCATTTGCAGCAACATGGATGGACCTAGAGATCATCATACTAAGTGAAGTAAGTCAGAAAGAGAAAGACAAATACCATATGATATCACTTATATGTGGAATCTAAAATATGACACAAATGAACCTATCTATGAAACAGAAACAGACTCACAGACATAGCAAACAGACGTGTGATTGCCAAGGGGGGAGGGGTTGGGGGAGGGATGGGTTGGGAGTTTGGGATTAGCAGATGCAAACTATTATATATAGAATGCACAAGCAATGAGGTCCTACTGTATAGCACAGAGAACTATATTCAATATCCTGTGATAAACCATGTAAAAAAGAATATGAAAATAATGTGTATACATATATATATGTATAACTGAATCACTTTGCTGTACAGCAGCAGTTAACACAACATTGTAAATCAACTATACCTCAATAAAATAAATTTAGAAAATGTGTTGCCCCATGCTATTGTAATCACACTGTCCATAACATACATCATCGAGCCTTTCCATAAGGGTGAATCTGACAACTCATCAGGCAAGGCCTCCAAGGCAACTGGGGAGTCAAGTGCAGGATCTCCGTGAAGTATTTCCACAGGCTAAAAAGAGTGAAGGTGCAAGTGGAGGACTTTGCCAAGCTTTGTAGAATTCCGATTTTGCAAACCTGGCGTGCTGTTCAAAGATGACACTGAGCGTGGTACTTACAGTGAGTAATATCAGGTGGGCCGTAAGGATCAGTCATATAAATGGTGGTGGCTTTGCCAACTTTTAGATAAACTACATCTGATGTGTTCTTCAATATTGCTACCGCCTCTTCATGTGTTACTTCTTCTAAACTGTAATTGTTTACCTGAAAGGGGAAAACATTCATTATTAGAGCCAAATCTATGCAGGTGAAGAGAACTATTCAGGCAAGAAGATATACAAAATTACGACTTATGTAAAGATTAAATTGCAATCATTATAGTCCAGTATCTATATCACACTTTGACAGAACAGATAGATTAAAGGCATTAGCCAAAGCAGATAAGGTACAGTTGTTGATGTTAAAAAACAAGGTTGCTTCTGCCTTTTTCTAAGAGGAAACGATATTTTATAATAGAAATCAGAATACTCTTTGTGGAAAAAGGAACAAAGGGGTCAAATGTCCTTCTTATGCTATAGTGATTGTGATTACAGAAGTAGTACACATCCATTGAAGAAAACAAACAAAAACAACAGAAGATAATAAATATTATCCCTAATCTCCCTATATGGATATATTTCTTTAGACGACTGTGACCATATTACACACACTGTTGTAGAACCTGCTTTTTAACTTCGAGTGAACATTTGCCTCTAACATGAATGTACTTCAACAACGTGAATTTTGTTTCCTACAAAGCACTGTGCTGCATGGCTATAACATAATGATTTAACTAATCTCTTACTAAAGCATGTTTATGTTGGTTCTAATTTTATTCTATTATAAATGATGTTGCAATAAACTTTTTTCTACACCACTTCGACGACTTCTTCAGGATAACTCATACAAACGAACACTGGACACAGTATATGAATATTATAAGGGCTCTGATACCTATGTCCAAAGTGCCCTTTGGAAACATGAACCAGTTTACTCTTAGACCACAATTATACGAGAGCCCCCATTTCCCACAGCTTCAGCAAACTTGGCTTTTCTCACTTTAAAAACTGTTCGTATCAAAATGTCATTTAACATGAGTCTATTTTCTAAGGAAAGAGTGCTAATGTTGGAACACAGAACTTTTCAGGTGAACAAGTTCAAGAGTACCTTAATGCTATCGGCTTTAACAGCAACTCCTCTTTTGTTATTGGACAGAAAAGCCTGTGATACCTGAGCAATTACTACTTCATGGCAGTGGCTTACAGTGGGTCTTTGCAACACTTCTCTTAAATGGTTTTCAAATATTTAGGAAATATTTTGCACACCTAGGTTATCCTTATTTGGCTCCTATTTTTTTATGAAGCAATTCTTTAGTTGGTTCCTGCTGAAATGATGTGGAATTCAAATAAATGTAACATAAATGTAAATAAATAAAATAGATTGGATCCCTACATATTCTCTGTACTATCTAATCAGCACTTTAGTCATTTAATACCTCGTAGCATTGCTTTTTATTTTTGCTTCATGTTGCTATATAAATTCCATGTGTCAGTTAATCCTTTGGTGGTGTAGCCCAGGTTAGGGACCCTGGAACAGGAGGGAACTGAACCTGACTGCTGACCATGAGCTCTCCAGTAAGCTGTAAGCCTCTCTACTGGTTCCTACAGTTCTCTTCTAGACAAGTGACATTCTTGTAAATCTTTTGTATTTCCAATGTCTAGCACTTGTTTATTCATTGATCAAATATTTATTGCATACCTATTATGTGTCAGCCACTGTTCTACATGTTAGAGATATAGTGATAAAAAATAAGAATGATAATCATAATCATAGCAGACACATACAGCCCTATTACATGTCAGGCACTACTCTAAATTATTTTACGTATATTAACACGATAAAGCCCCACAATAACCTATGTGCTGGCTATTATAATCACTTTCATTTTACAGATGAGAAAAGCATGCCTCCGAGAGGTTAAGAAACTTGCCCAAAGTCATTGATCAAATTTGTAGTAGAGGCAGAATTCAAAGCCAAGCAGTTTGGCTCCAGAGACCATGCTCTTAACCACTCATCTATACTGCTTCCTCCAGATGGACACAGTGCCTGCTCCCATGAGACTCACATTCTAATAGAACATAGCTGTTTATAGAATGAATGGATAGAAAAATAGACCCATATAGAATGGGAATGTAGAGGGACTACAGGCATGGGGAACACAGTTGATGATGGCAGCCTTTAGTTATAGACGGAGAAATAACAAAAATGACAGTAATAATAATGAGTTAACATTTATTTAACACTTATATGTCATATATCTTGGAAGTACTATGTATATATTTTGACATAAGTCATATAATTGGTCCTGGTTATAGCTCCATGAGGTAGACATGAATAATTAGGCCCATTTTACCGGTGAGAAAAACTGACATTTGAAGCAGTTAACTTGCAACAAATAGGTCACACAGACCCCAAGTGGCAAAGCCATCAGTTGGATCACCGTCCTCCTGAAAAGATGAAAATGAGACGGCCCTTGAGTGTTGGTTCACTGAAACCTAGGGCTTACATCACCTATTCTTTCTCCCTTTAGGAGAAGAGTCTCTTTCCAAGTTTACATATAGAAGTAATGTGAATTCCTAAGTGTTATAAAAGCCTGAGTAATCATTACCCTTCTCACTTAATCCAGTGGTGACAATATATTGCATCAGCCAAATACACTGACAAAGTCAAAAAATAAATAAGTAAAATGGAAAGTAGTTTGATATATATATGTTTCTTCAAAACCTCCTTGTATATTTGATTAATCACTTTTTTTTTTTTTTTTTTTTTGCGGTACGCAGGCCCCTCACTGTTGCGGCCCCTCCCGTTGCGGAGCACAGGCTCCGGACGCGCAGGCCCAGCGGCCATGGCTCACGTGCCCAGCTGCTCCGCGGCATGTGGGATCTTCCCGGACCGGGGCACCGACCCGCGTCCCCTGCATCGGCAGGCGGACTCTCAACCACTGCGCCACCAGGGAAGCCCGATTAATCACTTTTTTAAGGGCGGTACCACTTGTACCTAGATAATGAATATTTACAAATAATGCTCATATACAATGGTTTAAAATGTGTATGGAAGTGGGCGTTTTCTCTTAAACAATGGTTGCCTAAGGTGGCTCTGAATATTGTGACCATGCACCCCAGAAATATCTATATTGAAAAAAGAGAAGAGAGGAGGTATTTGTTGGCATAAACAGTGAGGATCAGAAGCCAACATA